>NC_142047.1:45517635-46155385 GCF_982192425.1 Myodes glareolus
GTGGCATCTGTTAAACAGTTTTTAATAATTTAAAAAAAAATCTTATTTTATCGGAGAACATCTGTGACCATCTGCATTCTTTCCTCTCCAGCATTTCATGTCTGAGTTTGATGCCTCTATCAGCTGTTCTCACCCAGATTCTGGGACAGATCTGGGGATCGTGGAATAGACATCAATTATACCCATGTCATGAGGCATGCCAATCTCAGCCAGGAGAGTGACAGCTTCCTTATCATCAAACCAGCAAGTTTCTTGATTAACTTGCTGCTACCGTCAATAACAGTTCATGATGGAGTTGAGTTTCTGCATATTGTCCCTCACCCTAGTCTTTTCTGTTGATTCTTTTAGTCTCCCCAACTCCAACAGAGGACGGAATCTTCATTTTCTATGCTAAACTTTTACACTGTAGGCTCTATTCTTCCTATAACTAAGTGGTCCTAATAGAAAGATAGATTCTCCCCTGAAGCCTGACTTTAATGGGTGTTTAGTTATTTTTATCTATTTTTTAGTTATTTTTATTGGGGGTGTATGTATGTGTGTGTATGTATCTCTGTGTGTATGTGTGTATGTATATGTATGTATCTGTGTATATGTATATGTGTATTTTGTGTATGTGTGTATGTGTTTGCATGCGCACTTGTGCATGTGTTAATATGATGGGGATTAACCCTTAGATCTCCTATGTGTTAAGCAGGTACTCTATCACTGAGCTTTCTTTACCCCCAATGAAGATTATTGGACAAGCGAGTCTTTCACTTTTTTTTTCTTGAGATTGTGATATTTTTGGTTGATTCATTTTCATATATATACATATATATTTGGTTTTTCAAGGCAAGATTTCTCTGTTCAGAATATCTGAATTGGGTATCTCATCCAGAACATCACCTTTCTTGGGAATAGGTCAGTACTCAGCCCAGACATCCTATGAGTAGTTAACTAGAGTTTGCCTATCTTAACCTGTTTCCCGGCCCCTGTTGGAGCTACATCTACATTCCTTTCAGACAGTCTGGTTATACGTCCTGCTATGGTCCCATCTTTTCTGTGTTTGCTGAGGACCCTCGTGTCCTCCTGGTTCCCAGCTGCCTTGTTGTTAGAAACTGCAACAAACCCACACGACAGGTCCAGTCTCTGTTTCACCCAATTACAATTTTGTCTTTGTCTCCGATTTTACCTTCCTCTTTGTTTTTCGCAACACCGGTTACCAAGCTGCTCAAGAAAGCCCTGAGCATCATTTGACGGGTGGAAGTGGACCTTAATGGGCTCTGTCATACTTGTCTAAATGGAAGGGAACTTTGTACACTGCCCGGGGACAAGTTACTACTTAGGTTTATAAATGACTTCTTCTATTTTTTTCTTGCGCTCGGTAGTTAAGCCCTCCTTTGCAGGTAATTTCAGGACTGTTAATCACCAATTGGAAAATTGTGCTAATGGCTTAATGGCTGCTATCCCTGTGAGTTTCTGGTTATGAAACTTGGGCTTAGCAATGTCCCCTCCAGGAGTTTTGGGGAGTGTTTCTTCTTTTATGTTGCACACCGGACATACCCTTGATCTGTCAACACTGCCATCAGTGAGCTGTGGACTCGACCCTGATGACGGCCTCCTCTGGAATTAGCAACAAGAAATCAAAACAAAGCTGCATTTGGAAACAATAAGGCTGTGCAATTGTACCAGCGTAGAAATAGGGAGTGGCCCCAACGATTGGACTTCGTGCTAAATGCAAAGGGCGAAAACGATGCTATTGCTTCAAAAGGAACCTCTGGGCTGGAAATATAGGTAGAGAGCTTGCCTGGCGAGTAGCAAGGCTTAGGTTCCATCCTCATAATTTTATAAATTGATCATAGGCAGACCTATGATCCCATTACTGGGGAACTGGAGGAATAAGGATCAAAAGTTCAAGGTCATCTTCAGCTACAGAGTGAGTTTGGAGTCAGCCTGGGCTACGAAATCCTGCCTCAAAGAACAAAAGTCCCCGAATCTCCATTATCTTATCTACTGAATAATGATTATCTCATTTAGTTATATAGCTTCAGACCTCTGCTTATCCATCCCTCAACCTTTTTATCTGAGAACTACTCCCCTCCCCACAGCAAGCATGGAAGGGGCTCCAGGCCACAATGCCAAGTGAAGTCCACATTCCTTGGCACAATAGCTGTGTTTATCTGGACTCAAAGTAGCCTAAGATTTGACAGCTGGACTGACTGTTGGAAATACAGACTGGAGGTACATCCATGCAAGACCTCAAAAGTGAGCATTGAGAATGGAAGATTCTCCACAGTGTAACCATGTTTGGGTCCTATATGGTAAACTAAAGTGAGGAGAGAAAGGGGCGGGGAAAGACTATAGAACTGGACACAAAGCCCAGAGGTGGGTGTGACGCCGAGAGAGACTGGCTTGCTTTCGTTCACATAGTCAGCTCTCCCTTTTGATCTTTTGTGAGACCTGTCAGAGTTAGCTCTCACCTCACCCTCTCACCCTTTTATTTATCCCCTTTTCTTTTTTTATTTAAATTGTTCTTTGCCGCTGAAAACTTTAAGACACCCAGATCGAAAAGAAACCAGTGTGACAAGTGGGGGATGTACTCAGATGCAGCCAGTGCTTCTACTTCCCTTTCCTTGGGTGGTTGAACATGTGAGAAGCATGCAGCAGACAGGATTTACTACATACAAATGCTACGTGCTGCATCCATATGTATTCAAATGGAGTGCTTTGTCAATAGGTTTTCAGATAGCCAGTAAGAAAGAAGATTCTTTTAAGAACAATGAATGTAATATTTTGTCATTTTAACATCTTTCTCCTGTATTTGTTCCTCTCCCTCTCCCTCTCCCTCTCCCTCTCTCTCTCTCTCTCTCTCTCTCTCTCTCTCTCTCTCTCTCTCTTTTTCTCTCTGTGTGTGTGTGTGTGTGTGTGTATGTGTGTATTCCCATGTATTGGTACATATGTTCATGTGTATAGAGACTAGAGATCATTCTTGTTTGCTAGTCCTCAAACACCATCCATTTGGTTTTAGAGATAGTGTCTCTCACTAGCCTGGAATCCATCACATGGGCTAGGCTGGCTGGCTGGTCAGCAAATACCAGGGATCTTCATGTCCCTAAGTCCCCAGTGCTGGGATGACTTCATGCCCAGCTTTTTACAAAGATGCTGAGAACCAAATTTGGATTTTCATGCTTGCATAACAAGCATTTTATGATTGAGCCATTTCTCCAAATTTTCCCCTTCTGTATTAATATTAATATGTTTAGAACTCTACGTGTGGGATATTGAATTTGAAGACCCAGGTTCAGTTGAATCTGCTCTTGATGTGGGAGGTCTTTCTCTGTCTATATGTTGCTTTTATTGGTTAATGAATAAAGAAACTGGCTTGGTCTGATAGGGCAGAGTAGAGCTAGGCAGGGGTGAGGGGGTTGGGGGTGAAAACTAAACTGAATGCTGGGAAGAAGGAGGCAGAGTCGAGGAGAAGCCATGTAGCCCCACCAGAGACAGACACTCAGGACATAACTTTATCTGGTAAGCCACAGCCACGTGACGATACACAGATTAATGGAGATGGGCTAGTTTAGGATATAAGAGTTAGTCAGAAATACACTTAAGCTATTGGCCCAACAGCATTGTAAGTAATATGGTTTCTGTGTGATGATTTCAGGGCTGAGCAGCCAAGAACACACAAGTGGACTCCTACTACACACCCTGCTTGTGACCATTTGCCCTTTGATAAGCTCTTACTTCCTGTAAGACTTAGAGTCTAACTCCTGCTTTTCCCTTTTGAAAATGGAGATGAGCATGGGGAGGTTAGGACAGGAAAGATTTGGAGAACCAAAGCATGGTAGAGCTGTGATGTTTTGGCGGCCGTGAAATATGGTATGAAAACAAGCATTCCTTGAGTTATATGACTGCTGGGAACCCAGGAGCCTGGCCATTTGTCTCTTTCTCAGCTCAGGGACCTGGCAAGACAAAACAAAAACAAAAACCCCAACAAGGTATCTACTCTGGTTGGTTGGTTTTGACTGCAAGGGGAACTCTGGTGTAAAGGGTTCTGGGGAGGCACCTGGCTCCGTGCAAAAGTGCTGAGATTGATTGGTAATGTCTGCCAGGGCACAGAGAGACACATTGCCACCCTTAGATCTGCGTCTAGAAATGAGGGGGCCTCCCTGGAGTTTGTTGAGTGAAAAAAGGGTTCACACATTCGTTCTGAAGGGCAGGACTCTTCATTTTACAGTGTGCAAGTCCAGAGACCGCCCCCGCCCCCAAGTCAGGCTCTGCTCCCAGTGAGGGCAACATTAAGGCTTCTTCCCTTCATGCTGCTATGTGGAGCAAGACAAGGAAGAGCTGACACTGAACGGGCCGCTAACCCTGAGATTCATCAGCTCCTGCAGCGATGAGCACTCCCTTGACTGCCTCAGCCCCTTTGGAGCAAAGGGCATCTTAGCAGCTAACCAGCTCTGACATCAAGCAGCCAGCACAGTCAGTCACCACCGAGGTTCCTTCCTGGACCGCAGCTGACCCGGCCTGGCCCTCGCGTGTTTGTGTGTACTGAGATGAAAAGACACACGCGTGACTCCAGGTGAAAAGCTCAAAGCCAGTTCAGACGGTGCACAGGGCGCGTGGGCTGCGCTGTTTATTTCCCTGGCTGGTGTCCTTGTTCTGCCTTTCTTTCCCAGGCTCTCCAGCAAGGTGCAGGAACAGGCGGTTTGTTTGTAAAACAACCAAACCCAAGTGGCTGAGCTGTCTGCCTTCATTATTCCAACCCTGAGACTGACAGTAGAAGACATAACCGTTCAATAAAACAAAAGTATTGTCAGCAAAAAAAAAAAAAAAAAAAAGTATGATGACTTACCAAGATACATGATAAACTGGTAAAAAAAAAAATTGACAAAAACCAGAAACACCTAAGACTCCAATTTAATCTTTTTATTTGAAATATAAATATTGTTACTATCAAGATTGACAGTATAGAAAATGTGTGCCCTGCAGCCTTCTGACAAAACAAAATTTATATTTAAAACTTCCTGAAATAATACCTTTTATCCATACAGTTCTGCCACGTTGCAAAGGGCTCTGAGCTACTGTATGGCCCTGCGCCTTTAATTATTTTATGCCTAGAAGATACAGTTTAAATGGAAGAGGCGGATTACAAGCATTTTGACAGCTGAAGCTGATTAAAATACTGACAATACACACTCCATAGAATTCCCTGAGATTTTTGTCAAAGACCCATAAGGAAAGTTAAAAATGAGACTTCCAGATTTCTTTTTAATTATTTTTACCCATCATAATACGCTCATGCCAAGCTCGGGACATCTGCTGCCTGGCCTTTGATGAACCAAGTCTCACTCCAAATTCTCCATTTCATACGTTACAAGGCCACGGTCCATTGATTGAGTTTGATAATCTGTTTCCAGTTAACAAAACACAGGGCTCCTCTCTGAGGCCAGCTGGTTCATCTCATTTGCAGAGGAGAAGACAGCCTGGAAAGCTTGCTTATTTACTTATCCGGCCCTTTTACAAGGGTGTTACCGGCAGGGCCGGTTCCTGCAGCAGGCAGGTCTTGTCTCCGTGTTGTTTCTCATTAAGGGAGTGTGACTGCTAAAACCCTTGGTACAATCTAGCCTCTAACAAAACAATCAGCATGTTGTCCAAAGCCTGGGGTAAGGAGTCTGCTGTTGCCATAGAAAAGAGGCTGGAAACGTGGAGACAGTCCCTGACAGCAGGTCTCCGTGTCGGAAAGTGGAAGACCTGTATTTCACATCCATTATCGCAGTGTTGACTGGACACTCCTTTTAAGGATGGTGTCCTTCAAAGTGCCACAGGCAGAGGTTTCCAGGATATGTTCCTGAGAGACTCAAGTGGCTTGTGGGGTAGTCACAGACACTCAAGGCATTGCCATGACTATGAGTCATCCATAAGGCTCAGGAACAGTGACCTGGGCTGAGGTTGTGACAATTCTTCCAAGACTGTCACTGATAGACATGGTGATTTGGCCTCACAGGGGACCACAGGTAACTGTGAAGAAGCTGCATTTTCTTCCACAGCACCCACACATCTGGTAGTAAGTTACTGGCTTCTTAGCAGAGACACTGACCACTCCAAGTTTTTGTGGTGTAAGACAATGGTCATTCCTGCAAAATTTGAAGGAGAAAATATGGAAGAAATAGAAAGTACCTCCCATAGGTTTATCCAGTGAACCCTTTCTTAGCTGCTGGTGCTATTTTTGGGGAGTTCTGAAAACATTAGGTGATGAGACCTAGTTGAAGGAAGTAGGTAGCTGGGGCTGTCTTTGAGGAGCGTATCTCATCCCCTCTGTGTGTGTGTGTGTGTGTGTGTGTGTGTGTGTCCCTCTGTCAGCTTCTCTCTGTCTCTATCTGTCTATCTATCATCTATCTATCTATCCATCTATCTATTCCCTTCTCTTTCCTGTCTACCACCAAATGAGCTTGCGCTTCCTCATATTCCCACCAAAGTGATGTCACATTACCATGAGCCCCCAAATCGGTGGAGCCAAGGATTATGAAGGAAATCTCAGAAACCATGAGCCAAATTCAATCCTTACTCCTTTGAGTTTTTATATCAGGAATTTTTACCATAACAGTGATAAAACCAACATAGTCAACAGCACACAAAGTGAGTCGACAAATTTTCGAAGGCAAATAGGCTGTGTTTCAGAGTGACCGAGTGTGAACTCTACAACCAGCCGGCCTGGTTTGACATCCTGGGTCCGCCACTTGTAAGTTCTATGACCTCGGGTGGATATTTGGTCCATCTGAGCCTCCGTTTCCTGTGCTATATGATAGATGGAGATGTGTAGACTGACGGAATTGATTGAAATTCATCCAGTGGCTACTTGGCAAAGCCACGTGTCTAGCAGTAGGCGAGCTTTATCTCTTTAGAGCCTCGCAGAATGTCTGTTTCAGAGCAGATGTGCAGAGAGTGTTCAGTAAATAAAGAAATATTGAATGCGCTGCTGAGATGGTAATCTTTCCCCATCAGCGTGTTTACTCTTGGTTTTCTTTTCGAACCAATCATCTAGAAATACTGAGTTTGAAAGAAATTAACTTCCCCTTCATTTAGGGCTCGATGGCTCACACAGTCCCTTGTTCAAGACTCATAGAGAATTTCAAGATGCCAACACAGAATCAAGCACAGGTCAGAGCACCCTGGAGGCACCGAGGCCACCAGCTGAGGTTTGTTCCAGAGGGTTGTGCAAAGGTCCTTTGCACGGAGTCCAGGAAGGTCTCAGCTGAGTCCAACTTTCTCATCCCCGTGCTTTGTTGTCTCCGACCAAAAGCACTTCCCCAATCAGGGCTCAGGATGAATCCACCATCTGGTCCTTAAGACTATCTAAACACACACAGTCTTGACCTTGAAAGAAGTCCCCAGATTCGTCCACTGGATGAGGACTCCCAGGAAGGATGATGGGAGACACATAGCGGTGGTCACTGCCACTGGTGACAGCTGTCAAGAGAACTCCAGTTGCTTATTGCCTAGAAGGAAGAGGAGATGAGGTTGTAAGACCCGGCTGCCGATAGTGAAAGTGTTCTGGCCACGCTGTCTGTCTTAAAGACATTTCCGAGCCAGTATCTTACAGGTGGCTTTGATTACTGCCTGAGGGCTGAAGAGGAAAACATGGGGCTCCCCAGATGAGCCAAGTGGGGCAAGGGCTCCGATGTCATCCAAACATCACTTGAACGACTGTCTCCCCAAGGAATCTGGGAAACCAAGACAAACCAAAAGAACAAGCGGGGGGGGGGGGGGAGAGGGGGACGGGGGGGAGATCACAAAATTTCCAAACTTCATGAGTACAAGCCCGAGTACGCTTGTACCTCTGTGTGTGTAAAGAACAAAGATCAACCTCTGTGAAGCAGGAGCCCTGGGGTGGAGCTGAGAAGGCTGGGTTCATCAGTAAGATATTCTCCAAGTGGTCTGACATCATTCTAACTTCCTCATCCCTTTCTGAGATTGAGTGCCCCAGAGGAATGAGCCTACATTCTGCCACCTACCAAGATCACCTGCAACTGCCCCTTCTAAAACTTTTTAAAAAAAATGAAACACGCTGTGTTTCAAAGCCATCTTTCATTCAGCCAAATCTTGGCTAATTCATTTATTTCAAGCGGGTTTCACGTAACCCAGGCTGACTATGCAGTTCAGGGTGACCTGGACTTTCTAATCTTACTGCTGGAATGGCAGACAAGTAGCTTATTCAGAGTCCAAAGCCAACAGTGGTATGACTAGGAAACCCTCCAAACCCGTGAAGGTGGAGCTGAATGGAGACTTCTAACACAAACCGTTGTCTCCGTGTAAGACAGTCACAGTTTCTGTATTTGCGGGAAAATTCAAAAGCTCATTGAATGGGATTCGTCCTACATGAGATTCTAGGTAACTGTGCCCAGTTTTATGTTGTCTGACGTAGCTCCCGGTGTTACTCATTTCACCCTTGACCTATTTCAATGAGACATCCCCATATCTCTCTTTAGAGGTCTAGAAGAGAGGCCCAAGACTTAAGAGTAATGGCGCTACTAATTCAGGAAGGAGCCTGCCTTTCAGTCCCTCATAAAACTGAATCTGTACCTCCTTCCCCAGTGGTTCTCAACCCTCCTAATGCTGCAACCCTTTAACATAGTTTCTCATGTTGTGGTGAGCCCCAAACCATAAAATTATTTTCATTGCTCATCTACAACTCTAATTTTGCTACTATTAATTGCAATGTAAATATATGATATGCAGAATATCTGACATTTGACTCCTGTGAATGAGTCATTTGAATCCCAAAGGAATCACAACTGACAGATTGAGAACCACTGTCTACACAAATCATTGTGAAAGCTTCTTGACCAGCTCATAACCCACAAATGATGGAGGAGGGTTATCTGTCTATTATGTTATTTTCATTGGTCAATAAAGAGACTGCCTTGGCCCTTTGATAGGACAGAAAATTAGGTAGGCGGAATAAACAGAACAGAATGCTGGGAAGAGGGCTATGAGGCAGACGCCATGGAGCCAGTCACCAGGTCAGACATGCTGAATCTTTTCCGGTAAGCCACTACCTCGTGGTGCTACCATGAGATTATTAGAAATGGGTTAATATCAAGATATGAGAGTTAGTCAGTAACTAACTCTCTAGAGATAATGGGCCAGGCAGTGCTTAAATGAATACAATTTGTGTGTTGTTATTTCTGGGACTAAGCTAGCCGTGTGGGAGCCGGGTGAGGTGAAAAGCAGGCCTGCCCGCAGCCCCACCACTACACACAAAGAGACAACACCTGAGCTGAATTCCCAGCTCTCCTTCTCCACCAATTGGTCTCAACCCTCTTGCCTCATTGTTTCGGGTGTTTCCATGGAGTCTCCTGTCTGTTCAGCCTGCGATGGAGTCCTGGTAATTCATGTACCACCATGAGTTTTCTTTCTCTCGTCTCCTTTCATCTGAAACATGAGAGACGTTTTGCTTTGGGCTCCAATTGTGAAGAAGGATGAGAAAGGGAGAGAACGAGTCTCAGGGTAGATCAGAAAGAAGAGAGCCCTCTCTACTACTAATTGGCCTCGGAGATCCATAATTACTTTGTCAAGACCTAAAATAAACAGGAGAGAGGCGTCACTGGCGCATCCATCCTCCCGGGGACTCAGCTAGTTCATGGAAATGTTCTAGGATAGGTTAAATGAGAACTCTCTGGCTCACTGGCTGGTGAAAAGGGAGGGTAATAGCTTAGCATGACCACCTCTTCTCAACCTCCTTACTTCTCTACTGGTTTCCCCACTGGAAGTCCAAAATCCCAGGGAATTCTGCAATGCCAGGCACACCACAGAGGTTGGTAACACTGGTCAGGCTCACTGGGCCAAATAAGTACATTGGAATGGTCAGCACTTAGTTATGTTGAGGACATGAAGTCAGATGAGAAAGATGACTTTGGGTAGTATTTTGTGACAATTGTGTACCTCATATTTTCTGTTTCCCTAGTGTGCCAGGTATCTCTCTTGTTTCTGTCCCAAAAGCTCAATCCTGTAGAAACAGATATCTTTGAAAAACTACAAAATCTTTTGCATCAGAATCTATGAGATGCAAGGATTGAGGGTATAGATTAAAATTAAGATTATTTCATCTCCATCTGAAGATGTTGGAAAGAACAAAAATAGGTAGGTTTGCACTCTATAAAGAGGTTCAGATAAAAGCCTTTAAGAAGGAATTGATGTTTAAAGATAAGATTCATGAAGCATAGGAAGGATTAGCTGTAAGAAAAAGGGAAATAATTCATTTAGAGGAGCAAACCTTCTGTGGGTAAACCAGAAGGAATCTAAGAATAGAAAGATATGGAAACATGTTATAGAAAAGACCAGAGTTCATAGTTTAGGAATTTAGGCTTTGTAAAGACAAGAAGTTTCCAAACCTATCCAACTGCTGTCCAAGCACAAAAGCAGCAACTGATAGTATACAAACAAATGTGTAATCATGTTGTGTTCTGATAAAACTTTATTTGCAAATACAGGGCAAGGGCCAAATTTGTTTCCAAGACAATATTTTTCAATTCATATATTAGAAGGAGAAAAAAAAAAACATGCTTAATCTGAAATGATCTCCTTTAAGAAATTAAAAGCAATAGTCAGCATGAAATCGAATAACTTATCCCTCCCACCAAGGATTCCTTAGCATCATCTCATTGAAAATAGTAGACCCAGAGACAGATGCAGGCTTTTCATGTTGTTGAATTCCCATGGACTTGGTGCAGACAAGTCAAGACTCTGCTCCATGACCCAGGGCTCAGAGAATTGTCCTTTGATAACTCTTGTGCCATCTGGCTAAACACACCTGTGAAGGCCCTGGGCTAGAAGGTGTGGTTTTCAGCTTGAAACCAGCTAAAACTGATGGATAATAAAGAGAGGCAAGCTAGGCTTGACTTGCTGTATGAGTCACTTTTCTTCTTTCTGCAGCACAGAACCTGACAAGAATCAGTGTGGGGGTAAAAGGGTTCATTCTAATTAATACTTGCAGGAGATAGACTCCAGCATGGAAGGAAAGGCATGGCAGCAGGACCTGGAGACTTGCCTGTCACATTGCAGATGCAGTCATCAGCCTCCGTGTGAACAAGAGGTAGAGCTGGGCTCACATGCTCCTCCTCTCCTCCCTGCTGAAATTTTGACTGGACTGTTCTTACCTGTATCTTGTGCAGGGAACGGCGGCTGCTGTGAGTTTGTCCAAGCAATACCGTGTCGAACAATGAAAGAGGAGCTAGAAAGAATGCAAGATCCAGTCTCCCTTTGACTTCTTTATTCTTTCCTTTGTTTCTTTTGTTTATTTCAAACTTTAGCTGAGACAGAGTCTCTCTGAGTTCTCAAGGATGCCCTTAAACTTACTCCGCTGTGCACACAGACCTTGGAATTGCAATCCTCCTGCCTCAGTCTCCCAGTAGGTGGATAAATAGGGCTGCACCCTTAGTTTGGTCCATGATGTTACAAGTTACAGGGAGATGAGAAAGACTGAGGGGAATTTTTCCTCCCTGCTTGGACAGAAGATCTAGCTTATCACTATTTCAACCTGCTTTCATTCACACTTGGTATCTTTTGGGCTCACTCCTGTTAAGCTATTCTGCTAGAGTTCCAACCACACAAGGCCTCAAATAGAAACAAATGACAACATTAGGTAACAGTGTTCTATCGTGTGAATCTTAAACACCACACTGTGAGGGAAATAAAGCTTTATTAGGAGTTGAGTTATAAATCTATATTAGCAGAGCGGTAGTTATTTTTGCCTTGGTGATTTGTACTCCTGGAAGACAATCCATTTCTTTCCATTCCTCTGAGATGCTGTTCTGCTTTCACTTATGGGGACCCCAGTACTTCAATGCCCTGTCTAGGTTACAAAGCAAGGCATCATGGGACTTTACTCCAGAGTGTGGGAGGTGCGGAGGTAAACGGTAAAGGCTGAAGTTTGATTAATTTGAACTTAAACTGACCATAAAAATATTAATAATAAAAAAGTAACGTGGTTCTAAGGTTGAGGAGATTGGAGCTGAATTTGGAGAAACTAATATATATGCAGTTATATTCAACTTTTTATTTATTTATTTATTTTTATTATGTATACAATATTCTGTTTGTGTGTATGCCTGCAGGCCAGAAGAGGGCACCAGACCCCATTACAGATGGCTGTGAGCCACCATGTGGTTGCTGGGAATTGAACTCAGGATCTTTGGGAGAGCAGGCAATGCTCTTAACCTCTGAGCCATCTCTCCAGCCCCCATATTCAACTTTTTAAAATCTTGAGTCTAGATCATGACAGTTGTCACTGTGAGAACAGCAGGATTTTATTCACTCATCAAGAGATGCTCTGACAAAGTAGGAAGAAAATTTAATCAGCTGGCCCTTGCTTTATAATTTGTGAACGTGAACACATTATTTCACAACTTTTCTTAGTAGGGTTTCCCAGACTGATGATAGAGAATGGTCACTGGAAAAAAAAAATTCAACTAAGAGGTGAAGTTGAAACTGTTCCTGGGCCTCATTGGCCAAGTCACAGAACTGAGAGTCACGTAGGGCTCGCCTGGTTTTCTTCAAAACCTGAGATGGCCTTGACTCTCTCAGCTTGCAAAACAACGATCATCTTAAGAACGTCACAGAATCGCTATGTAGAAATATCACACAGTAAGCTTAAAATCATAAGAACATCACAGAATCACTATGTAGAAATATCACACGATGAGCTAGGTAGCACACAGCCCTGCCCTGATCCCTTACATGCACATACACTGTCAGCACAAGTTTGGCCTTCCCCTGAAGAGTGACAGCTTGGATAGCATCCTATTGGCTTCTGATAGCAAGGAAGTTTTGGAAGACACCTGGCATCAATGCTGGTATTGCCAATCCTTCCCACATTAATATACGGAGACAAGGGTCATTTTTTTCCTCGTTCCCACGTAAACATTCCCTACTTAAATACCCATGAATCCTCATTCACCTTTATGATCATTCATCCTTTGGGTGGATTTGGTTTTCGTGGTGTTATTCTTTTGTTATGCTTTTTTATTTTTTATTTTTATTTTTGTTTGAGGGTCTTCTGTAATCTAGGCTAACCTTGAATTCTCAAAGTAACTGTGAATAACCTTGAACTTCTGGTCCTCCTACCCCATTCCTCTACAAACTGAAATTCCAAGAATACACCGCCACATTAAGTTTGTTGGCTCATTTAACAGACAGTACTGAGCGCCCACGGTATCCAGTCTTTGTTCTGGTGAAAAGAAAGAAAGTGGTAAGTAATTGGTAAAAGTGTGACTTTCGGGGGGTTCGAAAGCAGCCCTGCACAAAGATGACCTCTTTATGCAAAGCAATAGCTTGAGTGTTACCGGAATTTGGGTAGCTGGAAAACATGGCTTTGCAATCACATTCACACATGACCATCCTTTCTGTGATGGCCGTTACAAGACATGTAAATCAAGACACCAGTCATAACAAAAACTGCAAAACGCACATGATGAGATGATTCTGTTCAGAAAGGCCACGATGGTGGGTTTTACAAACCTAGACACATCTGGCAAGAAGCAATCTCAGCTGAGAAAGTCCTTCCAACAGTTTTGTCTGTAGGCAAGTTTGGGGTACATTTTCTTGACTGATGATCGATGTGGGAGGAACCAGCTCACCGTGGGCAGTGGCACCCATGGGCTAGTGGTCCAGGGTGCTATAAGAAAGCAGACTGAGCAAGCCATGGAGAACAAGTCAGTAAGTTATATTCATCCATGACCTCTGCATCAGGTCCCTGCCTTAAGCTGCTTGCCCTAGCTTCCCTTCATGGGTAACTACAACTGCAAGCTAAACTCTTTCCACTCCACATTGCTTTTAGTCAAATGGTCTTTATTACAGCAATATAGAACAAACTAAGACAAAGGCAGTGCCTGAAAACGAGAATAGTGTCTAGTTTCCACTAGAGAAGTAATTTGATATGTAAGGTCAACTTCTGTTCAGTGGACCAGACACCAGGTATTCAATCCAATTCAGTTAGAATCACGGAACCATTACAACCACCCATTGTGCGATACCATCTCGGCTCCACTATTCCAACCACTAATGTGTTATTGTTCATCCCTCGATGGTTGACTAACTAATGTGATTAACATATGGTTGAGTTAGTGGCCGCAAAGAGATAGCATCTAGGGTTGAGCTAAGAGGGAAAACTACAGAGTTCAGAAGTGCAAGACAGGAAATGGAACGGACGAAGCTCCGTACTTGAGTCTGGTCCCAGGCTTTGTTTTAAATGAACAGATGACCTATCCATGGGACAATTCGCTGACTGACAGGGGTACTCACCAAGGTGTCACTAGCCGGTCAGTCTGGAATTATCTCGTACTAAAAGAGGAGAGGCGATCCCAATATGGGGGCTAGAGTTAAAACAAAATCAGAATCATGGGAATTCAATGTCTGCCACTGAATTTGTGATACGAGAGGACTTAGAGAATGCTGAAGGCACAGAGAATGCTTGAGAAAGCAGAGACTCAGAACGAAGCCCTCTGCCTCCTGTATTAGCTCCTCTTTGGTTGCTGTGATAGAACACAATGACCAAAGCAACTTATAGAAGAGTTTATTGTAACTTAGGGCTAGAGTCCATCGTGGAGGGGAAGCAAGGCAGCAAGCATCAGGAGTAAGGAGCCTAGAGATCATATCTCGACTGTATCCAAGAAGCAGAGCAAGTAACCTGGAAACCAGGTGGTGTGATAAGTTCTCGAACCCACTCCCAGCGGAATACATCTTCCAGCATGGCTCCACTTCTTAAAGGGCCCATGACATCTTCAACAGGACCACCAACTGGGTGTCAAGAATAAAATACCTGTAGGGGACTGTTTCTCATTCAAGCCACGATCCCCCCACTGTAAGTTAACATGTGCTTCCTTTCTGTTCCTGGGATCTGTCCCAGGATAAAAGCCCCCATGACTGGGGAGACAGATACCTAAGTGGAAAGGTTTGGGAATCATGAAATGAGATACTCAAGGTAAATAATACCATATAACAATGAGAGAACTGGGGTGTCAGAGACCACAGTGGACAGTGATAGAAACTGTAATAAATGCATAATTTAATGAAAGCAGACATTTCCATGTGATAATGGTCAAACCCTGCACATGGTACCAGCCTTTGAAAACATTGAAATCCTTCAATGTTTCCTCATACATGCTTTCATTATCATTTTCTTATCATTTCCATTATAATATTATTATGATATTGATATTATATTGGCCTCGAGAGAGGGTCTCACCTATTGCTGACCTCAAAATCATAATTTTCCCTCCTGAGCTTCCTGGGTGCTGGGACTATAATTCCTGGCCCATTCATTTTATAACAAAGGAACTAGAATGCTGAAATTAAAAATATCTCTAAGGTAGGGCACAGGGATTCATGCCTTTAATCCTAGCACTTGGGAGGCAAAGGCAGGTGGATCTCTGTGTGTTCAAGGCCAGCCTGTAAAACCCTGTCTGAAAAGAGAATGGGGAAAAGAACCACTCTGAGCTATGAAAATCATTGCCAATTCAGAAGAGAATATATAAACTTGGGGGTGCCTATGCCATGGTATACCCGTGGGGATCAGAGGACAATTTTCAGGAGCCCATTCTGTCATTCCACCACCTAAGTCTCAGGAATCACACTCGGTTCATCAGGCTTGGTGCACATGGCTTTACCTTGTGAACGGTCCACCATCTGTGTTTTTGCCACTAGGCTTTATTCAGCAAGAACTGATTTCTGAAAACTTCTATAGCCCCACTTTGCCCCCTTTACTAGTTAGAAAACTAATGCTCGCCATGAACATGTTGGCATGCCGAGCTGGTAAACATGAAGCACCCAACAGGGGCTGATACCTAATCCCATTTCTTGCCCCCACTTCCACACTCATTTCTCTGAAACCACTCTCCTCCGACAGCAGCAGCAGTCACGTTTGCAAGACAGAGACACGACACCGCTAAAGCTGTGTTCTCAGCATCTCGTGGGAAGAAGGAAAGGGTTCAGAGCTAGATAAGCACCCAGCCACTTCAAACGGGAGGCTCCATGACTCAACACCAGCAGAGTGTGTCGAATCTTTAAAGCAGAATAAAATCTTCAAGGGAGAAAGGCTGGGGATGCTACCATCCCGTTTAATATGTCATTAGCAAGAGTCTGTCTAATCAACGGTGGCTGTTATCGGCATTTCCTTATAAATGCTCAAAGAAGGACAGCAAATTGTGAAATGCATATTTGAAACCCTGGTCCTGTGTTTACAGCGCCAGAGAGAAGATGAAAGGCTACAGGAGCTGGTCCTTAGCCCTCCTTTAATAAGGCAGCCATGGCTTCCAGGAAACGTAAGTGGCACACTGCCTGGCAGCAAAAGCAAATGTTTCTGAATATTAAAATCGAAGGTACAGATTCTGAAAGAAATGGGCAGTGTGGTACCCACTGACACGACCACCCTTGTTCATGCTCGCTTGCAGAGCAGGCCCAGCAACTTTGTGTTCCTCGGGGCTGAGAGTGCCCTCCGCTTTAGCCTCGGGCAGGATCTCTTCGTACTTGCAGAACCAACAGGGCAAATTTCTGCTTAGGGCTCAGTAGCAGTACAAGTTGGCATCTCCAGAGCGGCCAGCCATTCTGTTTGGCTTTCCTAACCGCCATGGATCACGTGCCTTTCTGTGACCACGCTTCCAGAACACCCAGATGCAAATTTGCGGCCTGCCTCTTTCCAGAGGACTAGCAGGCATGGCGTGTATTTATGTACTTTGTGTCCTGACCTCAGGACTGACTGTTTGTCTGTGGTAAGCCTGTACGTCAGTCCCCTACTTAAGAAGGAAAGGCTTTGGCAAGAGCCCTTACGCTATCCAGTTTCATGCACTCTGCAAACTTTGCTCCGCACAACCACCAAGATGATTGTTCCTCAGAGGAGCAATCTCTCAGGCATCTGCCTGAAAACATCTCTGTCTTCTCCCACTGTGGAAGGCGTGGAGAGATGGTTGGGAGTTACTTGAGCTACCTCTCAATCTCAGACAAACCGGAGGCCAATGTCTTGGCTACCACTAAGATGGGGCTTGAGTGATCCACCCAGTAATACCTATTGCCAGCTTTCACCTCCCATTCTGTCTCCTCCACTTTACGTTCCATCAGAATCTTTCCTTGTATCTTCTCTGAATTCATCCAAGAAAATTATCCCAGAAATACTCTTTCTCCATCCCCTGGACAAAGCTCAGGTCTTTCTTCCACTGTGAACTGAATGTCCTCTGACATTTCCAAATGTTCTTTCTCCTTGCTCCCCGACCCGATTCTGCCCTTGTCGACCCAGCAGACTGCCCTTACCTTACCTGTTGGTGAAAACGTTCCCCAGCGCCTACAATGTAAGTGTGTGCACTAAATGATTGTGTCAAAACAGTTCTGCCAGCACCCACTGTATACACAGAGCATCAGCTCTGTCTTTGGGAAGTTATAGCAAAGGTAGACAAGAAACAAACATGGCTTTGCTGAGAGTTTTAGTCAAGAGGAGAAAAGATGGGCTGGAGAGATGGCTCAGTGAATCAAGGTGTTTGCTACCCAAACCTGACAAGCTGAATTTAACCCTCGTGTTAGGAAGAGGAGGATCTACTCCGGCATGTTGTTCTCTGACCCACGTGTGTGCCATGGCAGGCCCCCAATCCCACAAATAAAGATAAATGTAACATAGAAAAAAATGTTTAAAGGTTAGATATTCTAAATACAAAATGGGGTGAGTAATTTGGAGTGTTCTTCCTAAACGTGAGTGGGATGACAGAAGTTTCTACAATGACAACAGAGTACAGGTCGCTTTGGCCCAGGCACTGGGCTTAGCCCTAGAGATCAGCCAATTTCCCTGTCTGTATGGAAACCTGGGAAACCAATGAGCATCATAATCTGACCCCATTAAAAAAAAACCAGCATCTGACTACATCTCCTGACTTCTGCATCTTACAACTCACCAAGTCACTCACTCACTGTGAGGAATGTCCATATGTCTCAGCTTCAGCTATAAACCACCACCTGGAATGTCGGGAACAACAAGATCTTCAGTCTTATCTCCTCTGGGTCAGAATTTTCTGGTTAGGAAGCTTGGGAAACCTACATTTTAACAGGCATCGTGGATATAGTTTAACATCAAAGAAACACAGAAAATCACCTGATTATATTTCTTTTACACAATAATTCTCTCATTTATGCACTATATGTACCATGTGCCAATCTCAGACTTCCACAGGGGAGAAAACAGAGGGATTCTAGTTGGAGGTCATAGTGACCCAAACCAGGTGGATTGCATCTGGGTCAGACAAGGACATGCTGAAGTTAAAGGACGCTTCTACAAGGGCTGTGACTACCATGTTCCTCCCTAGATGCCTACACTTACCTAACAGGGACTCTGAGCCATTGTAGGTACTCCATATTTGTTTAATACATGAAAGAAATAATTGCCAAAGCGTTAATCAACATGCTCAAAATGCTGACTTCAGTTGAAGGTCAAATCCCTTACTGTTTGCTCTCGGCTTCTCCACGTGGGCCTCGGAGGCTCTTCGTCAGCTTGCCGTGTGACTTGAGGCCAGCATCCAGCATGCCTCAGCCCTGAATCTGCAAAGCTGGAGAGAAGCCACTCATCTGCTTCCTCTGGTGGCATTTGGAAATCTCAAGTTGCAGGCAGACACCAAACAATGCCACAAATGTGCCGCAGACAGACTGCGCCGCGGATCCCCGCACATGTGCAGCGCGTGGGGCTAAATTGCTCATTAGGAGCATTGTTGGGAGACCAGCGAGCCTCGCCCACCCTGTGATTTCCAAAAGTTCTGGAGAACATCATCTAACTTATCATCCAGGCCCAGTCCCCATCTAGCTGAGCTGTCTGTGAGACTCCTCAGGAAGGAGGGATGGAGATGAGACGAATTCTGATAAAGAGGGGAGGTGCAGGCATCAGATTCAAACCCCCAACTGGCTTGACTTGCCCAGATCCTTCATTTCTGAGGACCCCAGTGTTTGTGGGGATAAAAGGAGAAACCAGTGGCAGTGAGTTATTGGGTTCTGGTGAAAATCAAACACTTTAGTGTCATCTAGATCGTGATAGACGCTAAGGCGGGCAGGCACCATCATCAGTTTGTTTAGGCTGCAAAATATAATCTGTAGTTTTCTCCAGAAAATCAACACGATCTTGGTGTTAATGGAAGAGCATCCTCTCCCAGCACCAGATCACCAGTCTTATACTGATGCACACATATCTCATGCCTCATTTCCCAGGCACCATGTGTACATGGTGACGGCGCCTTCATTGGGTGGCTGTCAGCAAACGCATAATCCAAGCATAAAGTCCACAAAAAGGAAACCAAGTTTAATTGTTATGCTTAAAATCTGCTTTAATGGTATCCCACTTAGTACAGCATTTGATCACAGGGGCTACACTACGGAGCCCCTGCCTGCCTTTCCTGTTCATTGCTTCTCAAGGCTCAAGTGCAGAACACCTTGGCTGTTGTAAAACTGCCACCCAGGTCTCCACCACAATCTTCCTTCTTGATTTTCACTCTTCCTGGGACAGGACACACATGGACTACCCAATGACATATTTTTTTTTCCTCTGACAAATCTCCGCAGGAGTATCCAAGATTTCAGACATTGATCAACCAACCCAAATTTGCCTCCAGTCATACCCATGGTTCAATAAGCATCCTAATACAAAACTATTTTCTTCCAAACTACTAGCTAGTATTATGCATCTATTACTTTTTACTTGTTTATTTTTTATATTCTTCTTACTAGAGCAAAGGAGGAGGAACTGTTTATGACTTATTTTGCCACATAACTTCTAGAAGCTGATGCAATATCTTACCTATAACAGAAGCTTAATAAATATTTTCTGAGTGAATAGATGGAATGTGAAATACTATGGGACAGATGACATACTGTCCCACATTAACCCTTCATTAGCTGAATTTAAATACTTGCTATAAGTCGAATGTAAACTAAATATGAAGATAGCCCCAGTTCCTCTTCATCCATCCATCCATTCATCCATCCATTTATCTGTTCATTCATTCCTTCTATATTTATTGAGCATGTATATTATGACATGCCTTCCAGGATCCTAAAAGTCCATAGATTAAAAACACTGGCCATCTGCTTGAATACACTCAACAGGATGGGGCAGACTCAGGGAAAACCAATGTGGCTGGGTTCTAACCATGTGGAAGATTTTGCCTTTCACAGTTCTTACAGATGAACTCTGTAAGGTGCATGGCAGCCTATGAGAAGGAAACTCTTCTGACCTTCACTGGACTGAGGGCAAAGGCCTAAGGCATTGAATGATATGACCAAAAGTTGACAGAGAGCAAGACAGAAATCAGAAAAGCCGGGTCTGCTATTCTCTGAAACCTCGTTCGGATCCCATGCTTTGTTAGAGCAGGTGGGTTCCTGTGTGGGCTCCTAGGAAGTCAAGAGTCCACCTGGAAGGCATGGACAGTCTCTAGGCGATGATACAAGATGAGCTGTAAAGAACACCATGGATTCTCCCCTTCCTGTGAGCATGTCCCACAGTCAGCGTGAAGGGGCTTCTTCTAAAACCCTGGCCAGTGATGAGTTGTTATAATCACCGCAATATAGCCCAGTGGTGTGCTGGTCCTGCAGTCTGGTAGCTTCTGCATCATTCTCATGGTATTCATCTATGTAAAGACATTCGGACAAGACATCTAAGTGAAAGAGTGTCACCTGGAAGTGAGCCGGAAGACAACCACTTACCAAGGAAAGGACCTCTTCAGTTCCCCCAGCGGGATACACACATGAACGAGAGTGTCATCGCAAGCCAACCCACCTAGGACAGAGACAAGTCACCTCCACCCAACCTTAAGGAAAATGCAGAACCCTGAGCCAGAGTGTGGTACTTTTCCCAGGTGCCCAAATTTGAGGGTGATTGATCACACAATAGATAAGTGAAATGCAGACCCTGTGGAGCAGGTACCGACACTTGGATTTAGTACTTGGGATTCAACATTGGCTTCTGCTTTTCTCTGAAGACTGTCTTAGAAGCAGACATTGTCCTGGGGCTAAGTTAAGCCTCTTGTAGTGTTTCTTTTCAACTCCCATCCACAAGCATGTTGCATGCAAGGGCCAGGTCATGCTATGGACTATGGCTGCCGTAAGTCATGGGTTGCTGTGTCCACAGTGAAGACAGGGGTTATACAAGAAGCCTTTCCAAGGAAAATTCCATCCTCTTCTTTTCTCTGGGACTCGGAGACTCACAGCTCAGATTCTCAGCCTTCTCCAAGATGAGGAGAAATGGCTGGTGTCCCGGTTACACGGTAGAACTGACTGGTTAATGGATCTGTAGCGCACAGGAGAGTAAAGACCAGAGAATGCTCACTTCAGAGGACTATAAAGCCCACTGGGGCTTTCAACTGGAAGACGAGCCCCTGGCACTTAGAAGGCTCTGAAAATCAGGCCTAGCAGCTGCCTCGCAAGTCTTCCCATAGAGGCCAAATGGTCTAGAAATTACGCTAAATTATCCATATTGATTAAGCTAATTCGGAGCCATAAACCAGTTTTTGGAAATCTACAGTGTGTGGGTCTGTATATCAAGTGTATATCAAGTGTAGTCTAATTTCTATTATCCAAAAGGTGTCTGCTGGGCAAACTCACATTTATGCAATACATATATAATATTATTTTCTTCTGAAATTGGTTTAACAAAGGTATAATTGAGAGGTACAATTTGGAGCCGGGAGAAAGAAATGATGCTGCAATTATCATCTGCATATATGGGGTGAACAAACACCCGCTTCGCTGTTAGCCAGTGAACAGGACAAACTCACACAAGGAGTTCAGCATATCTGAGTGTGGTGGGCACCAGTGGCTGCCTCATGTGACCTTGCCACATAGTTCCCGCAGTTTGGCCCCTTCCCAGAGAGTGGTGGCCTAGTGACAAACGCAGATCAATGAAGCCAAGTCTATAGATGGCTGTGGGGAAATATTGGTTTGGAGATATAAAAAGGCACACTCTGCAGGCTTGGCTCTTGACTCAGGGAAGCTTTCAGCCTTTTCCATTCCAGAGACTCTACAGGATAGTAGCAAGGAAAGAGATAAAACGACTCCATTTCTGTGCCCGTGTGTGTGTGTGTGTGTGTTCATGTATGTTCATACACATGTTTGTGTGTGTGTATGTTCATGTGCCCACATGGGCTGAGAACAGCATTTTGCCTGTGAGCTAGGGTCTCTCCCTAACCTCGAACTCCCCAAGCGCATAAAGCTAGCAGCCCACTGAACCCCAGGGACCCTCCATTCACTCAGCGCTGGGATTATTAAAAAGAATCTTTTTTTTTCTTTTCTTTCTTTTTTTTTTTTAGTTTGGATGGTGGGGATCAAACTTGGGTCGTTGTGTTTCTAAAGCAAGCACTTTTAGACTGAGCCCGCGTGTTCTATGTTGCAGGATTACTCAGGCTTCTAAGTTATATGGGGGACACACACACACGAAATTCACAGTTTTAATCACTTCAAATTCAGGTGCCTAATTTTTTTGTACCTGGAAATGTTTTTTAAGTGGTGTATGGCTCTCCTGGATTCCCTCACCTCTGAAATGGCCCCAGTGATCCCTGCTCTGCAGAGAAGGTTGGGACACACAAGTGAGACTCCAGCAAATAAAGCAGCAGCCACGTGGGTGCTCCAGGCTTCGGCTGGATTTCAATACCCTACTACTTTCCTATGATGTCCTGATTAGGACCTTTGCTATTTGACTTAGCCTGGGCAAAGTGTGAATGAACAGAAGTGGGGATTTTGTTGTTTATAGAGTGGAATCTTCCATCTTTGACTTTTCCGGTGTTGTTGTAGTTGATGGTGCCCGGCTGAATTTAGCACTGAAAGCTCCAAGCCGCATTTAAAGGTTCTTCAGGAGTTGCTGGAGCTCTCAGGCTCCGACTCATATTCTGAGGTTTCTTCCCTTAAGGGTGTGGCCATCCACATTTCTAAACCACCATCATCTACTCCTTAAGCCTCACGGTGCTGCTGTCTGAAGCTCGGTATGTGAACCGAGTGGCAAGCTGACCAGCTAGTGTTTTGTTTTAACCGTGAATGGGGAATCAGCTTACTCTGTGCATTTGGCTTTAGGAAGATTATTTCATTAGATTGCAGGGTAATGTTATTAGCAGGCAGAAAATTCCTTTTGGCTTCCGAACACTCTTAATCCAACTCTGGGACTCTAATCCACTCCTAAGGTCGTTTCATTGTTCTCAGTAAACTAAAAACATCGACTTCAACCCGTAAAGCTGTGAAATATTTGCAGTTCTTTTTCGAGTAACAATACCAGAAAGCCTGCATCATGCTGAGTTAATTCCCATTTTATTTCATTTGGTTCCATTTTATTTTTCCCCAGAAACTCGAGACTGAGATAAACTCGAGCTCCCAGCTATAGGAGACAGTAGACCGCGTGCCCTCCCGTGGAAAACTGAAGGTGGTCTTCTGAGCAGAGGAAGAGAGAGGGGCCTCCAAGGACCCAGGTCAACATCAGGAAGCCCAGTCTAAGTACCAGCCAACTTCAACTAGTTCCAAGGGAACCAGAGCCCAGTGTCACTTGGAAAAGTTCCCTGTCCTTGAATTGAATTATTGTCCTCTGTAACCAGGAAGCCAATTATTGGTCAAATTGTGTATTCCCAGTGCTGAAGCCATTCTGGTAACTCCCCAAGGGGAAGGGGGGAGGAAGTGTCAAAACATAACCTTTTGAAAAATGCAAATGTCCTCTGTGGAATTTCTGGGGAGCCCTGGTATTTAGGGTCAGGATATCAGCATGACCTTTGACTGGGCCGATATCATTTTCTTCTGGCTTCCTGTTCCTGGAAGCCTGCTCTCTCTGGATTGTTTTGATTAAGCCCAGTTTAGGGCACGAGATTCCCTGGAAGCATCCTCCACCATATTTGATGATAAATCTCATTCAATTTCCCCGTGTAAGGTGGCAAGCTTTATTGCTTAACAAACATTACATCTACGCCGCCGTAATTTATATCTGAATGGGTTTATTGCAGGCCTTGTGTTTCATTCATTGTGCAGCTAATTCCATAGCAGGCTGCCTGAGTTCTGGATGGCCGTTGGGCCATTATCAGCATCCAAGACAATTGAATCTTTCCCTTGCAGTTTCAAGAAAATGGTTTATGAATATGTAACGCAAACTGTGTTAACAAGGCAAATATACTTCATTTCTTTTATGGCTATGCCCAGGCCATGGTCTAGCAGTGTGTCTCACTAAGAGCAAGCTATGCCTTAATGTCGAAACAAGCCCCCTTCAGCAGCGCTCTCCCAAGCCTGTATTGTCTTCGTCGGAGCCATGTGCTCTTGTGCGGCTCTCTGTGAAATGAGCCCCAGTCGACCTCCTATGGATTCAATTATCTTCTCTACACGGATGGCACGCTCTTCCCCTGACTTTCCCCAAGCCCGCTTTCCTGGTGCGGTCCTACATGGCATTCTGATTACAAAACAGCTCCATTTGGGCACCCTGCCGTCATGGTGGGAACAGAATTGTTCATTTTCTGGTGTGGCTCATTCTCTCTGTACGGCTCCTTGTGACCTTCACTCCCCAGAGGAGCTCTTGAGAAAGGGTACCCAAGTTCACAGAGTGGCCTCCTAATGACGACTTCATCTCTGTCTGCTTACGTCCATGTCCGCTGCACCATGGTGGTTGAATTATCACCAGATGCCCCTACCTGGAACTCTAGGACGCTCCATCCAGGTGTGCACTTACATTTCTTCCCTGTCTCCACATCTTATGTTGACCTCTTCAGGAAGGTACCTTTCATAGAAAGACTCTGTGCCCTCCAGCCCCCTTGGTACCAGGAGCATTCCCTATATGCGTTACCTCATGTAAGGGCCGTGAGCTCACAGGGCTTCTGAGCTTGACCTATGGCCTATGGTGACTGGACACTTGCTCTTTCTGAAATCATGGACCTTTTAGTCATTTTGATGTATACAGCTTCACACAGCTCAACAATCTGACCTAACTCACCATGCTTTAGCACAAAGCAAAATAATCCTATCTTCTCCCAATAAAAGAGTTTGTTTCCTAGTGAGGTGTAGGAAAGTTCTGCCTTACACCATAGGTATTTTCCAAGCTGGGTTTAAATCATTTCCCCTCAGTCTAGCAGCAGGCCTGCTGGATTCGTTTACTTCCCAAACCAGGCCAATTTCCTTCTTTGTCTGGAGTTTCACACAGAGAATATGCATCACATGGAATTTTCTTCCCACCATCCTAGCCCCAAAGTGATGATATCCTCCTCTGAGGACACTTAGGGTGGCTTCTGGGAGCGCTGATGAAACTCTCCACATTGCTCTGTTACTGCCAAATATAATATCAGGCACACAGTGGGGGGTGTGCACTTGCATAGGATCTGGCTTTCAGATCATGTCTCTTGCCCTTCCTACAGCTAGCACCCACCTTTCTTCCCTCCTCATTAGAAATTCCCCGTAGGTGGATCTTCCTCGGCACCTGCTCATCTTCCTATCCTATCTCAAAGGCTCCTTCATCACCCTTCCTTTCCCCAGTGATCTAGAGCTTCTTGTGCTGAGCTGATGGCCTCTTTGAGAGAGAAGAGAGATGCTGACAGGATGACCAACCAGGAGGACCAGCGCAGTCACCTAGACGAAACCCTCGTCAGTTTCTGAATTGTCTAAGAGTAGCAGCACCACCTCAGAGCCATGGGGAACTGAGACTGGCAGGGTGGGCTTTCAAAGCGGTCACATCCACAGTTGCAAATCTGTAGTCTGAGCTCCTGTGTGCACGCACACTCGCGCGGACACGCACACACACACACACACACACATACACACACACACAAGGGTATTTCTGTAAAATCTATTTTTAAAGATTAGAACAGAAATCTCATGCCAGCAGCTGTTGCCTCAATCACTGAATTTTAAAGTATATGTTTTTCCCCATAAATTGTGCATAATTCCAGAGTATTTTTGGAGCCATATTGGCATTAGAGGCACCTGACTGAGTGTCCAAATATCTCCAGCCCCTTTATATCAGATGATGATCCCAAGCTCACAGTGTGCGAGTTCCTCCCATACTGATAACATGCCCAAGATCGAACTCCCAGTCCTGTACTTTTGCAGATATTATGTTCTTGGGGAAAAAAATCACTCCTTAAAATTGTGTTCTTTGGGCCATAGGCAAGGCTCTGGGGTAAAGCACGTGCCTTGCAAGACTGACAGCCTGTGTTTGATCCCTGGATCCCAGGGCAGAAGAGAACTGACCCCGAAAACGTTGTCTTCTGATCTCCGTAGGCACAAGACGGTCTGTGCCTTCACCGGCACTCACACACACAGGCACATGCACAATTATGGCAGCAATAGCAGGTGACAAAGTCCTTTTTAGAAATACGTTCTTTGCAGTAAACTTGTACTTAAAGTCTAACCAACCTAGATGACAAGCCTGGACCTGCTGGCTTTGAATTTGGCAATGGCTATGAACTTCTCGGGCCACCTTCTCTTTCTGTGGAAAAGAAAACTCTTAAGGGAGAGAATATTTGCTTTCTCCTTCATTCATGGTAGGATGAAATGGGCCAGGGTGCTCTCTCTGTCTCTCTGTCTCTCTGTCTCTGTCTCTCTGTCTCTCTCTCTCTCTATATATATATGTATATGTATATATATACACATATACTCTCTCTCTGTCTCCCTCTCTCTCTCTTTCTCTCTCTCTCTCTATATATGTCTGTATATATCTGTATATATATATATCTGTATATATATATCTGTATATATATATAGTCACATTGCTATTATTTTCATCTCAGTGCTTGAGCATTCTGACCCTCTCTTCTTTGCCTCCTTTCCATGGCACCCATTTTTCTGAAGGCTTGTTCCGCTCTCAGCAGTTTGTTAAACTCTTCACCAACACTCATCAAGGAAGCCACAAGTCAGAGCCTCTGACAGGTCCTGGACGGAGAAGGATAGAGCAGGCCCAGCCAACATCACAGCGCTTACGGTCCAGAGATGTCAGGGAAGGGGCCCTAGAGGAGGTCAGTGCCTGCTGCTCCTTCAGAGGACCCGTGTCCGGTGAGTTAGGAGCCTGGAACAGCAGCTCCAGAGACTGACGCCCTCTTCTGGCCTCTGAGGACACCAGGGAGCCCGTGCATATCAAGCACACATATGCAGGAATAAGTCCTAGGGGAAAAATTGAAGAAAAGTGCAAAGAAATGAACAGACGGTGGGATGTGGGAGAGTGCATCAATGCCAGGGGTCACAGTGAGCAGCCTAGGAAGAATTCCTGTCCAGGCTGACCCCTGGGGGAGGCATGGAAGTCCACAAAGGAAACTGGATGAGGGTTTAAGAAAGGCAACCTACAAAGAACTAGAGACAGAAAGGAGTGCTAGAGGTTAACTGAGCCTGAATCTTGGCTTGAAAGGTGAGACTTGATTTGGGGGACACAGAGTATGAGGCAGGCATGCATTTCAGACAGACAGAAAGGTGGGAAGATGTCCTTCTGAATCTAGTTCGCTCACGTGCCTTGACCCACACTTGGCCTTGAGCATCTGACAGGGAGAGAAACAGACCAACTACGGGGTCTTCTATTGTAGAGCAGGAGCAAACGGCAGACACTGAGCAGAGAGGAGCCCGCGGAGAGGAAAGTGTGGGGCCTCCAAACCACAGAACACAGTGGAGATGAAGATTTCTTGGAGTCGCCCCACTGGGCTGCCCTGGCGCTTTACAGCAGACTGCGGGATACAGCTCAGCGGGCCCTGACATCAGGGCTCACGGAGTCAGGAATGTGAGGTTTTCAATAAAAGTACAGGCAATGGGCCCGGAGGGAGCCCTGGCTCAAATGAGCTTTTATATTTTTATGTGGAACGTAATCACGTTTGGGCATGATGGAGGCGGCCCCGTTACTGCTATTAGAGTGTTTATGGTTCTAAGGGGGCTAGGAGACTGTGGTGGTACGTGCTTGCAAGTAAAAGCAACAGGGTGTGCTGATGCTAGAAGCCCCCTCAAAATCTTAAGAACACGTGTCTTGGGATGGTGGTACTGTATCTATGAACGTGGTGAGAGGACCAGGTGTCCTGGGGTTCAAAAAGGGTTCCTCTGGAAGGAGAGAGAGAGAGATCATAAAGTCATAGCCACTTCTGGTTCTCCCCATGCCCCCTACATCATCTTCCAAACCCCCACAAAGTAACTTGCAATCGCTGGACACTCTGGAAGCTCAGCATCTCCAAAGCACACAGTCAGAGGTATAGTGATTTTTGATGTCTGCTCTGACAGGTGACCACAAACTGAGGCATTCATTCGAAGAGAATTTATTCTTTCTCAATTATAGAGGCCAGCAGTCCCAAGTCAAGATGTTGGCAGGGTTGTTTCCTTCCGAGAAGGCTATAAAAGCCCATCACCCAATTTCCGAGACTTTCTGGATGTCCTTGGTGTTCCTTGACTTGTAGACACGCCTATAAAGGCTACCTCTAGCCTCACATGGGCTCTGTCTTCAGTGCCTATTCATCCACTCCTGTTCTAAGGACACCAGTCACTGAAATATGGCCCTGTCCCATGCATGAAGATCTTATGCCAAGACCTTTAACAGTGTCTACAAAAACTGTTTTTGAAAATGAAAACAAGCAAAAGAAGCCGGTAAAACACCATACCTGCATTTATCCAAAGTTTACCAACAGGTAGAATTTGTAGGGTTGAAATTTGGGTCAGTGGCTGTCCTGGGAGGTGGTGGTGGTGACCAACAGGTGTGTGATTATGATGACAAACCTAGAGTATTGAGCATTTTCTTTTTCTGGACCCAGGTGCCACGCATATGCTGTTCTCAACGCGAAATCCTTTAAGAGGCAGGGCTGTGATCTGCGATCTCCATGGCTGACATACTACTGTAAACGCTGTTTCCAGATCATACAGTGCAGTGCCTGGCTCTTGAAACTTACACATCTCTGTAACATACAGAGGATGGCTTTGGTGACATCAGCCTCATGGGGCGCCAGCTGTATAGGGAAGGGGCCATGTAAAGAGACCAGAAGGGAGGTTCAGGACGTGGGAGGAGCTTGAGAGGGCAGAGATCTATTTCATATTCAGAAGCTCTCTGACTGTCCATACAGGACAGCATCCATTCACAGGACCATCTCTTTTCCTCCAAAAAGTCGTGGGATACCCGGGCTGTCTCCATCACGACGTCCATGGCTCAGCTGCTCTCATCATCACTTCCTTAGCTGCTTGCCCTCTGTAGCCCTTCCCTGCAGCCCACTGCCCTCTAGGCATTCTGACATCTGTCTGACCTTTTCTACATCAATCTCCACAACCTAAAACAGCTGCCTCCTAAATGGCTCTCCTTTGTGCGTCCACAGCCTTTATTACCTGGGAATTGTCTCCAGTGTTGTTCTTGATCTCATGAATCTTTTGGTTGGGTGTTCTATCTCCTGTTCCACGTTTATACTTGCCACTGCCCGCCATGTTGCCTCCAACAGGTACCAGGAAGTACTCTCCACACACAGGGGAATAACCCCAATAAATGAAACCAATTTTAATTTTAAATTAGCAATTTTAAATTTGCTAAGAGGTGAACAATATATTTGGCTCCTGAAAATATTTACTGAGAAAGGTTATTTTGCTTGGATTATTCTGGATCATTTTATTTTATTTACTTTTGGTTTTTTTTTTTGACAAAAGTCTCATATTCACTACATATTCAAGGTTGACCTTGAACTTCTGATCCTCCTGCCTCCACCTCTTAAGTATTGGGACTACAGGAGTGTATTTACATTCCAGTTCAAGCACATTGACTTTTACAATTCTAAACAATTCCAGGAAATGTTTCTGTAGTCCTGGGGAGTCGTCCTACACAGCTTGACGACGCTAGGCAAGAGCTCCAACACAGATATACCGCCAGATCATCTTTTGTTTGTTTGCTTTTACTTTGTACTTTTTAGGCAGGGTCTCAGGCAGTTGGCTAAAAAATGGCCTTGAACTTACCGTGTAGGCTGAGCAAGGCCTTAAACTTAGGATCCTCCTGCCTCAGCCTCCTTAGTAGCTGGGACGACAAGCCTTCTCCCTCAGACCCAGCTGTAGAAACAATGTTTTTGGCAATAAATTCAAACTATGATCCCAGATACCTGAAAAAAAATATGAATATATATATATATATATATGTAAAAATTATGGAGTTCAGTTTTCACAGCAGAGAGTGGTAGGGTGAGGAACAACTGGAAGGCCAATGCACAACTGGGCAAAATGCAGCAACCACTGTCCATTCTCTCCAAATGCTGCTGCCATCCTGGGATAGAAGAGTCTGGTTGCCTGATATCCCTGGTACAGTGGAGGCCCAAACTGTGTGTCCATGTGTGTCTCTGTGCGTGTGTGTGGTGTGTCCATGTGTGTCTCTGTGTGTATGTGGTATGTCTCTGTGTATGTGTGGTGTGTCTATGCTTGTCTGTGTGTATATGTGTGTGTGTGTGTGTGTGTGTGTGTGCGCGCACACCTACATATGTCCATGTGTTTCAGTGGGTGCAAGTGTAGCACTAGGATTATAAAAGTGTGCTACCATGCCCTGGCTTTTTCACGTGAGCTCAGAGGGTCAAATTCAGGTCCTCAGGCTGGTAGGGCAAGCAGTTTACCAACTGAGCCATCTCCCTGGCTCGAAACCTGTTTTTTTTTTTTTTTGAACTATGAAGGACATCAGCATTTTAGAATCAGTAACTAATACTGCACTTCTTAGTAGACTATAGTCAGTGTTTGCCAACGATGACGCTGTCTGCTGTGAAATCATGCTGCCATTTAAAAAATAAATAAATAAAAATAAGAGAAGAAAGTGGTTTATCGCTTGTGTTACTGTTAGGAACGGTAAGACCTTACCTGGAATACTCAGGCCTCAATGCTGCTGGCCCTCCGCTCACAAAGAGAAATACCTCTGTGCGCACACTCGATTTTATTGAGACAAACCAGGCATCATAAAGTTAAATCCTGCCTTGGGGTTAAATGCAGCGTTTTCAGAGTATCCTATGTGCTTCTCTTCATTAGTCTTGCTTGAGAGCCCACAGCCCCATTATGAAGCCCATCGCAGTAATCTTAGGAAAGAGGAACGAGGCTACTTGAACATCTGACATTAATTTACAGCCCACCTGGAGCCAGGGTGTCCACACAAGGTGCTAGGCTGGAAACCGCTTCTTTATGGAGACCCAAGCCCTCACCGCTGGCAGCGGCCCCCTTTAATTCTGTCTCGGCAGCTTGGGCCTAACCCTGTTATAGAAAGAGTAACCGTAAATCTGCATGAAGTTTCTGATGATTAGTTTTGCTTGGAATTGGGCCAAAGAGCCAGACTTTTTGCCAATTCCATATGTACATGGAAGTTCTTTTTCTTAAAAGGCTGGGGATAAGGCGTTGGGGACCTCATGGGGGAGACCGCCTCCCTGGCTTGAGCTCTATGTTTAGAAGGTGTCTAAGGACTCCGTGACGGTCATTTTAATAAGCAATCTAATAAAAGCACCGTTAAACAAGCTGTCTCGCTTTAACTCACTGTGGCACGGACGGGCGCAGAGGATGAAACTGTTAGACAGATAATGAAACTGAGCGTTAGATTTTAAGTCGTCTGTCTGAGCCTGTGGAACGTTGTAAGAGGTTAAGCTGGGGTTTAACCCTACCCTGTCTAGCTGCGGGCACTGTGCCGCCTGAAGGGGCAGCCACCAGAAGAGTGTCACTTCAGACTCCACAGCATCCCACCCAACCAGGGATGATGGAGTATCCATCTGCCCGACTTCCTTCTCCCTGACTCATGAAGCTCAAGCATGAGTTCTGGAGTGTGGCTCTCCAGGGTCTCACAGCTGGGCCGACTTCAATGGCTCATCTGTTGTCAGCCTAGCTGGTGTAAGCTGGCAGGGGAGTGGTGGCCTCAGCAGGAGACCCTGCCCCAGTAAATAAAGCAGGGAGCGATCTGGCCTCTGTCCAGATGTGGTTGTAGGTACATCACTCGTGTGGGTGTGGACACACACACACGCACACACACATTCTAAAGATACTCAAGGCAGAGTGTCAACTCAGAGAGGAGAAGAGGAAGAATTAGAAATAAAAGGATAAGGGTAAATGTACTTCTGGTAGGTTCTGAAAGGAAAGGGGAAACAGAACGGGGAGAACTCAGAACTCTGACGATAGACGAGACTGTAAGGCAAATTTGATTAATAGCTGTGCTGTCTTGACCCGAAGGGTTGTGCTGTGTGGGGCTGTAACAACCACAGTCATGTGGAAGCAGGAAGGAAGTTGCCTGCTGAAATGCACGGGTCAAGGCTTTGGGAGTCAGGCCACTGGGGCATATACTCTTTCCCGCCTCTCATCAGCTGTCTGTCACTGGCTGTGTTGTCTCGGCTCGTTCCATCTCCGCCCCCTGCACCATCCCTGGCAAGCAGTTGAACCCCCAGTTCTAGCATTGGCCAAAAGTTTTTGGAGGAGAATCCCTATGTTTTAAATCCCCCTCCCCCTGCACCCGGGTGCTACACTCTGCCTGGTATCCTGACTTGTGAACTCCTAACTGAGGGCCAGGCCCAGCAAAAGCCATCCTGCTGGTCATATAATCTCCTTACCTGACAGCCATGCCCAAGTGTAGGAATGGGAGTCAGAAGCCATCCTGCTGGCGAGGTGAATGGTGACCTTCCAGAAGGAAGCGAGCGAGTCCTTTTCTGAACGTGCTTGATTAAGGAGTTTTTGAGATCCACCTGGCAGCTGTGAGACCTCTGGGCAGGAATCACTCAACAGCTGTGCATGTGTAAGAAAGCCTGGGTGTGCACATGTGTTGGAGGTGACCCCTCACTCTGGCCCAAAGCACATCCTGACGGCATTCAGTCGTGGGATGTTAAAGAATTGAACAGCAGATAAGTTTGGCTTCAAGTCCCACTGACAGGGGAAAACAAGCAGGGAAGCTGTCATTGCTCCTTCATGGTTTCCAGGCCCCTCAATGCTGTAACAGGAAATAAATCTGATACAGGAGGAGGGGGTATAAAGGGCATGGAGGTAATGCTTTTGAATAACAGACTGGCTCACTTTCCCAATGGTTGCCCTCCCGCCATCCTAAGCAGAAAGAAGCAAGTGTCCCCGACAGGTTCACACTCAACAATGACCCGCCTTTGAGAGGCCTTCGGAGACTTTTGAAGGCCACCTGTCACCATTTGACAATAAAGAGACAGTCCCAGAGGGGTTAGGTGACCTCTCTTCTGGCAACCGATCCGGGTGGGGTTCTGCATTCATTTAAGCTCTGTCCTCCATGTCCAGAAGATTGGGTTATATCTAGATATTTTGGTTGCCACGGCTAAGGGAGAAGAAAGGTTTTACTATCAGCATCTGATAAGGGGGACTAGAAATTCCACAGGACATACTACACTATATGAGACACTCCCACCCCAAAGAACGATCTAGTCCACTGTATGTGGGGTGGACTAGGTTAGAAAACCCTGGATCAAAAACGGTATCTGACTTGTGCAAAATTGCATCCACTTCTCAAAATCATCCTGAGCTTGTGATCAGCTGGAAAGTCCCTGAGTGTCCCTTGTCTTGATTGTTTGTGTCCTCCACTCTCTTCCCTGACTCCTCAGAAGCGTACGTGTGACTCTCCAGCTCACCTGATTAAGGCTCAGTCTCTTGATTTCGGACTTGAAGAGAATGACGGTCACGTTTACAGAGTTTTCGTCAACATAATTTCAGACAGAGTTGTGTGGTTGGGTGAGGAACCAAGAACATCCAAGAAAAGCCCTAAAAATAAAAAAAGCTAATAGAAAACACACACACACACACACGCACACATACACACACACACATATTTGTGTGTATGTGTGTACATATACATATATACATATATTTATATGTTTAAAGATGTGTTAGGAGATTAAATGAACTGCGGACTGAAATAAGCTAGCTTGAGCACCCAACACAAATGAAAACTGTGGGTTGAAGTTGGTCGGGGTACACTGCCGTTGTAGGTAAATACACTGAATGTTAATGGTTTTATAATAGTCTTATTAATTCACCCTTCGTAGTTAATGTTTAAGATAAACTCTGTGTCTTTAGAGTAATTTATGCGTTCCACTTTTAGAGAATTCCAGCGGAATGAATATGAATATAATCATTTTACACAAATGTTCTCCAAGGAGGGAGCAGAAAGCATGAACCAGGCAGACTCCCCACCGCTTAATTCATAATGGATCAGCCGATTCATTCCTTATTAATTTAATGGAGTACCAAGTAAGCATCGTAACAGCTTGAGTTGAGGAGTGTTTCACAAATGGGGCTTTTTGTCTGTAATCGCTTAATCCTGCAGGCTAGGCCTCATAAATTGAATAAAAGAGGGAACTGGGTTTTAATTAAGTCCAAGGAATGAGGCTGCGTCAAAGACACAACCACCCCTGACAAACACGAGGGGGTGAAGTGTGTTTGGTTAATACCCCCTGCTAACAGTATCCTGGCCCAGGGAACCCCTGGCCAGAACCTTTTGATGTCAGGCTGGAAGGGAAATCCTTTCCCCTTCATGAGTTGGCTGCATAGTGAGCAGAGAGAGAAGGGAACAGATTACTGGGAGCTCTTGCCAGCCCGGACCTCTCTACTGGGCTGAGGCTCAAGCTCAAAGGGCACCAACTGCCTCTTGCCTTGTGTCTGTGCACATCTGGCTGAGAAGCGGACACTGCCAGTGAGTCATGCTATCCACTGGAAAAAATATCTTTTCAAGGGAGTTGTGCACCCTGTGGGGAACAGCCTGGTGTCCAGCAAAATAGACTCAGTTCAACCCTTCATATATGTGATAACAGTGATGGGTTTTGGAATAGAATAGAGATGATGTTATCCAGGTAATCATAAAGATGGACTGGGTGCACTTTCCAATGAGACGGCTTAGCGAGTAAGGGTGCCAACTGTCCAGCCTGACAATTTCACTTTGTGCTCCCAAACCCCACATGGTAGCAGGAAAGAACTGACTCCTGCAAGTTATCTTGACCTTCACATGTATCACATCATGTGTGTCCACACGCATGCACACAGACACGTCATAGATTAATGTAAAAAGATAATGGTGACTCAGCCAAGACTTCCAATAGAGCAGCAGCCGCTGTAGCGGTCACCTCTTAATTAAACAGATCTGTTCTTTAATGAAGAATGAAAATAAGGGAACCTGAAACTCATCCCCAAGCTCCAAAACAGCCCTGCCCACCAAAGCCTTCAGAAAGTTATTCTGTACTTCTAGAAAGTTCCTCCAGAGGTCCCTGTGAGAGTTTATGTCTTCTTTATAACCCTATGTCACAATCTCTGAACCCTATGAATGTTGTTACCTTTCAGGGCACAAGATCAAGGCTGTTGCAAATGTGATTAAGGCTGTTGAGATGGGACATTGGCTTAGACTGACAAGGGAGGCGGAAGAGTTGCTGTCTGAGGGCTCCAGCCAGAAGGTCACCCATCATTGGCCTGAAAGAGGCCAGAGGAGGCTCTGAGTTAAAAAATGCAAACTGTCTCTAGAAGCAGGGAAAAGTCAAGAAAATGGGCTATGCATAGCAGGTCAGAAGAGAAACACAGGCCAGCTGACACCTTGGGTTTCAGAGAGTGAGACATGCGTTGGTCTAGGAGCTCCAGAATGGTAAGACAGACACACAGGTGCTCTTGACCAGTTCAGGAATGTCGAGGCTGATGTTAGGCAGGAATTGCCCATTCAGGGCCCTGCTTTGAGGAAAGGAAGGTGTCTTCTGAGTAGTCCATTGTGAGGGCAGCTTGAAGAGATATCAAGAGTGTACCCTAAAAGCGTTGAGATGGGAAGATCCTTGTGCGTGCCCACCTGCCTGTGTTATCACTGTCTACTGGGTTTTCTCATATGTAGGAATAACTCTATCGACTACAGACGAATTGGTGGGCTGCAAGATAGCCTCCGTAGGAAAGAACACCCCTCAGGTACCTTAACAAAACCCACTTTCTTAATTACAGATCCCTTTGTCCCTACCCTGCCTTCTACCAAAAGGAGAATGAAAAAAAAAAAAAACAAAGCAAAGCAAAGCAAAACAAAAACACCACCAAAGTGAAAACCAAGAGAAGAGGACCGATTTCCTTTCCAAACACCAACTTTCAGATAGATTATCAGATCTTGAACTAAATTAAGCAAAAGATTAGGAGAATGAGAACGTGCTCCAGAAATGTGCGTGGCCTCTTTAATATCTCGTTTCTTTAACCATAAAATTAAAGCGCAACGCTCGGAAAGATGGCAGCGCTATCCTTTATCACAATACCCAGCCAAATTCAACTCCTCTCAAGTGTTATTATAAGAAATAGAATTTACTGCTATGGACTTCTCTTCAATACCACTCCTTCCCTGTTTAATGAAATGTCATTATTCTAATACAAACCCCTCTTTCTCTTGCAGCCTGTTCCCCCCCCCCCCACCAAACCACTGTATTTCATTTCCTGCAGTTACATGATATTATTGCTTTTTTCCACAGCTATTGATTTAGGTGGGTATAGTTATTACAATGCAAGATAAAACAGCCCCCCCCCAATTCTACCTTGTACCATTGTGCATTAGCTTAATTTGTTTCAAATCTGCATTTGATTTGGCAAGGAAACCATTTATCTTTATGAAGAAAGCCCTCATAAAGTAAGAGAGTTTAGGAGCTCGCTGCTTTAAAAATTTAATAGCCTTGTGTCTTACACACTAGAAAAATGAATTAAACCTTCAAATAGTATATGTCTCAATGTAACCCTTCTGCATCTTATACTGTGTTTAATTTATTGCATTCTGGAGGAATAAGAAGAATTAGAGGACGGAGCCATGGATGGAGCTTGCCTGTGCACTCAGTGAATAAAGTCAGGGTCTAGCACTAGTGAGCGCCTGAGTTCTCCGCAAATCCTGGTGCAGCTCAGAGTTCTGCGCCATCTTTTCGTAACTACAGATATAGAATCACGGTTCCTGAACCAGTCCATGTCCCAATCCTTGTTGAATAATTAACCAAAGGGCTACCATGAAACCCTCAAAATATCACAGGCCATTTCCAAGGGTCTCAATTGCTCTCCCAAACCAATGGTAAGGCCTTTCTGGAAAACGTACTTAAGCATGCTATTGGACATGGAGAAATTGAGCTGGTGACAATGTAGATGCTTAATCCCTATTGATTAGCATCTGTAATGCTGCAAGGTTCTCTGCAGGCTACCAAAGAGGAAAGATAATCATCAATATCATCCAGCTACACACCCTGTGCCCTACGAAAGTGCCCTGCTTGCAAGATACACTGCTGAAACCGTGACATAAACCTTACAGGGGTAACCAACCATTTTTAATTGGATCTAAAGCTGACCCCATGAGATGTAACCCGTACCTGACACTGCCAAAACGATCAAGAATATGAGACTAGATAAGTCATAAACCTACTACTACTATCCTGCTAAAGGAATGGGTAGCAGTACAATGATTCCTAACGACACATTGCCATACCCATAGATTAATGCCACACTCAGACGTCATCAGAGAAGCTTCCTCTTGCAGTAGACGGGAAGTAGCACAGAGACCCACGCCTGGAAAAGAGTCAGAGACTTTGGAGCAGTCAGATGTCTCCATCAAACCCTACCCCTCGTTGCTTAGAGACCCATGAAGAGGAAGTGGAAAGAGCTGACGACTGACTCAAGGCACAAGCATTTCCCAGAGCTGATGCACATACGAACTCACAGAGATTGTGGCAGCAGGACCAAGATCTCTGCTAAGGTCCAAGCCAGATGAGGTCCCAGCACTAAGAGGGAGGAGGAGACACAACATCTCACTCCTAACCAAGAAGCTGATTGCATTGGTTCCTGCCAGGAGAAGGAAAGTCAGTTTTCTCCAGTGGGGTGTTGCTGGTTATATCAGTCATACCCCAGGATAGGCCCCACATCAAGAGTGGTTGACTAAAATCAAAAGGAACTCCGTGTTTTTTAATGGGCTTCTCTTTCATTTTATTTAGCTTTGATTACATTCGCCTCATTGGCCTTTGGCTGGTCTGTCTTGTTTTTTGTGGACCTCTTTTGTTTTTGTTTGTCTGTTTGTTTGTTTTCTTGAAAGAGAGAACACAAAGTTGAGTAGGTGGGGATGTGGGGGAGAATCTAGGAGAAGTCGAGGGAGGGGGAAACATGATCAAAAGGTATTGTATGAAAGCATTTCAATTTCAAAAATGATGGGTTCAGCTAACGCATACTAGACCCTCGCTCTCAAATCTTAGCTGGATTGCTGCCTCTGAAATGATCCTTCCTGACCACCCAGTCTGACCCCTTAGCCCTGCAAGTTCTTGTCATTTTTTATTTTCACTTAATGTTCATTTCTTTTTGCGCTTACCTTTGAACTCCATTTTAATTGCCTTTCCTCTTGTGTCTTGTGAAGGCAAAACACTTACAAGTGATCTTACTTTCCTCACATGAATGGCACTTAGGAGCACCTGATACCGGCAGGGTTTCAGCAGGCAGTTCTTACCTTCCAGGGTCTGCAAATCCACTTTGGATGAATGGCCTGGCAGGTAGTCTCCCACCATGAAGAAAAGTGGTGTGGACTCAATGTACCCTGGAATTTCTAGGGATCCGTGTGTGAGTGTTACCATCCCTCCATGAGCGGATAATAGCTACTCTGCCTGACAGTCTCAAACCCCTTCTAAACACAAGCCTGGAGGTAATTGTCACAAATTAACTGTATGAGGAGCGCCATCGGAAACTCATTTTCTATACTGACAGAAAGATGTAGAAAAGTAGTTAATAGCATTTTAGAAGACACTAAGAACATTAAAGTCTGGGGGTTATAGCAATAATAACAACACAAATAATTGATTGATGGATTAATGTTAGCTGCTGGGCATTGTCCTAAGATATGATAGCCAGCATTTATCCAATATTCACATAGGGTTTGCAACATGGAACCTAGTCTTAATCCATTGTTGCAGACGGGGAAATTTAGATAGGAAGCAATTAACTTTTCTCAGCCCGATGTGGTGGCACAGGCCTTTAATCCCAGCACTTAGGAGGCAGAGGCAGGTGATCTCTGTTTGTGAGGCCAGCCTGGTCTACAAAGCAAGCTCTGGGATAGCCAGAACTATACAACAAAAAAGAGAACTTACCCCAAAGTCACACAACTAATAAATTGCAGAATAAATCATTGAAATGAGAACTTTAATTCTGGATACCTCACAGATATATATTTCATAATAGATTCCATATATCTATATATGCCTCTACATACATGTGGCATATACCTATGTAGATTTATGAATACATATGTGTTTGCATACTTTTGCAGGCATACAAATTGTATACATTTGATAAAATATTCCATATGTGCACCTGTACACATATACATATCTGTGTACGTATGCATATATGTATGTGTATATATCACCTGTATATATGCATATATGGTATATTCCATAACATATATTTTATATATTAATGTGATTGTTTAAAATATGGAGTGTGAGAACTCTTCCTTTGAATACATGACTGAAATCCTGCTGAATATAAAGAATTAAGGTCTGCTCTTCAAGGCTTTGGGGACACTGACATAAACATTTCCATTTGCCAAACACACACCTATCATTCACACCTTTAATCCTCACAACAATCCTACATGGTTGTCATAGAGACACGGGAACCAGGGATAGGGAGTGAACAGCTTTGCCTGGTTCCCATAGTTCTATTGCCCCATGATCAAAACTCAAATCCAGTTCGCTTTATTGAATGCCCTTGGCTTATTCCATTTTTCTCAATTACCTGCAACCTGAATTCAACCAGAATGACCCCCATCCACACTGCATGTCTTGAACTCTACTCAACACTGAGAATTTAAAGACCAGAAAAATCTAACTTTTAAAAAGTTTATAGTATGGTGAAAGAGATGCACAAATGTCTCCTTGTGGTTGAAGCCAGGAGAAGGTTCAAGATGATCTTTTGCCAACCTTGAAAAAGACAGAAAGGGCAGGAGCCAGGGAATGTAGATGAGTTCTAGAAGCTAGAAGAGGCAAAAAATATTGATTCTGCCAGGAGTCTTTGGAAAAAGCTGAACCATGACAATGCCTTGATTTTTAGAACATCTTATCTACCAAACATTTAGATAAGAAAGTTATGTTGTTTTAAGTCCATGTGGTTCAGAGTAATTTATTGGAAGGGTATCAAGAAAAGAACATAATCCTATTTGTTGAGTCGTCTGTGGGGTGATTTACATGTTTTTATTAAAAAGGAAATACTAAGTGCATAGGATGCTCTGTGAGTTGGGCCAGGCTCCAAGCACATTGAAAGCCAGACAGCTCCGGTCTCTGCTGGTAGAGAACCTATCCCAGTTGGACGTGTAATAAATGAGAGAGCACCCAGTAAGCTTGGCGGGGCATGTCTGTTCTAGCACTAGGCAAACAAAGGCTGTAGCAGTAAAGAAACTTCTCTTAAGACTTTTGAGCTATAGATGATCCAGCCAGAATCCAGATCTTTCTGCCTCCCATAAGCCAAGGGTATTCCACCAAAGCCTCATTTTCTCCAGGATTCTGCCTACTCCACATCGGGAATTCCTCCACATGCCAGGCCTCATAATTCCTTATGAATTCTGCCAGCTCTCTCTTCTCCTCTGAGAGGATAGTGGCGCTTCCTAATTCTGGTCCATATATGTATCTTACTATAGGGAGACCCAAATACCTTGATGCAAATCCATCCCCCATAATCAATGCCCCTGTTAACCAAATGCAATCGGTTTTAGAAGCATAGAAACACACACATACAACACAATTTCTGACAGTCTTTGCAAGTGCCCATGACAGAAGAGACCTAAGTGGCTGAAAGCTATTTTCCCCATTGTCAATCTTTTCCCTGCATAAACACATGCCCGTGCGGTCTGGCTAAAGCTTGCCTTTCTGGACATATGTAAGCAAATAAATGCAATTACAAGGAAGATGTAATCACAATTGTTTAGCTATTAAAGCTGCTGCCTGCTCTCGCGGTTTGGTTGACAATATATGCAAAAGGGTGGAATTGTTTGCCACTTTCCCAGGACGAGAAAAACAGCAGCGAGAGTATTGCCTCTTCTATGTTATATCTGGGAAAATACGGCATTTAAATGCAGAATTTGGCTTTCCAAGAATTGCACCAGAAAACCTTTTAGCAGAAACAGCAGGGAGAGAAAGCTTTTCAAATCAGGATAGTCCATGAAGGATTATGAAAATGGAGGTCATTGCAAGAGGCAGAATCTCAAATACAATGAGAAGCATCTTTTACTCTGTGTAAATACACACGGGCAATTTATTCTTCTCTGTTGAGCTACCGGGGGATATTTTTCAGTTTCTGAGGGAGAAAGGAGAGGAAGGAAGCCACCATGTCCAAATGGATCTATCCAGAATGACAAGCCTGGCTAGCACTGGGAGTAGTGGCCAGTTTCTTTTGTGTGAACCCAAGACACCCAGAAGAGCTTCCCTCTGTCTAGTTTATAGCTTGCTAAGCACCTGGGGATACAGAGGCTGACTAAAGACGTTCCTTCATCTGTATTCAGCCCTTAAGCAAAGAGCAAGTAAGGGAAAATCCGCCCACGCCTGTTGCCTGGATGCACTCAGAGCAGGCCAAGGATGCATTCAATATCATTGACTTTGAGTAGGTCTGTACTCAACTCATCTGGTAGAATAAACCTGCCAGTGAGTTTACGTGGCCTCCTTGGTGAGGTTGTAAGGAGGAAAGAGCTATTGAACAGTAAGAGTATCTAGTCTGTAAATCTTAATGAAAGTTTTGTAAAAGTAGAGCTTGTGTGTCTACAGCCACAAGGAATGGTGTTCTCCAATGCGGAACCTTGCTTGGGAATCATACGTGGTAGGAGATGACAATGGTTAACATCTTTCCGTCTAAGTTGACAGGATCTAGGATTACCTGGGAGACAAACCTCTGGGAAAGTCTTGAGGAAGTTTCTCGATTAGGTTTGTTGAGAAGGGAAGACCCATCTTGAATGTGGATGGCTGGGATCTTGGACTGAAAAAAGAGAAAAATGTGAGCAAGAATGAACAGTCATGTCTCTTGCTTCCGGACTGTGGATGCCATCTGATCAGACACCTCAAGCTCCCGCTGCCATGACTTCCCTTCCCCATCTTGACAGACTCACCATGGAGCCAAATAAACCCAACGGCAAGCCAAAATAAACCGTCTTCAGTGTTTGGATCACAATATTTTGTCACAAAACAGGAAAAAATTAATTCAGTGATATAGACTGGTTGGTCGGTTGAGGTTGATTGATGATAAGAGCATAAACCAAATAATTGGTTGATCACAGCAGATAATGATGATGGAATATCAAATAGATGTTAACAATGGACAGATGAATGCATACGTTCATATCTGATTTATTTTCACTCAACATTTCTTGATTCTTTTCAATGAACTCAACAACAATTTCCACACTAGGAATGGAAAGGTAACGAGACTTGTGGGAACTCTGACCTCAACTGTACTGTCATCTAGTTGGTAAATATAGATAACGGAACAGATTCTATCAAACCAGCAATGGGAGCTCTCTGTATGAGGAGCTGAAAAGGAAGCTCTTTCCCTGGTTGGCCCATGCTGGGTCCCAACATCTAGACTCATATTATGAACTGAGTTCATCAAGTCCAAATACTTTTTTGAACCCCCTAAAAACCAAGTTGCTGTGGCTTGTAAAACAAAACCCCAAACCTAGTGTTCTGTAATACGGGTGAGCCATTTGATACGAATGACTTTTGTATAGCCTTTTCTAGTGGTAACACTGTATTTCTTCAATGTTAAGTTCAAAGTTTGGTTTTGGGACATTTTAGCATAAATTAAAAGTGGTCGCCCCCTGTGGCGTCTTAAAGTTGTCATTGGCAGTTTTCTTTCCTAATGCAGTATGATCTAATGGAATTCATTGATACTGTCTTAATTATAACTTAATACACCTTAATTATAACTGTACAGAGACTACGCAATAGGTAGTGCAGGGCTGGTTTGTGGTTACATAGCTGTGGGCTGGCCAGTGTTTGACAAGTAGCCTGCTGGGAGGAAGATCCTGATCCACAGCATTCCCCATCTCCATGGTTGATTTCATGCTGGAGAGGTGATGTCACAGAATGTGAGTGAGAAAGAAAAACAAGCTTGATGCTGAGAGCCTGTCTGAGCAGGTCTCAGCACGCCATTGCACATGCGCAGGTCTCAGCACACCATTGCACATGCGCAGGTCTCAGTAAGCCATTGCACGTGTGTAGGTCTAGAGCACTCATCAAACTTCCCAACCAGTGCAGCTTGGGTAGCAGACCGACCAATGCTGGCTGTAACACTCTACTAAAATCCATTAGAACATCTGTAATTTAATACAAAATTATAAATAACCTACAGCTCTGGCCCAATATTAATTTGCATCTCCTTCCTATTAAGCTCCTGGCCTCTGTTCATAGAGGAATATAAATCTGTGTCTAAATCCTGTGTCTTGCTTAAATCCCTGTTGGCAACCTTCTAGTTCAATGCATGGAGTCATCTTTTCTCCAGACTTGAAGCAACTGGCTCCTTCTCATTATCTGAGCCCTGATACAAAAGTCAGTCCCCCTAAGAAACCATTCAGAGAGGTCTCAATATCTCCATTTGCACAGCCGTTTTCCCCCGCTCCCCAAGATTCAAGCAGTCTTGGCTCTTTCAAATGACACCACCCACGTGTTTGTCTATGGCACCTCCCTTCTCCTACACCACATAGACTTTTCCTCCAGAGCTAGGCCTGAACTGTACACAATAAACTGCTGGGGGATGACCTAATCACTGAATTCAAGATTTTAATATCAGCTAGATCCAGGCACCGTGTGCCTGCCTGTCCATAATTTTATAGGAAGAACAAAATTTTCTTTATAGAGCAAAATAAGCTAACCCACCATGTGGACATTATAAGACTTTGCATCTTTATATTTTAATGAGAAAAATTATTTACAGTGGACATAGGGACTTCTGCTCTCCAGCACGGTGTACCCACGGAGCCTGGCTTATCTTATTTCCTAAAACAGAGACCAGATAAGGATACATTACATGGTCGCTTTTAAGATGCCAACATCAGCCAGTAAAAGACAGGGAATCGGGAGAAATGGGCCACACGTAAGCTGGGCCTGACCGCTGTTATAGCTTCCTCAATCTGACAAATGGTATCTGTGCACAGCCACTGAATCCTCTCTCCCGGGGTCAGAACAACTGAAGAAAGAACGGCCACCCTCACCACTCAGAGTTAATGCTGTGCTTGCTATTGTAGCTTGTTCAGCCAGACAACCCAAGATCTTGATTGGAAAGAAATAATTTAAGATATTCTTCATTATATAGGGTGTTATCCTTTTTTATGATAAGGTTTCTCTGTGCCATGGTTTTAACCCTACTGAAACTCACTTTGTAGATCAGGCTGGCCTCAAACTCACAGAGATCTGCCTGCCTCTGCCTCCCTGAGTGAGGATGTTATTGTTTATGTTGATACTCTGGGGGCTGTGGATACAGTTCAGTGTTATGAAGCTTTCTGATTCTTGATAAAATTTTGACAAGAAACAAACTTAAGGCGGAAAGAGGTTATTCTGCTTTACACTTTACAGTCTATTATCACCAAGAGAAGCCAAGGCAGGAACCTGGAGACAGAATCTGAAGCAGAGACCATGGCAGAAGGCCGCCTGTTTGCCTGCTTTCTTCTCCATTGCTCAGTTACTGATCTTATACAGCCCAGGACCACAATCCTAGGGATGGCACAGTCTACAGTGGGCTAGGCCGTCTTGCATCAGTTAGCAATAAAGACAATGGCATGAAAACATGGTCACAAGCCAGTCTGATGGGGACAGCTCCTAAATAGAGGTTTCCTCTTCCCAAGTGTCAATTGGACAAAAGCTAACCAGTATACATGTTTAGCATAGTTAAAACCCTGATTCAGCCACTAATATCTCAAGAAAGAAAAGAATTTGGTTTAAAAATGAAAGCCCCTGGAAATACATTAGAACTCTGAAGGTGGGCTTATCTAAGTTGTTGAACAAATAAATCAATGTGCAAAAAGCAAATATATTTCCTTAATACTAATAGCAAATGATTTAATTCCTAAAGTATACAACCATCCAAACCTGAATCATGAAGCAATATGAAACCTGGTAATATCATCACAGTAAGGTGTGTATATTAAACACTCAAGGACCCATGGAAGAAATTGAAATAGAATTCACAAATAAATGAAAAAATATCCCTATTCATAAACTGCAGGAATTAACACGTTTAGAATATCCCAAGATAATTTAGAGATTTGAAGTAAACCTTATCAAAATTATAATGACATTTTTCATAGAAATGGAAACAAAATCCCATGACTCATAGGTAAACACAAAGGATGCCCAACAGCCAATGCAGCCTTCAGTAAAACGGACAAAGTTGCCTATGTTGTAATACCTTATTTTGAAATGTTTCAAAATATACAACAAAGCCCAATCATTAAAACAGCATAATACTGCTATTAAAATCAACCATGTAGAGTAGAGAGGCAAAGGACTCTCTACACAGGAATACACAATAAGAAAAAGGGATTGTCACTTTAATAAATAGTGATCATAAAACCGGATACCTAATGGGGGAATTCAAATGAACCCCTATTTTATACTGTGTGTTAACTTAAACTCTAGGAGTACACTAAAGCGTTAAGCTATAGATTTAGGAGAAGAAAATCTTTCTACACTGACCTGGTCAGTGATCTTTTGCATAGGATCCAAGAACACAAGCAACAATAAATGAACAGATAGATGGGATTGCATTAAACAGCCCTGCATATTAGACCCCTGCGGTGGAAGGAGAAAACCAATCAACAACGTGAAGACAACCTATGAGAGACACTAGCAAACCTATACACCCAATAAAGGGTTAATATCCAACATATTTAAGGAACGGTAAAGCAGCTCACTGACGAGAAACAAATAACAATCATTTTTAAGTGGTCAAAGGATCTAAAGAGACATTTCTCCGAAGAAGAGATAAAAATAGCAAGCAGTATATTAAAAGGATCATTTTTCACTAAAGTTCCAGAAAATGCAAAATAAAGTAAAAGGGGCCTGAAGTTTCATACCAGGGTGTGTGTGTGTGTGTGTGTGTGTGTGTGTGTGTGCGTGTGCGTGTGCGTGTGTGTGTGTGCGTGTGCGTGTGTGTGTGTGTGTGTGACATTAGAGCTGGAAAAAGGAGTAAAAAGACTTACTGTCAAGTCAAATGACCTGAATTTGGTCCCCTGGAACCCACATTGTAGAGGGAGGTCTTTGAAGTTGTCACCTGACTTCTACATGTACACCCTTGCAATGGACTCCCCACCACCAGCCCCTGCCACATACACATATAGACATGCACACAAAATAAATAAATAACATGTAATTTTACAAGAGAAAAGCAATTACAAATATTGAATTAGATGCGGAATCAATGGACCTTTGAAACAATTAAGTTAATATAGCCATGGAAATAATGAAGAGGAATCCCACATAATATTAACCTTGTAATTATCTAGCAATCCCACTCTGGCTATGTAACCAAGCTAAATCAAATCCATATATCCCAAAGAGAGGCCTGCTCTGCTGTGTTCCCTGTGGTACTGTGTATAATCGTCAACATAGGGATTCATGCTGTATGTCATATGTGGGCAAATAGATCAAGAAAATATAATACAGTGGGGCATTATTCAGCCTCACAAATGAAGGAAATTTTGTTATTTGCAACAGCAATGTGTGACCTTGGAAGATATAATGCTAAGTGAAATAAAAAAAAAGCATGTGAAAAACTGTATCTTCTCATATGTATGTGGAATCTAAAACCACGAACTTGTGCTGGAGAGATGTCTCAGTAGTTAAAAGTTTGATCCTTGGGACCCATGTGGTAGAGGACGAGGAATGATTCATTTCAATTGTCCTCTAATCTCACATTGGAGGCATACATATGCACACACACACAGGGGGTCATTCATGCACATAGGCATGCAGGCACACATGCAGACACACACACAGGTACCACGCATGCAGGTATACACACATACCATAAATAAAATGAAATGAAAATGTGAACTTAATTCTTTCATTCTAATGAATGAGACAGTCCATTGAAATCCAGTGCTAATAGACATAGTCTCTAAATTGGATGAGTTTTTTCGTGCCTACTATATACCAGACAATATATAGGCGATGAATATAAGCAACTGGTATATCACTCCCTTGGAGTGCCATGTCCTTGCCAAAAGGTTGATGCTGGAATCATGATTATTACAAAGTACATGTCCCAGGGCTCAGGGTTTTGTACTGGGGAAGTGAGTTACAGGGGTCTTTCCTGAGACCCCCCAGGAGAAACGGAAACCAAATTTTGTTTTCTGGCATAGCCTTTTCTAGCTTTGTCTTCTAAGGACTGAGGGTTGTATCTACAATAGGTTGTTAGCCTTATTAATCAGCACTGTGTCTTGCCTTCTCTGATAAACCCCAAAGGAAATAGAAGTTCCTATGCTTTAATCTGACCAAGGGATAGTCAGTGTGTATGTGTATTATGTGTGTGTGTTATGTGTGGAGTGTGGTGTGTGTGTGTGTGTGTGTGCGTGTGTGTGTGTGTGTGTGTGTTGGGAGGCCTTGCTAGCTGGTCAGAGGTTGCAGTCAATCATGACCTGGCAGCTTTTTCCAAAGTTTGATGACATGGGACTCCCTCCTTCCCCAGTGAAACTTGATGCTCTCTACCCAGACTTATCTAGAGAAGGTCCCTGGGCCTGGAGGACTGACCTTGTCTGAAAGCTATCTCTAATAGTTAGCATGATTCTTGGAACAGATTCCTGCTAGAAGCCTCCCCTGCTGCACTTATGGTAGCTAAGACTTATGCTAGGAGCCTTACGACAGGAGCATGCCACTTAATGCAAATTAAGATTTGTCCCCAATCCTTTATATTTCCTATATTCTGGAATAAGGTTGAGCTGATTCACTAAAGGCTCTCCCATAGGGACTGTCTCTGTCATGTTCAAAACCACACAAGGATCTCTGTTATCTCTGTTGTCACTTCTGCCCCTTTGTCCTTATGGACTTATGGCCAACGGACCATGGAGACAAAGGGGAACCTCCTTGTGATGTGTGTGTGTGTGTGTGTGTGTGTGTGTGTGTGTGTGTGTGCATGCTGTATGTTTGGAGACTAGAGGTTGGCATCAGGTAATCTACCTTACTCTTGAGTTTATTTTCTGAGACAAGGCCTCTCACTGAACCTGAAACTTGGCCGTCTGTCTAGATTGTCTGGTCAGGGAGCCCCAGCCATCCTCCTGTTTCTGCCTTCTCAGTATTGTAATCACAGACCCAAGACTGACTTCCTATGAGGAGCTGTAAGGATAGAGGCCAGGTCTTCAAGGTTGTGGACAAATTTGCTTTATCAACGGAGCCATCTCTCCAGCCCCGTTCTGGTGCCTTTAGGTATGTAGATATGGCTATTTTGAGGCATCCAAGTCTATCCAATAAGGCATTAAATGCTGAGTAGTGATAATGTCTACCCACTAACAGAGAATAAATTCTTTAAACGCACCAAAGGAAGTATGCCCATCAATGATGCTGCAGAGAGGGGGTTCCTTCCCAGAAGCCCCCTTGAACCACATTCTTAGCCTGTTAATATCAAGTTTTGTGCACAGATTCTTGCCATTCCTATCGGCAGTCAGGAAAAGAACAGAGTTCTTTGTATGAGTTCTCACAGTACTTCACAGCACACGTATGAGCAGAGCTGTCCAAAGGGAAATCTGCATTCAGAGGGATCCTACGAGATCCAACAAACACCACGGAAGTCAAATAAAGCCAGTGACAACAGCGAACAAATGTCCTCTGGTCACCTGACTATGGGGGCCCAAGAGCAAGGGAAGTGTGACTGTCATGCTTCACTAGATCCTTAACTGTTACAAACCTTTAGGCCTGGTTTGGGGGCTTCTGAAGTTTCCAAACCACTTGCACGTGCACACACACACACATGCTCACCCATAGAGAGGGAGAGACAGACAGACAGACAGACAGACAGGCAGGCAGAGAGACAGAGACAGAGAGAAAAAGAGAGACAGAGACAGAGAGAGAGAGAGAGAGAGAGAGAGAGAGAGAGAGAGAGATCACCCAGATCTTACCCAGAGCATATGTTTACTACATGATCCAGTGAGACCACAGAAGAATCTAGACCGCTCTCTGGAACCACCTGCTGACAGTGACAGACGCTCTGCAGGCAGTCAGGCTGTGTCTGTTGGGGGATTTATTCCTCACTGATGCTTAAGTGGACAGATAGAAGTTTAACAGGCGAAGATTCTAGAAGGTGAAGCTGGTCTGTGGGTAAGATGAAGTCAGTCTTGATTACTGCCGACGGACAGCAGTTATGGGCTCCTGTACACAATTTAAAGGTAATCTTGTAATTAAAAGAAAACAAATCGCCAACTGAACCTAATGACAGGTGACATTCGGACTTCCTTTTGATTGGATTCCAGCAGCCTTCCCCAGGTAGGTTAGCAGAAATGGCTTTCTTGGGTTCACAGAGGGCTAATTCGGGGATCCTCAGGGATAGCTTAAGCGGCCCCGGTTATCCCAACCCTGATTCGCAGTCGAGGCCAAGCATTCTGCTTTCTTGGCACATCCCCAGACATATTAGGCCTTGAAATGAAGCCGACAGGATGGGAGCATCTCCTTCCTCCTCCCTCATGCCCCAGGAGAGTTATCTATGGCGACCTCCTCGGACCCTGGCTGCACTTTGGAGTTATTGTTCTGAGGGAAGATTTCGTTAGTGCCTCCAATTCATTCCTCATAGGGCTCTGCTGTTTATTCTCACTGGCAGCTAACTTGTAAAATTTTATTATGATTTTTTTTTCTTACTTGGTGCCATAAAAGGGATCTTTAAACAATAATGAGGATTCTATTCATCAGCTATAAGGACAGTTGCATAAATCCACATCAAGATGTGTGTCTACAGGAGGAAGGTAAGGTAGGCACTACCTTCTTCCGGGGCTGGGGTTTGTATTCTAGCACCCTAGAGGCAGAGGGAGGAAGAGAGGGAAAGGCAAGCCGGCAGGGGACACACAGTGGTGCAGGAGGAGTGGGGCCCTGTGGTAAGTTCTGACTCTGTAATTTTTATTTCGGCAAGTGCTTTATCCAAGGAGATTTTTAAAAAATACATTTGTTTTATTTTATTAACATCTGCGGATGGCTGGGAGCTGCCATGTGGATTCTGCGAATCAAAATCACATCCTCTGGAAGAGCAAAATGTGCTCTGAACTGCTAGCCTCTGTAGGGTTTTTTTTTTTAATGGAAATATAACATCTATAAAGTAATACTCAAAACTCTAAGTGTGAGAATAGGAAAAGTCTCTGGAGGGTGAACACACCATGCCACTAGCCTCAAGAACGGAGGCTATGCGACGGCCAGCACTCTCTCTGCTGCGCATGCTTTTTCCTCGCCCTTAACTTCAAAGCCTACCCATGTGCGGTTAGCTCAGAGTCACCCAGAACGGAATCACCGGAGACAAACTTGGACGCTGCTTCTGGCTTCCTCTCCTCTACGTGGCATTTGCAGATGTGTCTGGGCTGTGTGTTCTGTGCCTGGCCTTCATTGCCTGGGCTCTGTGAGGTATGCTGGTCTGTTGCTAATAGGCACAGGGCTCTCTCTCTCCCTCCCTCTCTCTCTCTCTCTCTCTCTCTCTCTCTCTCTCTCTCTCTCTCGCTCTCTCTCTCGCTCTCTAAGTGTGTGTGTATGTGTGGGTGGGTGTGTGTGCTCACAAATGAAAACATCACACGCTGGATTCAGGTAGCCATTCAACCACTTGCCCAGCTCGCCACCTCCGAGGGATACCCTCTACAGTCAGAATGGCGATTCTGGAGCTATGTGACTTCACTTAGGGTTTACACTTTCGTTATCAGCTACAGTCTTATGCACTTGCCTGTCACAGAAAAGAAAAATCTGTCACAAAGTTAAAACTGGACAAACAGCAGTCATCACATTCTCTTCCACAACCCAAGTGTCCTTTACCTGTGTTGTCTTTTCTCCTCACCCAATAGCATACCCAGTCTTGCTCCCTTCTAAATGCTAAACTATACCCAAACATACATTTGTTTGCATATGTACAGGTATACATATGAGCTCTGAACTTATCTTTATGATGGATCAGAGAATCTCATTCACTTAGACAAACTTGGTGTTCAATTTTTACCCTTTCTACATTAGACCAAGTGATGCTAAATATGTCATTTGATAGCTCTTAGCCTATTTACTTATCAGAGACATTCCACATTCTAGTGGGGTTTAAATAAAGTATCATCTGTAGCTAAACAGCAGGATCCGGCATTTAACAACATTTGTCTCAGAGATGTTTGGTGTTCATCAAAGGATGCTGATATGCCCCTGTCTTTCCAGTCCGTGATTTAGATGGGTTTAAACAGTGCCTTGTGTTTTTCCAGCAGGATTACTGGTGGATATAAAGAGGATTTCATCTGGTCCAGCAAATCTCCTGTCTTCTCTCACCCTCTGCTGCAGAACCCCGAAGTGCAAGCTTAGGAGGGCTGTGGTATCCAAAGAGGTGGAGATCCTTAGGTATCTGAGCAACCATGGGCCACAGAAAATCCACCAACAAGCTGTGCATGTAGGAGAGCAAGAACGGGAAAGAGACCTTTGCTCCATGCTAAGTCACTGATCGCTTGCTGTCCCAATGTGCCAGAGGCCCTCTGACTACAAACAAGGAATTTTTTTGTTTGTAGCTGAGTGAGTACAAGCTCCACTCCAAAGAAACCACTGGAAGTTCTCTTTGAAGACTTACAAGACCCCAAGTTCAACAGAGGCCTTCCACGTCGCCTAATTTGTGAATGGCCAAGAAAGTCATTTCTTGCTGTGATTAAAGCAAACCCTCGGGAAGCAATCTTTGACTGGAATATGTGAATGAACCAATCTTTCTTCTCTGCTGAAAACACAGCTTGTGATTCCAAAATCGTGTCTGATATACCCCAAACACAGCGCTCCTTTCCAAAAAGAAGGCCCTTCGTGATTAGTACTTCAGGAAAAAAAAAAAATATACGCAATCCTCTCCCACCAGGTTCAAAGCCGGCCTCATTGTTTTGTTCTTGCAAAGACTTTCTTCGAGTTCCCTGGTGTCTATGTGGCCTGTGAGCTTTTTCTCCTAATGATTACACTCCTAAACATAATACAAAGCATGCTTAATAAGGCTTTTGTGCTATTTTCCAGTTGCCATAGAGACTGTTTAGAGTAGGTCTTTAAGGACGTGTAAATATGTGTTTTGGACAGTGTTTAAGAGCACATATAATTTACCCAGCCCTAGCAGCTGCTTCAGAGTGTGACAGTTCAGTGCGACACGGTGTATGGAAAGCATTTTATGGTATGTTATTTATAGTTATTTACTCGATGGCCTTCCAAGAGCGCCTTCCATTGGGGGGGGGGGAGCGGAAATAGGCGTTTAGCCTTTTTTTAACAATGAATGTCACTTAGTCCATTGCAGCAGTTGATAGTCACAGGCCCCAGGAAGGCTGGTAAACACACAGTTGGTACAGTGTCAACTCGTAAGAGAAACCATGTTGACAGGGAGACACTGGGCAAACGCAGCTCCTGCCTCCCAGAGCTGAGCTCGTTAGGGAAGTTGTTGACGGAGCTCCTCTGGCAGGATAGGAAGCCCCTGGAAAGAGGTCACTGTCTACTTTGAAGCGATCCCCATGGGCACCATAACACACAATAAGGGCAGCAATAACTAATAACTATTAAGCAAAGTTGACGCTGGGCCACAGGCATGGAGCTGCATGTTCAATGCCCCGGTCCCGTTCCCTGCCAAAGCCCTAACCCAGAGGGATAATAGACCTTTTGAGTATCTCCCTTCGCTCAATAAGGAAACTGAGGCCTGCAGATTGCTTGGCCTGCCAAACACCATCCTACATGTGGAGTAGATCTAGGCCTTGTTCAGTTCAGCGTTGCCTCACATCTGTACTTTTAGGAACTGTGTCATACAATTCAAGCTCTGCCAAGGAACATCCTGAGCCACGCGGAGGTTAGTTCTCGCTCAGCAAAGCATCCTCTGTACCTACAGCACACACATGGTCTCAAACACACAGAATGAGACTAGAGAGAGAATAAGACGTGAACTGTGCTGCCCAGGCCCTCCATGCAAACATGGTTCATCCTTTAGTCCCTGCAGAAGGCAGACTTCAGGCAGACTCTTCTGGGCTCGCTTTGCGCAGTTGAGAGGCTGACTGGTGAGCATCAGCTGACAGGTAACAGGGCCAGCATTCCACACCAGATGAGGATGATCCATAAAACCCTTCTTCGTTAAGTATGGCTACATGTACATGTAGGATGCTTTTTCTCAAAAGTGGGCAGATTTTTTTTTCCTAGGTAACATTTGAGCTGGAATCATGGTCCATGTCTGCTTGTCATAAGTCTATTGGGGGGACACCACTCCATTTTTATTTGCTTGTTTGTTTTCTGTATTTTGGGGTTTTTTGGCCATCATACTTGTTTGTATTTTATCACCTACTGATACAAGCAGAGATCGGGCTATTGCTTGAGTTTCAGTGGGAAGAGGTGAGGGGTGGGGGGGGTGGTCCTTTAAAAATTGTTTCTGTGCTTCAGAACCTGAGCCAGGATACTTCTTTTTTCCCCAGTTAATCCTCCCTAGATGTACCCTTGAAGCTATACCCAGAGGTGTGTCTCTTCATTGATTCCAGTTCTAATGGAGCTGCCAATCAGGATGAACCACCACCGTTGGAAGTGTAAGGGGGAGCCTCTGGTGAAACACAAACAGACTCCGATGCAATCTAGCTAAGTCTGGGGAAAGGCCACAGACTCATGGTCTAGTCCTGGATGCCTGAGCTTCCTTAAATGAGGTAAAGGACCCATCCTGAAACCCATGAGACAGTTGCAGGCCTGATGGCCACTCAGCTCATCAAGATAGAGCATGTATATATGGAGCAGCCCACGTCCCTCCCATGTGAAATCACGAGAAACAGGAAGCATTCGCCTGCAAAATGTCATCTGAGGTTTACCTGTGTCCTTGACACTGGAGAAACAGCCGTAAGCAAGAAACAGGTGTTCTCTCTACCAAGTTTCAGTACAGACAGACCAATGAAGTATACACAAGCCTCAGCTCAGCCCAGCTATTGAATTTAACAACAGCAAGGATGTGTCACTGATCCACCTAGTTTACATGACTCAAAATGTTCTCCATAGACCAGCTTATTAAGTGGCATCCCAGGCCTTCTCCTATACCTCTTAAAGCACATCCAATATTTGGGCGAAGTCCCAGAGGATCCACAGACAGCCTGAGTAGAGATGGAGCATCAGAGGTTTGCAAGTTTTCCTCCTAAAATGGGTCCTTTGGGGGTGTCCTACCAGACACATGGCAATTGTGCAACCGGCAGGCATGTGGGGGAGTCTCTCACTTCCTGTCATAGGCATCTTCAGAGATATAAAGGGCACCTCTGACCCTGCGGAGAGAGGCAAAGGGAAGCAAAGTCCAGGGTGCCTCGAAATAATTACCATTCTCCTAATAATAAATAAATGGGTCCAAGTCCCAGAGCACACAAGAACCAAGCAAAACATGTCAATATAAAGTCCAGCAAATAAAGCAATCTATTTAAAATAGATTTCTCTAGATTGCTAGCCTGCCTGGACTAACCACCCTGCCTCTGGATTCCCATAGTGTGTTTCCCCCTGCCCGAGCCATCAGTGTCTGTTCTTCTTATGTTGGCATGTGCTACTCGTGTGTGTGTGTGTGTGTGTGTGTGTGTAAATATGCATATTGAGATGCACATGTACATGTCCACACATACATGTGGAGGCCAGAGGTTGACGTCAGTTGTCTCCTTGGTTGCTTTCCACCTCAGTTTTTGAGGCAGAGTCTTTCACTGAGCCTGGAGCTCACTGTTTAGCTAGAACGGCTTGTCATGGAGCCCTGAGGGTTATCCTGTCTCCTCAATCCTGCACTTGCTGTGGGATAATGCTCTTGTACACTGTAAAGATTTGTCACTTCCTTTGGTTTAATAAAATGCTGACTGACCTGTAGCCAGGAGAATTCTGGGAAGAGGAAAGGCAGAGAGTCAGTCACCAGCCAGATGCAGAGGAAGCAAGATGAGAATGTCTTACTGAGAAAAGGTACCAAGTCATGTGGTTAAACATAGACAAGAATTGTAGATTGATTTAAGTCGTAAGGACTAGTTAATAAAAATCCTGAGCTGATAGGCCAAACAGTTAATAATTAATATAAGCCTCTATGTGTTTCTTTGGGATTGAACGACTGTCAGAATGGGCAGGACAGAAATTTCCATCTACAAATGGATTACAGGTAGTTCCAGCCTTCTTCCTATATGTATCTGAGTCTCCATACTTCCACAGGAAGCCCTTTATCAACTGAACCATCTCCCCAGGCCTTCTTCCCATTTTGGTTGTAATTTCCTTGAGAGCATTCATTCCTGACAATGAAAAAAAAAAAAACGGTTCTGCACCTTTAAAAATGCTCTGGAGCAGTTGCAAAAGGAGATCTCTGTATGAAATGCCTCAAAGAGGCAAACAGCCTGTGTAGGTCTGAATCCCTTCCACAAACATAGGTTGAAATGTTCACCCCCTCTTGATTCTCTGACCTTCCTATCCATCCCCTTGGAAAGTTCTAGCCTCCCTAGTGTCTTCAGTGCCTGACCTCAGCAATTACCATTTGCTAACCCACTGAGTGGAGTCAGCCTGTTTTCTAAGACTTCCTAAAAGATGACCCAGGACAAGAGAAGAGCCTTGGCTATGGACACCCTTCAGTGGACCCTTTCCACATTGACCTGGTTAAACAAAGAACAAAACCAAATTCAACACAATAATAAAGAATATAAAGTAGAGCTCTCTCTTGCCTTTTGTATCTTCAGTATAAGGTCAATCCTGGACTTGATTACTTCAGGAAAGCATCACATGGGGAGAGCCCAGTTGAGAACATCAGTTTCCAAACAAGTAATCAGATGATATCAGAACATGGGAGAGTTCTAGCAAATCCAGCTCAATCAAGAGACAAGCTCATCTACCTACCAAGCTAAGTCAAGAGTTACCACCTTAAAGTGTTAGGGATAGGAAGGTTTGTCATGGAACCATAGCTGCTACTAGCCAGTGGGTAAGCAGTGGTGCTCTTCAGACAGCATCTGCCAAGGAGTGGATCTGGTTTTCCCCACAGGTTCCCATCTCGAATACTTGTTCCCTGATGGTGGTGCTGAGGAAGAGGCGTTCTCTTTGTCCAAATAGGACAGCTCTGAGCTTCCCTTTTGTTCGTCTGCACTTTTCCTCCTTTGCCTTGGCTGTCTCTCTCGTATAGTCTTCTAGCCCAAGTTTCCTGCTCTGCCCAGCTTCCTTAGCTCCTCATCCCCCAACCCCCTGGCACCACGTTCCCTAGTGCCCATGGCACTTCCAGGGTAGACTTCCTCTCTTGTTTCTCTCGCCCAGCCTGCCTTGTACTTCCTGTCCCCTGTCACAGACAGCTGGGCCCCGTCATGACAGCTGAAACAAACAACTCTTAAAAACAATAAGGCAGATTGTGCCAACTGCTAGTTGATCACGCCAAAACACTCTTGCTGATCGGTGCAAAGGAGAAAGACTGCCCAGCTTGCCAAGCCTGAGGCCTCTGTGCGGACACAGAGACCCTGCAGCGGCCACATAGCTCTGGCATCGAACCAACAGTCCCCTACCCCACAACCCTTGGAACCAGAGGAGCAAGGTTGCTCAAACAGTAAAAACAGGTGGCTTGCTCATCATCAGCTGTGAGCCACTGGGAGCGCTTCCAGACTTGGCTCCGATGAGGCTGAAACAGTTGAATCATTAAATGTTTAGAGATTGTGAAGCTGGCGCCCAGCCTTGTGTTTTCTGTAATATCAATTATTCCCACAGAATGCCGCTACTGACAGGCCTGGAAGGGACTGAGACCCTGGAAGGTGCCACCAGCTCACTGCTGCTCTGCCAGAACATCCTTGCCTGAGTGCAGGACGAGGTGAGCAATCTTGAGGAAGACACAAAGGACGGGGTGGGTCTTCCCTGCCTGGAAAAGTGAGGTCAAAGAATAGAGGTGACAAGAGCCCGCATGAGGGCTGGATACTGTCTCTCAGTAACAGTGTAAGCAGGCACTCGAGAAGGACCTGCTTGTTGACAGACAGTCCTTGCTTGCAAATTCCTGCACCCCTTCCCTTGCGGCTCTGGAAAAGCAAGTAGGAGTGGTTTGTAGTTCTTGCCTGTGCATGTCTGTTCTGTCTCCAGCTAGGCATGGGACCCCTGATTGTGGATCTCCAGGCCAGACCTCTTCAAATTCCAGAATGCCACCTTCACTCCCTGTCACCTTCTTCCAGTCCCCTCTATGATGGACCAGAAGGATTGAAGACTCTATGTAGTGGCATTTCATTTGTATCTTAATAAATAAAGCTTGCCTGAGGATCAGAAAAGTAAAATAACCACACTGGCCAGCCTTAAAGACCAGGCCACAATGACACACACCTTTAATCCCAGTAGCCACGCCAGTTTGCCATAGAAACCAAGCAGTAGTGCATGCCCTTAATCCCAGAATTAGAGAGAATTATAAAATGGAAGGAGACAGCCCTCAGTCTCAAACTCATTCTGAGGCTTCCTGCAGGCAAGATCACCATTTCACGCTGAGGTCGAGGTAAGAGCCAGTGGCTGACTGCTTGGCTTTCCTGGTCTTCAGGTTGAGCCCCAATATCTCTCTCTGAGTCTTTATTAATTGCCTATCAACTCTATTCAGTATACCTAACATTAAACTCCAGTTCTTCTCGCCCAACCCCAACCCCTCTTTGGAAATGGCCTCACCAAGCCTACTTTTAAAAATCCTTAAAGTCTGTTCAAGCACAGAATCAAGTTGGTTCTCTTCTCCATGATTTTATACAAATTAATCATTATGATATATACAGTCAGCCCCTCGCTGCTTCTCTTTGCTATGTGCCCAAGAAGCTATCCTAACCCACTCTACAAGCTGATACCTTGTTCCCTGCAGCTGCACAGCGTTTCCATTTGTATCTATCCTTACCGTAAACCAGCCCCGGGACAAAAGCCTCACTACCTCCAGTTCCCTCAACTTCCAAATGAAGGCCTCCCAGAAGCCGATTACCTAGTCGCACCAATGCCCTCATTGTGGCTAAGCCATCCTGGGAAGTAGTAGCCTCAGGAATAGGCTCTCACCTGAACAAAGACAAGAGTCACTAACTGGTGTTTCTCCCAAACAGCTCTCCACACATCAGAGTGAGCCTTTTAAAAGTTTGCTGCGGAACCCCCTCCCCGCTCAGAACCCTTTAGTTCCTCTGGATAAGGATGATGCTCCTCTAAGAGGCCCACTGAGAATACTCCCATCTCCTTCATCCTGACTTTATCTACTGGATCCTTCTTGCACACTAGTCCTTCTTTCTAGAATATTCTTGGAGCTCTCTGTATTCTGTTCTCTAACCACAAAGTATTTTTTCATATACTTTTGTGGAGACAACACATTCACATGGATCATAAATTAAAACTCTGAAAGTTATGCCCACAAGGGTCTCCATCCCACTCGGACCCAGTTCCCTCTTGATCTTCGAGTCCCACACTCATGTGCCAAAAAGATGTTCAAGCAATGTTACCTTCTCTCAGGTTTTCTACATGGAGCAGAATAACGTACATATACATGTGCCTGGTTCTCTCTTTTTACTTAATATTAATAAGTATTAATATTAAACTTTGCCCCATTTTGGTTCACTCTGGTGCCTATATTTTATAGCTACATAGCATTCCATCCTATAAATAGAATCCCCCACAATTTATGTAAATCACTCCTTCAACCTCAAAGTGATATGCAGGTTCCTTTTTATTTTGTTACTTTAAATAATAAAACCAATATTAAAAAATGACAATTACATATTCCTATAGAACTATTGAAAAGTCCTATGTGAAATAGCTGTGTAAAAGTTTATGTGTTTATAATAAATGCTACTAAATTGTTATCTCACAAGAGTCTCCATGACAGTCTCAACTCATAAGAGCCTCTTTTCTTCAACCTTAGCAACATCAATCTTATAGGTAAAAAACAAACTATCCCAGGTATACTAAGTGCCAGAAATACACCCCAGTTAACAAGAGTGCACTTTTCGGGATTTGAGCAGCACACCAGCAAATCGAAACCACATTGCACATGGCCAGAGGCAGCTTCCCAGCGCAAAACTGAACTGAGTAGTCATGGCTGGGTCCACTAATGCCAGCGTGAGCCTGTCTGTCAGAACAGTTAGGAAACTGTAGTGTCAGATGGAGGGAAGAGGTTTTGGTTTGGGTACTTAACCCAGTTAGATTAAAGGAATGTTGGGGGGGGGCAGGTGAATTAGTTGGGGCAAGAGGGGTGCACTGGAGATGAAGAGGAACCGGGAGGACATAGGCAGGTGGGGCTTAGGGAAGAAGGGGGGCTCCATACTATAAACTAAGTACAACCTGGCACTCATTTATCGCTTCACAAACACCCAGTGACTAGCATACGAGACGGGTGCAGCTGAGCGGTCTGCGATCAAAACGGACAGAACAAGATTAGCAATTCAGACCACATGGGTACAAACCACACTCCTAGCACCAGGGGTAAAGCCTCATGAAAACCTCCTGGCCTCCCTCTGTGACTCAGTTCCTTCAGTGGTAATGTCAAGGCTCTCTGATGTCACAGGGTCATGAAGAGGAGCAATCAAAGAGCTTGGAGGAGCAACACTGTCCCCCGCAGCCTCACTGTGCCCTGTGTATTGGAGACACCTAAGGAATGGGATTTGAAGTTGGGTCTTTGAAGGTGACACACACCTGTGGGCCCAGCCCTCTGGACGCCGATACAAGAGAATATTGGGTTTGAGGACAGCCTGGACTACATGCATCGAGGACCCCTGTCTCAAAACAAAGCAAAAGTATCAAAATAAAACCAAAATACTATTTGCTGCTCCATAATAGGGTGATGCCTAAGTGGCTGGGATTAGTTTCTGCTAAGTCATCTTGAGGGTTGGAAGAAGCTGAATATCAGCTGTTCTGTCAGGCCATAGTCCAGTGCCTTTGCCTCACAGAGGGAGATGCTGACAGGGAACTCACTCTTATAATGGTGGGCTAAAGTCATGTAAATTGAATACATACACCCGAAGGACTCCTCAGCAAATGTCCATTGTTTGCAACCTCAGCTTCTGCCAGGTCCAGGGGTCCTAGGGAATGTCTGAGTATTGTGGGTTTGTCTTTCTGAGGCAACTTTTATCTGGTTTCTGCCTGAGCCTGGGACACGGGCACTCCTTCACGGAGCACACGGAATCTTCTGCTCTGCCCTTTCTGCCCAGCCAGTACTCGGGACCAAGAGGAGAACCCACAGAGGCAGCTGAACCCCGCCTTTCCAGCTCTGGCTGTCATACCTCTAATTCACTGTGAAAGGGCCTCATCGCCACCCCCGTGAGGTCCTTAAATGTTTTATGAGCTCCCTGAAATGCTCAGATAATTAAAAACACTTTCTTAATTTAATAGCTTGGCTTAATGAAACCAGGACTTTATGTTTTCTTTGGAAAGGGGTGAGCATCCCAGTCACACTTATTAAATTTTTGAGACTGTGCCCAATTGTACCCAGGGACAGAGAGAAACCATTGCTTCCAGGGGGGACAGGGGCTTTCCTGAGCCTGTGACAAGTCTTGAGCTTATTAGAGTTCATTATATTCAGGGAGCCTGAAGACCTAAATTAGCAATCATCGCGGATGACGTGGCAGGCTATTATTAAGGAGGCCACTTATTACAGAAACATGGAATTATCAATTAAAAAGTAGGCCTCCCAGGCCCCAAAGGTACTATCGGATTACCTGGGCCATTCCGGAACTCACTTCCAAGGCCATTGAGCAGAGCAGGACCCTCTGGGAGGTACTGCTCCTGTCAAGCTTAATGAACATGATCCCCTGAGAAAGGAAATGCCATCATTTAAACAAGTTGCACGCAAACGCAGTGGGTTTGGGAGGTCTCCACCAGAGCCAAGCGTCCCAGCCTGCAGTCATCAGTTCTTCAGAGATGCTGTTAGTTTTTCCCCAGGTGTGGTCACACGGGGTGGTGGGGGGCGTGGACTGTGCTGGAGTTTATAGTCAGAGACTGCAGGGAAGTGGACAACCTGCACGCAACAGGAAATTCTGTGAACTTCTGCCCCAACCCACAAGTCAACTCCACACCAACAGCTCAGAGCCAGCCATGGTGACAGCCTGTGCACAAGAGAGATGGGCAGGGGTGGTCAATAAGTGTTTCACTGTTTACCTTGGGGAGACAGTTGTTCAGCGTTACCCAACAGCCCTGGATTCGGGAGCAAATGTTGAATGGCCAGTTGAGTTCGATCATAGGGCATCTCTTTAGCTTCCTAGAGCTGTCTTTACCATGACGAAAAGAGAGCTTACACTTCTACCCGTGTGGCATTATGATCAAAGTCTATTTGTGGAGGCTGCTCTCACCCTGCTAAGTATCTTTCCCAATCGTTCACTTGGAACTACATACTGAGGTGCAGGGAAGATGAGCCAGTCAGTAATATATGCTTCTCTTGCCAGCATAAGGACCTGAATTCAACACCCAGAGTCTACATAATAAAAGCAAAACTTTGAGTGTGGTGGCAAATGCCTGCAATTTCAGGGTAGGGGAGGTGGAGATGGGTGGAACCTTGGGGCTCAGTGAAAAGTTAGCATAGTCTACTTTGTGAGGCCCAAGGTAGTGAAAGACCTTGAAGGAAGGAAGGAATGGAGGGAGGGAGGGAGGGAAGGAGGGAGGGAGGGAGGGAGGGACGAAAAGAAAAGAAAAGAAAGAGGGAAAGGAGGAGGAGTGGGAGGGAGCAAAAGAACCACACCAAGCTATCCTCTGTCCCCTACATGGACACAAACACATGTGTATCTGCACACACAAATATGTACACACACATTTATCTACACATGCATAAACGGGATACCAACCGTGTCCCAGACACTGTTGTTCCAATGGGGATGTCAGCCATGGGCAAGAAGGAAGAGCACCTCTCCTCCGGAAACCTGACAGGGTCAATAAGCACGTACATGAGGAGGCCAGAGCTGTAAGGAGAACAAGGAAGGTGTGAAAGGGTTGTGCTGTGATCCGAAACAGGCATTCCCCTTTGAAGGGAGGGACCCTGTAGAAAATGCCACCGTTCGGTAGGTGAGTGCAGAGATTGGCTGCTCATTTAACACAGTTGAAGCGCAGCTAGTGTTACCAATTGTACTTTCGTGACTCCAGACACGAGAGTCACACGCAGCCTGGAAAAAAGAGCAAATAGCATTAATGACAGCCGTTTGAATACCTTAAATAACAGCAGACACTAGTAGCATGACTACCAAGAACATATCAAATTCTTTTTCTTATCTCAGCTCTGCCACATGCCATGTGGCCTTAAAAAGGGTCACTGGATTTTGGTATCCAGAATAAGGATCATGGTTTCAGCAGTTTTTAATATTTAATAAGACCATGAATAGACTTCTTACCTACATGGTGTCCCATGTTTACTTGGGTATGGGACCCTGATCCAGCGAGAAGAAACTGCCGATTTCTGCTGGTTCTTCATCCCCTCTCTTTCCCAGCTGTCTGTCTGCATAACAATCCCTGCCTTTTCCAAGGGCGAGGCACTAGGTCTTAAGGAAGCGATTTAATAGGCTTGTGTGGCCAGGAGAAGGCAAAATGAAGGCAGGTAGGCTTATGTGTTTCCATAAATCATGCAGATTTTAATTGGAAGTGGTCCTGTTTTCTATGGTAGGGAGGCAAGAAGACAGAGGCAGTTCATTACGCCTGTGTGTCAGCCTGATCAGGCGGGACCGGGAATGCGGAGAGAAGGCCAGTAGAGACTGCCCATCCATTACTGAGACTTCAGGAAATCAATTAGCTGTTGATGGAGGCTCATGAGGAATCCATACTGAGCTGTGCTCCTAAGCAGGGTGATTGGTGGGCGCAAGGCTGTTGAATTGGAGGTGATTTTCCCAGAGAAAGGAAATACTCCGGTCTTCCTGGGTTCAGAAAGAAAGGAGAGGAAGAGAGGGAAGGAAAGAGAGTGGGAGGGAGGGTGAGAGGCAGGGAGGGAGGGAGGGAGAAAGGGAGGGAGGGAGGAAAGGAAGGAAGGAGGGATGGAGGGAAGGAAGGACAATTAACACTAAGGAGAGACACAGCCCCACCCATTCTGACTTTGCTTTCATAGTATTAGTTTCCCACCAGCTTCGTTCAACCTTCCCTCGCTCATTCACGTTTCTCCTCAAGAATGCCGGCAACCACAGAGTCACTGTTTTCATATTCTCTGTTGAACTGCCTATCATCATTCCCTGGCCTATTAGTGATCGGAGTTAGGAGGTAAGGGAAAGCTCAGTGAACAGTTTATTATTAAAAAAGATTAGAATGCAACCCTTGCTCACACGTTAATAGGGCTCTAGACCACATATCTCACATGATTCTAAAAACAGAGGGTCGTGTAATAGCATGGCAGTACACACATGAACTGGGTACTGTAGACTCAGTCTGCCGAAAGAGCTATTCTGTAGAAAGTGGAGATTTCTGACCTCAGTTTCACCATTCAATGTCTAAGCCACGTGACTTAAGCTAAGGTGTCTTCAATTTGATTTTTTTAGGGGCACAAGTCATGACCTCCAGTACATTAAATATAGTTAGCATATTACTGATCTGTTAAAATCTTCACTCAGGTACTTCCTGTCTTAATGTATCGCCAATGCCTACACTCACCTATCTTCATAGGAACTACCTACAAGTTACGGGAGAACTGAAAATCCAGAAGCATTTTTGTAGACCACACATCTTTAGGGAAGAGAGGTGCTGTATTTATAAAATGAAGCGCTTGTCTGGGTAGCTGTGTAACAATACAAGAGATTTTTTTTTTAATAAGGAGAAAAATGCAGTACAGAAACCTAATTCTGCTTCTGAAGCAGGGTGATAAATGTCAGCAAGCATCTTGATTTTTTACACTACATTAAGGAAACGTTTTTATGTGGTATAGCCATTGTTCTTCATATTACTGGGAGGTGTGTTCAGATAGTGCTTTTCTGTCTTCCAAATAGCCCGGTGAGAGCATCTCCTCATGGGAATGTCCTGTGGGCATTAGTCTAAATCAGAACTCTGTTCCCAAACTTGGTCTGGATTCACTGGACACTGGACAGTGCGTCCTTACATCCACCATTGTCAAAGCTTTGTCCACAGAAGGGTGAGACAAGGTTCTTGGGAATGAGTGCTGAGCACACGGGCCTTCAACCCATTCATTCTCTGGACTCTTGGATACTTGAGAATTTCCCAGTATAAATAGTTACTTAAAAGGAAGGGGCAACAAAACCTACAGGACAACTATTGAAAGGTGTTCCCATAGATGCCTTAGTGTCCACTGCCTTCCCAGACCCTGAAGTCTAGAACTAGTCTCCAGAAACTTCTTCTCGAGTGGCAGTGGTAGATAAATTCTGTGGCCTGCCTATCTATTGCTCATGCAAACTACAGTACTGAAGAAAGAAATCACAATGCAAAAGCATATGGAAAATCCTCATGACCTCTCACCCTCTCCATCCTTCCCACTGAAGACTCAGGAAGGATCCGCCATCCATGAGCTGGAATCTTACAAGTCAGGCAAGACATAGGATCTATAGTAGGTTCAGTCCCCAAATGTGGGAAGCGAGTATCTCTTATGTAAGCCACTGGTCTATTGGAATTGCTAGCGAAGCCTGGACTCCCTGGAACGACATATCCCTTAGGTTTAGACACACTGAGGGCAAGGATGGTGTTCCCACCAAAGGGTTCTGAGAGTAAAGTCTAGTAAATGATATGTGTAAGCTGTGGGGTGCTGAGAAATTTTCCTAGAGAAGGTTGTTTATTGAATGCTCAAAGATGAGCATGGGTTTGAGACCCCCCAAAGGAAGCTCAGCTAGTTCATGGGCCAGCGTACATATAGAGAAAAAGAAGATGGAGGGCTGGAGAGATGGCTCAGTGGTTAGGAGCAGCACTGGCTGCTCTTCTGGAGGTCCTGAGTAGGTAGCAGTGTGAAGGTGTCCAAAGATTAGCCCCAAAGTCATTACACATACGTATAAAAACAAACACACACACACACACACACACACACACACACACGATCCAAGATTCACTCACATGCACACCTCTAGGGTTCTTAATTAAGACCTACTGCAAACTATGATTTTTTTAAAAAATAAAGAAGGTTCTAAGACCATCAGACCTGCACAAGATCAAGCCAATCAAAATTCTGGCATGGCGAGAATCTCCAAAGCCACAACCTAGCAGAATAGCTATTGACTGTTGATGGTTGCTGGGGTAGGAGGAGAACCAGTTTTCTTGAAGGTTTTGGGTCCTGCTAATTCAACATTGGAATTCAACATTCCAATGAATGTCCCCACAGCCTTGTGTATATGGGCAGTACAAGCTGAACCAAGTGAGTTATTTAAAAGAAATAGAGGGTGTGACGTTGGGAGGAGACTGATGAGCAAGGACTGGATCTGGGAGGAGATGGGGGTAAATAATATTGAAATTCACTGTATGTATAAAGCTCTTGATTAAATGTCAAAATGTTGCATTTTTTAAAAGAATAAGAAACTGGAAGAATATTATCCTGTAGTGGGACTACATGTAGTATATCCCTAAAGGAATAAAGAATGTGGACAAAGGGACATCTACAGTTAACAAAATCAGATCTTAAAAAACTCACCAAGTTTGAAGATTATTTCCTAAGAGAGGAATGGCAGCCCACACTCAAAGAGATTATGACAGTTTCAAATGAAGGAGGTCTCGGTGTCCCTCTATATAATCAAAGGATGCTTAGAAAGCTACTGCAATACTCAGGTCAGAGAAAAGTAAAGTTTCAGAGGATGAAGCAGAGAACCCCTAAGGACAGAGCCCAGACTGAAAGGAGGACCATGAACCGTGGACTCACTCCTGGGGTGAATTAATAGACCAACTTTATGTAAGTAATGCTCAGTCCCTGGAGGAGGCAGAACTGGAGACAGGTGGCTGGCTCGATTTCAGAATCACGACTTAGTAGTGAGGGCTAAGTGCCTCGCTTCTTCCCCACTTTCAACAGTTCTATCTAGTGTTGCCCCCCCCCACCGCACTTAGCTCATCATTGTCTACTGAGTGTAAGCTTAGCATCTCACTAGCAACCTCAAGTCTGTTTCTCTGCATCAGAAAAAGTCTCATACAAAGTGTCCCATCCTGAAGGCCTCATCTGTTGCTGGACAAGCTGCTGGCCATGAGCTACCTTACTCTGAGCCTCACTGGATTAAGCTGAAGGAGGTCTGAAAGGAACAAGATCTGATTTATTTATGATACGCAGGCAAATGCTTTCAGACAGAAAGCGGAGTTCTGTGAATATACTACATGTATCAGACAACTACCTAGGAGTGGGGCCGTTGGCCTTTTGTAAGGGTAAGGATGTCGCCAGACACACACTGGTGTACGGTCCTTGCACCCATTACATCATACTAAAAGCATAAGAAGTCTCAATGATTGCCTAAAACCCTTATTAACCCTAGGGACCTAACACATTAAAAACAAACCTTACCCTCATGAGATTTACTTTCCCACAGAGAATTTGAATAAGCAACATAAATGAGATAGTGTGAACAGGAAGGAAGTGTGAACAGGAGGAAGGATTGGGAGCGAAGGGCTCAGATGATGTTGAAGCATCATAGGAGATCACTATCACTGGTCACTTGGTACCCAAAGGTCACTGAAGAGAGGGCCTCATCTGGGTCAGGAGAGTGTTAGAAGAAGGAATTGCTGATAAAAGAATAATATATATGAGTTCAATTTAAGAACTATGTTAGATTTGGGGCTTGGAGGGGGGATTACAGGTATTAACAAGAATTAAATATCCATCTCTTGAACTGTTTCAAGGACCTCAGCTAACCTCCCAAGCAAGTTCCTAGACCTTGAGTTTTGTTGTTACCTGGTTTGGGATAGTCCTGGGGATAGAACCAAAGCCTCATGCGTGTGACACAACCCCTCTATTACTTAGTTCAAAGACCAAAGGTGCTTTTTTTTTCAATCATGTGATAACTATCTCTGTATACATTTAAACTACTCTTTTTCTTTTCTTTTAAAGAGTATATTTGTGATAGAAGGGGAAGGGAAGAAAGAAAGAAAGAAAGAAAGAAAGAAAGAAAGAAAGAAAGAAAGAAAGAAAGAAAGAAAGAGAGAGAGAGAGGAAGAAAGAAAGAAAGAAAGAAAGAAAGAAAGAAAGAAAGAAAGAAAAGAAGGAAGGGAAGAAGGAAGGAAGGAAGAAAAGTAACATTAGTAAGTGGCAGTAATAGTCCCTCGTGTGGAAGCAAGAAGACATGAATGGATTCAAGACAGATGAGCAAGCCAGTCAATCAACCTCCCATGCCTTGGGATTATTTTGATATCTATGGAGATAATATATAAGATGGCATATGGGATATAAAGTAGCTACCATCCAACTAATATCTAGTCGATTATGGGTCCTCAAATATGGTTCCTTTTCCTCAACTCCTTAGTCCAAGCCGGCAGTTTGGGGTCTAGGCTCATGGGTACCTGCTGGAGGATATTAGGTATACATGACGAATGGTCAGTTCCTGCCATTAGGTTCATTGGATCAACATGTTATATGGAAATGTTTTATTTAAACTCTTTTTATATGTATAAAGTTGGGTTAACCAACTAGGTTAATGATGCATAATATCGTCTCTAAAAAGCACTCTCACACAGTGGCAGAGTGAACAGACAGGGCCCAAGACACGTTAGTGTCAAGTTAACAGGCAAGGCCATCTTTGGATGACCCATGGTACCCCGTCTGGCTGGAGGAGCAGAGGAAATACATGCTAGGACCTCTGAGGTCTACCTGGGTCAGAGATGCCGTGACACACGCTCCAAGGCCACATTGTTCCCAGCATCAGTTAGAACACAGAACAAATAATAGTTCATGAGACCCGGGTCAACAGTAAGGTCATCCTCCTCAGCCCATGTGGCAGCTGAATTATGAACCTTTCTCGTGTACTCATCTGCAGCTCAGGATAAATTATCCTCTGGTCTTCCTCATTATTTTCATGGGGTTGACCTGTAACATGGCCTCTTAAAATCACATAGGGTTGTCACGTTCAGACAAGAACCAGCTGCTGAGAAAGTCTGAGGTCAAATCGGAAGCTGGGTGTTCAGTGTCCTTGGCTACACTGAGGAAGGGGGTGCTATTTGTAGAATGTGCCTTGATTGTGTCTATGTCATGACAAACATGCTGGTTCCAAGGGAGGGAATGTGAACAGACAGAAATACAAGCATCAACGTTATAAATGAGCCTCTATCGTGAGGAAAGTGACCCAATAGAAACTTAAAAGAACAAAGAGAGTTTAGTCATATCTCCCATCTATTCAGAGAAGAATCAGAGAAGACGGTTCCTATCTCAGTGATGGGGAGAGCTTTGGCACTTAGGGCTAGACAGTAAAGAGTCACTGGTAAGGGGGGGCTGTGCTGTGTCCTGGTAGTGTCTGCATCCCTAAATCAGTTTCTCTGTGAGGTCCTGTGTTGAAGGCGGTTATCAATTAAGACAGTACTAAGAGCTGAGCTTCCTGAAATGGTTGGTTGAGGATGGTTTGCATTTGAGGTTGTTTTATATTTCTGAGTATTTGCATATGCAAAACGAAGTCTCTTGGGATGCCACTGGAGCCTAAGCATGAGATTCATTTATGATTCAGCCACAACTAGGCACACTGCCTGAGGGTCATTTTTCATAACTATACATACAGTTTTTTAAAAAGAATTTTGTGCATAAGATAAAGTTCTATAAGTCTAGGATTTTCTACCTATAGGTTCATATCAGGACTCAAAAAGTATGTCCCATTTAGGACTTCAGATTGGGGATTAGGTATTTAAGAGGCTCAGGTACAATGCCATGACTCAAAGAGTGCCTGAGAGGGCTTTGCCTTTGATGGTCTGGACTTTATTCAACAAAGCTTTTCTCAGGAGGACCTGAACACTCAGAGGGGAAACAGCAAAAGCACAAGGAACCTACTAGTGCTTCCTAGCGGCCCCCTATTAAAGACCATCACATCTTTAATTTGGATCTGGCATGTGACTGAGCAGTCGCTCCAAGCTTACGTAGTATAATGTCTCGGAGAACTCATTTTCTACTATTCTTCCCAGTCCCTTTCTAGACAGTGGTTAACTGGTAAAAACCCAGAAGAGATGCTTGGGGGTAAATTATGAAGGTCACCATGGCCTGATGGGAAAAGACACACGCTGAAGTCTTCTCACATAAGAGTCTTTGGTTCTAAGAAATGGAAAGGGAAGATTAGAATTGTATAGCTGTGGGGTCCACCATTGTTCTCAAGGACACAGAAGCGGACAGAATGAATTTGGGGCATGAGTCTTTTGTGCCCTCAGGAGTTCCCCCAATCTCCTTTCTTTGTCTGTCTAGGCCACCCTTCTTTACTATTCTTGTCTAACCTCCTTTATTAGTTAATAGGATTGAAATTCTACCTACGCTTATATACTCCAGAAGCCAGACAGCCAGAAACTAGGTCTCTTATCGTCTACCTATTTTCTAGGAAAGGGATTTTAGTGTTTGAGAGTCATATCACATCTTTATTCTATTCCCTCAGAGCCAAGGACATAACTTCACTGCAAGGTGCATGGAGAGAATAGACAGAACATCTCTTAAGACAAATATCAAAATCTTGCATCATTGACGGATAGCTCGTAGATGACACTAATGGCTGGTTCAGACTTATCTTTCGAAACCCGCTTCCTTCCTTGAGATCATCAGAAGTAACTGAAAAGGCACCCAGGTATCCCAGAAAAGCAGTCAGAACACCCTGTCCTAAAGAAGTTAATGAAGATGGGAAACTCAGAACTTGACATTGGACAATTCATCTCCATGCCAAACATCTTGCTTGGCAGTCTTCTGAAGTGTGTTTCCTAGTAGCCCTCCTCCTCCATATCTCAGGTGCTCAGTGGCCTAATCTTTGACATTCCTAACTGGGTATTAGATCCTCCTCTAGACCAGTACCTGGCACACTGTCAAAAACTTGGGCCCCTAAATTTCGTCTTACCTCTGGAAAATTACTATTGTTGTGATGAAATAATCTGACCAAAGAAACGGGGAGAGGAAAGGATTTGGGGAACTTACATTTTCACAGCTATGTCCATCGAAGGAAGTCAGTACAGGAACTCAAAAAAGTCAGGAACCTGTAGGTAGGAGCTGATACAGAGATAATAGAAGGGTTATTCTTAATGATTTGCTTTCCCTGGCTTGCAAAGTCTGCTTTCTTAAAGAACTCAAGACCACCATCCCAGGGATGGCACCACTATCCATAGGCTGGGCCTTCTCCATATCAACCACTAGGAAAATGTTCCACAGGTTTCCCTACAGCCAAGTCTTATGGGGGTGCTTTCTTAATTGGGGTTCTGTCCTCTCAAAGGGCTTTACTTTGTGTCAAGTTTAAAACTCTCCACACAACTGCCCCCTTGTCAAGTTGACATAAAAGCACATCACTGTTACGCCACAACCTTTCCTTTCTTGTTCATCCCCAAGATCACACGTTCATATCAACATCACAATATAAAACATTTTACAAACTTAAAAAGTCCCAGGGTCTTTACAAACTCAAACATTTTAAGATTGTTTCTTTAAAAATCCAAAATCTCATTTAAAACCTAAAAATCTCTCTTAAAATTCATTCTCTCAACTGCAGGCTCTTGTAAGATCAAAACTAAATTAAATACTTCCTTGCTTCAAGAGGAAAGAACCAGGGCACGGTGACAATCAAATCAAAACAAAATCCAACTTCATAGTATAAATCACTCAGTGTCCAATATCTGGGATTCACTCATGCTCTTCAGGGCTCCTCCAAGGGGCTTGGCTCACTTCTCTGGCTCTGACGTCTGCAGCACACACAGTTTGTCTTCTAGACTCAAGCCAACTCTGCTCACAGTTGCTGCACTTCACGGTGGGCATCCCATGGTACTGGCATTTCCAAAATGCTGAGGCTTTCAATTGTACCTAGACTGCCCTTTCACCAATAGCCCCTCCTGGGCTTGCTTTGTGGTATAAGACCTCAGCTTTCTCCATGGCACATTCAGTCCTGGGGCTCTGGATGCGCTTTCACCTGTGGCCTCTCCTGGTCAAACACAGTGCCAATCGCTCCAATAAGTCGTTCTGTTTCTGAAGATGGAAGGCGGTGGTCTTGGCCTCACTTCCATCAATCTCTTCTTCTGCATCCATGCCATCAAGGTTTGTCCTTTGTTAGTGAACTATAATGACAGTGGGGTCAGATCCTCATTTCCAATCCCTGATCTATCAGCTGTGTGACCAGGGGGAAGCTATTAAAACTCTTAAGGCTCTGAAGGGCTGCGATGAAGAGTGTGGGAAAAATAAAATAAAATAGCATTCAAATCACTCACCATGTTTGAAGAGATGTTTGGTAGCAAATAGTATCGGCTTATCGCCATCAGTACTGTGTCTGTCACCCTCAGCATCACCTCCGTCATCACCATCCTCACTATTATCACCATCATCATCAAACATTATCACAGTCACCAAGATAGTTAATAATATTATCAAACAAATAAGCTCCCAATTTCTCTATCTCTCCCACTTCTCTACAGCCCCACTGAACATACTTCTTTAATAAATGACCAAAAATAAATAGGGACGGTGAAGAAATGATTAAATGTTGCCTTATTAGTGAGCCCTCATCCATGTCTTCCCCAAGAGTCATGAAGAAATGCATCTTAGAAACAATGTCCTCTTCTCCAAACATAGTAGCCTGAGACCTGGCCTGGAGCTGCCCACACTGAAGCCCAAAGACATAGGACTCAGAACCCTGGGGCAAGGAGCTGAGTTACTGCACTCAGTGTGGCTCTACAGGCTGTCCTGGGGAAGGGATATGACAGCCTTATGGTTCGATTGAAATAGAACATCATCAGAGAGATAAGGGCAACAATGTCCTTCTACGAAGTGATAAATTACTGTCACATTATTTTCCTTTATTTATATACGTCTGTCTTTATTGAATTTAGTGGGAGATAAATAAACAATCTGCCAAGCGTCTGGTTAATATTACTTCTCACTGACTTGTTTTAGGCCTAACCAGACTCCTACTGATAACATCACCCGAGCTTTTCGGGAGGGAGAGCCATAACATTTGTTTCTGACAAGAACCCTCTGCTTGTCTTATCTGTTTCATTTGTGAGGCCACTGACCCCAGCGTCTCTGGTTAAAATGAACTTTTCCAAGCAGGGAGACATTCTTGAACTTGACTCTGGCCACACAGTGTGGCTGGAAGCCCTAGCTGCCCATCGGAGGAACTCTTGTCCCAGTCAGCTAGCCTTCATGCTCCCTGATAGCCTCCAGGAGACATTGTGGAGCATGCTGTCGAAAATGCATTAAGATAAAAATTCGGTTTTCTAAGCTGCATTTTTCTCTCTGGTCTAAATAGTGTTTCTTTTCCCTTGAATCACAGCACTTAAAAATTGAGACAACTTTTTGTGCAGTCTAGACTGGCCTTGAACTTGTTATGTGGCCCAGGCCGGTTGTACAGTCAAATTCTTCCTGCCTCAGTCTTCTGGGTGGTGGAATTACAGTCAATCATGTACCATCGTTCCCAGCAATAAAGATAACTGTGGCTATTATGGTGGTAATTATAATGCAAAGAAATGCTGAGACAGGTTGTTTGAAAAAGATACCACTGAACCGTAGCAACGAGAGTGAACTTAATCCACAATTATAAAAATAAACCTCAAACCTACAACATACCATCAGAAGGCTGTAAGCTTGGCGCTTAGGTGGCATACAACATATCTCACTGAGTGAATGGATGACCAAGGGAGGGGCCTACACATAAAGGGAAGCATCATAGTGCTGTGGAGAAGTTTAGTTTGATTTAAATTCTATTTTAATATAATCTGTAGGGGAAAACCCTTAATCTCTCCATCTGTTAATTTCACTTACACGATATGAAAACTGTCTCAAGTACTGTGATCGGAAATGATGAGCCAACGAATCTGGAAGGCTGCTTACTTTGAAATCCTTTAATATCATAGACTCTTTTTGTGCCTTCTGATGAAAAAGTGAGCTTAACATAAAATCCACGCATCCCAACTCTATCACTCTGGACAAACTAGTTAGGTGACCACGGTGATGCTGATGATGGTAGTGATGGCAATGATAGTTTTGCTGGTGATGATTGCAATGATGATGCTGATGGTTATGATGCTGAAAATGATGGTGGTGATGATGGTGATGGCTGTGGTAGTGATGGTAACAGTAATAGTGATAATGGGGATGGTGATTATGGTAATGGTGGTGATGGTGGTGACTGTAATGGTGACAAGCTCTGAACTCCCAGTGATTCAGAATAACGAAGACTGATTTTTCATAAGATGCCCATTGCCAGAAGGCCTGGTTCATGCCATGTGCCATCATGCCCGGATAAGTTCACCTATTCTCTTGAAGCCTGGGTTGATACAGAAGTTCTGACTGGGATGGTACCAGTGTCACAGAGATGATCCTGCAAGATCCACACTGAACCAGTTTCCACACTGTGTGTCTTGTCCTCTCCCGGTATTCGTCCTAACCCAGCTCAAAGGTCTTGCTTTTCTCAAAAGGGCCCATTTGACCTATAAACCCCTACGGTTTGTCCTATAAAGTGAGATGGTTTATACTCTAGCGCTTCTTAAATTACTCTTTGCTGTGGTGTGAGCCGATTCTCCGGAAAGTCAAGCAGTTAAATGTGTGTGAATCTGGCTTTGCCCTTGACTTTGTTCTCTTAAATCAATTGTCGGTCCTCCGTGTTCCACTGCAACACTCAGTAAGACTTCAGAGCACAACATAAAATTGAATGGAAAGACCACTTACACTTCCCTTTTCTGAGATGGTTTGGCTAGTATGGGTCCTTCACACTTTCAGAGAGCTTTTGATAATAAAATCTTGATTTTTGCCAATTTTTTTTTTTTACTTTACATTCCAGTCACAGGTTCTCATCCCTCCTGTCCTCCCAGCCCCTCTCCCAACCCCCTCTGTTCCTACCCCTACCCCACCCACTCCTCCTCCATTTATTTTCAGAAAAGGACAGGTCTCCGGATATCAATAAAACATGGCATATCAAATTTCAGTAAGACTAAGCTCCTCCCTTTGTATTAAAGCTGGGCAAAGTGACCCAATATGAGGGGTGAGGTCCCAAAAGTCAGCAAAAGAGTCAGACAGCCCCTGCTCCCACTGTTAAGTGTGTCATAAGAACACCAAGCTACACCACTGTCACATATATGCCGAGGGCCTAGATCAGTGCCATGCAGGCTCCCTGGTTGTCAGTTCAATCTCTGAGCTCCTACGAGCCCAGGTGAGTTGATTCTGTGAGTTTTCTTCTGGTGTCCTTGCCCCCTCTGGCTCCTGCAATCTCCCCTCCCCTCCTTCTTCAGGATTTTCAAAGCTCCGCCTAATGTTTGACTGTGAGTCTGCATCTGTTTCCATCAGTTGCTGCATGAAGGCTCTCTGATGACAAAAGGGCTAGGCACCAATCTATAAGTACAGCAGAGTATCATTAGGCACCATTAAACTGCCTTTAACTCCAGACATGCTTGGTTCTATCCTAGGTCTCTTACAATATTTGTCGTTCCGGGCCTATGCTACCTCACTCATGATAATTTTTTTTCTAGTTCTATCCATTTGCCTGCAAATATCATATCATGATGTCGTGGTTTTAACAGCTGACGAGTACTCCATTGTTTAAATGCGTACATTCTCTTTCCCCATTCTTCAGTTGAGGGACATCTACAAAGTTTCTAGGTTCTGGATATTACAAATCAAGCTAGCATGAACATAGTTGAGCAAGTGACCTTGTGGAGTGATTGAGTATCCTTTGAGTACATGCCCAAGAGTGGTATAGCTGGGTCTTGTGATAGATTGATTCCCAATTTTCTGAGAAACTGTCATATTGTTTTCCAAAGCAGCTGTACAAGTTTGCCCTCCCACAAGCAGTTTGCCCTTGACCCCACACCCTCTACAGTATAAGTTGTCATCAGTGGTTTAGATCTTGGTCATTCTGACAGATGTGAGATCATATCGCAGAGTTGTTTTGATTTGTATTTCTTTGGTGACCAAAGATGTTGTGCATTTCCTTAAGTGTCTTTCAGCCATTTTACATTCCTCTGTTGAGAGTTCTCTGTTTAGGTCTGTATCCCCCTTTTTATTGGATTATTTGTTCTTTTGAAGACCCGTTTCTTGAGCTCTTTATATAATTTGGAAATCAGTCCTCTGTCAGATGTAGGATTGGTGATGTTTTCTCATCCTGTGGATTGCTGTTGTGCCCTTATTAATAGTATCCTTTGCTTTGTGGAAACTTTTCTGTTTTATGAGGTCCCATTTCTTAAGTGTTGATCTTAGTGTCCGCACTATTGGTGTCCTGTTCATGAAGTTGAATCCAGGGCCAATGAGTTCAAGGCTATTCTCCACGTTCTCTTCTACCAGCTTCAGTGTATCTGGATTTGTGTTGAAGGATTTGATCTACTTGGACTTGAGTTTTGTGCAGGGTGATAGATATGGATCTGTTTGCCTTCTTCTACATGCCAACATCCAGTTATGGCAGCACCAATTGTTGAAGATGCTTTCTTTTTCCCAGTGTGTAATTTTGACTTCTTTGTTGAAAACCAGGCATCCATAGGTGTGTGGATTAATGTCTGAGTCTTCAATTCCATTCCATTGACCCACCTGTTTGTTTTTATGCCAATATGATCTATTTGTTTGACTATAGCTCTGTTGGAGAAATTGAAGTCTGGGTGGTAATGCCTTTTAAAGCTCTTTGATTGTGCATGATTGTTTTAACTCTCCTGGACTTTTTTGTTTTTCCATACTAAATTGAGTACTGTTCTTTTAAAGTCTATAAAGAACCTTGGTGGGATTTAATCAAATTTGTAGCTTGCTTTTAGTAAGATGGCCATTTTTACTATGCTAATTCTACCAATCCATTAGCATGGAAGAACTTTTCATCTCCTAGTATCTTCTCCAATTTCTTTCTTCAAAAACTTGAAGTTCTTGTCATACAGGTCTTTTACTTACTTGGTTAGAGTCACACCAAGGTATTTTATATTATTTTATGCTAATATAAAGGGCATCGATTCCCTGATTTCTTTCTCAGCCTATTTATCATTTGTATATAGTAGATCTACTTATTTATTTTTTTTTAGTTAATCTTGTATTCAGCTACTTGACGAAAGGTATTCCTCAAATATAGGAGTTCCCTGGTAGAATTTTGGAGATCACGTGTGCCTATTATCATATCATCTGCAAATAATGATACTTTGATTTCTTCCTTTCCAATTTGTATCCCCTTGGTTTCCTTTAGCTGCCTTACTGCTCTAGTTAGAACTTCAAGTACTATTTTGAATAAGTATGGAAAGAGTGGACAGCCTTGTCTTGTTTCTGATTTTAGTGGGATTGCTTTGAGTTTTTCTCCGCTCAATTTGATATTGGCAATAAGCTTTCTTTATATTGCTTTTATTATGTTTAGGTATGTCCCTTGCATCCCTGGTCTCTCTAAGAATTTTGTCATGAAGGAATGTTAGATTTTGTCAAAGGCTTTTTCAGCATCTAATAAGATGATCATGTGGGGTTTTTTTTCTCTTTTAGTTTGTTTATATGGTAAAGTACATTGACAGAGTTTCATATGTTGAACCATCCATGCATCTCTGGGATGAAGCCTACTTTATTATGTTGGATGATCTTTTTGATGTGCTCTTGGATTTGGTTTGCTAGTCTTTTATTGAGTATTTTTGCATCAATGTTCATGAGTGAAATTGATCTGTAATTCTCTTTCTTTGTTGAATCTTTGTCTGGTTTGGGTATCAGGGTGACTATGGGCTCATAGAAATTTGGCAATATTCCTTCTGTTTCTGTTTTGTGGAATAATCTGAGAAGTATTTGGTATTAGCTCTTCTTGAAAGTCTTGTAGAATTCCATGTTAAAACTGTCTGGCTCTGGGCTTTTTTTGGGAGACTTTTAATGACTGTTTCTATTTCCTTAAAGTTATAAGTTTATTTAAATTGTTTATCTAATCTTGATTTAACTTCCAGAAATTTGCTCATTTCTTTTAGATTTTTCCAATTTTGTGGAGTACAGGTTATCGAAATACGACTTAATTATTCTCTGGATATCCTTAGAGTCTGTTGTTATGTTCCTCTTTTTGTTTCTGATTTCAATTTGGGTATTCTTTCTCTGCCTGTTAGTTTGGATATTGGTTTGCCTATTTGAAGAAACTCTTTGTTTAATTGATACTTTGTATTATTCTCCTTGTTTCTGTTTTATTGATTTAAGCCCTCAGTTTGGTTATTTCCTGCCTTCTACTCCTCTTGGGAATGTTTGCTTCTTTCTGTTCTAGAGCTTCCATGTGTGCTGTTAAGTTGCTAGTATGAGATCTCTCCAAATTCTTCATGAAGGCAATTAGCGCTAAGAAGTTTCCTCTTAGTATGGCTTTCACTGTGTCCCATAAGTTTGAGTATGTTGTGGATTCATTTTTGTTGAATTTTAGGAAGTCTTTAACTTCTTTATTTCTTACTTGACTCAGTGGTAACTCAGCAGAGGATTGTTCAGTTTCCATGGGTTTGTAGGCTTTGTGTTGTTCCTGTTGTTGAAATTCAGCTTTAATCCATGGTGGTCTGATAAGATACAGAGGGTTATTTCAACTCTTTTGTATCTGTTGAGACTTGCTTTGCAGCCAAGTATATGGTCAATTTTGGAGAAGGTTCCATTTGGTGTTGAGAAGGTATACTCTTTTGGGTTTGGGTAAAATGTTCTATAAATATCTGTTATGTACATTTAAGCCATAACAACTGTTCTGTTAAGTTTCTGTCTGAATGACTTGTTCATTGCTGAGAATGAAGTGTTGAATAGTTCCACTATCATTGTGTGGGATTTGATATACAATTTAAGCTTCAGTAATGTTTCTTTTACAAGTATTGGTAACCTTACATTTGGGGCATAGATGTTCAGAATTGAAGCGTCATCTTGGTGCATTTTTTTCCCTTAATAAATGTGAAATGTCCTTTTCCATCTTTTTTGATTAATTTTGGTTGGAAGCCTATTTGCCTGATATTAGTATAGCAACACTAGTTTGCTTCTTATGTATTTTTGATTAGAAAATCTTTTCCAACCCTTTATTCTGAGGTAATGTCTTTCTTTAATGTTTACATGTGTTTCTGGTATGAAGCAGTGATGGATCCTGTTTTTATATCCATTCTGTTGGCCAATGTCTTTCATTGGCAAATTGAGTTCATTGATATTGAGGGAGGTTAATGACCAATAATTGTTAGTTTCTGTTATTTTTGTGGTGGTGGTGGTAGTGTGTGTGTGTGTGTGTGTGTGCCTTCTTTGGGTTTTGCTGGTGTTAGATCATCTATTACCTATGCTTTTGTGGGTATAGTTGCCTCCTGGGGTTGATGTTTTCCTTCTAGTACCTTCTATAGGGCTGGATTTGTGGATCGATATTGTTTAAATTTGACTTTGTCATGAAATATTTTGCTTTCTCCATCTGTGGTGATTGACAGCTTTTCTGGGTATAGTAGTCTAAACGGGCATTCATGATATCTTAGACTCTGCATGGTCCTGGATTTTAGGCTCTCCATTGAGAAGTCAGTGTGATTTTAATATATCTGCCTTTGTATGTTACTTGGCCTTTTCCCCTCACCACTTTTAATAGTCTTTCTTTGTTCTATATGCTTAGTGTTTTCATTATAATGTAGCATAAGAATTTTCTTTTCTGATCTAATCTATTTGATGTTCTGAAGCTTCTTGTAGCTTTATAGGCATGACTTTCTTCAGGTTAGGAAAATTTTCTTCTGTCATTATGTTAAATATATTCTCTGGGTTTTTGAGCTGGGTTTCTTCTGCTTTTTCTATTCCTATTATTCTTACATTTGGTCTTTTTATAATGTCTCTGATTTCTTGTATGTTTTGTGTTAGGAATTGATGTGGGATGTCCTTCTGTATATGTGCTGTTTTTATTGGTTGATGAATAAAACTATTTTGTCCAATGGCTTAGCAGAGTATAGTCAAGCAGGAAATCCAAACAGAGATATAGAAAGAGCAGGCAGAGTCAGGGAGACGCCATGTAGCTGTTGAAGAGGAAAAGACCCCAAAACTTATCAGTAGGCCACAATCTCAAGGTGATACACAGATTAATAGAAATGAGTTAATTTAAGATGTAAGAGCTAGCTAGAAATATGCCTGAATCATTGGTTAAACACTGTTGTAATTAATATAGTTTCTTTGTGATTATTCAGGTCTGCACAGTTGGGAAATCAACACGGAGCCTCTATTTACAAGGAATTTTTTATATTTAACATTTTCTTTGATTGATGAATCTATTTCCTCTATCATATCTTCAATGCCTGCAATTCTCTCTTCCATCTCTTGTATTCTGTTGATGATACTTAAATCTGTAGTTCCTGCTCACTTACCCAGATTTTCCATTTCCAGAATTCCCTCAATTTGTGGGTTTTTTTTTTTTATTGCTTCTATTTGCATTTTCAGGTCTTGAACAGTTTCTTCACCTATTTGTTTGTTTGTTTGTTTTCCCCCCTTACCTTTCTTGGCATTCTTTTAGGGATTTATTGACTTCATTCAGTTTCTTTTTTTTTTCTTTTTCTCAATTTCTTTAAGGGATTTTTTTTTTTCATTTCCTCTATAAGGACCTCTATCATAAAGTCATATTTAAGGTCACTTCCTAGTGTACCCGCTACAGTATATTGCTTAGGTCTTATTATCCTTGGGTAGCTGGGTTCTGGTGATGCCATATTGCCCTTTCTGATATTTATGGTGTTCTTACACTGGCATTTAGGCATCTGGACTTGGGATGATTATAGGTCTAGTTGTTGATTCCTGTGTTTGTCTTTGTTGGATGGTTGTTTTGTTCCTTGGTTTTTCTTTCTCTCTGGTCTTCTGGCCTAAATAGCCAAGGGTTCTGGTGACTAGTGAATCTTCAGGTCCAATAAAATATCTCCTTTGGGGTTTGGGGGGTTTGGGGTCCCTAGATCTGGGCAGGCCTCTACTAAAGCTGAACTCTTCTTCTGAAATTATAGACAAGGATATGGAGCCCAGGAAGGGGTACAGCCCTGAGGATATTGGACTGGCTTGAATGTGTTTATTGAGCAGAGGCTAGTGTTTTACCTGCGGTCACTAGGACCAGCCTGGGCTCCATTAAAGCTGCTGGGTCTGGGGGTCCAATTTTTTTTTTTTTTGGTTTTTGCCAATTTTGATTGTAAAAACTTCTTGGGTTTTGAAGGGTGTTGTGTCACCTGTGGATACCAATGCAAATATTTTAATAAAACTAAGCCTATTAATTTGAAAACAGTATATCAATGAGTTTTTTTTTAATTTCTTTCAGAAATGTTTGACATGATTTCAGTCGAAGTTCTTAGTATCTATCTGTCTTATTCCTGGTTTGGTTTATTTGGATGTTCTAAGGATTGAACTAAGGGATCATTGGATGTTCAACGCTCCTCCACTAAGCTACACCCTACACTTCTAGCCTTTCTTGTGCTTTTGAGTTTTGGACAAAGGTCAAACTTGCCCAGGCTGCCCATGAACTAATTCTATAGCCCCTAAGGGCCTTGAATTGACTGTTAGCCAGTAACTACAAATCTCAAATATTTCCGTGATTTTTATAGTCACTTGGGAAGACAAATCCAGTCCTAGCTACTCCCTCATAACCAAAAGACCATTTCATAGTTTTTAATCTAAATGAGTGACCAAAAATTTAATTACAGGAGATTTAATTCTATGCATTTGTTCAACTCCAGTTTGATGGACATTGAGTACAGAATTATTCTTACAAAAGATTTTTAAAGTATTAAAAAGACAAGAGAAAAGAAATCCATCTAAAAAAACTTAAAGGAATCCACACTGTGGTAGCAAACTTCCTAATATTTAGGCCAACACTGCAAACATTTCAGTCTATTTTCTTCTGGATATACACTAACATAATTCTTATGATTGTATAGACAAATGTTTATCTTTCCTTCTTTTTTAACTTAACATTGTAAGTAGCAAATTTTCCATGACATTAAATATCTCCTGAAACATTATTTTTTTATGGCTGCATATGTTCTCTCAACTCTATTTAACATAATTTATTTAACTGGCTTTGGCTCGCATTCCATTCCCACATTTTTGCTATTTATAAATAATGTTGCAATGAGCGTATTTGTGCATAAATATTCATACTTGTTTCTGACTTTTCCTCCAAGAAGAAAAAACACTGTGTCAAAGGGCATGAACTCTGCTTCAGCTCACTATATATCCTGCCAAATGCCTTGTAATATTGACCGTATAACTTGAACTCCCCCAGCACACGACATGAATGTTTATTTTTCTGCATTCTTGCCAAACCTGGTTTTTTTTTTTCCGTTTTTAAACCTTAGCTAATTTTATAGCTAAAATTCTTCCTTATTTGTATCCTAATTTGTTTTACTTTACTTTCCAGTGAGGCTAAATATTTTCACGCATTTATTTGCATTTCTTCCCTATCTTATCAGCTTGTACCTCTTTCAGCTCCAGATGCTATTAAAATATTAAGAGTTTAGTGATTGTCAGGCATGGTAGCTCATAGTCATAACCCCAGCACTTAGGAGGTAAAGGCTGGAGGATCAGAAGTTCAAGGTCATCTTCAGCTATGGCAGATGCTTAGGACCAGCCTGGGCTATGTGAGGTCCTGTCTTCAAAAGAAAAAAGATTTAGTGATTTGTTTTTTAAAAAATGATTCATATACAAAATCTTCTTTACCGATTAATTTTAAAGACCATTTTCCAGATACAGAATTCTGACATTTGATTGATATCTTCAAGTTCAGTTCACACATGTGCTCATGACCACACTTGTATACACACACATCATCTCTCCTTAAGTTGCTCAGAGCGGATGAAGACACCAGTGCTGCCTACAGTTAACCGCACTGACCTCAAAGAACAGTAAATAGCGCAAGGCAGTTCAAATGGTCTGCCATGGCTGTGCCGGTGAGAAGAAAACCATGGCATCTACGAGAGGTGAGGCAAGCACAAAGGACTAACACCATGCAGCCCATGCGCTGTCTTTGAGAATGAGCGCTGCGGGTGAAAGGCTTGGAGCTCCAACATCACCTGCAGGATCAGGCATGGTGGTGTACACTGTGATCCCAGCACTTGGGAGGTGGAGGCAGGAGGATTAGGTGTCTACTAGCTACATAGCCAGTTTCGGGTCAGCCTAGGTTACATGAGACTTTGTCAAAAAAAAAAAAAAGGAAGAATAGAAGGAAGGAAGAAAGATAGGGAAAGAAGGGAGTGGGGAGGATAGGAGGGGGAGAGGAAAAAGAGGAGAGCAAGCAGCAAAGATAGTAACTTGCAGGGTTTGTCAAAATAAGAGTCCACAGAGCAAGCAATGGAAGCCCTTAAGCTCACTACCAACTGTTGCAGTTTGTGGCAGGTTTATATACAGTTTCACTCTAAGAACAACCAAGGCAAAGCACTTAGCCCCATAGTCCAGAACACTGAGCTGCACCCAATTTCACGTTGTACTAACATTTTTTAAGTTCATCTCTGCCTTTGTTTCTTTTTCTGATGCTGGGCTAAAAGGGTTACAAAAGCTTACAAAGTATCCAGAATCAGGAAGCAGAGGAGGCTAAACGAATGTTTCTGCTCTGCTCCTTTTCTCCTTCATACAGTCCAGGATCCCAACCAGGGAATGGTGCCACCCACAGTGGGCAGGTCTTCCCCCCCAATCAATGTAATCAAAATAATCCCCCAGATGTGATCAGAGGCTGGGTCTCCCAGGAAATTCTACAGTCTGTGAAACTGAAAACAAAACAAAAAACACACACACAAAAACCCAACCAGTCATAACTACTGTAACGGCTTAGATAAACAGCACAGCTCCCCAAGGGGCAGCAGCTGGCCACAAGGGATAGCCTGGACCCACTACCTTAGGCATTTGTAGGTCCCAGGCAGGTGGGAGGCGGCAGGTGGTGGGTGAGTGATCTCCGTGGGTCAGTAGGGCAGCTGATCTCCGGAGGAACCACAGTGGGTGAGAGCTGGATAGATGCCATGCAGAGAAAGTGGGTATAGTTTATTCAGTGTTATGGAAGGGAAGGGGAAAGTGGGAAAGGAGGGAGGGAGGGAGAGAGGGAGGGAGAGAAGAAGGGAGGGAGGGAGGGAGAGAGGAAAAGAGGGAAGGAGGGAGAGAGGAGAGAGGGAAGAAGGGGGAGAAAGGGAGGGAGAAGGGGAGAGAGGAGGGGTGAGGAGAAGAGGCCACAGCCACCTCTTCAAAAGAGAGACCTGCAGGCTGGAAGCAGAAGGAAGATCCATTTGCCTCTGGCAAAAGGGGGGAGTGGATGGGACTTGTCTCTTAAAGGGACAGGACACACCATTACATTCCCATCTCTTTTTTATTTTATTTTATTTTTCTAAACTTAACTTTGCCCTCTGTTCTGCCAATACCTTAAACAGGTCTGAGAGACACCAGACATTTCCATACCACAAACTCTGGACAGAAGTAAAGAGACCAGCTATCCCAGGATATGACCAACACCCAGTCTTCTCAGGTTCCCTCCCAAGACAACACCCAGAAATAAGCAAGAAGCAGTCTTGAGAATCTGCTGTCCTGTTGTGCCTAACTTCCCACCTTTTTATTATAAGAAAGAGATGGGAATGTTGTGACCTGCTACTGACTTGTCCAGTCCCTTTAAGAGACAAACCCCGCCCACTCCCCCCTTCTGGCCAAGGCAAGTGGATCTTCCTTCTGCTTTCAGCCTGCACTCTCTCTCTCTCTGCCACATCTGTTTCTCTTGGGGGGGGGGGGGGGCGATGGTCTCCCCCCCTCTCCCTTTTCCCTCCCCTTCTCCCTTTCCCTCTTTCCTTTCCCTTTTCTTCCATAACCACTAAACAAACTAACTTTCTCTGTATGGCATGTCTATCCATCTCCGGTGATCACCTACCACTGCTCCTCTTGGGACCGGCTGCCCTGCCGACCCACTAAGGTCTCTCATCTGCCACCTCTCACCTGCCTGGGACCCACAGAGGCCTTGGGTGTTCAGGTGTTGGGATCAGCTGCCCCTCATAGCCCGCTGTCACCTTCGGGGAACTGCGCCCTTTTATCTAAATCATTTTTAGCTTTTGACTTAAATTTATTTTAAAATGAAGTTATCTAAATGCATGTCTGGTGTTATTTGCTCTGAATTAAAAGGTAGCTAACTGTAGAACCAGGCAGTCAGTAGTGGTGCCCTCCTTTAAACCCAGTACTCGGAAGGCAGAGGCAAGGGGTTCTCTGAGTTTGAGTCCAGCCTGGTCTACAGAGCAAGTTCCAGGACAGCCAAGGCTACATGAGACCAAAACCGTGTCTAAGGATTGACTAGCTATCATTGCCTGTCTGAGCTGAACTCAGTCTTCATTAAGGAGACATCAGCAGACATCAGAGAGGGGTGGGCTGCCTGATGAAATACAAAGACCCAGTCCAGTTAAATGTGAATTTCAGGAAAGCAGCAGATATTTTTACCTGAAAGTATTACCCTTTACCCTATTTGGTGCAAGGGCTGAAAATGTGTTTACTATTTTCTAAAATTTAAATTTAAGTAGGTGTCCGTGTTTTTCTTTGCTAGTTTTGGCATTCAAACTAACAGCCCACAGACCTTTGTTGCTAGGCATCTATAGGGAAACATCAGGGAAGTTACAGCCCAGCCCTTGCCTTATGACTGGTCCTATTACACTGTTGAGTGCTCTGTCCATGTGCTACTTATAGCATGCGTGGAAGTAGTGGAAACGGGAACTTTGGGAGCAAAGATTGCTTGCTCTGTGTGTAGCAAAGCCTTAAAGTGTGGATGGAAAGAGGTAGACTTTTCAGAACATCTTGGGCTCTCAGTTGCCAAGATAGGCATCTCCGCTTTGAGGGTAATCAATTGATCTAACTTTTGCCAACCAGAGGAGAATCTAAGTCCCTGCGGGGACCATAAAGGGAGGTTCAGGCAAGAAGAAAGTGGGAGATTAGTAGGCAAGTCCTCAAGCCATTAGCTCGACTAATGGGAAAAGTTTACATACAAATGGCCAGCCTTTCAAACCGGCTTTCTTTAAGATAACCATCAAATCCCTGGATGTCAATTGAGGGTAATAAAAAATTCTGAAGTGTCTCTGCTGGCTCACAAAGTTTATTCTTTGCTGACCTCCTGGAAGCTCCTTACAACCTAAACATCTGCTGTTACATTCTTTTCCATACAGACTCTGCAATCCACTCCATGCACAAGGTTACTCCTGCTTTTGTGTTACACAGCAGGTCCGAGCCCTGACCTCCAGCCAGGTGCTAGGGTCTGACTGCTAATTGCAGACTTCTTCTCTCACAAATCAATGGAACGAAAGCATGGTGTCTGCTGGAAAGGACAGCAGAGCCAAGGAGTCCAGCGTCTGTCTCTGTCATCCTAGATCTTCCTAGAGCTCGCCCCACAATATCCTGGAATGTTCTTTCTCAGGGTTGGCTCTGTGAAATCTAAGGTCTCACGATTGAGGGAAATAAAGATGGTCAGCAAGAAGGAAACTATTTACGATGCAAACGTTGGAAGCCAGAAGTAGAAGCTGGCTAGGCAGACTTAGAGCAGGGATCGCTGCCCGGAAGCAGTTGTCCTGGCCCCTAGGCCAGAAATGTCAGAAGTGGGAACTGGTTTCTTACCTCCTCCTAAATGAGAATCCTAAAGGCTATATATGAGAGTGGAACCAAAACTCTAATTCAGACATGAATCCCTCTGATGAACAGTTTGGAAACTATAACTCTTGGTCAGTGTCTCCCAACCTGAGGGTCTCGACCCCTTTAGGGGATCAAATAACCTTTTCCCAGGGATCACCTAAGATCATCAGGAAAGACAGATATTTGATTATGAATCATAATAGTAGCAAAATTACAGTTATAAAGTAGCAATAAAAATAATGCTATGGTTGGGGGTCACCTCAGCACGAGGAACTGGGTTAAAAGGTCACAATGTTAGGAAGGTTGAGAACCACTGCTGTAGATTTTTACGATGATTGTCCCAATTTCGGTCCATTTCCTAAATGATTTTACTATTACTTCTTTAGAGAAAAAAAAATATTCTAAGAGCCACAAGAGTGGACCCCAATTTCCCCAGTCATATGTGGCGGTTCTAGAGGGACTCCCATATTTCTAGTAATACAAGTTGAAGGCTAATGGTCATCTTCCGAGGACTGAACAGCTACTGTCTCATACAGGAACTTAAAGAAAAGAGCAACAGAGATGATGAGAAGACATTTGAGAAGAACAGCCATAGATGCAGTAGGACCCCATCCTGACAGCCTCAATAGGGGCCTGAGTCTCAGTAGTTTACCCTAAGGCAATATCTGGTTCCAAGAAAGACCACAAACTGAGACCACCCAGATGGCACCCAGGAACAGACCATCCAAAGGAAATTCCTAATGTTCCAAACATTGTAGATAGGGCCACCTGCCAGCACACACCAGTCGCTTTTCACCCGGACACCCCTAGACAAGCGTCAGCCATCCAGAGGTCCTGAACCTTAGAAATCCCTCACTCCCACCTTTGCTACTATAAAAACCAAACCCCAACTGAGTTCGGGGCTCTCTGATCACTCCAATACGTTGGACACACAAAGAGTCCAAGTTTGCGAACTTGTAAGAATAAAGGCTCTTTGCTTTTACATACAGAACTTGGTCTCCTTGTTGGTTTGGGGCGAGTTCTGTGTTCTGGGCATAACAGAAACAGAAACACCAGCTTGTAAGAAACACCTTGTTGGCAACAGGGCTGTGGAGTGGCAGGTAGTTTCAATAAACCATTATGTGAAAATGGTGTGATCTACCGTATAGGCAGTGACACTGGGGCCAGGAAAGCAAGTGGCTGGGGACTAGTCAGATGGTTTAGCAGTTAAGAGCACTTGCTGAAGACTTGAGTTCAGTTCCCAGTGCACACACAGGGTGGTCCACAACTGCTTGTGACACACACACACACACACGCATATGCACGCACACAAACACACACACACTGGTTTTAAAAGTGACCTACTGGACGCATGCTGTCTTCAAATCATACAATGAGGGGCCTGTGCCTGTGTACCCCGAGAACACCAGGAGGCTCTTCTCTTTCCTTTCATTCCCTTTCCTCTTTCTTGGCAGACCTGTGAGTGGGAAAGCCCCTTAACTGGGGCTGCAGAAGCCCACTCAACTCTGCCTTGCCCTCACCGCGGTGAATTTCCAGGACGCGACTCAACTGGAAAGAGACTTCGACTATTTCCTTGTCTTACTTCAAACTGAGACATTTCAAAGACTACAAACAGTTCCCGGGAGCCTGTGAAGCCCATTGTCAAGGGAGAGCCAAGCACAGCTGGGCTGGGCACAGGGGCACACACCTGTATTCCCTGCACTCAGGAGGCGCAGGCGGCAGGATCAAGCAGGTGAGACCGCCCGTGATAGAGCGAGGCCCCAGCAGGAGAAACAAAGAAAAGCAGCAAGAAATCACCTCAATGTTTTCTCTTGAAACTTCAAGACAAAGGCCTAAAGTTTTCCTTAGTCCACATGAAATCTCAAAGTAGCAAAATCAAGAGTGTTTGACCACTTGTAACCAGGCACGGGGTCATAGCCTGTATCCAGACAAGCCACCCATCTTCGCGCCAATCAAAATTAAAAAAAAAAAAAGTTAATACTGAAAACAGAAAAGGCAGATTTATTCAGCTGATCCAGGCTGGAAAGAGGGACAAGGAGGTCCAGTGAGCCCTCACCCCAAGTCTAACCGGGGCATTTTCACAGGATTAGGTAACTTAAAAAGAAAGTAAGAAATTTCCACAACTAAACTGCCCTGCCTAGGTGCAACCCCCTGCCTGCCACTGTCTCTCTGGCAATATCATCTGACAAACTGTACACCTTCCTCCAGGAAACAGTTCCTTCTGTCTACTCCCTCTCCCCCCACCCCTGCCTTCAATCTCCTCTTCCTCTATCAGTAGATTGCTCTGAAGATTCTCATTTCTTGGGGGCCATTATTTCAATAGTCTGATAGCCAAGGAATAAACACACTTGTTCCTGCTGAGCATCCCCCTTGCTGGTCCCTTTACTTTCTGAGAAGCTTTTCCGTTACTTTATGCAACAGATGTCGTTAAGAATTTCAGGCTGGACCTTGCATTTGTGGCATGTAGGATTTATTGTTTAATTTTTTTTAAACTTCACTATACAACTGTTTTCTAAGTTATCCCTGGCCACCAAGGATTATATATTCTAAAGTAGTATTTAAAATCATAAAAAGAAATAAAATGCACCCCAGGAAGCTTCTTACATTACATCTGAGCAACTCTTAACATCCTAGGATCAAAAACACACACGCATTTTGGTCCAGTGAAAGACAAGACATCCCTCATTCTGGCTGCTGACCAGGACCAGGAAAGGGAGTTTACTCTGAGTCTGAGGGGACCACCCTGAGCTCCTCTGAACCCTCAGCTGGCTCCACTTTGAGTTTGCCAGTGTGTTAAGGGCAAGCCACACAACCTCTACCAGGATCGAGCTAAGGATGAAGAAGTAAGTTCCTCTAGGGAAGTAAAAGAAGCCCAGCATGCCTCTTCCCCCAGGCCAGGGGGCCTGACCAGGCCATCCTTACCATGTATCAATCAACTCTGCTCTCCAGTTAATGTTTGTCCACGGGACAAAAGGCCAGGAAGAAAGCCCTGATTAGGTTTAGGGCTTACTTCAAGACTGACCTTGGGGGAAACAGGTAGTCTTCAATCTTTAGGACTTTTTCCTTTAAATCATCAGGATTACAAATTCATAGCAACACCCGGCCTTGGGCTTCAAATAATTATAGTGGGTCATTGTCTTTTTTTTTTTTTAATTTAATTCCTGCTTCTTCGGACATCTTGCTGGGGAGGGCATTCAGACGCGTATGTTAAATGTTCACGGTGCTGTCTTGCACACCTCAGGTCTCAAACTGAATGACTTTCTGGGGGTGCAAAGGCACATTTTGACAGAGATGTTTTAACTTCTATGAACCCCCCTTTGTCTCACCTGGTGCATGACTTTCTATTCTCAAAAGTTCCAGCCTACCTAAGAAGGAGTAACAGCAAGGTCACAGCCCGTTTTATTTCTGTTGTGCCTTTCTAGTTCATTGTGTGTCTTTGCCCTGTTTCCTGCACGATCCCAGGCATGCCTTGGACATTTGTCTTTCTATCAGTTCCTTGAAAATATAATGCATGCATACACTAGATTTTGATCATATTCACCCCTCCCAGATCCACCCATACCCTCCATGCCCCATCTCAATTCCCCATTTCATGTTCATATGTATCCTACTGAGTCTAATTAGTACTGTCCATATGTACATGGATGTGGTGCCATCCACAGGAGCATGCTCAACCCAGTAGGGACCACAGAGTTAAAGAGTTGATTCTCCCTCCCCCAGCAGCCATTAACTCTCAATAGATCCCCAGCTAAAAGTGGGGATTTACAGCCCCTCCTTACTCCATGTTGGAATGGTGATTGGCTGGATCTCTCCCAGGTCTTATGATAAACTCATTAATGCGGTGTCTGTCATATTTGTATCACCTCTGTCCTTCTGAACCTCGGGCTCTTTCATTCCATCTGCACTCTCTTGGATGATAGTCCCTGAATATTGCAGGGAGGGGCCTGATATTATGTCTCATTTATTGTTGAGCTCTCCCCGGACACTTAAGGGAATGAGTGTGCCTCAGTGTAAGAGATGGTGGCCTTATGAGGTTCGGAGTTCACCTCCCGCCAGCACAGTCTCAGCTCTGTGACCATCCATAGGCAATGATGACCCGACTCTGTCCTGAGTAGAGAATGGGGATGCATGCCTCACAGCAAATCACTTCATGATAAAGCTTCACATGGTGTCTGGGTTTTGTGGCTAATTCTCCATTAAAATCACCTTGGCCGAAGAAACAACACATCAGCTGTTCAAATCATGGGTAGTGATGCCCCATGCCTGTTATTTGTAAAAAAAAAAAAAAAAAAAGATTAGGCCACCATTCTGCTGGTCTTATGTTGATCTGATACCAAAAACCAAGAGTTAGAAACCCAAACAGCAGGGCCAACAACGGACCCTTCTGTATCAGCAGAAACCCCTTCTGATCTGTCACGCTCCCACAGGAAGTTCAGTCCCCGACGACAGAGCATGGCTGACTTGCTCCATACAGTAAGAAATGCCTGGTGACTGCAGGGTAAAGAAGCTGAGATCTAGGGGGCCCGGGGAAGCAGACCATGTGTCCACTTCTCCCCTCGCCCTCCTCGGGCAAACTCAGAGAAACGTTGCACAAGAGAAGCAATTGACGTAGCTAGTCATTTTCTAGATTTGCTCAGCAATTATTTCAGCTATTTGTGTTAAATGAGACTTTTTTTCTCCAGTCCCTGCCCAGTGTCTTTCTGCCTCACTGGGTGGGGAAGCCTAGGTGGCATTTTCTCTCCTGGCTGTTGAACCACCCTGGGTGAAGGAGTTGGGAGAGCAGAGTGGAGTGTGTCTCAGAAATTGCAGGTATCTCCTTGAGGTTAGCAGCTGCAGCAGAGTCCCCAGTGGGAAGCCATTCAGTGCTGATCCCTGGGAATCCCTGGCTTAGGAGTTCCCCCAGCAGGGTTGGGGTAAGCAAGCAAAAGCTTAGCAACCAGCTTCTTGGAAAAACAAATATCCCAGAGTGTGGGACTTTTCCAATTTCCTGGTGTAAATATTTTCCCCAAGCCCTGGTTAGGCTATTAAAGAGATGCTACTGAAAAGAGTATACTCAGCACCTGTCAGTGGCTGAGAACGCAGCCCAGGATGCTCTGGATCTGGACTGGGGTCTGCATATTATTAGGCTCTTACGGCTTCCCAGTGGTTATATGGTTCCCCATTTGTCCAGAGGAGCAAGAACAGAGAAAGAGAAAATCAACACAATTCTGAGCCTGGAGACGACACTATTTGTTTGTGGGAAGTACAAAGCCCTGTCATCATTTCCGTCCCCTCCACATATATTCTGGACTAGTTTTTATTTTTTTTAATTAATTTCGTTATTTATATTTTTATTAATACTATTGTTATTGCAGCATTGAGGTTTGAACATAGGACCTTGTAGATGTTATGTAAGTGTTTCATCCATTGATTGCACTGTAGCCCAAACCTGTGTGGTAGTTGTTTGCTCTTGTTGCTTGGTGGGTGTTTTGGTTTTGGTTTGGTTTAGAGACAGGTTCTCACTAAACTGTTCAAGCTGGCCTTGAATTTATGGTCTCTAGTCTTAGCCTCCCTACTTACTATTTTAACTTTTGCCTTAATTGCATTGTGTAAGAAACTCTAATCATCACTAAGGGCGAAGTGTCTATCAACTGCTATTTTTTTAAAAAAAAAAAAGAACAGATGTAAAGAAAGATCTGAGAAGAGTCATGGTGTTCAGTCCTGCTTCTACACCATCTCCAATCTAAGTTCTAGTCTGAGGTTCACTTTCTCTTTAACAACCAACCATTAGCAGCATTCAAATTAAGACACCCTAATTCAGTTCATTAGTAAGGTTGATGTCACCAGGATGACCTAGCCCTGTCATACCAGTACTCGGGAAACCAAGGCAGGAGGGTCATAAGCGTGAAGCTATCCTGGGCTATGCTGAAAGAGTTTGTTTAAAAAAAAAAAAAGTAAAAAAAGACAGAAATCTCTGTAGAAATAAAGGGAAGGGAAGGAAAGGGGAAGGAGGAAGGTAGAGAGGGAAGAAGTATCAAAGAAAATAGGGAAAGAAAGAAAGGAAGGAAGGAAGAAAGGAGGGAGGGAAGAAGAGAAAGGATTGAATGAAGGTCAGAAGGAAGAAGACAAAGAAAAGTAAAGAGAAATTGGAAAGAGAGTGACAACCTGTCTATCAGAAGGCAGTGTGTCAGTACAGCTTTTTCTTTCCTTTCTCCATAGCTTTGTGGTAGAGTTGAGAAAGATTGTGTAGTGAATGCACCCGATCCCTGCTCAGCCCACCACAGGCTCAGGGGAGAGACTGGCATCCTTGAATGTGTGCAACACTCAAATGTTTATGAGGGAGGTTGTCATCCTTGCACGTAGGCAGCGCTCAAATACTTGTTTCCCCAGGACACAGCCTTTCCTGATTCTTCCCTGAAAGACAAGACCAAAACAGGGTCTCTTCAGTACCAAGCAAGGCAGGTTCCTTTGTGACTGCCAAGGGCTATGGCCCAGTCTCCTTGTGACTCACCTGCCCCTTGAGCCCACAGGTCTCCATCTTAGTGCTTTGAACAAATATTAACTTGGCTCCCAGGTGATAAGAGGTTTCTTTTCTTACTGACCTCGAGATAAAAGGCTTGAACCTTTGATAAGGCATTTCTTCCTGGCTCCAGCAATTCTGAAGGAAGGGGGAATGGCCTGCCTGAGTCCCAAGCTCAGAAACAAGAAAAGAAAGCAGGTAACACCTACAGGCCTTTGGGGTTTTCTGCACACCTTGCTGCCTAGTGGTAAGGTTTTGTTCTTGACCACCATCTGCATGTATGATGACCTTGCCTGCTTCCTGGTCATGTGACTTGCTCAGAACTCCTAGAGTTGAACCATACATGATCCTCTATTAGGAAGACTTGAAAACAGTTCCCAGACTCAGTGAGCCTATTAATATCTCTAAAATTAGAGAGAATGTAAACATATATTTCCTACTTGGCAAGTTCATACATAGCATCAAAAATTGCAATAGCTATCATAGACGTTTTGACATTATTATTAAGTGAACTATATTTACACCGTATTTTAGTCACATCTAAATAATTCTACAAGGGCCTAGGGTTGTGGCTTAGTTGGTAGAGTGTTTGTTTAGCATACACAAAGTCCTGCAGTCGATCAACTGCACCATATAAAAATAACAGGAATGGTGGGACATGTCTGTAATCTCAATACTTGTTACACAGAGGCAGAACTGTCAGAAGTTCAAGATCATTCTTAGTTACACAGTAAGTTCCTGGCTAACCTGAGCTATAGGAGATCCTGTCTTAAATAAACACCACCACACACACACAAACACACACACACAAACCCTCTAGAAATGATGGTTGTTAACACGGCTCATCATCATGCAGAGAGATATGAGCACAAGGCTATAGGGACTGTTTGTTGGTTTTCTGTCTATCGGTGACCTGCTTAAACCATCTTGTGAATGAGCAGCTCTGTCTTCCCTACCGTCATGTCAATTCTGTGTTGAGAACTCACTTTCCAAAGAACAAAATGAAGGCTTACAGAGGACCACTGGTGAAGGACTAGAATTCAGACTCTGGTGTTAGGACCAGAATTGTGTCCTTTTCCTATTCATGAACATTCTTGGACTGAGATGTTGACCTCTAGTACTTGATTCTCTTCGGATACAGAATCTCACGACAGGGGATTAAGGTAAGTGAAATGGTATGGATGGGCTACACACCAATGACTCATTTCCTTGTAAAGTAATGGTAAGGAGATACAGAGAAAGAAGGTGACTTTCTTACCACCTAAGGAAAGAAGGCTCAGAAGAAACACCCCTGCCGGCACTTCAATATTGGGCTTCTAGTTTCTAGAGAAACAAATATCTGCCACTTCAGCCCTAACCTGTGATACCTTGTTACAGCATCCTGAGCAAATCAATAGGGCAGGTCCCTCGCTCACCGCAATGGGAAGGACATGCAGACAGAAAGATGTCTTCTGGACATGACTCAGCCCTTGCGCTCATCAACTCACTGAAGTGGGTGCTGGTCAACAGGAACTGGGCAAGATTGTGAGCATCGGTGTTTCCACAGGGACCTCCCTGAGGGGTGATTGACAGCAGGTACTGAAAAAAGAAGGGCTCTTTTTCTTCAGTGGTGTAGCCGTCGGGAAGTTGTGTGTGCTCTAGGTGTAAGCAACTCTAAGAGCACCTTTTCCTTTTCCCAGTGTTGTAGATGAAGAATGTGGGTGAGACCTGCTGGGTGGTTCATCAGCCTAGTGACATTCTGGGCCGTGGACCCTGCAAGAGCATTGGCACGGTGGCATCCTCTCTCACAAGCCCAGAGGCTGGTTCTTGCTGCATGATGAGGAGTTGGTCCAGAGTTGCTCATGGTCTGTCTTCGGGGCTTAGGTCAGCTATCCCTAGATGGAGCCTTCCAAGAGGTGAGGGTTAAAGTTACAAGGCTTCCTTCTGATGATTTGACTTCAGATGTCCCTGAACTTACTTGCGTTGCCTCCCTTTGACTCAGTGAGCCTTTGATCTTACTCAACTCCAAGAACAGGGGGAATGACCCTGCATATCTCCATGGGGGGGGGGGTGCAGGGGGTCAGATCATGACATTTTTCAGTCACCCTTTGTCTTAGCAGAAGTTTTGAATCAAGCGTGCTTGGGAGAAAGCCACCATATCAAATGGGAAGAGCATGACAGTCACCAGCATCCTTGGACCCAGGAGCTGCGTGAGTATGCACATTGCTAAGGGGTCTCATACACTCCTACCCGGCTGTCTCAGAGATTGCACAGACTCAATGGGTTTGTTCACAAGGACCTTCAGGGTTGCATCCTTGAGATCAGAAGGCCCCCAGGAAGCAGGAATGAGTTTTGCCCAGACAATTTGAAGGCAGAGTCCTTTACTCAGATTCTCTAAAACCTCCTGCTAACCCACCTTCCATCCTTAGGGGCATGATACTAAAATAAATAAAACCCTATGGCCCATTTTCAGCATGACCTGCATTTGGAACTCACACATAACCGAGAGACACTAAGCACCTGGCTTTCCTTCCTGGTAGCAGGCATCTACTTGTTTGGGCATGCTCAGCTCATCCTAGGTTCAAACACTACAGGCATCCTGTTACACGACTGGGCACATGGAACAGAAAAGGAGGTGATCTCCATCCCTGGGATGTACATTAGTTAAGGCTTTGTATTATGAACTAATCAGATGGGGAATTTGAAGAGGGACCACTGCTAGACGTGGAAAGATGTACCTCCCTGAGGATCACATCCAATAGCGGATTCAAGGGACAGGGAAATGCATTTAAAAAAAATAAAAACCAATGTTTTGTGGCACACCAGCGTCCCAGCCATTTTTGCGTTTTCTCTAGGCTGATGCCGAACCTTGGGAACTCAAAGTATAAACTGCTTTTTCCTTCTTTCTTTTTTGCATTCTGAATTCCCATAACTATGAGGTGAGAATCCCTGTTCCTCACCATGCTGGTCAGGATTCTGATGGCAACGTGAACCTGGAATTGAGAAGGCGGCCACAGTGCTCTGCCCTCCTGGGGAGCTCAGGAGAGCACAGCCAGAGGCCATGGCCATGTGGCTGACTACTACATAATGCACCTTAGAGAGGCAGCGGGATAAAACAAACCACAGGCCCATATTGTCATACCCTACAGACAATGAGCAATGGAAGCAGAAAAGCCAGGTCACCTGGGCTTTCTGGCAATGCTGGGAAGACAGGTCAGCCATTCAGGGCCAGAGACTCCTCTGACTTCTTTGAAACTCAAATATTTTACCACTTACTGGGACTGGAGAGATAACTCCAGCTATGTCTCAGTTCATAAAAAGCATTCCACACCAGTACAAGGATCCCAGAACCTACAGATGATAGATAGATAGATAGATAGATAGATAGATAGATAGATAGATAGATAGATAATATATAGATAGAAAGAAAGATAGATAGATAGTTGATAGATAGATAATAGATAGAAAGATAGATAGATAGATAGTTGATAGATAGATAATGGATAGATAGATAGATAGATAGAAAGAAAGATAGATAGATAGTTGATGGATAGATAATAGATAGATAGAAAGATAGATAGATAGATAGTTGATAGATAATGGATAGATAGATAGATAGATAGATAGATAGATAGATAGATAGAAAGAAAGATAGATAGATAGATAGATAGATAGATAGATAGATGATAGATAGATAATAGATAGAAAGAAAGTAAGAAATACCAACAGACAGACAAGTACATAAACTTTGTAACTGTTGTGCTGTACTTTGAATGATATTTACATTATGATTCATAATAGTAGCAAACCTATAGTTGCAAAGCAGCAACAAGACTAATTTTACGACTGGGTGTCACCGCAACATGAAGAGCTGTTTTAAGGAAGTTGCAGCATTAGGAAGATTAGAGACCACTGCTTTAGATATCATAAAACAAGATAAACTCTTCTCTAAGTCGCCATGACCATGGTGTCGTCTCCCAGCAACACAAAAGTACCTGATATAGCCGTGGACATTTGCGATCCCAGCACTGGGCAGGCAGAGTCAGGAGCATCCTTGGGGCTTCCTGGCCAGCCAGCCTAGGTTAACAGGCAAGTCCCTGGGATCCTAGTGAGATATTCTGGCTCAAAGAGCAAGGTGAGAAGCAGCCCTCAGATTGTTATCTCAGTCTCTGTTGGAATGCTGTGTGGAGACACCATGACCACAGCAGTTTATAACAGAAAGCGTTTAGTTGGGGGCTTGCTTACATTTTCAGAGGGTTAGTCATGATCAACATGTTAGGAAACAGTGACAAGCAGGCATGCCTCTGCAGTAGTAGCTGGGAGCTTACATCCTGATCCACAGTCAGGAGGAAGAAAGGAAAGACTAAATCTGGCATGGGCTTTTGAAACCTCAAAACCCAGCCCTGGTGATTCCTGTCTTCCAATAAGGCCACACTTCCTCCAACAAGGCCATATCTCCTCCAAGGCCACACCCCCTAATCTTTCCCAAATAGTCCACCACCTGGGAGCTAAGCATTCAAATATGAGTCTATGGGGTCCATTCTCATTCAAACCACCACGGTTGTCCTCAGGCACACACAGAAGCAAAGCAAAGAGCAAAACAACAAAAAATTTATTTTTATTGAAGCTGGAGTTTGGATTGTGTGTGTCTCCTGCCCTCCACAGCCCTGGTCTTATGGGCTTATTCCCTGGAGTTGTACTCTCAGGAGGTCTTGAAATCTGCAAGAGGCAGGACCCAGCAGGAGGTTATTCAGAGATATGACCCTAAAGAAGATTGTAGACTCAATCCCCGCTTCCTCTTTGCTCCCTGGCTCAGGGTGTGAGGTTTGTTCCTTTGCATCCCTCCATGAAGCTACCTTGCCACAGAGAATAAGGCCATAATTTATACCACAGGATGTGAGCAGACCTCAACCTCTCTCTTCGTAGGTAAATTATCTCAGGAGTTTGGTTACAGGAATAGGAAGTTGACTTACACAGCTATAAGTAAACACTGTTGAAAATACTGCATTTCACAGCCTGGTCTTTGATCAGCGGGAGGGTACTGTATCACTGCCCAGCTCCCGACCTGTGAACTCCGAGTGATGTCCTCTGTGTCCTCAGAGGCTGTGGTTCAAGCTTCAAGCTGCCTCTCTGGCAGTGAAAGGAATGGACTCTGAGGGCTGAGAATTTGGGGAATGAGCATGAAATGAGGGGGAGAGGTAAGTCACTGTCCCCTAGACTTGCACATTTGCCTTTCTCCCTCCATCTCTCTCTCCTGCAGTCACCATGCCCTTCAGGTCTGTCCCTGACACTTCAAAAAGGCCAGTGGAAAATTCACCACATCAAGAAACACAGGCAGTGGTATAGATCCCCACCTTGGTACCAGAGGACGGCTGAGGTCAGGACAAGAAGGTGACTCTCCTTCTCCCTTTTCACCACCCTGAGGCCAATTGCCCCTGGTGTTCTTTACCAGCAATAACTGGAGAAAAGGTGAACCCAGATCAGTGATGGGTGCGGATCAGCTTCCTCCTACACTCCTTCCTACTTCTTCCTTCTCCCATTTTTCCCTCTCCCTCCTCCCCAACCCCCTAGCCTCCCTCCTTTCTCCATTTCTCTCCATCTCTGTTTCCCTTCTTCCCTTCCTTTCCTTCCTTCCTTTCTCTATTGTTTCCTTCCAAGAGAAGTCTCACTAAGACCAGCACACATCCGCTTAGGGGTCTGCAAAGAGACTGCTCAGATTCAGCAGGAAGACATCAGAGGAAGACCATCCATTCTTCTAGTCCTTTACCAGAGAAATGCAGACCTGGGGGGCTCTCTGTTCTGTCTTGAGCTGTTTCTAGTCAAGGCTTTTCCCAGGCATTTGAAGAAGGAAAGATTTCTCAAGAAAGACAAGAATCTAAAAACCTGTTTAAAGAGAATCACACACACACACACACACACACACACACACACACACTGAAAAGTCCATGACTTTCTGGAGTCCACACTTCTGAATATGAATATGTCTAGGGCACTTCTGCAAGGCTTTGCAAGTGTGGCCACTGACACCCAACAGGTCATGCCTTCAATTCCTATTTTTGCCACTAATGCAAGCCTCCCTGACACCAACAACTTAATCTTTACAATGAGAGCAAAGTGGCTCCAGAATGGGCTGGCAGGAGAGTCAAGGGACTGGAACTTGCCATTGCCACAACACTGGGCCTTGGTGAGCACTGGTCTCTGTCCTAAGTGACTGACACTCAGCAGGAGCTGTTTCCACCAACACCCATCTGTCTGCCAGTCCAGGAATGCATAGCCAGCCCGCACTTCCTACTCTCCCTGCAACGTCACTTATTTAACCCTTCGGCTCCCCTCGCTTTCTCCACCCCTCCCCTTCCTTGTCAGCATTAACCCATCACCCGGCACGTACCATCACCGGAAGAGGGCGTGAAAGAAAGATTAGAACACGGGCCTATTTTGTTCTCAGGCGCCCTGAACTTCTGAGCCCACAAGTCCCTGAAGCAGGAGTGTGGGTCACTATGAGCTCCTTCGTTCTTCTCACTGGCGCCACCCGCCCTGTCTCATTGTTGCCTAATGCCCTGATTGTTTCACAGCCCAGCATCCCCTTTGGCATTTCAGAGAAGCACACTGAACCAGAGATGAAGTGTCCAACAAAGGGGGCATCACAGGCTCACCCACCTTTGTTCCTGATCAGTGACCTGTGAGCAGGACAGCAGGATGAGTCTAGAGGCATTGTGTCTGTAGGGAGAGGGTGGAGCTGGGGGTACCAGTGGAGTTTGTGGTGGCAGCTTTTAGCCTGGAGTCTCCCCAGTTCAGGCTCAGGACCCAGATATTTAAGTTCTGTCATAGCCGAGCTGTCATATAGACAGCCATGCGCACCGTGATGCTGCCTGGTGTGGGACCTGGTGCACACACCAGTGACACAGGATGTCCCTGATCTGTGATGGATACGGACACAGGTTGGGGAAACCACGCTAAGATGAGGAGTTGGAGGTGGACCTCACCTAGCAGAGCGCTTGTCTAGCCTGAAGGAAGCCCTTGTTTGGCTTCTAGCATCTCATCAACCAGCAAAGTGGTGCAAACTTGTAATCCCAGAATTCAGGAGGTTGAGGCAGGGGCTTACAGGGTAGGAGAGGACAGATTCCCACAAGTTGCCCTCAGGCTTCTAAGTGTGCCACAGAAAACACACACACACACACACACACACACACACACAGTGAAACACTCTTTGATGATAAGGCTGCACAATGAAACACAATATGCAAACCGTACATTTTATATCCAGGGGAATCCCACAAACACAGCTTTCTATTATCGTGGAAGTTTCTAGAGGTCTATTCTAAAATTCTGAGCTCTGATATCCAGGGGTCAGTATCCAGCATTGAAGACGGGCAGTGTCCCTGGACAGTAACTGTCACATTTCCACCTGTGTGTGTGTGCTCACCTGTGTTGATGTGTAACCGATGTGGTTACCATGTGGCCTTTTCTGTTTATTTCCGTCTGCGTTCCCTCCCAGGTACCAAATTCCTTGGCAAACACTGCATCTGCTAATGATAGCCTAGAAGTAACCTTTTCTGGTTGTAGCTCTGGTTTGTTTGTTTGACTGATGATTGATTGATTGATTGATTGATTGAGGCAGGTGTTATTCTGTAGCCCACACTGTCCTACAACTTGTAGTCCTCCTGCCTCAGTTTCCTGGGTGCTAGGATTACAAGTGTGCCCCACAGTGATGACTCCAGAAGCAAATACACAGGATGTCTGGGTGTGAGCAGGGCATTTGCGGAAACCACTCACCCCCAAGTCTCTCTCCCAGCCACTGCCACAATCACTCTGGTAGTTCGTCAGCACTTAACCCATCAAGCTGGTCAGATGACCACCCCAACTCTCTGTGCCCACATCGCCGCTTCCACACCAGGGCAGAGGTCAGCTCTGCTACTCCTGCGAGCTCACACTTTTCTCTAAGAGGGAAGCTGCAATTCATGACATGCAGAGCAAAGCTCATGCAAAGAAAACCATCCCTCTGGGTCACCAAAGCCCCCACCAAGGTTGAGACTTTCTTTTAAAAGAAATAATTGTGCTCTTCTGAGTAGGTTAATAACAACAACAACAAGTGTACCTCTTCTGAAAGGGAGCCAGTCGCTGCTTTTAATAAACTCTTTGGTTGCAAAGATGAAATGGGCAGGCCACAACAAAGACGGTATTATTAACACCGTTTTATGTAATTAGATAGAGGGATAATGTTGGTTTTAATATTACAGAGGAAATATGCCACAATGCAGATCCTGGATGAATTCTTTCTGTCTTTTGACTTCACTTATCAAAGAAAATTGTACTTATAGAAAAAGCAAGCGCGTAAGTCTTGCCTCATTGTCAGCCCAGCGACTCCCAGCAAAGCCTAATTGTGGCATGCGTCTTCAGAAGCCTTGCCTCGTGTTCACCGCATGCATGAACAGGGTAGTTTATTACAGGGATTAATAAACTGGCCTGGAATTCTAAGACGTCCTATATCGCTCCCCTCTCCAATGTGGGAGGGCAGAGAAGAGGCCATCAAGTAGAATCTCCTGGAAAATTCTCCCACGGATAAGCAAACTCCTCTTGAAAGATAACCAAATCAGACTGTGGGGAGCCTTCTCCGGAGGACCCAGGACGGGAGGGTCAGCTCTTGGTAACATTCACTGAACACCTTCTGGTCAACGAAAAGAAAGTGTCTGGCCAGAGCCTGTAAAGTATTTGACTTCATCCCATTTGTCAGAAATATAACAGGGTTGTTTAGGTCATCTAGGGGTTTTCTGAGTTCATTCCCCGGATGGACAAAGAAATGAACAACGAGGAAAGGCAGAAGGGAAAGGGGGAAGCTCCGCTTTATCCTTTGGGGATGGAAGAGGTCTAAGGCTGGTAGTCTGTTATTCAGACAGTGTCTTGGGTAACCTGGGGTTCCCAGGACCCCTGATCTCCCCTGTGAGAACTGTTTAATGTCCACCCCCTGCCTTCCCACTGGTCGTTGGGTCCTCCTAGCAAGGTCTTTTGGAAACAAGAGGTCACCATCCCAGAGGGCTCACTGTCATGTTTCTTTTCTGCCTGTGTCCCTCTAACTCTCCTTCGGGTGGCAGGGCAGTAGGTACACGTGTGTTCCCATCTGTGTTTTCCCCTCTTCTTCTGACTCAGCTTCTCGCTCCCTTTCTGTCTCCTTCTGTCCTTTGTGAACAGCTAAATGAACCCCATACTAAAGTCTTGCTGACACCGTCTTGCCCTTTCCGAATTATTTTTTCATCTAGGCACCAAATTCAGCTCTCCAAGAGCAAGCAGATTCCTTCCTGTTCTTGGCGAGCCTTCTCCCGGGGCTAGTGGGCATGTTATAGCATCCCGGAACATGTCTCAACCCAGCCACATAATGAGCATGCTTCTCTTTCCTTACCACGTTCCCCCACGTGGAGGTTTGGGCACCAAACCAGCTATGGTAATTTCATGTTACCTTGCAACAGTCTTTGGTGCATATGTGTCCTTTAGAAAAGTGACAGACTGAGTGGAGGAGAATTTGAACAACCCTAGCTTCCTGCCAGAAGAAGGATAATTAATAGAAATAAAGTGATTGCCACAAAGCCGCTCCTTGGTGATGGATCAGCTAAACCCAATGGGCAGTTCCTGGGACCAGGCACTAGGTTGGGGAGAGTCATGCATTGTCTACTGAAGACACTGCTGCCACAGAGCCATATAGAAGCTTCGCCCCAACTTGTGTTGAAGAGGTGAAAACGAAACCCAGGTGTCAATCAAGGCACAGCACACCTCGAGAGTGCAATTCCGTCCCTGACCCCAGGGACACGAAATCTACAGAACTTCCCAGATAATGCATTAGTGATTTGTACGGCGCCGGGGAGTTCCTTGGACTTTGTCACTTTCCATTCATAAAAATGGTGTGATCAGAGAGTGAACTCACTACCTAGGAGGTTGTAAATTCCTTGACAGGTTAAAGCTAAATCACTGTTGACCTTAGCTCTACATTTGGAGCTTTAGGGAACCTTATTAAGTTCTCTCTTGCCTGGGGAAGTCTAAAGAAGCTAAGGTGAGAAGGTGGGGAACTCCCAGCCACCAACTGATTACATATGCTAGGATGACGGTATGCAAAGGGACTGGTCAGAACGTCCGTGGGTCATTGACAAGTGTGGGACCTCCTGTTCAAAGACCATGAGCCTCTCCTCTTGCTGGCAGGGGCCCCTCTATGAAAGGTCATGCCCTACAACCTTTAGCTGGCTCTGCCAAGAGACAGCCACAAGCTGTCATCATGACTTCCTGGGCATGATTCAATTAGAGGCTACAACAAGAAAATGCACCTTCACTACAAGAAAAATGAAAGGAGAAATTCCTTTTGGGACATAACAACCTTAAAGTCACACGGCAGCGCAGCGGCACAAATGCTCCTCCCCTTGTTTGCAAAACAGGAAGCATTCACGGAGATGGGAAAGAGACTTAAAACGGTTGCAAAGGAGAAGCTACTTCCTGTTAAGTTTCTGCACTGGACCAAAGCAGGTCCCTGAATGCCCCATATTCTCTCTTTGTTTTCTGAGGTTAGCAGGAGAAGTGAGCACCAGCAACCGGTTCGACAGGGAGAAGAGACGCTGTGAGGCTAGGAATGGGAAGGGATCGATTCAGTTCGCCCAGACCGGAGATGAGCAGGTGGTGCGTGGGTGGACGGAAATGGTCATCTCACTACACACAGACTGAAAAGAGAGAGGTTTTGTGGAAAGGTATGGTGGCAAGTCATGGAATTAAAAATACCTAAAATATTCAGGAGTATACCCAAATTTTACAAGCATCCTCAATACAAGGAGCCATGAAAAATTTGTGGGAAGAAATAAAATAAGTCTGAGTGAGATTCTAAGGCAGGTTTCTTGAAATCTACTTTGACATTGTAAATCTGGAAAAGAGAATCATCTTTCTAACTTAGTAGCAGAAGCCTGTCCAGGCTGAAGAGTCGAGTCCTGAAGCCTATTCGAGGACTTTGCTGTGTCTGTTTACACGTAACAGAGTGCAAATTTATCTCTAATTTAGTGCTCTAATTTAGAGGCTAAGTTTAGTGCTCAGACAAAACCAGGATATACAAACTCATCAAAGCAGAAAAATAACGAGACAGAACACAAGACCTGTGCACGTGAGTGGAAGGACCCAAAGACACCAGCAGAGGACATCGGATCCCCTGGAGCAAGAGTTACAGGTGGTTGTGAGTCTCCCTTTGCATGCTGGGAACTGAATCCAGGTGTTTTTCAACAGTAGTATGTGTTCTTAACCAGCACATACTTAAGAGATGGCTCTTAAGCCATCTCTCTAGCCCATAATGTTGAGATCTTAGGAAAAACCAAGGTGGCTGATAATTGAATAAAAGACCCCCTTTTTTGGCTTCTTTAGGGGGCAGATGGTAAGAATAGATCTGATTTTTCTTTCTAGATTGTGTTTTCCACTGTCCCCTTAAGTGTGAGGCTAGACTCAGATGTGCTGACTTCCAATCGTCTTTTCTCCCGAGAGAGACATTTAACTAAGCCATCCTCTATCCAATTTCCAGAGGATGCTGAATATGACGTCTTCACATTTATTGGAGAGTAACATCTCACCCTTTGATATTTAAAGAGGTTGAGGGTGGAAGTTGTATTGCAGGAACTTTTTTTAACCCCCCCCCAAAAAAGTATGCTTTGACATTTAACCAAATTAACAAACAGTAATTGCACATAAACCCCACTTTGCTGAACTGCAATGAGCCATTTAACCCTATGGACCAATCCACCCGAGAGTTTGGAGGTGGAGAAGCGGAGTTGGCAGTTCTCAAACATTAAGACACTCAGCTGCCTACACCCAGGCTCCTTCGAGGTCAGAGAAAGCTATGTTGCAGAAAGAGAATGAGAGGCCAAATTAGCAATTTGGCAACATTCTTCAAAAAGAAAAATGCCACCTCAGAACTTTCCAGTGTGCTTGGCTTGGTCTTCTGAGACATACCCCTGGATAGTAGTCTATGTGTACCTACTGCAAGGTTTCTCCCCATGGCTTCCCCTTTCCTTGCATAGATGTAAAAATTAAGGCATTATTTTGCATTTCCAGTTTTTTTGGGGGGTAGGGTAGGGCCCATCTCACTCTGGTTAATTGCTGATTTTCTCTTAGCCCAAGGCTATGACACTTTCTGTCACATTAGTTTCCTTGCCAGCTGCTCCTCCTTGCAAAAATCATCTCTGTATTCTGTCTTCTCCATGATGTGAAGGATCCGAGGACCCACCTCTCCACCGAGGACATCATTCCAGGGAACAGGGGACCTCCCAGTATGCCTTGATTTGCTTTATAATCTGGTGGGGGCAAACCCACTGTCCCAAAAGAGAGAGTAGGAACTTCCTCTATTTTATTCATCATTCTGATTTCAGGGGTGGAGAATCCTTGTCAGTCCATAGTAAACGCCCAAGAAAAGTTTGATCACTAAAGAGTGAACAATGAGGCAGGATAACCTTTCTTCTCCCCATAAAAACCGAACAAAAACCAACCAAACAAACAAAATCAACTGTCTTCCCAAACTCTGTGAGTTCCTAAGAAATCACCTCTGGCCACCATTTGTCTGTGCGTGCATCAGCGCTGCACTGAAGGATGCAGCACAATGCAGACCCCGGGCATCTGAAGCCTGAGATGCCATCTTTCAGGGGCTTAAGCTTTCTGCAGAGTGTCTCACTGATGGTTTCTTCAGGGACAATGCACCAAGCAATGAGTCCATCCTGCAACATAAGGAAATGCTGGGCATTGTCCTGTCCTCATCTTCTTGTTCTGTTATTAGTGTTTCCAGGACTGAAGATTAGGATGGGGGAAATTCTCATAGGAAGACCCTTCACCACAGTAATAGAGCGCAGATATATACTGTGCAAACACAAAGGTGTGGGGGACACGGAATACAAGGCCATATCTGATAAACAAAGCAGGGTGAAAACTTAAATCAGCACAGAGTATAGGCTATCATATTTTTCTGTGTAGATAAAGGATTCACCTAAATTTGGGGTAATAGTCACATCGTTATATAAGCCAAATTCCTATATAAAAATCATATATCCCTATGTTTATATAGGGATTTTGCATATATATACATAACATATATAAAATCAAAATAATGTGATAGAACCAAGACACCTGGGATCCATGAACTCATCACTGTTTATCTTTTCTGCCACCACAAATACCTCTTAGGAGCAAATCAAGCAGAACAAAACAGCTTTGTCCCTGACTATTGACTTACCGAGCAACTGCTGTGTTAGACTCCCATGGCTGTGACAAAACCTGATAGAAATAATTAATAATGTGTTTAGATTCACAGCTGTAGAGGCTTCAGGACATCATCTGCCTCTTTCATTGTTACAGACTTTTAGAGAGGAGGGACACTGGGGCAGCAAGAGTGTGGGGGAAAAAGCTTCTCACTTCCCAACAGCCAGAAAGCAAGGAGAGACAGGGAAGTCAAGGCAAGATATAACCCCTAAGAACCCACCCTCAATGATCTACTTCCTTTGCCCAGTCCCTATTACCTCAACTTTCCAACACTTTTTATATTCAAAATGTAACAATAACTCAAATGGAAGAAAACAGATTGCTCTTTGAATAATCAAGGAGATGAAGTTTTAACCAACATATCAAATGCCTTAATCAATATGCAACATAACTTGTGCCTCGTTTAGAAGAAATACTTTGCTTTTCTTTTTCAAATACCGCTGTTGCATCAACACAAACTGAGCATCTCCAAACAATCGAGACAACAGCAGTACCCCAACACCATGGTTTAAAGCAGCAGGATCAGAAATGCACGGCAATGGTTAAAGCAGAGATGTTGGGCCTTGTTGGCATGGTGCAGTGATGAAGACTTCAAGCCCTGGCTTCGATCTCCAGGACTGGAGAAATAAAAGGCAAACATTATAATCAGTTTGGATTAGCACACATTTAAACATAGCTTGTGGGTTAGAGGAAGATCAAAATTAAATCCACACCTATGTTTATTAATAGAGATTTTCATAATGAAATATCAGTATATGACAAGTCCATGAAAAATGTGTGAAATCCTATGGTTAGAAACAAGTTCATAGCTTTAAATGTTTTATACACATATACGTTTATTTGAAAGTGTGTTTAAATACTCTGTATATGACATTTACAAACCTTAAGTATAAAATGTATACTGTGCCATCTTTATGTGGGTTCATGTGTGTTGGGTTTTTTCACTTTTGTTCATTAGGAGAACCAAAGAAAATCACACAGAAGGGAGGGTAGAGGGGAAAATATGCAGAATGATAACCTAGTAAGCTAAGAAAGAGAAAGGCGGTTGCAGAGAGGGCTCAGTTGGTAAGGCGCTTTCATCACAAGCCCCGGGACCTAAGTAAGATTCCCCAGAACTTACCCTTAAAAATAGACAGGAATGATGGTGCCAACTTGTCATTGTAGCACCAAGGAGGCAGAAACCAGTAGACCTTTGGGATCACTGGTCAGCCAGCCTGATTGACTGAGTGAGTTGCAAGACAATGAGAGACACTGTCTCAAACATAGAAGTGGGCAGTGCCTGAGGAACAGCATCAAAAGTTGTTGCCCTCTGGTGCCCAAATGCAAATAAATGCACATGCATGCATGTTCTCTCTCTGTCCTTCTCTGTCTCTGTCTGTCTCCGTCTCTCTGTCTCTGTCTGTCTCTCTGTCTCTGTCTGTCTCTCTGTCTCTGTCTGTCTCTCTCTCTCTCACACACACACATGTACGCAATTCACCAGAATGTCTAAAACTTGGACTAAGTAGCTGTAAAGAAAATAAAATGCACTCTGAAAAGTCAAGTAATGCCATCCCCCACCCAAATGAATGAAAGAGGAAAGCAGAAAAATAGACACACAGTTTTACATATGCACAAAAGAGTTGGGAGTAGATTTTTAGATCAGAATATTATGCCAAATTATAATAATGAGTTTGAAAAATCACAGGGAAATGTTCAAAACATTTTCCAAGAGGCTATTAAAATTGATCCATCTGAAAGATCAATAACTACTTATTTTCAGAAAGTGAGAAAGTGAAGAGGGGAAAATCACACATAATCACTTAAACAAGATGTCTCTGGGTCCAGGGTATTCATAGGCAGGTAATTTCAAAGATTAACTAATTTTCACGATAGATCACCATATCCAAAACATACACAAAGGGAAGATAATTCCCCGATTGACTTCGAGAAGTGAGCATGGCTGTGTAACTGAGTTGAAAGATTTTGCAGTACAAACTACATTTTACTCTCATTTGAGAATATAGATGAAAATGCTAAATAATATCCTATTCAATTGGAATCCAGCAATATACTTAAATACGCACAGATGAATCTGCAGTAGGATCACGAAAGTGCTATTTAACATCAGAGAGTCAGTTAATAGATTGACTCTCTTTAATCTGTCAAAGAAGAAAAATATTTTCCATCTTAAGGAAGCCAAATTTTTATTTAATAAAAATCAGTATCAAATGCCAATAGCCTTTTACATAACTGCCCTCTTATAACCATAAATAATGCCCATCTACAGGGGGTAAAATAGAATCGCTGAAAGCCCAGACCCAGGATGCTCGCCTGGTGGTTTGTGAAACACTTGGTGTAGGTGCTGGGAACCGAACTCAGGGCCTCTGCCAGAGGCCATCTCTCTAACCCCGACAGAGCCACATCAACAGCAGCAACAGCAAAAGTATAGAAGCAGATCAAAAGAGAATGAAAACGACAGAGAGGGAGAGCGAAGATTGGTTGATAATGTACCAACTTTTTTTTTTTTTGCTACAGAGTGTCATTTCATTTTACCATTAAAATCTGTAACATGAGGGCCGGCTTGTTGGGGTATCTGTCCCGCCCAGTACCCCACAGCAGGCAGGCCCCAAAGAAAATCACGCACAAGACTCCATAAGATTATAAACTGATTGGCCCATTTGGTCAGGCTACTTATTAGCTCTTATAACTTATGTTACCCCATTATCCTTATCTACGTTACCCACATGGGCTCAGTACCTTTCTCAGTGTGACAGCTTACATGTTGCCTCTTCGGTGGTCTGCGCAGGAGTGCTGAGGGAGCTCTGCTTCCAGAATACTCCCAGTCTCTTTGCTCCACCCCTACTTCCTGTCTGGCTTTCCCGCCTATACTGCCTGCCTGGCCAATCAGCATTTTATTAAAATGATTGACAGAATACAGACAATTCTCCCGTATCAAAAATCCAACTTGTTCCTGGTGTCGTCTTCCCGGATAGCAGATGAAATGTTGGAGGCCCTGGGAAGTAACTCCCTCAAGGGAAATAACCACTTAGCATTGACTGAGTATCTAGTACTAATGTAGGCACAAGCACTCGTGTCTTCCTTGCTAAACAGCATCTGCTGTAATCCTTAAGATGCCCCCACCTTCTAGTTTCGTATTCTGAGACTGGGAAATGGACTCATTCCTACCAGAAGCACTAGAGACCAAAACTGCCCCCGTTCAGAAAATTTCCTGATGTACAGAGTTCTTTGCATGTCCCTGATGAGCTATCTTGAGGAGTCAAATCTAAGCAAGACATTTTGGGATGGGTTTCATAATGCCTTGCACATCATCAGAACACAATTTTATTGATTATCTTTAATGAGCCTGTGTGTCACCGTGACTTGTCACTTGGGGCCCACTGTGGAACTTTCTGTAGTGAACAGGTCAGTGATCAAAGGTTCCCGATTTAGAACCTGTGGGTTTTGGATGCTTACTCTAAACTTGCCTGAGGTCCCTCTGCTGCGAACAGATAGGGATCCAACTCTTAACCGCTAGGACACATTCGTCTCTAAAGGGATAGCTCCAAGGACAGGTCACTAAGCCAATGACCACTGGAGGTGCAGCTGCTGGACCAGGGCTCCAATCAAAGGTGTTAGCCGGAGCTGGGGACTAGGCTCAATCAGGAAAATGCATACAGGTATAAGAGTCCATATTTGAACCCCAGCACCCACATACATAGACAGACATGACGGTGCTCACTTGTAATCCCAGAGTCGGAGTGCTGGAAATTGGGAGATCCAACCAGCCCAACCTACTCAGCAAGCTCCAAGTTCAGTGACAGACCCTGTCTCAAAATAATGAGATGGATGGAGTTGGCTCAGTGGGTTAAGGAGCTTGCCTCATAAGCATGTGGACCTGAGTTTGACTCCTCTGCACCCATGCAAAAAGCCAGGAATTGATCCATGTGCCTATAACTGTGAGAGACAAGAAGACCACTGGATCTTGTTAGGCTGTCAACCCAACTCTGGGTCTAGAGAGAGACCCTGTCTCAAGGGACTAAGACTAGGAATGAGAAAGCTGGGCTCCCACCATTTTCCTTTGGCCTCTGTATGCACACACAGGGGCACATAAAACAAACATATATGTGTTCATATACTGCAGATGCATATATATATATATATATATATATATATATATATATATATATAAGACACATATACTCTACATGCACACACATACAAATAGAGCAAAATCCAAGGTGGATGGCACCTGAGGAATAGCTCCTGAAGTTTGACCACAGGCCTCCCCACAAATAGGCTCATACACGCATGTGTGCTCAAATATACATGTGTACCTGCACACAACCACACACATGCACATGTGCACACATGCGTACACACTCACCAAAAGACATCACGCCTACCTTAGCTTGAGTTCTTCAATCCTGGCTCTCCCAGATGGGTAAACCTAAACCGTTTGCCAATGCCATCCCAAGCTGCCTTTCTCTCATTGACAAGACTTCTTGCTACAGACTCATCAAGAAGACTGGGTAAGAATGGTTTATGGAGGCACTTTGGTCAACACTTGGCACAGAGTAGGCGCTCAGTGAATCGTAGTTTCCTTCTTCCCCAGACATAACTGGGGTGACCCTGCAGAGCAGAGCTTGTCGTGGCATGAATATGAATTAAGCTATTCATATTCTCCCAACTGTGGTAAAATTATAGATTTGAAAAATCTCTTTGTAGATCAATTCCTCTAAGTCTTTTGAGTTATAGAGAGGCCACTCACACACTGAAGCAACAGGGACGAAACGAGGCTATAGATGGGGGTTGTTTTTATTTGACCGTGAGGAAGAATTGTTGAGATCTAGTCAATGTTCATCACCAATTACTCTCTTTCATAAAAGCTTTGTTTGACACCAATGGTCTACACCCACACATGCTGGTGGAAGACGGTGAATCCTGTGCTATACAGAAGGCTGCTTTCACAAATTGTTCAAAACAAAGACAGTTTTTAATTCAAAAATTTCCCAGAGGTCTTTAAAAGTACTGGGTGCATTTTCAAAAACCCAGTAAATGTTTGTCGTTTTATATAGCACCATTATTTTTCGTTTGTTTGCGCCCCTCCCCCATCCCACTCTCAAACACAAACCAAGTGAAATATTTAAGATCTGAGCCAAGTGCCCAGGAGCTTATTAAAAATGAGTCCAAAGGAGAGTGCTGGCAAATGCCCCAATGTGGAAATGAGGCGACATTTAAGAATCCCAGAGTGAGCCCAAGATGGAATGAGATACATGGAGCCCATGGGGAGAGCAAGGACTAGAAATCTGAGTAGCTGAGAATGAGCTTGGAGAGGTAGAAAGGAACAGGAAGGGGCCTGAGAGAGGTGCACCAAAGGCCAAGGGTCAAAGAGCAAAGGGCAAGAAGCACAGGGGATCCGATGGATAGAAAACAAGATTGAGGGCCAGGTGTTCCTCTAGTACACCTCTAACACACACACACACACACACACACACAGAGAGAGAGAGAGAGAGAGAGAGAGAGAGAGAGAGAGAGAGAGAGAGAGAGAGAGATCTGATTGTCAGGGGTTCCAGCTAAAATTGTCTACTTCAGAACAGCTTCCTAGCAATCTGCCCCATTGTCCTCTGGCCAGTTGTACAATATTCATTTTGTGTGCCCCCAGACCAGTTTCTACAAATCAATCAACTTTCTAGAAACTCAGTGTCTTGCTTCTCAACATCGCAGGAATAGTTCCGTATTTATTCTCTCAGAGAGAAGACAGAGGTCTACCCGTCTATTTTCCCACCCACCGGTCCACCTGCTGCTTTTGCCGCAATTTAAGTCAACTGACGACTTAACAAGATCTACACGCACCTAGGCGAAAACCCTCTAGGTGTGTCTGTGAGGAAGTTAATGGACTGGGTTAATAGAGATGGGAAGTCCTACCCTAATCATGGGTGGCACCAATCCATGATCTGGACTACTGAACCAAACTGAGAAGAGAAATCAAACCGGGGGCTAGCGTTCGTTCACCTCTCACTGTTTCCAGACTGTGTGCGTGATTTGACCAACCACCTTAGTCTCTGTTCAGTCCATCCAGACTCAGGGGACACAAACTGAATAGCGCTCTTCTACCTAGGTTCCATGACTCCCCGTAAGCAGAACAAAGAGGCAAGTCCTCAGTAGGATGCAGGAGTCAGAGGTTTGAGATTCCCTCCAGCCTCATCCTTACATTCTGCCCCAACTTGAACTTCATGTTTGAGCAGCCTCAGTAGTACTTTCCCCAACATCCAACCTGGCCTTGGAGCTTCTGCTGAACATGTTACGCTCAACCAGGTTGTTAGTAAAACCACATCCCTCCCTCTGTCTAAGCCCGATATCTGGTTGGCCCAGCATTTTGGACATGCTACTCATATGATCTTTCAGTAGAGATAATCTCATGCTACAATGATTCAAAGTGTGATCTGTCTGTCCTGTCATATCTTCAGTCTGGGCAAAACTTCTACTGAGACTTGAACTCTGTCAGACTTACTTGAGGGACTGGAGCCTTCCACTGGGGCTCTGCAGTGCCAGGATGTGGAAGCCACTCTGCCGTGTTCTGTTAGTGCATCTGGGATGCTAAGCATGGACATCTTCACCCTACTCCAAGGACTATAGTCCTCCCTTGCCCCCACTCTTGCTCCTTCATCACTGTGGGCTCCGGGTCTCTGCAGAAGCGGCAGCCCATTCCATTCAACGGAAAGGTCCATCTTTTGGTCTCTCTCAGAACTGGTTCTCCAAACCATCTTCAACTTGATCAAAATGTTCCCCTCATCACAGTTCACCCCACTCTCCCCAGTTCTTTACAGAGGGAATTCCGTGGTACCCATTTTGCCTCCAGAGCTCCACCTGTTCTCGAATCAGCCTAGGCCTGGAGAGGACTTGGAACGTGGGAGTTGGATGTGGCCCCTGTTCTTTGGGGTGTTCTATATCCATCCTCTTCACTCCGGGTCCCAACATGACCCTTCCTTCCAGCAGGGAACCATGAAACGGTTTCCCCACGAAACAAAGAAATGGGAAGGTGGCCCAGTTCAGCCAATCATTTCACTATCTCTTCCTCATTGAAGTGATGAGTCTGATTGGTCCAGAGACAGAAAGCCATCTATCAGACACGAGCTCCACATCGAATTCAAATGTGGAAAAGCATGACACAACCTCAGTGCCCATGGGCTAGAGCTGGCTCACAATCACTTCATCCATCCTGAACTCTTCAATTTTTTTCTAATATGTGCATCAGCATATGAAGCAGCAGGTCTCATCATGAGATTTTCACACACGTTTGTCATTATATTTCATTGTAACTTTTCTATCTGCTCCCTGCCCTCCATGTACCCCATGCCTCCTCTGGCCATTTCCCTACCTTCTTCCGCTCAATCACCTCCCTCTATCCTCAGGCCGCGCATTTTATCAGATCGCCTTTCTAAATCCATACCCATTTTCTTCTTGTGAACGGCATTCCACTCCCTAGGGCTCCGACTTAAAATTCAGCTGCCTTGGTCAGACTCAGTACGAATTGTACCCAAATTTGGATGGAGCTCTCTGGTTAATTCAGCTGAACTTCCTGGGACTAGTCAGTCTCTTACTGAGCCAGACTCTGCCCTGGCCTTCCTCTCTTTCTTCTCTCCAGGTCCCAGCCAGCAAGCTGCCCTCACGGGCAACAGAAACATCTGTGCTTTGGAAGCCTACTTGCACCTCTAGCAGTGTGATCACCGAAGGTGATCAATAAACAGCTTGAAGAGAGAAACTGTCACTCAAATTCCCTTTAGGAAATCCCAACTCCACGACCTGTGCACTACCAAACGCAGGTGGTCAACCCCTACCTCTGTGCGGAGAGAATACTGAGGCTTCCGGGACAATGTTGCTCCTGGGCAGAGAAATTAAAATTGCTAGTTAGTGCTAAAAAACCCAAAAGTTTCCCAAAGCTGAATCTGTGGCACGTGTATATACACAGTAAGAATAAGATTGCTTCGACAACTTCCCTGTGTTTATAGGTAGACTGTTGTTCAGCGTGACTCTTCATGAAGAAACGAGAGGAAGTCCCACTTACACAAAATTATGGGTAGGCAGAGAAAGTGGCCTGAATCAAACATCCCACCTGCTGTTGACCCTAAAGAAACCAGGACTCTGGATGTTTTGTCTGTGTCTACAGCTTCGGCTTGTCTGTCTGTCTGTCTGTCTGTCTGTCTTTCTGTCTGTCTGTAAGGTCAACAAATCACTCAACAAGTTTCTTTGAAAGTAGTTGAGTCCAGAGTAGCAAGGAGATGCAGACCATGTGATCTGCTTAGCAGGCAGTTATCCTTTCCCCGGAGCAGCATCCCATCCGCTGCTGCTGGGTGACCTGGACTTAACATCCACGGTAGGTTTGAGTCTCGGTTTTGCCACATACTTGCTCCGCACTTACTGGTAATCTTCCTAACCTCTCTGAGCCTGGATACTCTCAGCTGTAAAGTGTGAACCATGGTGCAGAGGGCCCTTGTGAGGATCACCTGGTAGCCCAGCTGTGAAACATTCAGTATGACCCCTTAGTCACTCTGGAACTGTGTGTAGGTCTGTGTGACAGGTGGCCTAGCCATAGTCAGGGTTGGTAAAGGTGTTCCTGGCCAGGCATGGCAAATGAAAGTCACTGTGACTCAAGAGTGCCCACCAGGTAGCTTTGGATGCCAGAGGACGCTGTGAGAAAAATTGACCGTGCAGCAGTGACAATGGAGAGAAGCTGTGACCCTCTGCTGAGTGGGTGACTTGGTCCCGTTGGATCAGCAGAAAACCAGCCACTCGACACCAAGACCTACAAATGTCCCTCTCCTCTCTCAGGACTGCAGATTCCAGTGAGAAATCCCCAGAGGTACAAATCTCAGGAGACCCAAGGGCCTTCCAGAAATACCCCCAGGAGGAGCTGGCTCCCAGCAGGCTGTCCCTGTACCTGGCCGTGAGTGACTATTGGGGGCAGAAGGCAGAGGCAAAGTAAGACCAACAGGAGACCTTGGCTGAAATCCTTTAAAGTTCACAAATTTAATTTTGTCCTGATTTTGCTCAAGGCTGAGGGGGTCAAGACATTTCTTATTTTATCCAAATCAGCTCAGCAATCTCCAGAGAGAGGACAAGGGTGCTGCTGTAATCTTTCCAAAACCCTCAACTAAATCAATGACTCTGCTCTGCCCTGAGACCCCTAAAATGTCAATGGAAGTTAGAACCTTAAATAGCTTAAAAGAAGACTATCATCTTTCTCACATTCAATGATAAATGCATGGAGTGGAAGAGTCGGTCATGTGTGGTCTACATGCTGGGAGGGCCTGCCTCTCTTCTACTGTGTTAGGGAAAGATTGGGCTCCATATGCAGCTCAAATCCTCTTCTCTAATTTTGACTTCTCATCAGGGTCACTTCAAGGATGTGTGCTCATCACAGTGGACACCAAACCAACTGACAAGTTCTTATTGGCGGTTCCAGCCAGTTCTTTTCTCTAAGTGCTTTTGCACACTTCATGAGACCACAAGAAAGATGAGCAAGACCTCTGGAACTCTCAGAGGGGTTCTTCTCTTGGACAAGGTTGCGGTGGGGTCTTCTAAGTTGTGTTTGCCAGTCTTTAATACTCAGATAATTTCTCTGCAGTATGCTGCTAATCACAACTGATAAGTCTAAATGGAGGACCTTATTGTCCCCAAGGTTAAAACATATCAATATCCTGTCCATACCTAAAGTTTTCTATGGGACTGAAGATACAACTCAGCGGTTGGGAGTTCTCAATGCCCTTGCAGGAGGGGCTGGTTGGGTTCCCAGCACTCATGTGGTATCTTTCAGTTGCCTGCAACGCCAAGTTCAAGAGATCTGATCCCGTCTTCTGGTCTCTACAGGCATCAAGAAATTACACCACGTGCATCCATACCTGAAAGCCAAAGATCATATGCGTAAAATATAATAAATTAATTCTCAAGAAATTAAAAATGTCTAGAGATTTATTTTATTTTTATTTGTGTGAGTGTGTGTGTTTGTGTGTGTCTCTCTGTGTGTATGCATGTGCATACGGGAGCCCAGAGAAGCCAAAAAAAACGGTGTTTTATTGCCTGGAGCTAGAGTTGAAGGAGGCTGCAAGCCACTAGGCGTGGGTGCTAGGAACCAAACTCAGGTTCTCGGGAAATGCTTTTAACTGCTGAACCATCCAGCTGCAGTCTTTTTAAAAGGAACTCATATTAAATTAAGATTTTCTAATTTTAAGTGGCTGTGGTTTCCATCAAGCCTCTGCCTCTTACCCAAGGATACACAAATAAATTTTGACAGCCTTCATTCGGAACATTTGGTTGTGAAATTAATGACATACTATTTTTGGACAATGAAACTTGAGGACTCCTATTAAACATGCTACAGTATTTTTTTTGAAAGGTTTAAATTAGAACTTGATACCCCCCCCCAGACTACACCCTGATGCTTCCCAACATGACTTCCAGTCTTACTGAACACTCTATTTTTGCCTCAGTTTCTATATTTTGGAAAGATAACCCATAGCACCTCTCATGTCATTGTGAAAGCTCGAAGTGACAGTTTTTACATCCACCAGGTGGCCAGCTGTCCCCTGTGGCTCGCTTCCCTCCCACCTCCTAAACACAGCTTCACGTATCCACCAAGTTCAGATTTCCTTCCTTCCCCGAGCTGACAACTTCTACTGGGGCGGAACGCTCATCTCAGCTCTGCAGAGGACCTGGTACCCTTTAGGGTACACTGTGACCCATGAGTCACCCTGTTCTTGTTTATACCAAAGGAGGCGTCTGTATTGGGACTCTCCATCACCAATGGGCGGCAATGCCAAAGAATCAAAGTGCAGTCTTGGGACATTCAGCAAACATTAACCACCTCGTTAGAGATTATTTCACATCTGGCTCCACCATGCACCAATTAATCATGTCCAAAGGATGGTGAGTGTGGGAAACCTACTCACAAGTGATGGATGAGCACCATGCTTGGGTGCTTTTAGAACCAAGTCATGTGGAGGGGGCAGCAAGGCAGTCTGGGTAGCACCATCTTTTGATGAATCTGGGTATCTTTGCTTGCTTTCAGGAAAATGTGCTGAGGTGTCACCGGTATCTCCAGGACTTTATATGGATATTCAAAGACTTTATGTAAAACAGTGTGAAATTTTCATATAACCTATGCACATTCTCCTTGTACTTTAAGCATCTCCAGATTACTTAGCGTTCCTAATAGGCTATATGAATCATTGTCACACCAATGATCAGAAAGCAGGCCTACATGTATGTTCAGCACTGATCCTTCCTTTCCCCAATAGTTTCATCTCAATTCGCAGACTAAATCTGTGGTCACGTAACACGTAGACATTGTGATGGTTAATGCTGACTGACAATTTGTCAGTATTTAGAACTACTTAGTAAACAAACCTCTGCGTATGAATGGGTTCATTGAGGTAGGAAGACCCACCCTAACTGTGGGTGGCACCCTACCATAGGCAGGGGGTTCTGGACTGAATGAAAAGGAGAAAGGGAGCTGAGAACCAGCATTCACCTCTCTTCTTCCTGACAATGGATGTAATGCATCTAGTCAGCTAACATGACTTTATTTTCATAACAGATTGTGCCTTCTAGAGGTGAGTTGAAATAATCCTGTCTTTCTTTACCTTGGCCTCTGTCGAGGACTTCTCACAGTTACATAGACCTAATAATACAGATCAACAGACCAACTCTATGGAAAATGAGACCCACGTGCCAGCACAACTCTGCCAATGCCCTTGAGTATGGGTCAGCCCTGTGCAGAATGGAGTACACATTGCCAGAAAGACTACATTCGGCGTCTCACGGCCTCCCTTCCTAGGGAGTGGCCTTGGTCGTGCAGGCTGGCTTTACAGTGAATGAGAAGGAACAATTCCTCTCAGACCGACAGAAGAGCCATCACTCTTTGCTGATTGGAATTTTCACAATGATGCCTTGGTCCGTTTGTTAGCCGTGAAGAGTCACATGACCTGACTCTCTTCTGCTGCTTTTCTGTTTCTGTGACAAGCGACAGTAAATTTGGTGGTTTCACCCCACATAGGAGCAGTCATTTAAAGCCCAGTACATTTTAGCTCCTTGAGGCTAAGAGTTCAAATTGGTTCTTACTGAGCAAACTTCGGTGGGACCTGGTAGAGGTTCCAGGGACGAATCTATTTCCTTCCTTTTTCCCGGCTCCTAAAAGCGCCTTATGTCTTCGCTCTAACTTGCTTCCATTTTCAAAAAGCACTCTTCCAACTTCTGTTTTGTACTTCCATCTCCTTCTCTGACCCTTAGGAGGATGCCATGAGTCCACGGGGCCCTGTCACACATCTAGGACTTGGTCCTCAGCTCAATGACCATGGCTCTGTCATGTTGTCAAGTCCCTTTTGTCACGTCAGGCACATGGCATAATCAATCACATGTCCTGGGGTTGGAGAACTGACATCTTAGGAAGAAATTCTTCAACCTGTTTGATGTGGGATGTCCTTCTGTATATATGTTGCTTTTATTGGTTGATGAATAAAGCTATTTGGGCCAAAGGCTTAGCAGAGTAAAGCCAGGTGGAAAATCAGAACAGAGATAGATAGATAGATAGATAGATAGATAGATAGATAGATAGATAGATAGATAGATAGATAGAAGGTAGAGTCAAGGAGATGCCATGTAGCTGCCAAAGGAGACAGATGCTGGAAACTTACTGGCAGGCCACAGCCTCGTGGCATACACAGATTACTAGAAACGGGTTAATTTAAGATATAAGAGTTAGTTAATAAGAATCTTGAACTAACGGGCCAAACAGTGTTGTAATTAATATAGCTTCGGTGTGATTATTCGGGTCTGGGTGGTCAGGAATGACAGAGCAGTTTCTGCTTACACCTGTTCTTCTGGTTTCCTAGGTTAGTTTAAAGTCCTGATAAGCATCAAGGAGGGAAAAAATTTGCCACATCTATTGGTAATTCACATCAATAGTCCATCACAAAGAAATGGGAGGAAGTGGAAGAAGCTAGAATCCCAGGGAACTGTCGTTGTTAACATGGCTGACTTAATCAAATGGGAGCAGTCTGTACCCAGGCGCTAACCAATCAACCAGGAGAAGTGAGAATTAAGGAATGTGTTACCAATCGTGTAGATATGAGGGGCAGATTAAAGAATATCCCCAAAGTATTTGGAGCGATGTGGAGAATGTCACGAAGACACTATGACTGCTAACCCAGTGCCATGCCTTCTTTGTAGTTGTTCTACCGTTGAGGCAAGGAGAAAGAAATCCTGGATAAGTGCTCTTGGGCAAGCGCCACGGAGACTTCTGCACAGGGGACAATCTCCCTAATTAACTCGCACGGAAGTCTTCCCAGACTTCTGCTGTCAGACCTAATCCCACTCCCTTGGAGTTGCAAAGAAGTAAGTGAAGTGGATGGCAACATTGAATCTACAAGGCACTTAATCTCCTTATCTTCCCCAAACTGCCTTCTTTGGGGGCGTGTTCATTCTCCTTGTTTGGAGATCCATGGTCAGAGAGGCCAGGTCCAAAGTCAAGTTGTTAAGAAGTAATTAGTCCTGCCTTTCCAACTCATGGCTGTGGCTTCTCCAGTGTCGTACGGGGTCTGTGTATGTTTGCGTGTGCTGTGTTCATGCATGACATATGAGAAAAGCTAGGAAGATAAGTTCAGTGGAAACCCACAATTAGGGAATCCAGTTTCAAAAGAACTGGCAATGAATTGATTTGTCAAAAAGCAAAATGACTAGTCATAATTTTGTATGTATACATACACATGTGTGTGCATGTAGGAGGTCATAGATAATTAGATATGTATGTACCAGGAAGCCAGAAGAAAGCCATGATTAATCAATCATGTTTCTCCTCCAACACAGTGCTCTGTCTTCTATTTGTTTGTTTGGTTGGTTGGTTGTTTGGCTGGTTGTTTGATTGGTTGGTTGGTTGGTTGTTTGGTTGGTTGGTTGGTTGGTTGGTTTGGGTTGTAGTTTTTTGGTTTTTTTGTTTTTGTTTTGTTTTTGATTTTTTTTTTTTTTTGGTCTACCTAGCATGGGAATTGCAAGTGTGTGCTATCCGAACCAACTTCCTTCATGTAAGTTTTGAGATTTAGTCTTCATACTTAATCTTTACTGACTGAGCCCTCTCCCCAATTCCTAATGGAAATCTTTATTATTGACATTTTCATTTGAGTGTTTTCTTGAGACTCCACCTGCTGCAGTTGACCTGAGTTTTAAGCTCGTTAATAGCAATGTTTGGCCCAGTCTCTGTACCCCTCTGCACATCAGTACTGGTTCCTGCCCAGGGGCAGGATCCACATAACCATCACTTATGGTAAGTGTGGAAGTGAGTCTTGGGGTCCTGTATCTGATTGCTAGGGTTATTCTGAAATATACCAAGGAAAATTCGATTGGATCAATCCCTTATGGAACCTCCCCAATTAAGTGAGAACAGTGACAAAGGCAGGCAGGTTTGGGTAAGGGGAGTCTGGATTCCCTGCCAAGTATCTTCCATATCTCCTAGGGGCTCTTATTCAGGGAGATAAATACTGAGATGTTAAGAGACCCTCTTTATTTCTCTGGGACTTTTCATTTCACCCGAACATGAAGAGTTACAGTTAGGAAGGCGCATAGTAAATTCAGTGGCAGGGCTCCTGGAGCTGATTGGAGAAACTCTCAAACCTAATTAAAGTGGTTTCCTTTCTTGACTTAGCTCCAGGTATTCATTTATTGCCTAGGCTAGAAACTAATTTATACAAAGGTTTGGGAGCCCTTATGCTGGGTAGGGCTGTTTTGTGTGATTAAGTTAAACCATTTAGTTTAATACTAGAGAAGTCATTTGAAATAAAAGGAATTGCATTCCATATTCAAGAAATAAAGGTGCTTCTAAGTTAAAAAAAAGAATTCAAATGCATTAAAAAAGTATTTCTGAAACAGAGTACCTCTCTCAGGCGCGTTGAGCATGAACTTAGGGATCCTGATCTTCGGGTCATTTCTTCAACCATAAGCTCAGTTCTGTCCTACATAAAGTGGGTGACTATTCCACATTGCCTTCTCTGTTTTCCTTCCTTTCTAATACCATGCTGACTGCCTTCTGGGGTATGATACTGTAATTTGTCAGCCCATAAGTGTCACCTGGTATGGGATACATCTTCAATGTCATTTTCACAACCTCCATTACCTTCGGCCTTATCCCCAGCAGCATCAACAATCTACAGACCCTTCTCTTCAGGCAGTGGAAGGTAGAACAGGAATCTAACTAGAAACCAGAGAATGACCAATCTCGGGATCCAACCCACATATAACAATTGATTTCTCTGAGTTCCTATAGACACCGTGACATGGACATAGCTAACTCCAAGTTTTGCTTTGTTTTTTAAAAAGGAGGAAAAGCACTGGCTCACAGAAGCAGCTGAAAGAGGAAGGGTTTCTGCTGTCTCAGTGGTTTTAGACATCTGTGCCTGGATAGAGCATCATGGTGGTGGAGCCTGTGGGAGAAGAGACTTGATCATCTCATAAAAGAAGGAAGCAGTGAGGGAGGATACAGGAAGAGACCCGCGACAAGACATTCCAGGCAGCAGCCCTCTCCAGGGACTCCCCCGCCCCCCCAGCAACCAAGCCCCATCTCCTAAAGTTTCCAGAGCTTGACAAATTAGCATCAGCACACAGGGGAACAAAGATTTAACATGTGACTGTGGCGGGCATTTCATATTCAAACCACAAAACGCATTCCTAATGTTGCTCACAAATATCTGCGGCCTTCTCTTTCAGTTCAGTGGTAGCACCCCCCCCAATCATCTCTTCAGAGGACTTTCTGAACTCCATAGGGCCTAATATTTCTTGATTAAGTCTCTTAGGGTCATCATTCCCATCCCCTTGAGCTTCTGCTCACATGTGTGTGTTCCTCTTCATTCCCAGTATCATTTGACTGTTACATGACTCCATCACAACACTGTCTACGAGGATGATCTTGCTTATTATATGCTCCAGTCCCTAGACTACTTAGGCACTTAATAACTAATTGTTGGGTATGATATGTGAATGAATGAATGAGCAAGTTAATGATTGCAAGGATAGATGAATGAATGGATGCATGCATGCATGGATGGGCGGATGATCAAAAAGACCAACTGTAACAAGTCTTGGTAAAGCTGGGAAGATATCAGAAACCTCATAATGTTGATGGAATTACAAAGTATTGTAGCCTCTATGGGAAACAGACTGGGATGTTCATAAAATATTAAATATAGAGTCACTATGTAACCCAGGAATTCTACTCCTAGATAAATGCCCTAGAGAACTGAGACACTCTCTCCACAAAAACTTTCACATGAATGTTCATAGTAGCCTTACTCATACTTAGCAAACCACAGTAAAACTAAAACCATACACGTGAGTTCCACTAACAAATGTATAAACAAAACCTGGTCTGCCCACACAGTACCATTTTATTTCACAAGGGAAAAGCGGTCCACTCTACAATTTGGCTAATTTTGTGCCAAATTGTGCACAGTGTAAGAAGCCAGCTACAAAAGCCATAGGTTGTGAGATTCCATTTATCTAAAACATCCGGCACAGCCAATCAAAAGAGACAGCAAATGCAGGAGACAGTGTGGAGTCACTAAGCTAGAGCGATAACGCATGTCTCTAGGAGTGAGAGAAACCCTTCGATGGCGGGGTGGATGCACAATAGTGAACGTGCTGAAGAGCAAACCCCGCTGAATCACGTTGCAGATGAAGAACTTTAGCACAGAAGGCATCCACCTGAGCACAAGGATGGCTAGTCATGCAGCATCAAGGGCAGTCAGTCCCTAACACAAGCAGCAGGCTGTGAGAGATGGTAGCATGAGAGGTTTCTCGTTTTTACCAAATATACCAGTCTGGTACAGGACATTGAAAACCGGGACGGCTTTGTGAGACTTGAGCCAGAAGGAATATTGGAAATCACTGTAGATTCCATTCAATGTTGACACAACACTAAACTCCTGTGTGTGTGTGTGTGTGTGTGTGTGTGTGTGTGTGTGTGTGTGTGTGTTGGGTGGGTGTCTATTCTATTCTTTTGACTGATGAGTCTCAGCCCCAAATAGGACCTCTATGTCAGCATTCACCTAAGGCCCAGGAATGATAGGGGCATTCCCACACAGAAGGGAGAAGATGGAGCAGAAAGAATGATAAAGACCAGAGGGTGGGGAAGAATGTTGTTAAGGCTGCCTTTACTGCAGCTGTGACTACCTTCAAAAGATCTGCAGAGTCCAAGCCAGCAACTTCAGTGACCATTCCAACATTCCAACGGGCAGTGTTAGTTTGACTCAATGTGTTAAAGAGAGAAACGAGAGGACATTACGATGGGAAGGGGACAAAGGATGTCTAAAGACAGTGGGAACGAGGAGTGGGGTGGGCATATGAGCAAGGTACACTGGATGCGTCAATAAAGTTGTCAAAGAATAACCAAAATGTTCCTTTTAAAAATTTACTTTTAAAAAAACATTGAGTTCTGTGACATGCAAATAGCAGCTTGGCAAATCCGTTGTTTCATAAAAGAACAAACGGATGTCCTGGAACTTGTCCGTCCAGTGACCAGACTGGTCCATGCCAGGCTTCCCTTATTAGGCAGGGGTGGGGGTAGGGGCCCTTGAAGGCCCAAACAAACCCTTTGGCCACTCACTCAAGTCTTCCCTTTGGGGAGCTAAGATGCCTCCTGGAATCAAGGACCTTCTACCAATTCTTGTCACATGCACATTCTAGGCAGTTGGGTTTTGAATATGTTAGTAATGAACCGTTCGGGCTTCTGTCCCCAGAAATAATAATATTGCACCTTCAGCAAAGTCTCTTGCGCAGCTTGACAAGCTGCTCCACCGTACAGCTGTTGGTGGCATAGCCACTCTTAAAGGATGGAAGCGCGCATTGTCCTAGCCCATCCTTGATTGCCTCTTGTCTAGGCCAAAAAGCACAAAGCTTCATTTTGCTCACACACACAAAATCAATCCAACACCAACTTTACCCCCACAGTTCTCCCCACTCCCTACCAGCCATCCCAACTGCTCTCTAGTCCTGAAAACTGGTAGGTAAAGAACACATGGACCCAACCCAGAATCTTACCAGAAAGGGATTGAAAGCCAGGTCTCCTGCCTCCCAAGGCCTGAAAACATCTTAAAGCAGGAGGATTATAAGTCACAGACATGGATGGGCAGCTCAGTGAGATCCTGTCTCAAACTGAATGCTAAAAAGAGGGATGGGGGACATAGCTTGGTGTGTAAACTTCTTAGCACATATAAGGTCCTGAGTTCAAGCTTCAATACAAACAAACAAAAACAAAACAGTCAAAAAGAGACGAAAGAGAAGAAGAGAGGGAGAGAAGGAAGGAGGAAGGAAAGGAGGGAAAGAGGCAGGATTGTTGATGAAATGTAGCTAGGGTTTATTGAGAATAGGAGGGGAGAGTCTATAGTCACCTTCTGCTTGGAACCTGTGAAAATGTGCTTTTCCTCGTTGGTCTTTCTGTACCGTGTGCCCTTGGAGAGAAGTGGGAATCTGACTTTGAGAGTTTGTACGAATGAATTAGAACGAGCAGTTGCTTAGATATTTTTAAGAAGCAGAAGATAGACCTTGATCCTAAAAACTCTGACTTCAGCTGTATCCACTTCCAGTTTCATTACAACCCGCCTCGCTTGCCAATGGGCTCCAGGTTCAGTAGGAGATGCTGCCTCGAAAGATAAGGCGGAGAGTGATGGAGAATGACATCAGTGCTGCCCCCTGCCTCCACACACATGAATATGCATCGACATGCGCATGTGAAGACACATACTGTGTGCATGGACTCACACATACATAAGTGAAAAGTCTTCTTTATGGTAGAAACAAAGATCTGTCGATGATTTGGGATAATATAGATGACTTTTAACATGTGCTCAATTACTTCAAGGAGAAGGAAACCTGTGTGAGATGAGCTATCTAGACGTTACTTATCTGGGAAGAATTAGTCATCAGAGGCTACCAATAGATAGACCAAACGGCCCAGCCCAGGTAAAGACCCCGTCATTCCACCCAGAGCACTTTCTTCTTCCTTAGAGGGACTGAGAAGGGGGCCGTTGGATTTCTGCTTCTGTCTGAGTAGAGAGGTGGCGGTGGTACCCAGTGAATGGAGATTGATGATATTCCTAAACATACTGGGATATGTAAGATCCTCCTATAACCAGGAACTAGGCAACCCAAAATTGAATAGTGCTGAGACCCAGAAAGCCTTCTCAAGGCACATTTTTTCAATCTGTTCTTTGACAGTTTCCTACATGTATATCATGCAATCTGTTTTCTCTCCTACTCACCTCCCCCCACTCCCATCAACCTCCACCCTCTCTTCCTCCTTAACAATTTTTACCCAGATTCATGACTTTTGGTTTGCTTGAACCAGGCCCATTTTCATGACTGTCGGATTAGGACTAACCACTGGGGCCGGCTAGGGTCACCAGATCCAATGTTTCATTATTTGAGATCCTTCTTAGGCAACCACTCAGTGTGGAAGAAGAGTCTTCCTGACCATGACCATTCTACCACCTGCAAATCTTTCTCTATCTAGTTGTTGACCAAATGACCTAGATGTCAAGGGTTGGGCTTGTGAGGTCAGCTCTTTAATGGTAGCTGAGAGCATTGTGTCTAAATGGTTACTTTCTTCCTTTTTAGCATTAATTAGTCCCCTCAAGTGAACCCTTATTGAGTTTTAATCATATGTCCCTCTTCCTGCTTTGAAGGCCATAGAAGTAGAGGCAGGGAGCTACTTTTCAGTGTAATCTCTCCCTCTGTGAAAGCCACACATTTGGGGGCTGTATGAGTGAATGGATCTCTGCCCAACCCTGGTCTTGTTTGCCCTACGTATTCCGATCCCTTGACTCAAAAGATCAGAGAACAATGATGTGAGCTAGGAATTAGTCTGACACGAGACTACACAATGCTAACATTGCATTAAAGTCTGTCTTTCCAGCAGTCCCACCACCTGTGAAATTGGAAATTGGGTGTCAGAGGAAATGGGGCGGAGATATTTCATTTGCAGTGAAAATTCTGCATCCTCCCCAAACCAATGGGTGAGAGACGATTTCAGGAAGAACAGATGGGTGCCTGCAAGCATAGGGGCTTTGGATACTCAGGGGAGAAGGGGTGTTTCAGCCAAACCTCCTGGGGAAGTCCATCTGGTCCAGGCCATGAGAATACACCCCAGGGGGAAATGAGATAAGGCCTGAAGACGCCTGCAGTTTGGGGTGGGGGGCTTATGTAAGGTACAAAGGTACTCATTGACTGGGAGTTAGTTTGGATCTTGACGGTGACCACTGGGCTGTCTCTGAGAAAGAAGAAAGAAAATACAGTTCTGCCCAGGGAAGTAGCTATGACTCTGGTCCACCTGGTGGTAGACCATGTTTGTAGCCCCCAGGTGACTCAGTCAGGCTTCTGCATACTGGAATGTTGGCAGTTCCAGATTCTGTGGGTTTGGGGTGTGACAGGGACATGTCCAAGGACATTGATCAATGAGCATCAATTCCCAAAAAAGGTTGATATCATTTTTTCATAGTAGGGGCTTTCCCTGCTGTAAGATCTGAAGCCTCTGCAAGCCCAAACACCCCAGCTTTGCTTCAGCTAACATTATAACGTGACCGTTCTCTGAAACATAACACCCTTTGGGTGCACACATTCACAAGCAGAAAGGATGGAAGTATAGCTCTCTGAGCCCTGGAGCAGTCAAAAGGGAAGGTGAAGGTAGGCCTTGACGAATAGTTCTCAAGTTTGTTGTTTTGGTATCCTTGACAACCTCCTGAATTTTACCCAAAGACCTTTGGTTAGTGAGTTGTGTCTTGATATTTTCACTTTATAAACTCAAATCAGGGCAACTTAAATGTCATTTGTCAATGCATTTAAAACACCAAAATTTTTGCCTGTTAGCTTACATAATGTAGATTCATCACGGTGGGAGCTAGAAAGGAGGCTCGGGGGAGGAGGGTTAAGAACTTTTGTGGCTCTTGTAGAGGGTTTGGGTTTGGTTCCCAGCGCCCACATCAAGAAACACACAACTGCCTGTAATTCCAAATCCAGGCAATATGACACACTCTTCCTGCCTCTACAGACTGCTGCACACACATGCACGTAACCACACCCAGATGCACCCAGATGCACACATACACATTTAGCTAAAATGATAAAAAAAAAAGAGTATAGTTTTTGAGACAATAACAGCTTAGTGAGATGACTGCCATTTTAAGCCTCTTACTGTGCCCCTTAATGGAAAGCAGATTCTCACATAATTTCCTGCATTTAATTTATTGTTGTTGTTGTTGTTGTTGTTACCATTATCGATTGAAGTAAATGATGACACTTAAAATGCATAAGATATGGAAAAGAATAAGTGATGTTAATCGCCTTCTCAGATGGAGGGAGAGTATTTCTGATACTGCACTGAAACTCAACAACGGTTGTTTCTCAACGGTTAGCTGCAATGTGGAATCTGAAAAGCATATCAATAAACTGTTTGGTACTCTATTTAATTAAAATCCATTGGCCCAGTGTGCATTTTAAATAGACCTTTCACTACCTTATGCCTTGGTCATTTGGAAAATATAGGCTCCTTATATAGGTGTTTTTCATATTTTTAAATTTCATTAATACCTTTATAAAACTTATGTGTTAATACCACCAATCTCATCCCCTGATACGTGTGAGTTTTCCAAAGCTGAGGTGCCCCCAGTTGCAAAATATAAAATTTCCAAAATTCTACTTGTCTCTTAAAAGTTGGACTCTCGGCATTGGCAACAGATATTGTCAGTTGTTTTTCTGGAGTGGCGGGCTCATTTATTCCTCTTCCAGAGACTGTCTGCCAAACACCCAAGTCTGAGGAGTCATAATTTGTCTGTCAATTGCTCTTCCAAGTGAAAATGGTGTTCTGTAAATAAGTAGCAAGTTCAGCTCACAGCTCTGCCATTGTGTGAGAGGTTGGCTCGAGTCAGCCACCATGCCTCGCTCCGTAGCGAGGGGTTTTCTGCATTTCCATCTGACCGAACCCCAAACATCAAAAGGTGGGAACCTAGGGGTTCAGATTTGAAGGCATTAAGCATTGTTATTACTTTATCCAGAGCTTCTGAATTGCTTTTGTTTCTTCTCTTCCTTCTTGTGAGAATGGAGTTCTAAAGAACCTGATGACCACGTGGAGACATGGACACAGGTGTTGGGAATTCTGAGGAGGCACCAGTAGGGTGACTCACTGTGGCTTTCGTGCCATCAAGGCAACCAAAGACATGGTGCCAAAGGTGACCACATCTTTAGGCTATTAAGGCAGTAGTTTGCCCTCAAAGGCGCCCTGAGAGGTTTTACGGCCCACACTTTAGAGCACCACACCAGAGTGAGCCTCAAGTAACTTGGAGATTCATAATCTCACCTGATGGTGACCTCACCTGGCTGCAAGGGCTGAACACAGAGAGGTTGCTGGCATTCCGACTGTCAACTGGTTTGTCCATTTGTTTCTTAAAGAAAAGGCATATTGCAAAGATGACCCAGGGTAGACATATAAGATAATTATAGAAAAATGGCTCTATGATCAAAGTCATGATTTGGGGATTTTGGTAGTTTTTCAAAGCTTTTTTTCTGTGCCCTGGATATAGGTAATTAAATAGACAGGTATGTGTGTATGTGTGTGTGCATGTTGGTGTACATGAATGTACACATGTGTGTACATGTGAATATGTATATATGTAAGTACGAATGTCTGTCTATTTGATGCATACAATCTATTTTGCTAGATTCTGTTTCACTGCTATTGTGATGTAATTCCCTTTAGCGGAATATTCTAGACCTTGGCTCACAACAACTCAGGTCATTTGACTTTATAATTATTTGATAGATCCAGAACATGACTCCCACTTAAGGTGAGATTCAAGCTCACACTGCAGACACAGCCTCCAAAATTACAGTGTTGCCCCTGTCCTGCTGAGAGAGCAGGAAGTGACAATGTCCTAGAAGGTTCCACTCAGGAGGCCACCTAGGCAATGTGAGTTTATCACCATTTGTTATGGCTTGACTATGTATGAGCCCACATGGGCTCATGATGTGGTCCTCAGATGGTGGCATTCCCTTGTGAAGCTGTGGGAGCTTTGGGAGCTGGAGGAAGCAGGTTATTAACCTGTCTTTGAGGTTGCATCTTACCCCTAGCTGTCCCATCCTCTACATTCCAGCCTGCCATGATGTGAAATAAGCTACTCCCCACTAGGCATGCCCAACCCACAGCTCATGGGACATGTGCAGCCGAGGCTAGCTATGTCATAGCTAGCAATCACGTATTGCATGGCAGCCCAATACAACATTGTAAACTTACTTAAAACCCTATGAGAATTTGGAGGATCTGCTTGAGTCTGAAGCGTGGACCCTGTGGGTGACAATGCCAGGCTGTAATGTCAGAAGGCTGAACATGTCTGGATCCCTCTGAAACCATGGCCCAAAAGAATTCTTTCTGTTTTTAAGTTGTCCACACCCAGTAATCGGCAACTGGGGTTCCATCCCTCATGACAGCCGCAGAGGGGTTCGAGGAAGAAGTAACTCCTTGTTAAAGGCAAGAGCCAGGAAGAGGCTCTCTGTAAAGAAAAGCTTCAGACTTGCAGTGCCACTGGTGGGTTTATCAGAAGGAGAGCGACCTGTCAGTGAAGACAGGGGCGAGGAAGAAGCAGCTGACATCATCGCAGAGAGCAGGCCGTCTGTTGTAGACTGGGCATGCGCGACTGCCTTGTTTCATCCGGGTCAAGGAGAGCCGAGGCAGGGAGGCATGGGTGAGAGGTCAGCTGGAAGAGATTAACAACCCTATAACCAAAGGTCACAAAGGCTGAGATAAGAGGTTTGCCCTTTATCCCAAGAGCAAGGAAGGCCATTAAAAGGCTTTCCTTGAGCCAGAGTGGTAAGAATTTTCTTTTCTTGCAAGAAATTTTCCATTCACCATAGTATGGAGAAGGACTGATGGGAATTGGGGACTACTCAGGAAAATAGATCGGGGCCCACTGTGTCTACTTGCCTGAGAAGCATATGGAATCTGGGGGAATGCGGTGATGTGGCTGGGTGGGACGCTCGGGGCGGGCGTCTGGGGATGACCAGATCTCAGTCCTTTCCCCAGGCAGGTTATCAAAGGTACAAATCACAAATTAACCTTTAAAAAGAAAGAGGGAGGGGGGGCAGAGAGAGACTTAAACTGAGCAGAGGAGGTGAGTAGTGCCCGTGAGTCCTCCCTCTGCCCTCTGTGTGGATTTGATGACTCCGAGTTTCCCCAGCAAAAGTCAATGAGACAATTAAGTCCCTGCCCATTTTTCCTCATCCTGATCTCAAACAGTGTTAAAAAAGGCTTGCACCACACTTTCCCGCCTGGGCTTGTTAATAATTCATGCTCTCGCCTACTTCAATTCTTTTGTCTTTGCTACTTATACCCAGTGGGTACCCTAAGACTCCACCTGCCTTACTGAAGCGCCCTCCTTACAAACACCCTAATAGCCACTTGGGGAGTGGCCACGATTTGGGGCTGGCCACAGTCTCTTTATTTTCCATCCAGACCTCATTGTGGGATCAAATGTGATCTTTGTTGATTTTGTCATCTCTCTTTGATCCAGCTCTGTTGGTCTCAATCATTTTACCCAGGGGAGGATAACATGTTGCTACCTATAGTGTGGTCTGTTGACCAGTGACCTCAACCTCTTCTTAGAAGGGGTTCCTTAGCCTCTACATTTGAAGAATGAAAGTTCTTTGTGATGAGGACTGCCCTGTCTATCATAAGATGCTTGATAGCATCCCCAGCCCCCACCTATTAGATAAAAGCAGTGCTTTCATTCCACAGGTACAGCAACCCAACCAACCCAGAGACATCCCCCAATGTCTGCTGGATCTGGGGCTCCCCAACTAACACAGCTGCCCAAGAACTTTTTAAAGGTAATAACATCGGAAAACACTTAGCCCTAGTCGGTGCTGTAAAGTCAAAGCTGCATTCCCACAGGTCACTGGGTCACAACTATCAGGCTACAGGCCTGATTTTCAAACCCCAACTGCATGTGAGTATTACCTGGGGATGTTCTGAACCATCTAGCATTGTGACTCCGTCCCTTGGAGATGCTAGGTGAGTTGTGGTGGTTGCAATGTTGACACACTGTTATTTGGAAGAGTTACCTCAAGAACATATGAAACCACAGTGGGTCACAAAGTTTAACGATGGTATGATGGTACATTTGTTTTGTTCTGTTTTTTTGTTTTTGTTTTGTTTTGTTTTTCACATAAAGAAACTGAGACCTGGGAGAGTTAGAAACTTCCCCCCATGGAAATCAGTGGTGCCAAGATTCATGATGTCAATTTTTACAATGAAAGTAGCCTTGAAAATACCCCCAAAACTCTCTTCTAGCGCCTCTGGTCGGATCAGTAACAGTGCTTATATTTCCCGCTTAACTTCTGCTGCTAAGAGGCTAACATCCTGGATGTAAACATGACTAAGTGCTTATTTAGAACTTAGTACGTCGCCTTGCACACAGAGGAGAAACAGCACCGGGGGGAATGAACGTAAAGAGGAAATATACACACAGTACACCAGGGGACTTAGTACCCATCCCTCTAGTGCCCGAATCCAACCCATGCAAAGCACAGAGGGAGCCAGCTGAGCACAGCTCCTCTTGCCTGATGCTAATGAGCCTTTCAGCTCCATTCACATGAAGGCAGGAACCCCCGGGCGCTGCGTTTCAGGTTCAGGCATTGCTCTGGTTAACTTGGGGCCAACTTGACACAGTCTAGAGTCATATGAAGGGGAGCCTCTATTGACCAGTTGCTTCTATTAGGTTGGTCTGTGGCGGTATGTCTTCCAGGAGCTGCTTTGATTGTTAATTGACATAGGAAGGCCTAGCCCACTGTGGGTGGCACCAGCCCTAGGCAGGTGGTCTGGGACTCAGTTAGGAAGCAAGACGAGCATGAGCCGGTGAGTGAGGCAGCGTTTCTTCCGTGGTTTCTACTTCAAGCTCCTGCTTCCAATTCTCTCCCTAAGTGATGGATTGTGAACTTGAAGTATAAGACAAATAAATGTTTTTCTCCATTAAGCTGTTTGTGGTCATGACAGCAGAATGAAACCAGAAGAGGCAGGAACCAGAGTCCCAGCTCCTTAAAGGGAGCCTTTGTCCATTCAGGGGTGAGCCCGGCATTCATTTTCAAACCACACACCCTCCTGTGTAGCCAAACCAACCCCCTATCCATAGATGATTGCACCAACATTCAGAGTGGCGGTAAAGTACTAGCTCTCAAGTATTACGAAGCTAGAATTCAGAGGAACTGTGTGATCTTGCCAAAAGCAAAACAAAACCAATTCTGTTTATGAACACACTTAGGAGATGGTCAAGGCAATACACTAGTGTTGAGATGGGTCAGAACCCTGACCCAAGGTCATGGTCCTCTTCAGTTTATCACATCAGGTTTGGGAACTTAAACTGCCCTGAAGATGGTGGAGTCCAAGAAGGACCAGATCACGACAGACAGCAAGAAACGTCTTAGGGGAACATCTCTGGCAGTAGGGTCGAAGATGGGTGGAATATGAGGAAGCAGAGGCCGAGAAAGGAAATCTGCAAGGGTGTACAGAGAAAAAGGAGGGGGTAGATGACAGAAATGTCGGGGGGCAGGGAGTGAAGAACAGTACATTCACAAAGGCACTACGTGTGAGAGTTCGATGTGGCTGTTTGAGTGGGGAGAATGTTTAGAATGCGAGAAGGGGGAACCTCTTAGGTTGTCTACTTTCCCTCCTCATCTTCCTCCCCCTCTTCCTCCAAGTTATTTTCCTCCTCTTTCTCCCCCCACCCCGTGATCCTCCCCCTTTCTAACCACCCTCCTTCTTTGGCACATGCTATTGAGTCCAAATTCACAAAACATAAAATTGCCGGGTTTTAGTTCTGAAGCCAGTGAGTACATTCCATGGTAAGCAACAGCCACGGTCATCCGATTCCAGTACATGCCCCTTCTTCCAAAGAAAAACCCCAGATGCTTCCTAACCCCATCTCTCCTGGCCCCGGCAACCACCAGTCTAACTTCTGTCGTTTTGGTTACATAGGCTCAGACTGCCGTGTTTCACAAGAGTGGGATCACGTCCTACGTGGTCCTTTGTGACTAACTCCTTTCGCTCAGCATGGTTTGGGGAAATTCATCTGCACGTTAGCTTGCGTCGGCTTCTGTCTTCCCCAGTGTGGACAGATTGCCACTTGTTCCCACATTCATTCAGAGATGGCCCCCTGGGGTGTTTTCAGACAGCTGTATTTCTGTGAAGGCATGCTTTCCTACCCCAACATTCTGGGTATGTGGCTGGGCATGGCTGAGTCGCATGGTGGCGGTGAGCAGGAAGTCAAAGGGGCACCCTTGGGCTGCTTCCCGTGGTGGTTGTACCACGTCCTGTTCTCTCCAATAATGCCCCAGGGGCTCCAGTTTCCAGAGTGCTGCTTCGTCAACAACCCTGTCCTTTGACTTCCTGCTCACTTCACCGCCAGAAGCCAGTGTCCTTGAACTTCACACAGGCACATGATTTCCTCACAGATCAGACCTCTCTGCAAATCAGCAGTCCCTCTTACCCTGCAGCTCACCTTGGCCAGTCATAGTGCCCCCCCACCGCTGTGCTTTTAACAAAATGCCCTTGACCCAAATAAGTCCAATAAGCCAGCTAAATTCACGGGCCCCTCCTCACCAGTGTGTTCTGGAACTGATCGAGACATTTCTCTCAGATGAGCTGAATGCTATACCGTGGTAATAATAGATAGATTGCATCTTTTAACTAGTATCCTCCCAATGACTGGACAAACTAGAGGATTCTGGGATTGTATCTGGTCCTGTAGACTGGGGAAGAATTGATACGAGCACTAACTCTGGGAGATTTCCCAATCCTGCTTATCTCTGGAGACTGCTGGTTCTCTCTCTACCTTTACCTGCTTGGGCATGCTCACCCCTCAATTCTCTCGTAAGGTAATCCTGATCCCAACTCAGCATCATTTATCCCCATGGTACTTTCTACTTCTCAAAAGTTCTCCCAACACTGACTAAAAACCACCCATTTAATGCATGCTTTCAGAAAATAATAACAAGACAGAATAGGATGGAAGACAAATGTAGAGATGGGCCCTTGTGTGTTTATTACTCTTGTGTAGCTTTGGCCAAAATGCTTGAGAACAACCTTAAGAGAGGAGATGGTTCTTTTGGCTTGCCTTTTCAGAAGGCACTGTCCCTGGTCTCTTGGCCCAGGTGGTTGGGCAGAACAACAGGGCAGCAGAGCAGGAGACAGACTGTCTTTTTCCTCTTAGGAGACAGGAAGCAGAAAGAAGGGGAGAAAAGAGCCCAAGACAAGACTTGGTTCCCCATGGGACAGAAGAGATGCCCCAGCTTTTAAGAGCTCTTGCACCCACACTGGGTGAATCACAGCAGCTTGCAACTCCAGCTGCAGAGGATCTGCCAACCGTCTTCTGGCCTCCTGCAACTCCAGCTACAGGGCTCCACAGGCACCTACATTCAGGCATGCATGCACTTGCAAACACACCACACACACACACCCATACACACACAATTGCATTTTTTAAAATGTCGTTCTAAAAGACACAGTCCCTGAAGAAAAGCTCACTTCACCCTGGTTAGGCACCATCTTCTAAAGTTTACGCAAACCTTCAACAGCACCACCCGTGGGAACCAAGAGCACGCTGCGTGAGTCTGGCAGGAGCATTTTCTATTCCAACAATAACAACTTGCGTCCAATGCCTTGTCTCCAAATGTGTTTGTTATACACCGACATTGTGATAGGAAGAGGGGGTCTCTGGGTGGAACAGATGTGAGGGTACATGCTATTCTTCTCTGTATTTCTTGTTAGCTGTCAGCATTGTGTTCACTGGCCAGTCCACTGGCCAAAGGAGGTTAGTGGCCAGATCCTGCTGTGTCTTCATTTTGTCTGACACACAACTGTCAAGTCCACTCATTTCAAATGCAGTGGTTATTCTGAAGGCCGACAATAAAGCCATGCTCTCTGACTGGCTCTGTGTACTCTGCAGGGTTTTCAACTTCATTTCTTTCTGTTTGGGGGTTTAGATCTTTTGAAAGCCAGCCCTTCACAAAAAGCCAAAGCATACAAGTGAATTCTCCTGATCCGAGCCCATCACATGACCAACCATGAGCCTTGCAGGGGATCATCCAGCAGGGTCTGGGTCAAACCCAGCCACATGTAGTCACGTGTGCATGGGTTCAAATACACACACTAAGCCCTGGGACTTTCCCTCTGCATTTGTTTTGGGGTCAGGGTCACACTGAGAAGCTGAGTCAGAATGACAGACATCCTCCCAACTCTCTGTACCCACTACACCGCAGGCACTTCTCCCTGATCTATTCAGGAAAGCCTCCCTCACTGGCTTGCCTGTGCCTTCCACTGCTCCACAGGGCATTCCCAACATGGGACCCATAGCTTCACTGTGGTTCTTGAAAATCTTCTCTGGGCCTTTGACCTCTACTGGCTGGGCCAAGGCATTCCCAGACCCCCAGTGCTCTCTTGTCAGAGACTGGCAAATGTTTCTTGCAAAGGGCCAGAAAGTCAATCATTGAGGTTTAGTAATTGTCACATTATCCCTTCTGTACTAGTAGGCAAGGAAACAATCATAAGTCACACACAAAAGCATAGCTGGGGCTCTATTATGTAGTTACAAATCACATGCCAGAAGTCGCATTTCACCTACAGACCGTAGTTTGCCACCCACTCTCCGTGCATACATCCAGAGCTATGCAGTTAAGCACTATTGTGGGAGTAGGCTCACAGGTTTTGGCAGACTTGGGGGTCCACAGCTCCTCACCTACTGACGTCTTGCTCATTCTTTCGGTCTAGCCCCAGTTCTGCTTTGGCTATTGATTTTTTTTTTCGTACTTGATTTCTTTCTTGTGGAAAGTAATATAACACAAAGGAAATTAGATGCCATGCAAACGTATGAAGAAATGGGAAGAAATTGAAAGTGAATTCAGCTCCACGTTGCCATCATTAAATGTAATCCCAGATGTGTGCACTCCAGTACTGCTTGAGAGATCGCACTGGTATTGTGAATCTTTGCTGCAATGTGTCCCGTGGGCACGCATCTTTTCCTGTCTGTAGTCATCGCAATACTAGCTTTGGTTGATTTTAGTACAACCAGCAAGGGGTCCCATCTGGCAAGTGCACTTCTACCTCTGATAAGGTGTTGCTCATTCTGGATGCGAAAGGGAGAAGGGAGGATGGATCATAGACAGACAGACAGACAGACAGATGATTGACTGGCCGACAGACAGACGATATATGGACAGACAACTAAATAGGCAGATGATAGATATATAGATAGGTAATAGATATGATATAATAGATAGACATGATAGATGAATATAGATGAAAGATAGATAGATAGATAGATAACAATATTGCAAAGGTGAGGATCTCTTGGGAAGGCCTATGCTTTAGGCAAACCACTGTGTACCTTTGATCTAAAATGAACCATTCTGTAGCATAATCATGTGAGCCTTGCACAAGGCACATTTGCCCAGTCCCAAACAGAATAAAATAACTAGTGGATTATCACATCATCTACTGGGCTGAACCACATGGAACTTGCAATTTCGCTGTACAAAGACACTCGAGAGTCTCTCTACACACAGGCTAAGTCATGTGACATTGCATTTTATTCATCTTGGCTATCCAGACACTGAAAGGCCATGTGGTGGTAGCCTGGGTCTGAGTTCAGTTTTGTAGATTAGGGAACATGAACTGACTGCTCACCCCTCTGAGCCTTAAGTGTCATAGCAATAAAATGGAGCTACAGCATCTCCATGAGTTGTTGCGGGAAGGATTGCCAAGGACATGGACTGAATGCAGGGTATGGCCAAGGAGCTTGATGAAGGAGTGTCAACCCCACAGACTCCTTCTGAGAGTCCTCTGGTGACATTGCCCACTTGATATCGCTCTGTACTCTCTCACTATTTCCAGTAGTCCAGGAAACTCCAAATGATCCAAAGTGATGGAGTGCAAGAAGTAAAGGAGTCGCAGAGTCTGGGACTTGAAGTGGGGGCTCTGTGGAGTCAGACCGATGCATCAGTGTCCTTCAGCTAGGAAGCTCAGGGACAACAGTCTGAAAGGTCAGGATCAAGCTGAGCAGACATCCTGTCTGATAAGAGCTCATCTTCCCATTCACAGATACATAGTGTCTTCTCTCTGGGTGCTCACACAGTGGAGAGAGCAAACTGGCTCTCATTTGCTTCGTGTGTACGAGATGCGTGTGTGTGTGTGTATGTGTGTGTGTGTGTGTAGTGGGGGTAACTTTAAAAGTAAGAGTTATTTATTTTGTAATATGTGTATGAGTGTTTTGTGTACCTGTATATATGTGTATCCTGTGCATTAGAAGTGCACTGTGGTACACATGCATACTTACTTGATATCTGCAGAGATCAGAAGAGGGGATCAAATCCCTGGAACTGGAGTTATGGATGGTTGTAAACCACCACGTGGGTACTAGGAACCAAACCCGAGTCCTCCGCAAGAGCAGTAAATACTCTTAAAAGCTGAGCTAAAGGCTTCTAGGCGCTAGTCAACATCCATTCTCTCTTCCTTATCAAATGTTATTGTGCTAAAAAATTAATTATCCCTTGCAGATACATGTAACCATATAACAAAATGGGCTATCAACAGAAATGGATGACATAATCTCAGATAATGACAATCTTTGAGAAGGAGGATGCTCTAACTTTCTTGTGACCTAGATTGCATATGCAATGGTAAGAAATCGAAAAACCTAACATGGACTGTGAAGAAGATGCTGAAGATAGCAGAGCAGCCTACAGGTTACAGGTTGTCATTGAGGGAAAACAAGCAGGAACTTGAAGCAGAAACCGTGCTGCTTGTTGGCCCATTAACAGGCTCGCGCTTAGCTAGTTTTATTATACAGCCCAGGGTCACCTGCCTAGAGAATGGTGTTTCGCGCTGTATGCTGGGCCTTCCTTAATCAATTAACAATCAAGACTATCCCTTATAGACATGTCTATAGACAAATCAGATGTGGATCATTTCTCAATCAAGGCTTTCCTCTCAGATGACTAGGATGTGTCAAGTTGACACATAGCTAGAACATCAGCCAATTAAATTTTAATAAAACAAGTGCTGTATATATCTATGCACTGTATGACATTCACAGAAAATATGGGTCCTGAGTGCCTGGGAGCAAAGTAAAAATATGAGACTCTCCTTTCCCTCCTCCCTCCCCTCTCTTACTTCTTCCTTCTTTTCCTTCCTTCCTTCTTTTCTTCCTTCCTTCCTTTCTTCCTTCCTTCCTTTCCCTACTCACCAACTCTTCACCTTCCTCTCCCTCCCCCTTCTTCCCCTTCTTATTCCATAGGGTAACTGATTTTAAAAATTATTATATGCTATTGGACATGGTAGTGCATGCCCATAAACCTAGCACTTAAGAAACTGAAGCAGGAGGATGGCAAGTTTGAAGCCAACATGAACTACATTGTAAGTTCCAAACTAGACTAGACTATAATAAAAACAAATGCATCACACAGAAGAAAAAAAATATGTATTCTTCTAACTGTGGGGAGACCTGAAAATCAAGCACTATCATGACACTAGTGACTGTTTGGACCTTGCCATGACAGAGTCTGGTTTTAACTAATGTGGGGGTCTTTAAACTCCTGAAACAGAATAGTATCTGGTCTAGAATGAGTTAGAGATTTCTCCCCATGATGGTTACACCTTTATATCTAAAACACAAAACCAGACATAACTCAGTTCTTGTTAATTTGCCATTGTTTTTGGGGTTTTGAACCAGGAACATCTTTGGTAGCCCAGGAAATACTTCAAAGCACAATCTTCCTGTCTCTGCTTCCCATGGGGAAGGATTACAGATGTGTGCCACCATGCCTGGCTCTTGAACTTGTTTTTAAAACCCCTTGGGGGGGAAAACCCTTAGGGATGTCTGCCCCTGGAAATGACACCACCAAACATTCTTCCCTCTGGTGGCATTCCGGATCCCAGACTTCTCTTTCCTCCCCCATTTCGGTTCTTCAGTAATGCCAGCCATGGGTGTGCGTGCTAAAAGCTGCAGTAGCTCCTTGCTGGCCCATGGCTCTGGACTTGCTCCTGTAAAGAACCAGGATGAGACTTTAAAAGACAAGCATCCAAGGGCTGGGGGACAGCTCAGTGGTTAGGAACACTGACTGCTCCCATGGAGGACATAGCTTCAATTCCCAGTACCCACACAAGAGCTCACAAACACCTATCCAATTCCTGAGGATTTGAGGCCCTCTTCTGGCCCCCACAGTTACTGCACACACATGCTAAACGGGCATCCATGCAGGCAAAACACATAAAACAAAAATAAATAATCTTTTAAAAAGTAAGCATTTGCTCATTTTTCATCTGGGGAAAACATTTCAAAGGCCTTCCATCACAATTTGGGGCCATGCCTCCCCTCTCCATTATATCTACCTCTCTTCTCCTTAGTTCCTCAGCTCCAGTTGTTGACTTTGTTCCTGTTCTTTATAGATGCTGAATTGACGATTTCTCTGGGAGTTTGCATCATGTAACCTCCTCTGGAGCCCATGTCTTTCCTTGGCCTAACTACTCGGATCCCTTCCGAACTTCATTCTCCATCTGTCCTCTCTAAAGAATGAATCCCTTCCCCCCACAATCTCTTATTCCACTGTGTACTAGCATTGCCATAGCCCGCCGAATACATCATTTCGGGGGCTTTGCTGGTTCATGTGACATTCCCACTGAACTGAAGCTTCCCAGCAGCCCCTGTGACATCTTCATAACCACACCCTCCACGTCTGGCACCTAGAAGATGCTCAACAGTTATTTACAAATGACTAAAGCAATAAGATATTAACTTCAGATGGACCGATTTTGTTGGGACCATTTGGAGGTCTGGCCTCCAGCTGCTCTTCCCTGCTAGCGATCTTTACTTTCCTTCTGATGTGAGTTATACTGAAAGCTGTGTCAAAGTTGCTTACCAGCTCTGCTTCACGAGCACGTGTTGCCTTGGCCTTGAGGATCAGAGGATAAGGTTTTCACCTGTTGGCCCACCTGACTGTTGGGTATATAAGCCTCCATGGTGCTATTGAATAAAAGGCTTCTTATCAGTGACTAGAGGCCCTAGTCTCTGTCTCTCTGTCTGTGTGTCTTTGTGTGTTTCAATCTCCAGCCCCTTGCCGGAAGCTCGCGAACTGTAAGGTAGCGCATAGAGCGCAGACAGGCATTGAGGGCTGCAGATTTGACTCTTCCCCTTGCATTTTTGTCACTAAATGAAAACCAGAATCCTTCCAAACAAACTTGCAAATCTTAATCAACCCACCAGGACAGCAGGCATTAATGGATTCAAACCCCACACTCCACACACCCAGTTCTTTCCTTGCCACTGGCTCCCAAGCATGCTTTTCTACCATTTTTTTCTTTATCCAAACTAGCCAAGGAAGGGGTCAAATTGTTCATCAGTAACCAATTGATGGGGGAATAAAAGGTAATAAAAATATCCCTCTAATTACATTCACACTTCTTCCCTCCCACCATTGGCAGATTATAAGCATTGGACCACCTTATCTATAGCTGATGTGTAAACTCTAAACACATCCTAGAGATGTGCATTACGGGAGGGTTTTACCATTTCTTGAATTTTTCTTTGATGTTTCCTTTTGCCCAAGAACAAGCCATACAGAGCTGAACACCATACCTGCAGAGTATCTGCCCTCTGACAAGGCCCCCTGTCATGTACTGTACCTTTAAGCATAGCAGATAAATGCTTGACAGGGTAGGATGGTCAAAATGTGTCAATGCTTTATTGAGCAGAAACCTGTGAGTTAAACAGCAGTTAAGCCCTGTTCTCTTCCCGTATCACAAGATCTTCGCTGCATTTCTTATTGGGAGCTTGTTAAGGCTTCCACATGGGGGTTTTAGCAAAGCAAGACCACTGTGGTTACTGTGCTGGAAACCACCCATCCTGGAACCGTACGGATCTAGATTCAAATCTCATCTCAACGCTCTGTTTCCCACCTAGCTTTAGATCAGTTACCTAATCTCCTTGACTTGGCATTTTCTCAACCTGAGAAGCAAGGATGAGAAGGATCCAGCTTCCCGGGCTGTGGAATTGTGACGGTGAGAAATGCAGTCGTTAGTTTTCTCGTGGTAACCAAATCCCTGATGAAATCAATGTAAGGAAAGAAGGGTTTGGGCTCACAGTTTGATGGTGCAGCCATCATCATCATGGGGGCAGGATCCTTCTCCTGAACCCCTGAACATATAGTTAAAGAATGAACAAGCAAGGGAACCCAGTGGTAATATGATTGTTTGGTTTGATTTTCCACCACAGGACAATAAAGCAAGAATTGGATGGAAGCAGTTGACCTAAGCTGTAAAACTGGTAACATACAGAATAAAATAGACAAGAGAGAAGCTAGGAAAGAGGCAGGTTTTCAAGTCTTTTGCCACCATGGGCAGTGGGAACTGCTGCTGGGATCAGAAAAGAGTGGATTTTTGCCCCCCCCTTCTGGTGTCACCGATTCACCCCTGCCATGAGTTCCTGACTGTGGCCACCCATGAGAACTGCAGGGTACTTGCAGCTGGAAAAGAGGTAGGGTGCATGCCAAAGAGATGAGCTCCAATGACACACGCAGTAGATATTTAGACTATCATAAAGCCACTTCTGTTGCACAGTCTGCCGCTGATAATAGGGGCTGTTTGTGCAGGTCCGTGAGCCACACCACAGTCTACCTGTGACCCAGCAGAGAGGGCACACACAGGACACATGCACAGTAGCTAACTGCCCTGCTATTGTTCCAAATGACCTCCTGCGCATTGTGCAAGGCCGCCTTCCCCAAATAAAATCATGTGACCCTCGCTAACGGGAGAGTCAGGGCGGCAGATGGAGATACAACTCCACATATTGGGACCCTCGGAGTATGACTGTTGCTTGGGATTAAACATGACTTTGAAACAGCCAATATCACATTAACAAGGTTTACGGCCCAAATTACCCTCTACAAAGAGCTATTTAAAGTCAGCGATGGGTGAAAATAGCCTTCGCAATTTCACGTCAACATTCAAGCCCTCGATTGAGTTTCTCCTCTCCAGTTGAATTCAAATAATGACGTTCTTTGGATTAATGATTTTTCTATTTGCCTGTGTCCCACCGTCATGTGTTTGTCTTATTTGGGCGAGGAAGGGATGCATCTTAATTTCTCGTCGTAAGAGTTTGCGTGAAAGCTGGCACTTTGGGGGCATGGCAGCAATCAGAACTGAGCTCCGTACAAGAGGAAAATTATATTACCGTACAAATTAATTTGCAAATGGTCACAATGCGTACAAAATACAGGCCTGGCTGTGGTTTCCCTTCTAAAGCGGCCCAGCGCCTCAATAACCAGGAAACACACAGTGGTGGAGGGACACTGGGACAGGGATGTGTCACACTGGGGGAAACCTGAGCTCAGTTTGCAATGTTGGCACAAGCCATGGAGTCTGCAGCATGGCGAGATGGAATGCTGTTTGCCCCTTATCCATTCGTTCATGCTTGCTATCTCTTTTCTTTAATTCAATGTTCAACATTTTTGAGAATTTCATACAGGTGTATGACCATACCCTTACCACTACCACAGGTTTACCTCCTCCTGTATTACCCTCAGCAAGCCCCACTCCCAGATATGCATACACACACACACACACACACACACACACACATGTATATATATATATATATATATATATATATATATATATATATATATATGACTAATTTATGTTGTCCATGTTTCTTGGGGTGGAGCTATCTACCGGAGCACGAGAAATCTACCAGGGGCCAGATCCTCACAAAAGAACAATCCCTACCCTCAGCAGTAATCCACTGCCAATAGCTCCTCACCTAAGGGGTCGGGCCTGGAGATCGTTACCCCAACTGTGCCTAGATCTTGGCTGCCTTCATCTTGTATAGGTCTTGCCCAGGCATCTACAATTATTGTTGAGTTCATAATTACATGAGCCACACCATATGCAGATGACAGTATTTCGCAGCAATGCTCTCCACCCTTGGATGGCTCCTAACTTCTTTCTGCCTCCTTTTCCACAATGTTCCTTGAATGCTGGTGTATATGGGGTAAGGTATGGTTAATATAGAGGCTCCATTTAGGACTAAGCCCCCTTTCCCACATAAGGCAGTTCATGGATTCTGGGGTCCAGGAGGTAGGTGGTAATCACCATTGTGTCCCTGGAATTTTACCCAGCAAAGGAATAGCTAGATAATCCAGGACCATAACTACATACCTACGTAGGTACAGAGTGAGGGTTTTCAAAGCCCTGGCCTTCCGTGTGAAGTCAGACAGAACTGGCTGTGAGCATAGCTCAGCATCAGCTGGAGGAACTTCCTGGAACTCTGAGCCTGTTTCTTCATGCTTTGGACAAGACACCAACAGCTCCTACCTTCAGGGGTTGGTAGGGTACACCAGACAAGGCCCGCTGTAAGGTCTGCCCAAGGTTGCTTGCACTTGCTGATGCACACGCTCGCCCTGAGATGTGGAAGTAAATGGGAAACCAGCGGATGCATTTTGTAAAGGGAGACAATAACAATGCTCAGTTTTGAAGGGGGTCAGGCTCCCTTGTTCTGCAGCTGTAGTGCAGAAGCAGCTGTAGACAACACACAGATCATCTGGCAAGGCTGAGTCCTGATAAAACTTTATTTGTGAGCCATTGGCTTAGAGTTTTATGTAGCTCTCTCCTAGCTTACTTTCTGTTCCCATGTATTCTTCTCCCAATCGTTTCCAAACGCGAGAACCTTCCTTCTTATCTCCCAAGCCACTCAAACGAGGCAGTGGGCTGGAGATAGTTCATGAGCCCCAGCTTGCTGAAGCATGGACTAATAATTTCCCACACTCCCTTCTAGCTACGAATCTAAGATTCTACTCATGTGAAGATGGGGAGGGGACAACAGTAAAAGCCAAGCTCAGCTACAATTCCCACCTCGTTGATATCTGTGTCATGCCCAATAGTTAAATCCCCTCTCTGGGTGTCTGTCTTCTCACTAGCCAAGAGGTAAAGACATACCTCGTTTATAAGTGGAGATTAAAATTAACCTATCACAGACCACTATAGTCAATATGGCCCCTGTCACACAGTAGGTTGTCAGTATACACTGGATGCCTTCCAACCTGGGGAACGGTTGTGTCATTTTGGGAAAAGTGTGACTCTAGATGAATCTTCTTTGGGAAGGGGCAATTTCTAGCAATAAGACGGAATTGCCAAAGAAAAGGTGAATGGCGTGTGAACAACATGTCAGGTCCAGGACTCTCCCCAGGGGTAGGATGAAACAGCCGCTGTAGCTACTCTAGTTGAGTCTGCACATCACAGTCCCCTCACCAAAGCTGGGCTTGGGCTTCGGCTTGTGTGAGCAGAGAATCCACTGTGGTAGGTCTCCTCAGAATACATCCCTACTATTGGAGGCTGAACCTAGTGTGGGAATACTGAGGTAGACTCCGAGGCTGATCACAGTTAAATTGAGGATTGAATACTTCTCAGCTCATTGAGAGATTTTGAGAGAGAGAGACAGAGAGAGAGAGAGAGAGAGAGAGAGAGAGAGAGAGAGGAGTGAGGAGGAGGAGGAGAAGGAGGAGGAAAGCGATGTGCAATGCCTTACATGTTCACCTCCACCTCCCCACCGCACCCCCACCCCCACCCACCCCTGGTACTGCAGCAGGGAGCAGACTCACAATAAAACACCAGCTAAGCGCTTACATCATTTTTACAATCAAGCAGCCCCAGATCTGTTTATCTGATCAGCCCCAAATTCTGTCAGAGCGTTGACATGTGCATTTCTAAATAATTTCAGGATGTCAACCTGAATAGACCCACAGAATGGGAAAGTTAATTATCTTTGACAACTTTGCCAGCTAATTTCCTATTTATATGTACCAAACCGGGGGCCTCTTTCATCCCCTCCTGTCACAAAGGATTTATCAATCAAATCAAGGCCTAAAATTGTCTGCCAAGGCATTCTGGCTTCCCAAAGGGACGTTTATCTGTTTGAAATCTCGTGGGCTGCCCAGTGACAGAGGGTTGATCTGTAACGGAAGAGGGTCCGCTTCCTCTCTCTGGAAGTGCCCACCGCACAGTGTCCCCTGACTCTTGCCAGCGCCCCTCACCTCTTTTCCTCTCCTTGTCTTTCTCTGACTGCCCTTGTCAGGCCCCCCATTTTCAAATGTCACCATCTTCACCTCTGGGTTTTGGCTGACAGGTCCCACTGAACACCACAACCCATCCTGTCTGAGCCAATCCACCAACCCTCACTGAGGTCAGGGCGCTTGGCCTTGACAGGCGCGTTGATGGTGACGGCGGGGCTCCTAGTGTCACTACTTTTCTCTGACAGTTCGTCATGTTCGGCTGTAATGACTACTTCCGCTGCCCAGTTCCCTGGACAGGGGTTAGAGAGCTGGGCTGTAGCTTGGTGGGCCAAGAAGGCCTGAACTGGGGAAGCTGCAGTGATATCTGCTACGTGCTTCTCCTAAGCAGGGGCGTTGGATAACTACAGAGTGAGAGCTGTCTGGGATGTGCCCTTCCCGGTCCTTCCTCCTCCAGGGGTTCTGACCGGGAGAAAGTCCAGAGCAACAGGTAGATTCCTGGGATACACTCAACTGTTTCACAAGTACCCACGTCCAGTGTTCTCTGAGATGATGCTTAACATTTCTGCCTTCTACGAACTTCCAAAGAGATGAGTGGCGTCCATTCATTCTCTTGTTTAGTAGATCTATCATATGTCTATCCATCTGTTCATCTCTCTGTAATACCTATCCATATATCTATGTATCGTCTATTCATCTATTACTATCAGTCCATCTACTTTATCATTTCTCATCTCCCTCTCTATCCAGACCTTAACCATCTATCAATATCTATCATGTATTAGCTAAATCTATCATCACTCTAACCATCTATCATCTATGAACCATCTATGTATCTATCAATCTATCATCTCGCAACCATCTATCCATCTAATCCATATCGATAGTATCTTCTGTATACGATGTTCTATACTGGCAGAGTAAGAGTTCCATTAATAGGTTATCCATAACCAGAAAAATGAATTATCAATTTTTCAGGTACTCTTAGTGAACCTGCATTTCAGGGCCTCCTCCTGCTAGCAGAGTCTCTGAAAACATCATTTGAAGTCGATGTTCAGTCTATGAAGGGCGGTACGGCATCATGAGTTGTGGTAGAGTTACCATTGAGGGAATGGCATCGGAAGCGGCTAGGCAAGAAAAGCTGTGATGTTTTGGGAGAAGAGGGTTGCACGAACCGTGACATGGGGACTCTAACAGCACCGCTCTGTGGCATGGTGACAGCAACAACCCTGTTTCGTGGCGTGGTGAGCACAGCAGGACTGGCCATTGCTCTTGGAAGATGACATGGAATTAGCCAGAAATGATATATTGGATAATGAAAGAACACCAAGAGATGGTGGCTGGGCCCATGTGATCTTTACTTTGTAAAGGCTCTGACTGCACACATATAAATATGCCACGACTCCGCATCTCCACTGCTGACTCACTTCATGTGGACCTGTGGATTATCTATTGCATTTTATCATCAATCTGTTTATGTAGATAAGGACCTTGTGTAAGAAACTGTGTATGGTCACATACTCCTACCAGTGGTCTGAAGACATTTCAGTCTCAGAACGATCCTCTCTAGAAGAGGAGGAAACCTAGAAAGCCAATAAATAACCTTGGATGACTTCATTGAAGGATGCTCAGCATGAGTCGGTGGCCTTGGCTGGATCCCCTCCCTGCTCCTCCTGGTCCTTACTCCTGAACTTTCCACTTCATAAAACTCCCAAACATCTTGCCTTTTCCTTCCCTAGTCTCTTCAGGGTTCTCGCTCTCCAGCTCCCATCGTTGTGACCTTTCTGTGTAACTGGGCTTTGTCTTTGTCACCAAGGTGACCTAGAGCACAGGTCGACTGCTCCTTCACACCCTGTCCGTCACCTGATTCTTCATGAAAACCTATAAATGGCCCAAGAAAAGAGAGGCCCAGCTTCTTTATCGCTGGGTTTTGGAAGGTATATGGGGAGGGGCCATTAGTGTTCTCATGCCATCGGATTGTATATTTTATCCAGTAGTCTCTAGACTCCCCTAAAGGTCCAAATGATGAGCTAGAAATCAAAATAAAGACCAAAATGATGTGAGGACACTACTTCCCTACTAACATAAAGCCTTAAGAGGCTGGACGGAGAGACAGTTCCATTGGTTAAGAGACTGCCATGTCAGCATGAAAACCTGATTTCAGATTCCCAGAACACATAGAAGACGCAAGGTGTGGCAGCCTGAACCTGCAGCCCCAGCACTGACGGGGGCTGTGAAAACAGGTGGGTATAAGATCTCATTGGTCAGCTAACTGATTCAACAGGTTTCAGGTCCAGTGAGGGCCCCTGTCTCAAAAAATAAAGTTGGAAAACAATAGAAGTCACCCAATGCCAATTTCTGACCTCAGGAAACACACACATACATCCAGTGCTAACAATTACATTTGACACACACACACACACACACACACACACACTTAAAAAAATCCTTAAGATCTTGGAGAAAATGATTCAAGAGGCTCTATCAAGAAGATGTTAAAGTTATGTGTCAGGTTGAAGTACACCAAAGGACACATAAGACAGACAGATGACCCAAGATCTGAGATCTTAGTCATATAATTTGCAACCAGTTTAGTCTTGACCCATTGCAATGTGGGTTTTTGCATGTAAAATTCACCCATGCCATTGTATGAACTAAACCTCACGTCCCAGAAACAATAAGATGGTGTGACAAGTGAGGAGAGCAAGGCCATTGTTCACATTCTTTCCACACTGAATACTACAGAAACACCTCTGTGGGGTTGTGTGTTTGAGACCTTAAAATCATTTTTCTTCATTCTTTGAAATTTTCATACATGCTACAACGTATCTTGATCATATTCATACCCCACCCCTCCCTGCATCTCCACTAGACCCTCCCCAGCACATCTCCCTCCCAGCTTCATGTTCTATGTTTTCTTTTATTAATAACCTACTAAGTCCAATTAATGCGTCCCATATATGTTTAGTTATGGGTCATCCACTTGTTACAGATGACCTACTTGTGAAGAAAAAAGACTCTCCCTTCTCCGGCAGCCATCAACTGCCAATAGCTCCTCAACAAGAGGTAGGGCCTCAGGAACTCTCCCACACGCCATACTAGACTTTTAAACTGACCTAATCTTCTGATTTTTTCCCTATGTGTTTAAATAGTTCTTAAATGAATAGACATTAGTTTTCAGTTCAATGTTGGATTTGCAGAATGGAGCTGGAAGTATCCTGAGCTCCCTCTGCTGGTTGCTTCCCTTTCCCCATCAATCCCCCACTTCTAATATTTTGTGCAGGGCTGGAGAGATGGCTCAGGGGTTAAGAGCACCAACTGCTCTTTTTTAAGACCCAGACTCAGTTCCCAGCACCTACACTGGGCAGCTTCCAATCATCTTAACTCTAGTTCTGGGGATTCTGATGCCCTCTTCCGGCCTGCAGGGGTGGTGCATGCACATGATGAATGTATATACATGTAGGCACATACATATGTAAAATAAAAATAAATAAGCTTTTGAAGACTCCTTTCTATTAGTGGTACATGTGTTCCAGTGGATAAACCAGTATCAGTCATGGTCTTTATTCTCTTACAGTCACAGCCGACAGTAGGGTTCACCCATTCTGTGCTGTTTGGGTCTGTGGGTTTTGGGTTGTTGCCCAATGGCTCTTTCCTACAGTTTTTTTTTTTAGTACCTAGGGGCTCCTTAAAATTTTCACTGTACCCAAAGCACTCACGAGAATAAATTGCAATTGTCTTCCTTTTTTAATCACCTAAGGATATAGAACAGTAAATACTTCCAATCAATTCCATCCACCAGCACATCGTTTATGAAGCAATCTACACACGAGGTGCTAAGTTTAAAAAAAAAGAAGACGATTACTCGGTACGGAACTAAAGGAGGGCCTCCCGCACCAGAACACACAAAGGCTGCAGGAATGCAGAACGTGGTGAACGGAACGGTGGTGCTGATGTGCCAAATTGCAGTGAGGCAAAGCACTCCGATGTTCTGGTTCGCTCTGTCCACCTCTTGAGTCAGCTCCTGAGTTGTCAAGGACTTTGCCGCATCTGGAAGATGACTTGCATCCCATTTGTACTGTTTTGAACCCCCAGCCTCGCAGAGCCCCCAGACCAAGGACGCCTCGGCCCATCCTGTAGGAATCAGGCCCGAGGCTCCCGGTGTCACCCTGTGTCACATCCCCATCTCTGTGGGAGTGAAGAATTAGCCGCCTCACTACATTGACACGCTTTGTCTGGCAGTGCTGAGCTGGCCAGTTCATGCCTGGATTTATTTCAGTCATGAATTTCCTGAGTTGCAAGGGTTGGGCTGAAGGGCTAGGAATGCTCCGGGTCTGTTTGCCTTGTGTGTGAAGATCATGTGGTTATCATAATCTAAAAGCATAAACTGGGTGGCTGAAAACTGCACAAATGCATTCACTCACTATGCAGGGCCAGAAGTCCAGAATCAAGGCACCAGCTGGACGGTGGCATCCCCCACGCCATCTAGAAATCTGTCTCCCAGCTTCTTGTGGCAGAAGCTATCTTAGCATCCTTGGCCTCTCTAATCTCTGTCTGTGACATGGGGTGCTCTCCTGTGGCTCTGTTTCCAAAGTTCCCTCTCCTTGTAAGGACACTGGTCACTCCAGAAAAGCCCACCCTAGTCCAGCATGGCCTCACTTTAATTCGATTAAATGTGGGAAGCTCCTGTTTTCACATAAAGTTGTTGTTGTAGGAACCAGAAATCAAGAATTGAAGAAACCGTTGGGGAGGGAGTGTGGGGGCAAATCCCAGCCTATACCTAGCATTCCCAGAGTTAGCTCACAGCTGAGTTACGAAACCTGGAGAAAGCAAAGCGGAAGCCAAGAAAAGACAGGGGCACCCTTTCCTGACTCTCTAGCTGCCTGGGGGCACCAGTGATTGACACTCCAGTCTCAGAACTTAGCAAAAGCCAAGGGTCAGAGGGGAAGGTGGTTTCAAGAAGGAGCAGAAAGGAAGAGAGGCTATTCTGGGGAGAGCAGTTTCTCATCGCTGAGAAGACCCAGGAGTCAGATGGGGGAGGGGTCTCTCCTGTGCTGTAACAGAATTGAAGAACCCCTCACATCTGTTTGTCCCTCAGCCTTGCCCACTAAGTGCCTGTTCTGTCCTAGGAATGGGAGGTGGCACACTTGGCAAAGACAAATGCTCTAACTGTGGTGCAAGAGGAGACCAGACATAAATCAGTCCGTGAGGGGATCAGAGAGAAAGAAGCCATCGCAGTGGGGTATGGAGGAAAGAAGAGGAAGTCAGGAGGGCAAGGGAGGCAGCGACCATTCAGAGACTTGACTCCTAATTAGAGTCCAGAGAGGGGGAATACAGGGGAACGAAGACAAAGCATGGGCTGAGGGGTTTGTTTGGAGCCCGGGCAAGTGTAGATTTGGTGCAAGAAGCAAACAACACAGGAGAAAGCGGACATTACAGAAGACACCCCAGGTAGGAGGATGCCACATGTGGAAGGAAACGGAAGGAGAGGAAAGACGGTGAGGGTTGGAGTGAGGAGGGTGGGGGTACAGAGGTGTGGTCCTTGCTGCGTTCCTGCCATTGTCCCTGTACAATAGGAACAGCTCATTTCTCATAGCTACGGTGGGAAAGTCAGGAAGTTCCCCAACTGCCATGAAAAAAGGAGATGAACATGGCACTTGGGCAAAGGGAGAGAGGATGAGTGGGGAAGGATTCAGTCAGGTAAAGCTTTGACACCATGAGTTTCTGGGTCATGTTAGCGTCTTCCAAGAGCACAGGGTTTTGAACCTTGACCCCTGCTATGCAGAAGACATGTTAACCTCCCTGATTTCCTGTTTTCTCATCTGGAGCTCATTGATGGCAATGTCCCAAAGACCTGGACTACTCTGAGACTGAAGGACTCTCTCTCTCTCTCTCTCTCTCTCTCTCTCTCTCTCTCTCTCTCTCTCACACACACACACACACACAATTCACAATGGTAAGTAGGTGTTTGGTTTTGTGTTGCGTTCGTAGATGTCTTGGTCTGCAGGTTGGACACCCCTAGGCTAAGACAGTCAGCTGAGACAGAGGCTCTCAGGCCCTTTGCTTCCCCAGAAACACACAGACCAACTCTAAGGAGGAATTGCAGGAGAAATCGGGGCAACCTGAGAAAGGAATTCCCCTCAGGAAGCTCATGTGTTCAGGCCGGCTTGCTTTCGCCACTTCCAGTTTCCAAAGCAAACAGGTTGAGTCTTTGCCTCCTTTCTCCTAGGTGACAAAGTGCACTTCAGTCAATGCTCACTTGGTCCAACCCTGCACCCCATCTGAAGGCTACAGCCAAGGGTCCTCTTCACAGACTCTGTATTAGCAACCCAGGGGAACATCCTGAGGATAATCCCCTCTGACACTTGAAAACTTTTGGAAGGGAAAGGGTTCAAGGGGACACTGAGGCAGAGTGTTTACTAGGAAGCAAGAGGTTTTACTAGAAGAGTTAATGCCATGGACAGACAGAAGCAAGTAACAGCATGTACCAGGGATCTAAGGAAAGTTCCAACGCCGACGCCAGAGATTGATCCCATGCTGGAGTCTCTGCAAAGAATCAAAGTCTGCTTGGCGGCAGTGGATCTGCCCTTAGATCCTTCTAAGGTTTTACTGCACAAGTCTCTGCTACCCAGGCAGGAGGCGAGGAGAGAGCTGGCTGACAGTAGGCATGGCTGCCATTATACCCTGTGGTGGAAACTCCCTCACCAGGCGAGAGATTCCAGCCCCAGGAGGTCTGTCAGCGAGCACTCTTGGTGTCTCAGCCAGGTATAGGCAGGGGAAGGCTGCTGTGTGAACATCAGCCACAGCTGGGTTTTGACATCACATTCTTACAACACTGTCTGTTGTAAGGAACCTGTGAACGTTTCTAACACACTAACACGCTCCAGTGCTAGTGTGTGACACACCATGGTGATATTGCCTACCTCCAATGGCTCTAACTTCCAGCTCTGGAATGTTTGCTTCCTCTGGAAAGACATACTTAGCATTGGCAGTAGTTGATTTTTTTACTCTCGTGGCCCGCCAACCAGCTCCCAGATTAATAAAATACACAGAGACTTATTTTTAACTTATGAATGTCCAGACTTAGTTTAACTTGTTCCTAGCCAGCTCTTCTAACTTCCAATTAGCCCGTTTCTCTTCTTCGATGATTTGCCTGTGGGCTTTATATCTCTCTGTATTCTATGTCTTTCTTCTCTTCTTACTTTATGACTGGCTGTGTGGCTGGGTAACTGACCCCTGGTGTCCTCCTCTCCTTCTCTTTTTTTCTCTCCTCCCTCTTTTCATTCTTTCTGAGCCTAGATTTCTCCTCCTATTTTTTTTCTCTCTGCCTGGTAGCCCTGTCTATTTCTCTCCCCTGCCTAGCTTTTGACCATTCAGCTCCTTATTAGGCCAATCAGGTGCATTAGACAGGCAAAGTAACACAGCTTTACAGAGTTACACAAATGCAACAAAAGAGAATGCAATAGAGCTTTGCATCATTAAACAAATACCCCACAGCATAAATGCATGTAGCACATCTTAAACTAATATTCCACAGCAATTGGCCTTGTTTCAAAGTGATTGCTCAACACATGTAGGGTAATGAATTCCTGATGTGAGTACCCCTGCCCCGACTTCTGAGGTTTACACTCTCTGGTGTGTGCAAGGGTCACAGACTGCGTCAGGCTTGGTGTTGCCCATCTGTGGGAAACCATCATAACTGCTAAGGAGCTGGGCCCTGGATGCAAGCAAGCTCTCCTTTCTCCTACAGGGCTCAGAGGACTCAATGAAGAAAGTCCCCTAGAGGAGTTTCCTGGAAGCAACATGGAAATTCCTCTTGGGGGCAGGATGACTCTGGGGAAAAAAAAAAATAAAACTCAGAGCACTGATGGTCTAAAGCCCTTTCTAGGTGACAAGAAAATGAATGCCTCATTAAGAGTCTTAGAGTTGGAACAGGGAAGTGGTATCAGTTCAGTCAAGATGATTGCCTCCAAGATATTGCATGACTAAAGAAAGTTCACTGTAAGAAAGAAGACTCAAAGCCAGGGTCTGTGTCTTGAAGTCACGGTACTCTGTCACCACAGGTCATGACCTTGGACCCCTTTGCTATATTCATGCCTGTTGTAAAACTCCCAGGTTTACCCAAGGAAAGTCACACGTGAGAACCGCAAGCTTATTCCTTCGTTCCTGGTCTCATTGAGATCTAAGTTTTCTCTGTAACTGATTATACGTTTATAATATGCCCTGGAGTGAACTGCCCCACACTACCCTCCACAGATACCTCCTTACTGTCTACGGGCTTTTGGAAAGCAAGTTGCAAGCTTAGAGCAATCTCCAAACCCCTCTTGCTAGACTTGAGTTGTTCCTCTTCGGTTCAGTTGACATTTGAGCCTGATAGTTGGTGGGGACCATCCTGTGGCTGGATCCCTGTCTGTCCACGGCTTGCTGGTAACAATCACCCAACACTCCAGTTGTAGCAGAGTTCCTCTAGGGGTCGTCTAATGCCACTCAGGAAGAGGGCATGGTCAACCCTTGTGAAGAACAATTTACAAGTGAAGACCAGAGCTCAAGACAAGAAACTTTTGAGTAATAGTCTCTTCTGGACCCCACTCCGTCTAGGCCAGCTCTCCTCAAGTTATTCATATTGGTCCCAGTTCTAGTCCATGGTCTGTCGTCATCTCCATTGTTCAAACAAAAACAGGAAGCCTGGTCAGGGCTCTGGAAAGAAGTAATGGCACCTCTTCTTTAGAAAGACATCCTTCCAGCCTGCGTTGAGCCCACTGGTTTGCTTTCTTGTCTTTCCACGTCACCAAAACCAAGTTAGTTGAACTATGAAATATGTTCTAGTATCCTCTGTAAACAGTTTCAAGTCACTTAAATTTCCAAACATTACTTTGCCTGTGTATGTAGTGGGGAGGGGGGTGTTATAATGTGCTGGCCTTGTCTGTCACCTTGGTACCCTGTCCCTTTAAGAGACAAGCTCCACCCCCTCCCAACCTGTCGTTACCCCCCCCCCTTTTGGGCAAGTGGACCCTCTCTCTCCCTCTTTCTTTCCCTCTCTGCCCACTCCCTTCTCCTCCTTTCCCCCTTTCCCTTCCATAACACACTGAGTAAACTCTCAAGCTCTCTCTACATGGTGTATCTGTCTGTCTCTCACCCACCAGGGTCTCTCACCCTTCAAGAGGACCTGCCAAGGCCTTGGGTGACCCTTGTGGGACTGGTCACCCACTACCTGTCTTTATAAATGATAACATGGCTAAGTGTGTGTTTATGGTGTGTAGGTGAGTGTGTGTGTGTGTCTGTGTTCAGGTGTTTGGTGTGTCCCTAGATGTGAGTATCCATGCGTGTGCAGGTGTCCATACACATGAATGTGTGACTGTCGAGGACAGAATTCAACCTCAAATGTTGGTGGTTAAGTTCCATCACCTTGTTTCTTTGAGGCAGAGTCTCTCATTGGTATGGAGATTGTCAAGTAGGCAGGGCTGGTTGCCAGCGTGCTCCAGGGATCCATCTCTTGGTTTTCCCACAGCTGGAATAACAAGCATTCATCAACAAATCTGCTTTCTGTTTTGTTTGCTGGTTTGTTTGTTTGTTTCAATGTGAGTTCCAGGGATAGAACTCAAATGTTTGTCCTTTCAGGGATCTTTAGTGACTGAGCCATCTCCTCAATCCCTGACTATTACTTTTTAAAATGTTTATTTTAGGTCATAGGCCCCATTAAGGAAGTTATTACTGTTGCTGTTTTAAGTGAACATATTATGAAAATGCTTTCCAAATATTCACTCTTAAACCCATAGATTAGAGCTGCCCTCAATTTTGATCAGAGAAGCTGCTCTCCATAGGGGCCAGCACTTAACACAGAGATTCTTAGCTGAGCAGAGCGCTAAGAATGAGGGGGTATTGAGTACTCAGCCCTAAACGGGGCACCTGTGTCAACCCTCCCCACACCAAGGCTCAGGAAACACTATGAAAGGTGGGCACTGAAGAATGTGAGAGTCAGAAAATGGGGAGGGGCGCTGTGAAACGCTGTCTTCTGGACTTGGCATGCCCTTTCTCTTATGAACTCACCAAAGAAGCTATGGTTATCTGCACAGAAAGAAGCCGGAAAGGTCTATCAGTGTTCCAAGAGGCTCTGGACTCAGTAGGTTACAAAATCAGAAAAGAGAGAGAAAACGAATGGGGTAAAGGATAGTGGGGTACACTGGGGTACACTGCCTTACGGGAGTCAGAGAGAGCAGATGGGGGGAAATACGATCAAGATAATCTGTAAAACTGTCTAGATATTCTATTAAAAAACAAACACAAATAAAATGTTTACTTTTCAAATGGAGGATTAGTGGGTGAGAAAATTAGATCCCCAATACTAAACCATGACTTGGTAGAAACGCTGTGAACTACAGCCCCTGTCCTCACGCCCACATTTAGCTTCTAAAGTCAAGGCACACAATTCTCAAAGAATCTGATGAGCCTTAACTAGGATGAGGACATCATCTTAAGATTTCATTTCTGGCCGTCAATCCAGTCGAAACTCCAAGACACCACTGAATGGGAGATTCTGAATACTGAAGCGTGAATCAAGATTTCCATTAAAAGAAAGAAAAAAAACCCACCAGCCCATTCCCAGGCTTTTCTTCATTTGTATACCTATGAGAAGCAGCTGCAACTTTGCATACAAGTGATTTCTTTTGACATAAATAAAATGTTTTTCTTGGCCATTTTTAGCCACTGTAGCATTAAAATAAATAAATAATACAGAAACTGTTGAAAAGGCTTGCTTAAGAAAATAACTTCGTTGGCTTCCTGAATGGCTGACTCTTGGTCTGTTGTTGGGTTTTTTTTTTTTTTAAAGTCCGCCATGCATGCCATCCCCGATTCAATTTTCTTCCACCTCCATAGACCTCTGCTCTTTAAAATGCGACTCAGCTTTTTGATACAAAGATTTCTTTCTCTTAAAGATGCACTGCCGTTCAAGATAAATGATATTCGGAGACTTTGAAAGCACTTTTAAGCAAGGCGTAAAGAAATCTAAACGCAATGCCTCCGTACCAGAGAGAAACATGTCAGCAAGTAGCTGCCTCCAGATCTGTCTACAGAAGAGTCCCGTGTCACAAAAACCTGCCCCATGATCCACTGCTGCACAGGACCCAAAACTATAGGAGCCGTTGAGTAGGCTAAAAATATCTACCGAAGTCAGTGGGACACATGCACACTCACACTGACACAGACACACACACACAGACACACACACACACACACACACACACAACAGGACAAGAATGTAGGAAGGGAATTATTGGAGAGCAGGAGAGGAGTAAGAGTCACGGGGTGAATGTGATCCCCAAAGTACTTTATATACGCATATGAAATTGTCAGGGAATAACTAAAGAAAAGAAAAACAGAGAGGGGGGAATTTCCCATAAAACAAACAACAAAAACCAAAGGAAGAATGTCCAGCAAGAGGCTGTCTTCTGCCCGTGTGTCTGCAGACCTGCTCTCCACCTAGCTAGTGCTATTTCTTCCTCACAGCCTTGCTTCCCTTGCTACTCCTCAGGCTGCAGCAGGAAGGGTCCTGTCCTGCTTCTCTTGTGAACAAAGCCCTTCTGAGGCCAGATTACGATCTTTTCCATATTTCTACCTCCCTAAATACTTGTATAAGCTTTTGTACTTTTTAGGGTTCTGTGGATGCTCACTGTACTAATTGATGGACGCTCTGGCAAGGGGAGAGGTTCATCTCTCACATGGATCATAAGCATTCAGCTTCTCCTGATTCTGCAGGTCTATAACGCATGACCTCAGACACAGGGCCAGTCCTTGATTCATTGTCAGACCGGGCGGGTGATAGGATGGGTATACTTTGCCAAGTCTCCCACCAGCCAGGAGGCCAACCTGTCATGTGTTGTTTCCATAAAGGACCTTGGGTACACAGCCCATTGCAGCAGGAGCCCACAAGTCTCTATTTGCTTAGTTCGAACTATTGTACCCACTCCAGGTCTCCAGGCGTCCGCTCAGAGGCAGTGTGAGGAGACACCTATTAAGGAAAGCTCTGTTTAAAGGAAGAAAATCAAGGATGTCCATTTTTTGCTCCTTTCTCCCATTGGCTGGCTAAACAAACACAGCTGATCCTCATCATTCACAGAGTCCATACATACTTGCAGATTTTCCCAATTGCTGATTGATCTGTAGTCCCCAAACTGACACTCCGGAAGTCTGGTGGCCATACAGAGACAGGCACAGAATTGGGGAAACTGAGTTGCCCAACAGGCATGTCCCTCACTGACGGGGCACCAGGCAACAACAGGCATCTGTTTCAGCTGCCGCAGACTAGATCTTCCTTGCAATCTCCTTCCTGCCCGAATTGGTTTAAATGCCCGAAGTGGACTGCTGAGTTGCTATCCTGTGTTCCTAAGCATGGAAAGTCATGACACATGGAAGTTTAGTTCCCGTGTGAGTGATAATGCTGTTGGCTATGAGTTCAGTGTTAATGAATAAACAATATTGGTCATGGAGGAGGGAGGGCACCCCAGAGGGAAAGAGAAGGGGGAGGAATAAAATAACATCAAGGATATTGGAAAAAGTCATAAAGAATTACGTTATTTTATATGTATTCAAAATGATACATTATATATGTGTGCATACAAATTACATATATATCAAATACCTATGAATGTGTATATACATAGGTAATAAATATTTTTAATTGAAGTTATACCACACAGGGTGACGATGTCCATAAACTTTCAAACAAAGTCATCAGTGCCAAGAATGGGAAGTTTTCCAAGTTGCTGCTCAGGAGAAACTACGAAAGATCCAAAATCATACAAGCTATTGCAGTTGCTCTTGGTTACCTACCACAATAAGAGGTAGGACCCTATTTACTGAAGACATCGCATGTTTTGGGCATAGGAGTTGGAGGAGTCCAGAAGGAACTCACGTAGAAGATTTCATCCTTAGTACTAGCTCTCATCGAAACAGAAGGAGCTCTCCAAGCTGCCAATGGAGAAAAGCAATCAATAGTTCTACCCAGCTGTAATATCTACGAACAGCAACAGTGACCAGAATGGCAACATATTCCAAAAGGTGCGATACTAGCACTTGTATCCTAGGTATAATCAGCGGCCACCTAATTAAACTGAAGGCCCCTCTCCATGGGAAGGAATTCATGTCTGATACTATAAACCTAGCCAACTGCCCATGGCTGGTGAGGCCATGGAACCTGGAGGAGAAGCTACTACTGCCTCTTTTCTATGCCAGTATAATCTCTAACTGCCCTCTAAACACACCCTTACAGCCACAGCTCTTGCCCATATAGCTCTTGACCATCATCAAAGAAATTTCTCTTGGCAATGGACAGATATCGATACAGAAAGCATTATATACTGATCAAAATGCAGAGAACAATCAACCATGGGGTGCACCCCCCAACTGATACATTAACCGCACAACCCCTAGACCTACGGCTCAGTTAGCAACATGGAAGAGAGGGGAGAAAGACAGTAAGAGCCAGAGAATGGGGAAGACTGCCAAAAAGGACACCAAATGGAAGAGGGGTAGGGAGGGAGATGAGAGAGTGTATCTGGGAGGAGGTAGAAGGCTGAAAATAATCAAAATACATTGTATAAAATTCTCAAAAATTTAATCTTTAAGAACATTGTACTCAGATAGGGGGTCCTTCATAAAAAATATAAGATGGGGTGATGTGCTGACTTGCTGACAGATGTCTTATGAACAGGGCCCACAGAAAGAGAGCCCTGTATGTCCTTGTGCCCCCCCACCCCAGGAGGAATGGTTCCACATTCACCGAGTCAGTGTTTGTAGTGATGAGATGTGGCTACCATGAGTAAGCAGAGAGACTATTTTTCTGTGTGATGTGTTTGAGGGTTTGCGGGTGCAAATGGGTATGCATTTGAGTGCATCTGGATGAATGAGCCTATGGAAGTCAAAGGACAACCCCAGGTATCTTTTTCAGGGACCATCCATGTCATTTTTGAGAGAGGGTCGCATTTGCTGAACTTTGAACTGGTCAATAGACTAGAATAGCTGGCCAGTGAGCTCCAGGGTTCTGCCTGCCTCCTCCTCAGTGCTGGGATGAAGACTGTGTGATCGTGTTCGACCTTTCACATGGCTGCCAGGCGTCAAGTTCCAGTCCTCAAACTGGACAGATAAGCACCTTGCAGAAGCCATCTTCCCGGCCCGGAGTCTGGCTATGATTTATAAGGATCTTCCTCATGCTTAGTGTACAACCTGGAGAGGAATAGCTTCCTTCTTCTGATCCAGTTTTTAGTGAGGGAACTGACCTTGACATACAACTATCAAAGTGAGCTGCTGATTCAGGCAAGTCAGAGGAAGTTCCCTGGGCACAGAAAGTTTGTCTAAGAGCCACAGGCAGACAAGAAGACACTGGCTCAGGTCCCAGGAAAGAAACCCAGAGAGGCAAATGTGAGAGCAGGGCTACATTTGGATGAAGGTACTTCCAAAGTAAAGGAAGCCACATTTGAGGGAGAAAAGTGGTAACATGGAGCTCAGGGAGGCCCAAGGAGGCTCTTCGGAAGGAAGGCTTATTCAGAGTATTACCAATTGAGACAAGAGTCCTGGGACTTGATATCTCTACATTAAGTGTCATCATCCAGAGTGACATCCCCCTTCGGTTGAAGACATCGACAGGGAAAGACAGCTGTAGGCAGATGGCAATCACGGGTGTTAAAGGAGTGGATGCTTTCGTTGGAATTCGGTGAGATACAAGTATCTGAAAAGACTTAGAGCTGAAAAGAAAGCCAGTGATGCTGAACAGAGAATAGCAGGTGCAAGTCCGAAAGGACAGGCGTGGGATACGTGAACAACATAAGGAAGAACCGTGTAGAACTCGGTCTAGTGAGGACAATGCTAAATGCAGTTGAAGCTGGAGAACTGGTCTGGATAAAGTCCTCTGGGACCTCTTCCAGTGTCCACCCTAAGAGTCACACAAAAAAAATCTTGATGGATTTAGAGCCATCAAGAATGTGGTATGCTCTGCTTAAGAGAACAGAATTGAGAGTCCCAGAAAGGAGGGTGAGTTGATAGGTGAATACCAGTTACATTCTTAGCTACTATGATCGCTAATAAGTGAGGGGCTGAGAGGTCTTTAGGGGACAATGCCAACAGAACTTAATGCTTACACAGAGATAGAGTGATTTAGGGGCTTTTCAGTTCATGTTTACCTGGACGGATGGATGGATGGATGGATGGATGGATGGATGGATGGATGCATAGACGAATGTATGAATGGATGGATAAAGGATGGATTCAAGGATGATAGATGAGTAGCTGGATTAATGGATCAGTGGATGAGGAAAGATGGATATGCCCTGTGTTGAGATGGAGACTACCGGAAAAGGACCAGGTTTAGAAGATGGTTATGAAGACCGTTAGCACATTCTAATTTTTCACATTGTACCCAAAGCAGTAAAATGACATCTGTGTGTCTGTCACACAGAAGCTTTTGACAAAGACTTAAACTCTGGGGGCGGTGGAAATGGTAGTGGAAGAGCAGAAGTTTCTGGTGGGGATGAGCCTGTATGGGGAGCCAAGGAGAAAGGAAAGGGATGCGACTTCAAGAGCTAGGAGCATCCAGTGACAGAAAGAGGAGATATAGACAACAAAAGACCGGGAAGAATGAGCAAAGAAGTGGAAGAAAAGAGGGGGAGAGGAAGTCAAAGACCCACAAAGGATGATATTGTATCAAGAGGAAAGGGATACGAGGTCAAGTGGTGTGGGAGCCTCACGGGGAGAAAGATTGGAAACTTTCCACGGATATATAACAGACAGCAGAGCTGAGGTCCAGTGGGAGGGAAAGAATCATTAACATAATATTTTCTTTACCTGTTTAGCATTGGGTTTTACAGAGACAGACAGCATCACCTTTTTGGATAATGCATTCCCTTTCTGTTCTGTCTTTGGCTCATGGGAGAAAAACCTACAGGAAAGCTTAGCACTTACAGAAATGACTGTGCAAATGTCCAAGCCAAAGAATCACTCCACCTTTGATTAGCTTGGGAACAGCCAGGTCTCTGTTGCTAGAAAGATGAAAAGCTTGGAGAGAAACCAAATACATAGAACTCAGGCAAGAGTGAAATATTCCCTGAACCCAAAATCTTGCAAAGTTTAATGCCAGCTCCTGTTGAACTTTCAGTGAGTCGTCTGGTCATCCATCTGTTGTAGGGAGAGGGGCCTGCTTGTTTAGCCCCAAAATAACCACACAGAAACTGTATTAATTAAATTACTGCTTGGCCCATTAACTCTAGCCTCTTATTGGCCAATTCTCACATCTTGATTTAACCCGTTTTTATTAATCTGTATATCGCCACGTGGCAGTGTCTTACCAGGAATGATTCAGCACGTCTGGCTCTGGCGGCTCCATGGTGGCTCTCTCCCACTCTGCTTTCTTCCTTCCAGCATTCAGTTGTTTTCCCCACCTATCTAAGTTCTGCCTGATCAAAAGGCATTTCATTAACCAATGAAAGCAACACATAAACAAAAGGACCTCCTACACCATAGTTTAATACCAGCTCCTGCTGGACTTTCAGTGAGTCCTCTGGCCATCCACCCATCCATTCATTCAATGTAAATTGACACAGTCAGGTTGGAAACAATGGCAAGGGTTACACCAAGATCTGTGAAAACACTCTTCTATGATGAGGTCATCATTTCACTTTTTTTTAAACAGTGTCCATAGGTATAATTCAGAAGAAACAGCAGAACATCACATTATACACATTAAATGCATAGTCAAAGCAGATCATCTCTAAAGCGAAACTTGGGGAGTAACGTGGATGTTCAATAGCTTGGGATGCCTTTAATATTCTCCAAGTGACAGGAAGTAGTGCTGAGGAATCATTAAAATGACTTCACAGCACCATGGGGGAGAATGGTAAAGTACAAGTCAAACTCAAAGGAACAGATTTGGTAATAGTTATCCATGAATGTTACTTGGAAATATGGTCTCAGCAATGAGATCATTGAGCACAGGGCCATGCCTTAGACCTTGCGTGTGTGTGTGTGTGCATATGTATACACATGTGTACATGCTTGTGAAGGTGCATATGAGTATGCACATGTATTCATAGGCCAGAAGTCAATGCCAGGCATCTTCAGTTGCTTCTCAATCTTGCTTATTTGAGACAGAGTCTCTTACAGAACCTGCAGCTTGCTGATAAATAGTCTGGCTGGCCAAAAAGCTCTGAGATCTTCCTGTCTCCACCTCCCTAGCATAGGTACCTTCTGCCACACTCTGACTTTACATGGGTGAAAGGATCCGAACTCAGGTACTCATGGTTGCACATAGGCCATATTTACCATCTGAACCATATCTCTAGCTCCAATTTTCAATTTTAAAAGTTATATTGTTTTCTAATTTGCTTGTTCATTTAAAGTAGAAAGGGTTAATATCTTGTGAGAAGTAGGAAGGACCAAAAGGGACCTTAAAACAAAGCTGAGGGGGAACCCACAAGTGTTCTGAATATACTGGTGTCGTGGCTGGACACCGCAGCGTTTGGGAGGAATTGCATGGTAACAGCATCTCCTTGGTTCCCTTGAGCTCTTAATGATGGACAATAGAGAAGTCTCCCACTGGCCTAGGTGTTCTGAGTCTTAGATTTGATCTTTCAAATTGCCTCTGCAGAAAACATTTTGTGCTAGCCAAGAATCCTATGTAATTAAGCAGGCAGAGCCTGCTTCTCACATAATTATACCTGAAGGGATTTGGGCATCTGCTTCAGCAGACTCCAGAGGAAGGCTATAACTTGTGTGTTGGTGGATGAATCGGGTAACAGACCTGGAAGAATGTAGCATCTCCCAGAGCACTTAGCCATCTTGGAGTGTGGGTAGGAGACTTATGTGTAGGGTTGAACCTCTATGTGTAGTGTTGAACCTCTATGTGTAGGGCTGAGCCTCTATGTGTAGGATTGAGCCCTGGAGGGGTCTTCTGTCACTTTTGATGCTCCTTGATCTTCCCTGGGGAAGTAGGGGTGACTTTGCTACCTCCTGGCAGGAGGGTCTGATTCTCATGTGTGTCAGAATTGGGAGTAAGAACCCATGTCTGTTTCACCAGTGATGGCGGATTTGTGTGTTAAAAGCCACACACTTCTCTACTGAAATTGCAATGCCTTCCCCTACTGACGCCTCTCTCAATCACATGTCATCTTAGCCCTGAGTTTCTGTTTCCAAGGGTTAGATATGCAACGTCTTTTATAAAAAGTTTCTAAAGATTCTGTGTGTGTGTGTGTGTGTGTGTGCACGCACGCGCGCACCTGCATGAGTTCTTGTTCACCACAAGCATGCAGGAGTCTGCAGAAGCCAGAGACGTTATCTTATACAGAACTGGAGTTATAGGCAGTTCTGAGCAGCCATGTGAGTGCTTGAAGCTAAACCTTGTTCTCTACAAAAGCAGTAAGCAGTAAACATCATCTTAGCAGCTGAGCCATCTCCCCAGCCCTTCAATTGCTTCTTTATGATTTTTTTCCTGCTTAAGATTGAATGTAGAACATTATAGGAAATTGCTCTACCAAGGACCTGCTTCCTGAACCCTGATCTAGAATTCTGGGAAAGAAAAACACCCTTTTGATTGAAAACAGGGGGTTTGGTTTGTTGTCGTTGTTTGTGTTAAGTTTCACCTAGAGACCAGCTTCTAAGTGCTGCCCATTGGAACCAGGCACCTTGCTCCTGATGGACATACAGGCTGACTTAGGCGCTGCTTGCAACAAGCAACATCTATGGGAGAAAACATGGGAACACTTGCACCGATTCCACAAGTGTGCCCTGTCTCTCACAGAGTGACGATCTGAGTTGACTACACGGAGACAGAGGCCATTGAACTATCAACAAGATGCTTTGCTCCCCCCAAAACTGTGGCTTTGGTGGACCCAGAGTCTCTTTCAAGGTTCCTGTCATAGTTTTATTTACACTGTGATAAAATATCCTGGCAAAAGGCAGCTTAGGTGAGGAAAGGGTTTATTTGGCTTAAAATGTATGGTATACGGTACATCAACGAGGGGAAGCCTAGGTGGGAACTCAAGCAGCTGGTCCTATCACAAGCACAGAGCAGAGAGAAACCAGTGCGTGCAAGCCTGATTTCTGGCTTGCTTGCTTAACTTGCTCTCTGCTGGCTTTCTCCCTTCTTACACTGTTAAGAAGCCCTGTTTTAGGGAGTGGCGCCACCCACAGTGGGCTGGGTCTTCCTGCATCAATTAACAATGATGACCAATTAACAATGATGACAAACCTACAAACCTGTTCACAGGCCAATTTGAGCTCAATAACTCCTCACCGACACCCTCTTCCCAGGTGACTCTAGGCTGTGTCAAGCTGACAGTTGAGGCTGACATCACACTTCCCAGGTTCACTTAGGAAAACCAGAGTGTAAACCAAGCGCTTCCTGGAGCTTCTTAAAGGTCTCTGTTCCCCTAACACTCAGGCCACGCACCCTTGCCTGACCAAGAACCCAATTCCCAGCCCTGGGTGGCAAATATCAGCCTCTTAAATCATGACCACAGTCTAGCCAAGAGAAGCAAAGGCCGTTGCCAACGTCTAGGTCTTGATAAATAAATTCTTCCTTGACAGCAGAGAAAGGCTTGGCCCAGCCACCGGCTCCTTAAACATTTTAATTTAATTCAACTGGGATTTATTATGCACCTACAGTCAGGAGCCAAACTCAAAAACTGAAACTTGGAAGATGGGGGTAGCTGCATTTTGCTGTGCTGTGCTAGGAAAGGGGTGGCTCTTTCTGGAATGAATGCACATTCGTATCATGCAGACAGCATTCCGATTGATCCTGAAACTCGTCTCTTTTTATTCTGTTTGTCACAGATTCCTGTCTCCCATCACTTCTCTCTAGCAAGACTTTGTCCTTCCTTATATAATTCCACCCTCTCGCCCCTCCTGTGAGGAGTCCCACTCAGTCTGAGGCTTGGAAGTCACCTCTCAGAGTCTGATAGGCTTCCAGCCCTCCATTCTTTTGCCACTGTGGATATCTGCTCACCCCAGAAAGTTCACATCTGCCTGCTTCCCAAATCTCATAACATGGACACGTCTCATAGGTGGGCAAGACTCTAGGCTATGGAGCTATCCACAGCAGGGAAGACCTGACTCACCATATGCTTTTCTATATAGAGCAAACGATACCACAGAAAATAATATAACCAGGAAGAACCAATAGGAGGCTGCAGGAGCTGAGGGATGACTCAGTGGCTAGTGGAGCTTGCTGTTCTTTCACAGTACCAGAGTTTGCTTTCAAAATCCATACTGGGCCGTTAAACGCTAGGCTCACAACCAAAAATATAAGAGTTCGGTTCCCAGCACCCATGGCTGTCCCTCCAGGTACTTAAAAAAAATCCATACTGGATGGTTCACAGCTGCTTGTAAGTCCAGTTCCAGAAGAACCAACATCTTCTTTGACCTGTGAGCATACATACACAGACATATATACACATAAAATTTTAAAAATCTTTTAAATGCAGATAGATAGATAGATAGACAGATAGACAGATATAACATATGTGGTTACTATAGCATAAAGGGAAATATAAAAGAAATAAATTTATGCAAAGCTAAGTTTCATATATTCAGTTTACAGTGGTATAATATTGACTCTAAGGAGAGTGCCTACAGTTGGGACTATGTATGAAAACTACAAACACCCACAAATAATGAGTTTAGCTGAAAAGACAATTGATAAATTAATATGGAATTCTCATGCATATCCCAATATAACATATAGTCAAATATCCCAAATAAAGTAGAAAAGAAAGAAAATATAAAATCAAAAATAAATAAGGAACTAATGAAATTTAATTAGTAAGCTGAAATATTCAAATGAAATTGCGTTAATAATTACATTAAATATGAATGGACAAATACTTAGTAGAAAAAAAAGACTGTCAGAATTTTTTTTTAAATCAAGACAGAAGGGTGTACTGTCTATTAAGAGATGTGTCTTAAATATAAAGCTATAGATAATATAAAATTCAATAAAAGTTAGAATATAAACCAGACATTACAGCTAAATTCAACAGAATAAACCAAGAACATTTACAGAGCTAGAAATGGGCATTTTTTTAGTTGAGTGAAAGGAATAAATTTCTCAAGAACCCTCACATATATAGTCAGTCTGTGTGTGTGTGTGTGTGTGTGCCTGCCTCTCTCTCTCTCTCTCTCTCTCTCTCTCTCTCTCTTTCTGACTCTACACACACCTAATAACATATTAAAAATACATGAAATGGGAAGTTATTAGGAATTCTTTGTTTCCAAAAAGAAGCGTTGGTCACATTCTGTGACATCACGTGACGGTGGCACACCCACACTCTCCATGCAGGTAGGTCTGGCCAGTGCTGGCCTCTAGATTCAGGTCTCATCTGGCAGCCCATGTCCACAACAGATTTGATGAGATCTAGACTATGTCTTTAAGCTCTTTTTGAACCATAGAGAAAATAATGCATAGTCCTTTGGCATAGCCGAGAAACTGAAACGGTGCCAATGGCAGCTCTCCTGCTTTGTGAGAAAGAGGCCAAGGAAAGGGCCTTAGCATCGTTGCTGGAGTCCCTGAATCCAGCCATGCCTGAAGGTGTAACTCCGCGGCTCTTCTGCCACACTTGATTGAAATAGGTAATATTTGTCATGTCCAGGCATAGGGTGCCCATAAATATACTGCATTAACTCCACTGCAGACACTCAGGTGGCACTAACCTTTGTCCTTAGGTGTGGACCCACAAATTGAGGAGTAAGGTGAATGTATTTGGTAGGCAAGAAGAGAATCAATCCCTGTGGGTGGGGTGAGACATGACTCTAAGAATCACCGTCCCCATGTGAAATGCCTGCTTCATATGTGTCCTAAGGCCTCCTTGCTTTCTACCCCCATTCTCATCAGTTGACAAAACACTGAGGTGAGTCGGGATGAGTCCTAATCTGGCCATTTGAGGCTACTCAGTTCCTGTTCTAGGAAACTTGAGAACAGTCACCAAAGTGGGAGACTGGGATAGAGAGGGAGAGTGATGGGGGGAGTGGGTTGAGACAGTCTCATCATCTCAGAGCAGGGTGGGGCAGGGTCAATGGGTGACTCTGCCTCTGCAGCTGCCAGTAAAGCAATGAGGGCAGTGTTTTCAGAAAAGCCACTAGACACTTAGCCTTGCTGGAGCCGCCTGGCCGCAGCCAAGCCAAAGAGGCAGTGGGATGGCAGAGATGCTCAGTAAAGACTCTGGGACCTAATTCTCTCCTGGCATGGGCCGGGTGAGGAGGAAAATTACCTGGTCTGGATGGAGCAGATTGGGGTGGAGAACAGAAACAATCAGGATGGAGGACACATTCATAGGCAGGCAATGACCTCCTCTGGATTTTGGTAGCCAAGAACCCTCCGTTAGTGGAGGAGAGGCCACGAAATGGGGAACTATTGTTTGACACCCTCCAGCAAGCACTTGGTCACCTTCTCAACTTTGAGTTCACTGTTTGGCTCCACTCAGCCTCAGAGAACATTCCCTGTGAGGTTCCCTGGATATAGGGTTACAGGAGGCAGTTGTCAAATGCCCAGCATAGGTGCTGGGAACTGAACTCAGGTCCTTTGGAAGAGCAGGAGACACACAGCTTACCAAATTATCCTTACGTGTCTTCATGACTTACTTTAGTTCAACAAGACCTATAAGGTCCAAACTTAAATTCCTGTCCTAGATCAAATGTCAAAGGAGGCAAAGCCTAAGTTCTTTGCCTCTTTCCCATGTCGCGAACCCGGTTTTCAGATGCTGTGGAGGTCTCTCTCAGCCTTGAGCAGACCTGCCACAGCCTCTTTTCCTGCGTGGAAGGCAGATATCCAACTTGAGGACGGGCCAGAGAGAAAGTGTCCCCTTAGGAGACACCACCAAGATTGTTTTCCCCACAACAACATTTGTACCGGGGTGTGTGCATATATGCATACATGTATGCACATGCATGTGCACGTAGTTGTGTGTGATAGTTTAGAGTCTGAACGCAAGTAAACATGCAAATTTCCCTGTGAGAGCCTTCAGAGGCCACAAACCTCAAAGCGCAAAGTCAAAGCAACTGCTTTATTAGAGGTCTTGGCCCCATCTTTCCCAGCTCAGCTCCAGAGTCTGCACATCTTCCAACCTCCCCACCGCCCTGTGCATTTACTCGCTCATTTGTATATGCGTCTGGGTATATGTCAGCCAGTAGTAGTCAGAGGACAACTTGGAAAATGTCTGTTCTCTCGTTCTCCCATGCGTGTCCTGGGATCAAAGCAGGCCTGGGGTCAAGACGGGTGGCTGGGCTATCTCAGGGTTCCCTTTTCTGTCCTTTTAAATAAGCTAAGTCTTAAACTCCATGCACGACTTCACAGGTGTCTAACACCATGGGTTCATCATCATCTGCCTTGCCTCTGCTGGATGCTACCAGTGAAAGCATCGTACTAGGTCTCCTCAGTACCATTTACCGGGCATCTGTAATGCTCTGAACGGAAACTGTCCCCTACGGGCTCGTGTGCTTAAACACTTGGGCACTAGCAGGTGACATTGTTTGTGGAGGTGGTTGAATCTGTAGGAAGTGGAGATTTTATAGTCTGACCATACTTCCTGTTTCTCCCTCCTTGGTGACCGAAAGTAGACAGTTGCCTTATGCTTCAGCCACTGTGGAGCTACTTGCAGCCATGTCTTCCCCACCATGATAGACGACAGTCCCTGAGCTGTGTGCCAGAAAAAAAATATATTTCTTCCTTCAGTCTTTCTGTTATTTATTTTTATCATAGTGATAAGAAAAAATGCCTAATACACACCTCATGCCAATTCAGGGATCCAGGCAGACTCCACCATCCACTCTTTTCATACATGAGTTAAATATTTTTTTTCTCTCATGGACCAGGTGACAGTAGCTCATAGAAGCTAAATGTCTTGCCCCCAAATCACACAGCTTTTCAAAGGCCAAGGTCAGAACCCTTCCAGGTCCAGATACTCAACACAGGTTCTTAACTCTCTGAAAACAGGAGAACTGAGGCTTGTGGCTGTACTTCACCATCCAAAGACACAAAGGACCTCAGAGAAGGCTCCACACCTCCGGCCCTCAGTACAGGGACCCAACTGGTTAAAGAACTCTGATTTTCCTTTGGGAAGAAATAATTCTAATACCAGGGCTCCTCAATTACTCTGTGCAATTAAGTCCTGAGTGCTTGTTTGAACAATTAACCAAAATAATTATAAACGTATCTCTGTTACTACAATTGCATATTAACAAAGGCTCAGGGCCAATTAATCATTACTCCATCAATATCCAATTTGCATAAACCTATCGTCTTTAAAGACTCCATGTTTGGGGTGACAGGGCTCCTTCATCGATTATGGAAATGTAACCATCAAACCTCCCTGAGGCCGTCAGAAGGAATAAAAGGGGTTGTCTGTTGTGGGCTGCTTAGCACTCTGCCCACCTTCCCCAGGACAGGCAGGGATGGAGAACAAAGGGGAGAGACACAATTGGTTTGCAGTGAGAGGAAACAGAGGAGTTTCAGACTGTGAGGGTGATGGGCAGAGGGCAGGCATCATGCCTGTGTTGGGGGGGGGGGGGCGGGAGAAATAGCAGCTTAGGTATACATGGAGTCATCCAAATTCATTCATTCATTCATTCATTCATTCATTCATTTATCCAATTGGTCAATCCACAGATTTCTCTTTGGTATTCGATAAGGGCTAAAAAGCAATAGTGAATGAGATTCTTCCGGGTCCATGATAAGTAACGTAGACAAGATGCAGTGGTAAGGGTGGATTTTCCAAAAACCAGTGCTAAGAGCTCGATGTGTGAAATGGGTCATGCTCAAGTCCTATGGAAGGGAGGAAAGGAGCCATGTTTGGCAGGGAGAAGTTAGGCTTTGATCAGGACTGGCAGAGCCTCAGGCCCACCTGCTGTGGTGGTCTGAGGCAAGCCTGACATCAGAGCTGTTTGGAGCTGGATGTTCACAGCCCCACTTGCCTGGCTTGCCCAGTCACTGGAAGCAGGCTGCCCAGACTGAGCTGACCTGGCAATCAAGAGAGACTGGGAGCTGCCCTGTGCTGACTCATCTTTGTGCAACTGGAATGGGAGTCCTTTCTGTTATGAATAGGTGTGTGTGCGTGTGTACACAAGTGTGTGTACATGTATGTGCATGTGGGTGTGTTTGCAGCTGTGCACATATGCAGGCCAGCGGTCGACTTTGGGTGTCTTACTTGATGGTTGATTGTTCTCCGCTTTATGTCTTGAGACAAGGTCTCTCACTGAACCTGTAGCTTAGCAATTTGGCTAGACTTGCTGGCTAATAAGCTTCAAGGGTTCATCTGCCCCCTCTTCCAAACTAGTTTTATATTCCACTTTTATGTAGGTATTGGGGGTTTGAACTTGGCTCCTCATATGTGCGTACTAGGCACCTTACTGACTGAGCTATATCCCCAAGCCTCAAGTCTTTTTGGAAGAGCCCACTAAAATTGGTAAAGCCACAGCAGAGAGAAAGAGATAAAGACACAGGAACCCAGAGAAGGTACAACTCTTGCTGACTCAAGAGACAAGAGGACCATCATAGGAGGTAACATTTGAAGGAGGTAACGTTAAAACAAGATCTGAAATAGGGACATACCCCATCAGGCTGGGAGAAGAGTGAGTGTGTCTCAGACAGGAGGACTTGCTGAGGCTCAGCAGGGAGGAGACAGAGAACTCAGAGGGGCAGCGGGCATGGGACTAGGAGACTGCTCAGTGTGGACCTTGCCTGACCAGCCCAAGACATACGTGTCCAGGTTGCTCTCTCCACTGTGACCAGGCTATTATCCCAATGGGCTCCTCTGTTTTCCAGGAACAGGGAAGTGAGATGACATCATCATGGAGATGGTACCCAGCCATGCATTACTGGGCCTCCGAGCATCCCACAACCTCTCCTCTGCCTGTGGGAACAAGACGGCTGTTTCAATTACGCATCATTTGTGAGTAGGGTACACTGATGGGTGAGATACATGCTGCTGGTGTTGTCTATTCACGATCTAAACTTCTGCAAGGAGAGGGGTGTGTCACTTTGCTCATGCGGCAGTCAGAAAGCAATTCTCAGAAGTCAGTTCTCTACCTCCATCCTTAGAGTCCTAGGGATCAAAGTTGGGTCATCAGATTTGGTGGCAACGGATCCATTGAGGCATCTGATTTTTTCAAAAAAAAAAAAACCTTACTAGTATGTATTAGGTGATAAAGTTTAGAATGACGTTGTTGTTGAGATGTCTATATTGCGTAAATTGATCACACTCCCCTCCCATTAGCCACCCACAGCCTTCCTCTCTCCTGCTTCGCATGGTCCTCTTCCTCTTCATAAAGCATCCCCCTTTCTGTCTTCATTCATTTTAATCTCTCTCTCCCTCCCTCTCCCTCCCTCTCCTCCCTCTTACCTTCTCTCTCTCTCCCTCCCCCTCTCTCCTTCTCTCTCTCTCTCTCTCTGTCACACACACACACACACACACACACACACACACACACACAATATGCAGAGAGAGACAGGGACAGAGAAAGTCAGACAGGAAAGAAGCAGAGAGACAAATCTGAGAAAAGAAAACACTGCGCATGTGCTGTTTCAGCTCACTTCCTGAGATGCTAAGTGCAGATAAAACCATCTCGAGACATCTGTAGATGGCACCTTAATCACTAGCCACTAGGCCTTCCAGGAACCAGGTATTCTGCACGGCTCGATGAGATCATGGCACAGACTCCTAAGCCTTGTTGCAGGGACAGAATATGACAGGAATCAAAGTAAAAGTTTAGGAGGAAAATAACGATCACACAAAAGAGCTATGGATGAAAGAGAAAGCGAAGCAGAAAAGCAGGTAACTTCAGAATGCAGACCCGGCCCCCTTCCTGGCGATCTGCTGGACAACGGTTTAGCCTGGATTGAGGTGTGTGACGGGAAGAGAAGGGCAAAAGGAAATGGAATTCACCTGCGTGTATCCAGGTAAGGGTTAAAATGCTACAAGGTGACCACAGGAGGAGAGCAATTTCTGGGCCTACAGTGATAGCTACTTCCACAGCAGAGGGCTTACTGCAAACAGTCTGAACAGCCCAAACACAAGGCCCAGGAAGTAAAACTAAAGGCAAGATCCCCAGAGACAAGCAGAACTTGCTGGAGAGGCAAAGTCCTGCTTAGTCTCAAGGACAGGGAGCTTTACTGGAGTTGAGAGTCTGGGGAAGGGGCAGTTTGTCCTGGCCCCAGCATAGAAAAGGGGACATGAGATCAGCTGATGGTGGTACCTGTACTCTGGTCTCACAGTTGCTTCCAGACACAGTTAGTCTTGCAAAACCAAGATAAAGGAAAACTTTTGCCCAAGATGCTAACATAGATTCTGCCATCCAAAAGTACCTTGGGCATTGCAGGCAGCAGGGTGGTGGGGAGGGATCCTGAAATCCCTGCCCTCGGATATTTGAGGCAGAAGGTTAATGAGTTTGAGACCAGCCTGGACTACATAGTGAGTTCGAGCTAACCTAGGCTATATATACTAAGACACTGTCAAGAAGAAGAAGGAGAGAGAGAGGAAGAGGAAGGGAAAGAAATTTCCCTGGAGATAGCTTAGTAAGTAAAGGTGTTGGCGGCCAAGTTCAATTCCCACATCCCATATAGTGGAAGGAATCATGCAAATTAGTCTCTGATCCTACCCCCCACACATACTGTGGTACATATGCCAGTCCCTCAACACAGACACATTACAATTATAAACGGAAGGAAGGACTAATTGAATAATCCTTTAGACGCCTGGGCCTGCAAAGTCAGTCTGGGTCCACAAACATTTTAGATGAACACCTACGGTGCACCTACTGTGTGCATTGTTCTAAGTCATGTCCTCTTCATTCCACAAAGAAACCTCCTACATGAAACATGGGTGAGCCAGCTGGGGGATCCCATCACCATGTAACCTCACTGGGTTCATCGGGAATCATGATTTTTTTTCCCCCAGGGAGAAACAGACTCCAGTTAGCTCTTTTCTAACAGAATCCCCTTGGTGTCTACTATGCAAACTCTACAAGATGCATGTTCCTCAATGTAGCATCCAGCCACCACTCTAGACAAAGGAAAATGTATTTTAATTCCCAATAGCAAGACACCACATTGCCAAGGAAATGTACAAAGAAAAATTTTAGCTTCCTTGTAAATAGCCAATAGGCTATCAGACGGGCAGGCGGAGTTTTTAAATTACATTTATTTATTGTGTGTTGGGATAGGGTGCAGGGTGTGCTCTTTGTCACATGTGAGGAAGTCAGAGGACCTGTGAGAGTCACTTCTCCTATCCCACCATGTGGGTGGGATCCAGGAATTAAAGTCAGGTCATCAGCATTGGCAGCAAGGATCTTTACCTGCACCTTCCCCCAACAGGAAGGTGTTTTAAAGCTGAGCAAGAGCACAATGACCCAAGCCCCAGATGTGGATGATATTAAGACTCTTAGTGAGCAGAAACATGCAGTTGAAGGGCAGCATCCATGGTAACTACCTGGGCTTCTGTGAACGAACACAGAAGCACCCTACATTCTAGCAACACAGCTTTCTACATTAATAGGTCTTTTACCTCTTCTTAGTGATGAGAAATTGATTAAAGATATCGGGTTGAAAGGCAAATCTACTTAATTCCATTCTATTGGAAGTAACAGAATCGAGGATGCCAGTTAACCCTTGCAGTAGAGTGTCAGAGACTGGGAAATGGCTTGTTTATGCTCAGTGGGAAAGGTTGTCCGAGGAGTTGAGCCCAGCCAGAGGCTAAGCTGTTAGGCACCAAATTCCATGCTCTACCTTGAATCCACCACAAGCCACTATGACTCAGGGCTTTAGTGGGCAAGGAAATGTTTTCAAGGCTGAGAAGTGAAGGAGAAAAATTTATAATTCTAAGAGAACACTTCATAAAAAAGACAAGGACACCTGCTGTGGGATAATGCTCTTGTACACTGTAAGATTTGTCACTCATATTGGTTTAACAAAATGCTGATTGACCAGTAGCCAGGCAGGAAGTATAGGCGGGGTGACCAGACAAGGAGAATTCTGGGAAGATAAAGACAGACCACAGTCATCAGCCAGATGCAGAAGAAGCAAGATGCCTTACTGAGAAAAGGCGCCAACTCATATGGCTAAACATAGGTAAGAATTATGGATTAAGTTGTAAGAGTTAGTTAATAATAAGCCTGAGATAATAGAACAAACAATTTATAATTAATAGAAGCCTCTGTGTGTTTCTTTGGGACTGAATGGCTGCAGAACTGGGCAGGATGAAAACTTTTGTCTACAGAATCCAGAAGGCTTTTTGCATGGTTCAGAGCAGGAGACCCCCTGCATCATGAACTGAGATGCAGAGGACCAGTGCAGCAGACATAGGAGGGGGAGAGTCTTTCAAGCACACAGGTCAGTGCACATTTAATGAGCAGCTAGTGTGTGCAGGTCTCGAAGTAAGGCGCTGGGAATACAGAAGGGAAGAAAACATTGATCCAATAGTAATAATCACAATAATAATTTTTTTCTTTGCTTTGTAGTCTGGTGAAGGCGAAATATGGTCAACAAATAAATATACTTTAGAGGCACATGATGGGAAGACAAATGAACTTGTTTGAGGTTCATTTATGATTTCTTTTCCTGTGGACAGTGAATGGAAGTTCCTAAAAAAAACAAAACCCACCTACTGCCAGCTGATTGACTGGAAACTCAAAGGTATGGAAAGGTTGGAATGTTGCAAGTCCAGAGTCCAATTATCGTGGAGCATCTTAACCCCTTCCCCTTAATGGCTACTTGTGGTCCTTCTCTGGGTATAAGCTAACATCTTCATGACGATAATGTGGTTCCTCTGGAATGTGCCAATACTCAGCTTCCACCAACCACAAGATGAAGACAGCATCTGAGGCCTATTGAGACCCCCACACTTTGCATTGACCTGACGTTTCCCCCAGTGTAGCTCCGGAGGCTTTAACTTATGACTTCCTTTGTTCTATTCCCAGAAAATCTCATCAAATTGCTTCTATATTGGGACTTGATTATAGAAATAACCTTGCCTTTCTTCACAGCCATGGCCACTCATCTCTGACTCCAGAATAAACACTCAACTTTTTGCACCAATAAGCCGGTAGACTATTCCCATGGACCATGATAATATGGAGGGCTTCATAGGACAGTAGTGATCAATTCAGGAAGCTTTGCTTTCAAAGACGATCCTAATAGTACTTGAAAGACCCCAAGTATGAACTGTGTGAAGCCAGAGTCAAGGCACTGAATAAGTCAAGGTCAGCTGCACACAGCCCACAATGCAAAGCAGCAGCAGTAGCCACACCCTGCATAACCCAAGACTTAGAAATGCCAGCCCTAGCCTAGGTCTGTAGCCAAGGCAGAGGTGGGCAGTGGTGTGCTCACCTATGGCACACAAAGCTCCGGGCTTGCTTTCCAGCATGGCGTAAACCAGGGTAATGACTTCTTTCTAGGAATCCCAGCACTCCTGGACTAGAGAAAGGGGATCACAAATCCAAGGTCATCCACAGCCACACAGTGAGTTCATTCAAGCAAACCTAGGATTCAGGAGACATTTTCAAGAAAGAAAAGGAAAGGGAAGGAGAACAATGAGTTCTCAGGTTTGTATGAAGATTCCTAGGAGAAGAGCCCATGATCTGAGGTGTAATGGGACCCCCCAAGAATCTTATAACTGACGGGATTGGGGGATGCTGGTCCATGGTCCCAGCGACAGGAGAGACAGGACTTGTAACTGTCAGGAGAGGGGCTGTGGCCCTTGGTCCCAGTGACAGGAGAGACAGGAGGTTGCAGTGAGATGGGTTTTGAAAAAAACAGATGAGTGGATCAATAAAGAATGGTGGCTACGTTTTGATAAATCTATATTGCAGAGTCTTATGGAACTATTAAGAATTAGCTAATGCATGCAAGCCCACAGGCACCTCTGATGTATTATTCAATAAAAAGGCAAAATGCTGAGTACACATTAAAAACAACCAGACGTCTCCCTACATGGATGTACACTTGCATGTTTACATGGGAGCAGAGAGAGCTATAGAAGACGGTGGACCGAAAATATGAATGACAGGCTCCCTTGTGCACTGAAAGGAGACGGGGTAGAGCGATTTACCTACATTTTAATACACATGTTTTTCTTAATCTAACTTATGTGAACAATCGTTTTGACAATTGACATTCTTGCTTAGGACTGAAATAGTTTTGCAATGGCACAAGAATATAAAAATATCCTTTGATCCCTGCAAGGCAAGCAGGTGGCACTGTGAGCTTGACCCTGTTCTGAAGCACTGGGAGAGACATTTCATCAAGACTCATATGCCCCTCCCTCCGGCTGTCCCATTATCACCTTTTTGTTGGCATGAGCAAAATGAGTGTGTTAGTTAACTCGAGGATGGGGGACACAGACAGGGTTAGAGAGAGGGTGTAGGAGGGGACTGGAGGGATGAAAGGGAAGGAGGAAAGTGATATAATTTTATTTCAATTAAAAACATATTTTTTTAAAAAAGCAAAATGAAGAATTAGAGTGAGAACTGATCTCCAAAGAGGAGACTGGAATGACCTTGTTCTCCACCTGGGAGGGAGTGGACTTAGGAAGGGCCTCGCTCCCCACCTGAGAAGGGATGGACTTAGGAAGGGCCTCGCTCCCTACCCAGAAAGGACTGGATTTATAAACACATATCACAGTCTGGGAAGAGCTGTCCTCTTGACTTCCCACAAAACCCAGCTCTATTCTCTGTCAAAACTGTGAGGTCTTTAGGACCTCATTTTCCCCACCCAGATTTGAATAGAAAACCCTATTTCTGAAGCAGAGCACAGAGACAATGACGGCACCCTGCGCCCCATCTCTCTTCCCACAAGCCCAGGTGGACTGGCTTATAAGTCAATTTATACCTGCCATACAGGACTTTAGATTGTGGCTTCCTAGAAACCCAAGATGTCCACAGATACTGCGTGAAGGATGTCAGACTCCCTCACCGCCCTATTTAATCAAACTCTAAATAACTTTACTTTCGGTTGCCACTCTATTTCCCAGTTTGTGTGGGATACGGGGAAGCCGAGACCTCAGATGCTCTTGAAAACGTCAGGACAAAAAGTTCAGAGAAAGAACGCAGCACAGGCCTCACTCTCCCGGCCAAGGGCTCACCAGGTCTGAGCTCCACCATTCACGCGACTGCGGCAACAACCAAGGAAGAAGCTTATACCCCAACTTCCACCCTGCTCTATTCAGATTCCTGTGTGCTTCCCCTTCGGGGGCTTCTGGAGAAGACCGCTGAACCTCCCAACTGTCCCTTGCCACCTTCATTTCTGTTCTGTCCTTGTGGTGGGTCCAGAGTTGGAGAGATGACGACAGAACATAGCTCTCATCTTGGCTCAGGCTCTGCTCACATTGTTCAGCAAAAACTCTTCTGGACAAACTGCATTCACCTAAAACCTGCTTTGGGGACCACTTGTCGAGATGCTCTCTAGGGTTTTTCTCTGGGGGCAGTGATTTTCATTAGGGTTCCTCACCTTCCCCAAGGGGTCAGCCACTAGCCATGGGGAATCTGGGCCATGGCCAGGCTCAAGATCTGTGCCCAGGAGATGATGACCAACACCATAAAAGCATCAGAGGCCCTCAGCGGTCCCGGAAGCATCAGTGCCAAGGCCTGTGATGGGGGAGGGGAGAAGGGACCCTTGGGTGGAAGCAACTTCAGCTCAAAAGAAGCAACTGTGCTGATTCAAAAAAATTTTTTTTTTCAAAAGCGCCTGTGGGTAAATTTGAGCTGCCCACAGCTCCCCAGGGGCACTGCGAACTTGCTGCGGAGCCATTTCTGTGGATTTCAGTCAAATCCTAATTTTAGTGTTCATTAAACATGGGTAATTCCCCAGCCTGTCCCTGCCTCACCTTACACACAGGGAACACCGGCAATATAGGTCAGGGAGGCTCCAAAAAACACCGCACTTCAAAGGGAAACCTCTGCATTAGAAGTATTAACTTTCTACATAATGATGAACTTTAAAAGTGTTTCAGAACCGTAGGGCCTGTGTGAGGAGAGCAGATGCTTTCTCTGGTCTCTGTGGATATTGTCAAGAGTGTGACTCCTCGGGGAGGAGGCAGTGAGAAGTCTGTGCTCCAGGAGGTGACATGACGCCACCCTGTCTGCAGCCACCCTCCCATCTGGACTGATACTGGTCCAGACTGATAGAGCAACCACAGGTTAAGTGTGCAATGCTGGAAGGCAGAAGCACACACCGACTCACGTGCATGGGCACACACACACACACACGCGCATAACACATACACACACGCAAGTATGTCCGTCACGGTCATCCAGGTGTGCAATGACAACAAATGGAGTAAACACTATTTGAGCTCAGATCTTAAAGGAACAAAAGGAGACATGGATGCTAAGGTAATTAACCACTTCACTGAACATCTGCAAGGCATCCATGATAATCCTCCCAGCTTCGTGATCACAAGGTGGCTGCAGAAGCACCGAACATCCCCTTTTCCATCCGCATTCCTACTTGATCTGACAAGCCTTCATGCTACCATGACTAAGTGTCACATTAGACAATACTCAGCAGGATTTTTTTCCTCCTATCCTTGTCTTTGCACAGTCTGTTCTCATTGCCTTAGATTCTCTGGCCTCGTTCTGCACAGATAAACCCTGTGCATCTCTTACCGCGCTGGTGCCAGCTGCCAGGAATCTCTTCTGATGACTCTACTGCCGCCCGAGTAAACCAATCCCGCTCCTCAAGAAAGGACTTCGTGTAGCCCAGGCTGGCCTCAACTTCATCGTGTAGCTGAGGGTGGCTGAACTTTTGATCCTGCTGTCTGCACTCCAAAGGTCTGGGCTCACGGCAGTGTCTCACCATGCCCCGCTTCTGCAGTGCTGGGAACCAAAACCAGGGCCTCCCGCCTACCAGGCAGTTGCTCTAACGGCTCCACCGCCCACTTCATTTACTCCTATCAAAATAGTTCTAGATTGTTCATGTAACTTCTTGTTCATCTGCTCCCCACCCCAGGATGAACAAGGGCATATGAGCAGAGACTTGGCAAATTAACTGTAAAATCCCCATGCTTCCAACAGACTGGGCTCATCTGTGCCATCATCAGTGAATAAACAAGAGACAGGAGAACAACCCAGGTGCCACCCTGAATTCGACAGCTAGACCTGTGTGGAGCACAGATTCCACAAACAAGATCTGCACTTGCCAGGGCTCAGAGATCTTCCCAGGTTGTTCTGGGGACTTTCTAGCTAGAGGCCCACCCCTCCTTGAAAAGCCCCAGGGGACTCGACACACTCCAGAGGATCCAGCTGTTAGGGAAGCCTTCAAAGGGCTTGCTTTTAAACCACACATCTGCTTATAATCCCAGCACAACAGAGGAAGATTGACCCAGAGTTCAAGGCCAGCCTGAGCCAGCAAAGATGCTCCAGATTTATCTCAGCAACAGGAAGAGTCCTAGACTCGAAACAACAAACCACTGATCTTGGCACAGGCTTATTACCCAAGTACCTGGGAGGTGGGGAGCAAGAGGGTGAACATTTTAATAATATCCTTGGCTACATAGCAAGTTTGAGGTCAGTCTGGACTCCATGAGACCCCATCTCAAAATATTAATGACCCCATGAGACCCCATCTCAAAATTCTCCAGATGCTGGGAGAAGAGGGCACAGCATGCAGGAGGACCCAAACTCAGATCTTTGGCATTCAGGGGCAGCAGGAGCAATCTCAGCATCCGGGAAACCACACAGGCAGAGTCCTGGGGCTCACTGGTCTGTCAGCCTAGCCAAATGGAGCCAGAATCAGTGAGAGACCCTGTCTCTGAAAATAGGGCAGAATGAGCTCAAGGGAGACAACCATATTAGATCTCTGGCCTCAAGTGGGCACACATGCAAATGTGTTCACATGACATGTGCCCATACATAGAAGGGGGAGTAAGGGGGAGGGAGGGAAAGAGAGGCAGAGAGAAAGAGAAAGAACATAGTAAAAAACCAAGAGACTCTGTTTAGAGAGCTTGGATATCTCAGCCATGAAACTCTGGGATGATGGGGGTTAAGGGCACACAAGTAGGTACAGCAAGGGATTTGCTTTCTTCACTGGCAGCCTCTCGTCAGCTTCCAAGGAGGAGTCTGGCTCTGCTTCTGGGACTGGACATATCTGTGGGTGACATCGGGTCCAAAGTGCTGGAGCTTTCCCCACCTTGGAGCTGCACAGGCCTGGTGGTTCTCAGCAAGTAAAGAGAAGCAGGGGTCCCTTTCTCCTCACCATCCTCATCCTCACATGACTGGGAAAGAGACCAAGAGAAGCATATGCAGGTCCATCCTGGAGCAAAGGACCAGGCTGACCTAGGTCTTTGGAGAGCTTCAGCTCAGCCAAAGGATGCTATGCCCCTGACTTTAAATAAAAGGGGGCAGACACTGCAGAAGGACCAGATCTGCCCACCGCCAAGGAGACAGCGTGTGTGTCTGAATCCCAGCTCTGCAGCATCCTGGCTCATGTACCGTGGGGGGTGAGGTGCTAATAAATCTCTGAGCCATGGTGTCCCATAACCGTACCTGGCACACTGGATTGTTGGGAAGATTAAATCAGCTAATGTCCTTAAGTGCTTGAAAGAATGCCTGGAACCCAGGATGTGCTACATAAATATGATACAAATAATGCAGTCAGCTCTTTTGCCAAGGCCAGAGAAGAGATCAGTGTCTCCTGCCTGTGGATGGTAGACTGCCTGCACAATCCAGAAGCCACTACTAGTTCATCAGAAGCCACTACTAGTTAACTAGAAGCCACTACTAGTTAACCAGGTAAGAACCACAAAGATATGAAAATATGGAAGCCTGTGTCTGAATATTGCTGACTTCTTGCTGCATTGACAGTAGTTGGATCTCACATTGGTTTGTCTCAGGTGATTCTGGATCCTGTCAAGCAGACAAGGTTAAACATCAATGAGATGCTGTTCTGTTCCAGATGAGCCAACTGTCTTCCTAGTTGGGTTGAGTGTTTGCCTTATTGTCAAGGAAAGCCTGAAGAGCATCCGGATTCCCTCATCAGTGAGTCACTGGAGTCAAGGCACTAAGGTTATGTGCCCCCCAGAGTCAAGACAAAGTTGGCCTCTAGAGCTTGCCTGGAAAATCCCCCAAACTTCTCTGGGAAGTGCAATACATCAGCAGGGAAAGAACTGGTCCTTCCCATCAGAATAAAAAATCGAATTCTGTATCTCTCTTTCAAGATCAGTCACAGCCCTAGTTTCCTTTCTGTTGCTGTCATAAAACACCCTGACACAAAACAACTTAGGATGGAGAGATGTGGCAAGCTTCAATTCCAGGTGGCAGTCCTTGACTGTGGGGAGGTGAGGCTGGAGCTTGAAGCAGCTAGTCACATTTAAGGTCGAGAGCAGAGGGAGGAGAAGCGCAGGTCTCTAGAGCCTTGTTCAACCCATGGGCCCCAACTGGGACATGGTGCTGCCCACACCAATTAGCATAATCAAGACCACCCACCCACAGGCACCCCCAAAGTTCAACCTGCAAAGGTCAGCCTGATCCAGAGGATCCCTCACTGAGATGGCCCGCCCAGGTGATTCTAGGTTGGACCAAGATGATCATTAAAACCAACCATCACAGCTACCCAAGAGCACCCTGCACATCAAGGTAGCAAGGTTTCAAATGCATCTTTCCACGTCCTTCAGCCCAGTATCCTCCCACTCCTGTGCTATGGCTCTGTGGATAAAGACACTCGGTGTCACATCCCAAATGATCTCCTGTAGCAGTTTTCACAAGACAGGCCCACATTGTAGCAAGACAGAACTAACTCCCCAAAGGTTTCCCCTGATCTCCACATGTATGCTCTATGCCTTTACGTCATACAAATGTGTGAAAGCACATATGCATGCAAACAAAATAGTAAAGCTGCTGCAACAATGCTGAATAACTGATTGAGAAGGCTGGCAAACGAATACGTCGGAAGTGACCCCTAAACATGGGAGACTTTACCGCTCCTGTCCATTTTTGCTTTTTAGCGATAAGTTGAAGGATGGAGGACTAGTAAGTGTATTCAGACAGAAAACTCTGGTTGCCTAAGAAGGAAGAACAACAATACTGGTTTCGCCTGGAAAATGTGCGAGGAAAAACTGGAGCATATCCATGTGAATAGTGATTTGAAGGAAAAATGAGCAAAGAGAAAATATTATACCCTGCTAAATAGACAGGGACATGAAAAAATAATGAGAATACAGTTGAACATTCTTCTTTGGTTTTAGGAGAGAAGAATTAGAATATAATAAGATGTACAACTATACAACTACAAATCCCACATTTTTAGTGACTAAAATAATTTCAAACCTGCTTTGGAGAGAACCCCCCAAGGAAGCATAAAGCTGTAATTGCTGATATAAAACCATGAGCATCTGATGCCGCGAGAAAAAACCACTTCCTGTAAAATGAACAAGGGTGAGAACTGGAGACCAATCAGATTCCTTAACTCTAAGAAGAGAACTAACAGCCAATATGGACTGGGGCTGGGTCTTGGGGGTAGAAATATTTCCTAACACAGACAATTCTGGGTCTGAACACTAGTGTTAATAAACCAAGCATGATGGTGCATGTGTGTAATCCCAGCACTAAGGAAGCAGAGGTAAGAGGATCAAGAACTCAAGGTAATCCTCTCACAGCAAGTTCAAGGCCAACCTGTGATACATGAAGCCCTGTCCCAAAAAAAATGAAAGGGAGGAAAAAGAAAACCAATGTGGAATAAAACCTTTGACTGTTGGAAATATGTTTGTTAGAAAGAGGCAGACTTTAGGCTAGTTTGTTTGTTGATACTCTGGTGTGACATTCTGTTTTAACCTTAGTTGTTGCTATAGACTGAAAAGTTAGGTGATGATTACATGTTTATAATGGGAAATATTTATTTACCTATTGTGTTTTTGTTCTAGGGAGCTGAAATTTATTTACCCCATAACTACCATGAATGCCCTGAAGTTAGTATAATTGTATCCACGATGAAGCAGCCAGCATTCTCATGGGAGTTATGAAACAAATGCAAAGAGCCAACAGAAAACATTTCTCTCCCACCTTGTACAAATTACTGCACAAGTCAAAACAAATGGCAACTATAAAAGTAACACTTGAGAAATAGCATTGCCTTGGAGCTTTTGCTCGTTCATGTGCAGAAAAACAGTAAGAAATGGGATAAAAACAAACTCAGACATTGTACCTTTCACACGGTGGGGGTGGTGAGTATGAAAACCTTCCATGTGGTTCTAAGTTACAAATACAGAATCCGAAGATGCAGCCTAGTGAGTAGAGAGCTTGTCTAGCATGCAGGAAGCCTGGGGTTTCATTCCCACTCCCTCATAAAGGGGACATGGTGTATCCCTGTAAACTCAAATAGTAGGAAGATGTAGGCAGGAGAATCAGAAGTTCAAGGTCAACCTGGGCTACCTAGAAAGTTTGAGGTTAGCCTGTAATACAGGAGAAGACTCTGTCTCAAAAAAAGTACAAACACATTAACAAAAAGTGACCACTGAAAGATATAAACACCTGAGAAGTCTTACCTCTACCAAGGTTGGGCGACCATAGACTAAACAGACTAAGCAGACTAAATGGAAAGAGCCTCTCTCTCTCCCCCGATTTTATATCCCTCTAGTGCTGGGTTTAAAGGCGTATGACTCCCTAGTACTAGAATTAAAGGTGTAGGTCACAACCATCTGGATTGGCTTCTGCATTGATCTTGTGTAGCGCAGGGTGGCCTTGAACTCACAGGGAGGTCTTTCTGCCTCTATTTCCTGAATCCTGGGATTAAAGGTGTGTGCCATGAATGCCTGACCTCTATTGGCTTAGCTTTGCTCTTCTCATCTTTAGTCAAGCTTTATTTACTAAAACATAAACAAAACAGCCCTGTTGGCAAAGCAGTTACAGGAGTCAGCGGTTCTAGGACTCTATCTGCAAAGGAAGGGTCTGCAGAGCTTACCGCAAAGAGTACAGGCAGGAGGTAGCATGCAGAGCTGCACAATCCTTGGTTGATCTTTGCAGCCAACCACAGTTGGAGTCTCAAGGATAGTGAGATGAAGCAAAGCAGAATCATCTTCCTGTTCTGAATAGGAAAGTCCTTTATGGGCAGGAAGTTCTATGAACCACATGTCTCAACTGAGAAAGTTATATAACTAAACAATATTGTCTTTCATGGGTAAAGTAAAAATAAAGAAAAAAGGAGCAGTACCCTAGAATTAGGCAGGAGGTGTGATGATGTAATCCATATCAGCTTAAACTAGAAAGTGTCCAACCCTATTGGTGAGCAAATAATCACCACTTAATATGTACATGTATGTGTAAGAATTAGCCAATAAGAAGTTAGAACCAATGGACCAGGCAGTGTTTAAATGAATACCATTTCTGTGTGGTTACTTCCTCCCAGAATTCAATTCTGTCTTCTCCACCTACCTAAGTTCTGCCCTATCAGGCCAAGCAGTTTCTTTATTGATTAATCAATGAAAGCAACACACAAACAGAAGGACCTCCTACACCATGTGTGCATACATACAAATATATGATATGTATAGACATATCAACACATACTTGAATGTGTATTCCTATACTCTATAAAAATATATAAATATATGAACAACATTCAAAACAAATGAAAAGGTACATGTGTGACTCCCAAATGTGAAAATACTCTATTAAGGTGAGAACCTACTCTACTGGTGGCGAAAATTTCTTTTTCATGATGCCCATGAGAATGGAAAATGGAAAAAAGTGTCCTAGAGGTCAACTCATTGACCTCTAACAAAAGCATCAGAAATAAGTTTGCTTTCTGGTTAAGCACCCCAGGAGAAAGTAAGTCACCCTTAATGACCTAACTACAAGTTTACTCTTCAGCGTATTACACACCATCGTTACTATTTCCACCACAGCCATCATCACTATTACCATCACCACCATCTCCATGACTGCCATCACCATCAGCACCAGGATACCACAGCCATAATCACCATGACTACCATCATCACCATCACAGCCATCACCATCTTCTTCACCATGACCACAACTGTCAACCAGTTCCTGCTCCCCTGGCAGCCAGGTTGACAGACATTCTGCCTGCACTGTGTAGGCTTGAAGACTCCCACAGTAAAAGGGGTAAAACTCATTCCGAATGAAATTAACACTGAAAATGGCAATCCATGAGGCAGAGAAGGCGAACATATCTGCCTCTCTGAGGTTATGCCTTGTTTAGGACAGCATATTCCATGGCCAAGTTTGCACATATGTGGAGTAGGGGCTGGAGAGAACACGCGTGTGCTACCGCCATACGGCGGAATAGTCTTTAGCAATAGGAAACAGCAAATGTTACAACACCACATGCAATTGAAAGAAGAAAGCAAAGACTGCAGTTTTCAGGCTTCTGTTTGATAGGAAACTTTCAGAAAGAACGAATTAATTGAAAGAGGAAGCAGATCAGTGGTGGCCTATGGCTTGGGATGGGCACAGCAGATGAAAGAAGCTTTAGAAATTGGTGGGGAGGTCTAAAATAAAATAGTTTATGGTGCTATCAGGTTTCCCCTCCTTATAAAGCTCCCCTCTCCCCAAATCCCAGCATATTTACAAGGGTATAATTTCATGTCTGTGAATAACACTTTAATATAACTATTCGCAAAAAGCAAGATATGAATCTGGACGTGTATCTGACTAAAAGATCAATTCACAGATACCTTTTAAGTCAGTGTCTTAAAAGAAGAATCAGCTATATGGACAGGCAGCCAGTTCCTAGCACAGAAACCACACACAGGCTACCACACAGGCCATGGTCACAAGGCACCCAATCCTCCCAGAGAGCAGTGAAATGTGAGTTAAAGCAACGAGACTGTGTAATCTCTTCTGCTCTTCTCAATAACCATGTAAGAGAACATGACTGTTCCCATTTTGCTGAGAAGAAACAGAGGGTATTGGCAACTTGAGACCAAGAGGGTATTGGCAACTTGTCCAGGCTTCCTCACTCAATTCCATGATGAAGAAGTACTTTCTCATGACTGTGGATCATGCCACCACCTGGATCGTCAATGATTCTAGTCCTAATCCAACATCTGTGTGTAGCGCAACAAGAAATCGGGGTGTTATAGATAGTGATGAACTGAACCGGCTTGCTTAGCTCAGTAATGTGCACTGTGAAACATTTGTATTATTCTTATTAACACCTAATGGCCCATCAGGGTCTGCAATGGATTTTTTGTTTTTCTTTTCATGGGTAGATATCGAGATTTCATTAATGCCAATTTGTCACTAGAACCCTGTCCAGTGAGTCCTGCCAGAATCGCTGTAGAAGCTGAAGTGCATGAGCAAGATTGTTGGGTAAGGTTCTTAGAGATTTGGTTCAAACCCTTCAACTCTGTCATTCAAATGCCTGGGAATAAGAAGTCTTTAACTGCTGCCCCAGTCACATGACTCACACATTTGAGGCCCTAGTTGGTCACCCCAACTCTTGGATTTAAGTTTTCTTCTGTAAGATACTTCCTAATCTTGCTGAATTGAGCAAATCAGAGAAGTTGAATGTGGATGGATTGAGGTACAAAACCAATATGAAGGCAGACTTCTCCACAAGCAATGTCTACTATGACCTATAAACTCTGAAACCTCTGAGCTTGCTGCCACAGATAGAGATGTCTAACGTTGAGCTTTGACAGTACACTCCAGGCGTCAAAAAATGCAACCAAACTTACATCTATCAGAACGAAAGAACACTGCTGTCCATGTGAATATAAAGAACCCTTGTCTCTATGAAAATCTTTATAACGAGGAGCCCTCTGAGTCTTTCCACAGCTGACTGAAGGGCACAGGAGAGAAAGAAGAGAAGGGATGTTTGGGGAAGCCTACTGTGGTCCTGTGAGTCTGTCCCAGCTGGTATTGAAAATGAAGATTAACCTAGCTTGATCTTCAGCTCACAGCCTCCCCAAGGTGGCTGATGTGTTCATTAATGTGTGAGACCCTAGTACAGAGGGCGGGCAGTGAGGCGTCAACCCCCAGGGAGTTACTAAAGTATGAAGGCCCAGGATCCTCAACAGGGGACCCTCAAGGGGCTGAAGATGGGGCTCAGTTGGTGAGTTGCTTTTTTCTAGCAGATGCAAGGCCCTGGGTTCAAACCCCAATGCTTCATATGCAGGTCTTGCTGTGAGCCAAACTTGAGATATTTGATGAACAGAGCAGTCCACCCTTGTAGTGAAAGTGTCCCCCTCACTCATGTGTCACCCTGAACTCTCTGGAACACAACTATTTAAATTTGACCAGAATTCTGTATATGCATCAGGATAACAAAGAATGAAGGGCACCCTGAGGCCTGATGAGACTTCCATTTGCATCTTAAAGGTCATCATCTCCCATCTGCAGAGCCTGAGCCCCACCCTTAGTTTCTTCTTCTCTATCCTTTTCTTTCAAGGATGCTTGGAGGAAGATGACTAATTGTGAGTGATGGCTCATTTGGCATCTCCTCTATGTAAAATAAGCTCCGAGGGCAGGAGCCTCACCTGCTTCTTCATCGCTGGGTCAACAGCACTCCCAAAAGTAAGATGTAAGTTTCATAATGGATTAATCGGGCTGTCAAATGCCATTCAAAGGAGTACTCCAAAAATTCAGGTGTTGAAACTTAAGCTGCAAATTCCTCTGCTAAAGACATGTGGAGTTGGGGGCCTTTGGGAAATGCTTGGTACTAGATGAGGTCTTGAGCATCCACAGCTCACGAGAAAATGAAGAGAGATCTCATCCACACAGTTGCGTGATACCCCGCACCATGCCGTGATGCAGCAAGAAGGTCCTCACTGAATGTCAAACAGATGTGACATCACTTTCTTGGGCTTTTCAGCTTAGAGAAACAAGAGCCGAGGAAATTTCATTTTTAAAAATTGATTACCTAGTCTCAAGGATTTGGGGATACTAACATAAAACAGAGGAAGACACTGTGAATCGCTGGGTGTGGGCAGTTTGGATACATTTGAGTGTGTTTCACTAAAACCTTAGCTTTCCACTTCCAAGTAGTTCACAAACCCAGACAGGTCTTGTATTATCTCCTTTTCCACTTTCATTTCTGTTTTGCAGCAAATACCAAAAGCAGTTAAATGAGGGAAAGGCTTATTTGGCTTACACTTCCTGGCCACAGTCCATCACTGGGGAAAGACAGGCATGAACTCCAAGCAGGATCTTCAAAGAGAAACCACAGAGGAGTGTTGCTTGTTGACTTACTTACAGGTCTATGTTTCACTGGATTCCTAATGCAGCTCAGGACCACTTGTCCAGGGAATGGTGCCACCCATAGTGGACTGTGCTCTCCTACATCAGCTAACAATCAAGACACTCCTGTATAGACACATTCACAGAACAGTCTGGCCTAGGCAATCCCTCAGTTTAAAACTCCTTTCTCAGACGACTCAAAGCTGTGTCAAATTGATAATTAAAAACTAACTAGAAAACCTCTTTAAGTATTTTTGACATTCTTCATTCTCCTGATTCTAGCATGTCTTCTCAAAAAAATTCATGGTTTATCTGCACATGACTCCCCATGAACCATGCCACTATTGAGAAATTCTAAGGTGGTACATAACAGAGAGCTCATATCTAAACTTGGCTGGCAGCTCCAGCAGACCCATTTAAGACAACTCAGAAAAAGGGGGAGAAGAGTGTGCCCCATTTACCAACTAATTTCGTTTTCAGATCATCAAAAATATGGACTTCACATAAAGAAGGGAAAGATTGGAACATGTATTGATATGGGACCTCAGAATTTGAGGTCCTTCAAACACCAAAACAGTCAGGATTTCATTGAGGCTGTGAGCATTCCTGGGAATGTGTTAAATAATGCCACGAACTGCACCGCCTGGGAAGATAATTGGGACATGAGAATGTGGAATTCTGCTCGCTCCAGCAACTGTGAACCCACATTTGGTGTGGCTTGTCTGAGATAGAAGGTGCTGGTGAAAAATGCCAAGAAACCAACTGGATAAGTCAGACTCTCCCCGTGCTCTCTCTCTCTCTCTCTCTGTCTCTCTCTCTGTCTCTGTCTCTCTCTCTGTCTCTGTCTCTCTCTCTCTCTCTCTCTCTCTCTCTCTCTCTCTCACTGTGCCACTTGGTAAAAACATCAAATAGTGAGGATACTTCAGGGAACCGAACTTAAAGAAGCCCCCATGTGGGAAACTTAGACTCTCATGGGGGGTCTCCCATGAGAACAATCAGGTAAGTGTGCAGTGTTGGGTGTTGAAAAGCATTATGAAAATGAAATACAGCTGAGCTGGAACAGAGGGCATGCCAGGGATGGAATTGAAATATGAAATATGGTAGATAGGTTTGTACAAACCAGAAAGTGGGGTCTCTGGGTTCTCTGGAGCCTCCGAAGCTTCGTGTTGTCTGGAGAACCTTCTAGGATTCAGGGCATGACATGGAGGTTTCCCAGGTGTGAGCATGTTTGCCTGTGCCACTTTTAAAGCACAAGGGCCACTGTTTGCAGCAGAGAGAACAGGCACAGGGAGGAGTGGAGAATGGTGGGTGTAGGGAGACAAAGACCAGAGCAGCACAAATGGACTCTGCAGCCTGAATAAGAGTGTGAGAGACGTTAGAGAAAGACATCTGACCACAAATGCAGTGTCCACTCTGTATAATCAGAAAGGCGGTAGACGTGTAGTGAATGAGCAAAGCAGCTACTGATACTCTACACTCTACTGTGTGTGTGTGTGCGCGCGCATGTGCGCGCGCGCATGTGTGTGCACTCACATATGTACAGGACATGCCTGTTGTGGATACATGAGACAGCAACTTGAAGTATCATTCCATTATCACCCCCTTTAACACAGGCTCTTTCACTGGACTGGAACTCAACAAGTAGGCTAAGCTGGCTGTTCTGTGAGGGGTCTGTCTGTTCCTGCCTCCCCAGTACAGAGACAACTGCACATGCCACCAAGCCTGGCTATTGTCCATGGGTTCTGGGGACCAAACTCAGGTCCCTGTACTTACAAACCTGGTACTTTACTGACTGAACTGTTTCCCCAGCCCTCCTGTCGCCAACCTATACATGTTTATAGTTTAACATCAACCTGCAACAATTGGCATACCGGCTGGCAACACCTCATACCCACTTGGGGAATGCGATACAGAGTGCTTTCTGCTCACCACCTTTTCTTATAAACTAGGGACGGAGACAGATCAACCTGAGCGCACCCATCTTTCACCAGAAATGAGATAAATCGACATCTCAAGACAGCAAACCGGTTCCTTGATATTTTTAGGAGTTCAGCAGTTGAATTCCCTGAACTCAAAAAGTGTGCTCTTGATCAAAGAGACCTGAAAGGATTCCTCAGTCCAGAGAGCTGTGTCTCTAATAGGATTATGTCTGAGAGGGAAAATGTTTTATGTCAGATGTTTCTAACTCCAAATGTTCTGAGTTTGAAGTTTTGCCCCAGCAAACAGTCTGTTTTGATGTACTCCAAAGCTAGTGCATGAAAAGAAACCTGCAATTCTTCCAAGCAGAGAGCCTCATGTAAGATACTTGTGGAGAAGAAAGGTGTGCGGAGGGGGGGGCACGCATGCACTTGTGCACACACATGTGTATGAGCACACATACATTTACTCTGTTCAATGTAAACTCCTATATGATGTCTAAACCAGCATGTATCCAATATCAGGGTTGGGTGGATACAGATGAATATAACATAGTTTTGACTTCAAATTACTCATGGAGACAATAACAGGAAGAAAAGAAAGTAGAATGGAAGCTGAACAGGAAGAAGGAGGGAGAGGAGCCACAAGGAGGAGGGGGTAAAGGTTGTCGGAGCAACTTCACACACTCCCCATGACCCATGGACAATAAAAACAACAAAGAAAAGATCAATAGTGATTGATTCACTGACTGAACGTTTCTGATCTTTCCCTCCTTGTTTCTTGTCCAGCCATAACCCACTCATCTCTTTATATTTGTTCAACAACCCCTCCCTCAGGAGAGCCTTTCCAGATCTCCCAGCATGCCCTACTCTAACAAAGCACTCTTTCCTCTCTGCACCTCAGCATTCCACTCTATGGGTCCCCATTGCTGAGGTACTAGTTGTCACAGGTTTGTTGCCTCATGGATATCAGATATTCCCATGAATACAGATTTTAAATATTTGAACTAAGCCTTACGCAATTAGTCAAGGTGCTGTCTGTGCTTGTTTCTTCTAGAAGCTTCCATTGAGGAATCCTTTCCTGTTTTCAGGGACCACCTACATTTCTCAGCTTGTGGCTACATCACTCTGAGCTCTGCTTCCTCTATCACGTCTCATCTTCTTCTTGACCTGTTTGCATCTATAGAGACATTTGCAACCATTTTCGGTGCCCATTCACATATTCCCCTTTATCAAGATTCTTAGTTTAGCCACATCATCAAACGTCCTCGCTCTACAAGGAAGGTTCCAGATAGTAACACAAATGTCTTTTAGTGTACCATTATATAACCTATTGCATTCACATTCTGTTTTTCAGTTAGGAATGTCTTTCTATGTAAGTGACAAAAATCTAGCCAACCCTGGTTAATTTCCCACATATAAAATAAACCTGGAGGTAGAAAACTGGTGTTCAAGAGCTAAATCAACATAAGCAACTCTGAAACTGTCCTGGCCAATCTCTCTGAGACACAAGATCATGCCTGTAGCTTTGGGTAGCATTTGAAGAAGCTATCCATAGCAACATCACTCACGCCTTTCACGTATCTGCTGGGGAAAGCAATGCTTTCCAGAAACCTTCACGCTGTCTGAACCAGGCCCACATCTTAGATACACAAAGTACTCTCCAATGTTACACATGATCTCTTCCAAGTTTTCCCTATCAACTCCTCCAACAAGTCGTTACATTCAATCCTCAATCCAAAGGAAGGAAATTAGACTCTGCCTCTTGGGTAGAAAAGAACCAAACATGTTATGAGCATGCTTTAAGCTGCAACACACTGAGATTGTTTTTACACTTTGGCCAGAAGTCTAAAATGACTCTGCTGGAAGTCATTAATAAGGGCCTGAAATGGCAGAAGAAATGTGCCTGGACACACTGGCTAGTGGCAGATAGTTTAACAGCTGCATGGTTTAGGCACATAAAAGATTCCGGGATTTATGGAATATTTTATATACCATGATGTGTTATTTTATTGTGTCTTTTCTTTGGAAGATATTCTTTTATTTTTGATTGTATGTATAGGGATGTTGAGTTCATACACATGAGTACAAATGGTCCTGGAGACCAGAAGAGGTCACTGAATTTCCCCTAGAGCTAGAGTTACAGGTCATTGTGAGCTGCCTGGTCTCAGTTCTGGGAAATGAACTCAGGACCTCTCCGCGAGCTTTGCATTCTCTCAAGTGGTAAGCTGCCTCTCTAGCCTCAATTTCACTGCACCTCAGCAGCATCCTTGGAAACCAGGCCTCTATAGTAGAACAGATGGGTTATTGTCCGGAAACACTCCACTAAGCCACCAGCACCCAAAGGAGAAACATCCCTGCTTGCCTCCCATTGTGCTGGGTCATGTGACTCACATTGGTCAATGAGATGCTAACAGAAGTGTCAAACGCTTAACTGGTATTGTATGTATGATTAGACCTGCACGCTGACCCGTCTACCATCACCATGACAAGGACATGCTTCAGCCAGGCTTCTGCCCCAAAGAGGATGTAAGGAGCAGAGACTCCCCAGTGTGAAATCCAGCCAACCAGGAAGTGACATGAGTAAATCCAACCCAGATAGGGAGAGCCAGTAATTACAGAGGACTCCATTCCACACTGGGACACATAAGGGATACAAAGAGATGTTGGTTTCCAGCAGTGCATTTTGCGACATTTTCGTGAATGTTTTAATGTTTAAATTGGAAGCATCACCTCTACGTTATGGATGTGGAGACGGACCCAAAGTGACACAGCTATAACCCAACAGGGCCCGGATGAACACCCAAACCTGCCTGCAGTTCAAACTTAATTCTCTCAGTTATTATGAAAGTCTGTCCATTGTCGAATCAATTCCTAAATGTTAAATCATAAGAAGCCAGGTGTGGGCGCACATACCTATGTTTCCAGGGCTGGGGAAGAGGAGGCAGGAGGACTCCCCAGGTTCAATGGCTGATCAATCTAACACAGTCAAGGAGTTCCACGTCCCGGGGAGAGACCCAAACACACACACATACACTTATGCGCTGGCACCACGCACAAGAAAAAAAAAAACAAGAAACAAGAGCATTCTGGTATCACAAGTCACCAAAAGTCAGTATACAACTCTGTGACAAAAGAATTAAGCACAAAAATATAAAACAGAGTCACTTCTGACAAAGCCCGATCCACGGGGCAGAGAGCAAACAGAAAAGATTTACATTTTAATTTAACCGTAAGGGTTTCTTTGGCTCAGAAACAACTCATTTCCCTTTAATTTATCAGAAGACCCAGTAATAAAACCAGACAAAACATCTTCCAAGGTGTAAAACACATCTCCTCTCAGAATGTCTCCAAATTGTCTATTAGTTCATATTGAATTTATTCTCCGGCTGAGATTGCCTGCTCTACAGCAGACCTCGAAGATGCCAAGGCAGCTGGGCAATTGGGGAGAGAACCAACAGTTTCGGGGAAAAAAGGCTCCCCCACTTCTTCAGGCTTCTAGAACTCTCTGAAGAGATGCTAGAAAGGCACAAGGCAGGTTCAGCATGGCCTTCCTCAGTGGGACTGGTGCGCTGTGGGGGCTCTCCTGAGCACCTCCCATGGGCCCCTGTGTTCAGTGTTAAGTACACAAATTACACCTAGTTCGTCCTCACTGGAATTCTGTAAGACATAGATGGCCCCAGTTTTGCAATTCAAGGACAAGTTTTGGGAAGTCTTAAGAAAACTTAGACCAGACTCAACAGTACAAGCCTATATTCCCAGCTACTTAGGAAGCTGAGGCAGGGGGAATCACAAGTTTAAAACTTTCTTAAAAATTGTCCTGAAATATTGTCTCAAAAAAAATTAAGTAAAAGAGAAAAAAATAAGAGGATTGTAGATGTGGCTCAGAGGTAGAGCACTACATAACATGAATGAGGCATTGAATTCGACTCTGAAGAAAGGGGAAGCCCACCTATGGCACCACATGGAGGGCCGGAACCCAGAGGCTGTGCAGCCCATAGAACTAACACAGAACCAAACATGACTGGTCAAAAAAATAAAAGTCAATGAAATGATTCCTAATGAAATTCTTCTGTACTCATAGATAGTTGCCTAGCCCAATTGTCATCAGAGGGGCTTCCCCCAGCAACTGATGGATACAGATGTAGAGACCCACACCCAAACATTAGGCAGAGCTCTGGGAATCCTGGGGAAGATGGGGAGGGAGGATTATGGGAACCAGAGGAGTAAAGGACATCGCAAGAAAACCCATAGAATCATTTAACCTGCTTTCATAGCGGTCACATAGACTGAATGGCCAACCAGAGAGCTTGCACAGGGTTTACCTTGGCCCTCTGCACATATGTTACAGCTGTGTGGTTTGATCTTTTTGTAGGACTCCTAACAGGGGGAGTAGTGGATGTCTGACTCTTACTTGCTTTGGGGACCCTTTCCTCCTACTGGGTTGCTTAGTTCAGTCTTAATAGGAAAGGAGGAGCCTAGTCTCACTGCAACTTGATAGGCCGTGGCAGCCTGATATATGTATAGGAGACTGTACTTTCTAAAAGGAAGGAGGAGTGGATGGGGGAGGGATGGGAAGGAGAGGACAGAGAGAGGGGAAACTGTGATCCAGTTGGAAAAATTACTTAATTACTTACTTAATTAATTGTTTAAAAAAAAGGATAAATCAGATGTAGTGGCGCATGCCTTTAATCCCAGCTCTTAAGAGGCAGAGGCAGGCGGATCTCTGTGAGTTTGAGGCCAGCCTGGTCTACAGAGTGAGTTCTGTGACAGCCAAGGGTATTAGACAGAGAAACTCTGTGCCCAAAATAGAAACTGTTAAAATGTGGTCAAGTTAGGGCCAGGTTACTCAACTAGAAACCAGAAGATTGGGGGATGGGGAAGTGGCTCAGTGGTGAACAATACTCACTGCTCATCTTGGGGCGCCTGGATTCAGTTCCCAGCATCCACAACAGGTGCCTCAGAACCACCTATAACTCCAGCTCAAGAGGCTCCAGCACCCTCTTCCAGCCTCCAGGGGCTACCATACACGTGTGGTAACATACACACACACAGACTCCTCTTAAAGAAAAAATTTAAATAAAGAATATTTGAGAATTTGTGTACCATATGTGGGTCTCACTCAAACACATGACTTATTATGGGGCAAAAGTCATAATTTCTAAATCAAAAACTTTTCTTGAAAGCTTGTGATTAGTGAATTAAAAACATGTAGTGAAGAAACATTTAGCTCATGAAAAAAAAAAAAAGAAAAGAACACACATATTGGCCTGGGCATACGACTCAGTTGATAGCATGATTGCCTACCACATTGGGAAGCCCGGGTTGGAGCCCAGCACTAGAGAAAATGGGCACGGTGGTGCACACCTGTGATTTCTCCACTTGGGAGGGAAAGGCAGGAAGGGGAGAAGGTCAAGGTCATCCTGGGCTACTCAAGAAAGAAAAATGACCTACTCACATAATAGTGTTGAGTGTAATGGAGGCTCCAGGGTCTGGCTTTTTCAGGGTCCAAACAGAACATTGATCCCACAAATCTTTGTGCCCTTGGCACATGATATTCCTGTCTTGAGCCCAAACTCATCCTGAGAGTCTTTCTTAACTCAAGAGTTGAAGGAGGCCTTGTCACACACAGAGCTGGGAATGGGAAGGCATAGAAGGCCGACATTTTGTGATTGCCTTTCTTTCTTGCCCAGTGAGCAAATATTGTAAGCCATCTCCCACGCCCCCGCTCTCCTGACAACCAGAATGATGGAAAACACCAGAGAAACGGAGCTGACAGTCTGGTCCCCGGCCTTAACTGGAAATCTTGCTGGAGAGACAAAATGCAGACACATGAAACCAGAGGGCTCCTATTTCAAAGCCCTATCAGGGCAGATAATAAAGAATGGGTTGTCTTCCTAATTGATTTTGTTTTGTTTTGTTTTGTTTTGTTTTTAAAGACTCATTTTAAACAGACAGTTTGAAGGGTTCCCTATTCTATTCCTGATTCTGGTTTATTTTGGGGAGAGTGCACATTTTGATGACTCTAGTCTTGAGAATCTTCCTCCTGGCTGCCTCCCTCTTCCATCAGAACAGAGCTTACTTTGCCTTTGCTTTATTTTACTGCTTGTAAAATATGTCCTCAATGCTAAAGAACACTGACAAATTACAAGTTTTTAAAATCTGAAAAAAAAAGGTTTGTAGATTGACAATTTTGCTTAGCCAGTAATAGACTAATACTGGTGTGTATTATGTGGTTCCTGGCTTGTTTTATTTTTCAGAATTATCTTCTGACCATGATAACAAAGATAATTTTAATTGTCTTGTGTGTGTGTGTGTGTGTGTGTGTGTGTGTGTGTGTGTGTGTTTTCATATTCGGCCCCAAAGGTAATTATTTTAAGATATTTAACTTTGCTTAACTAGCTTTAAAAAATTCCCCTGCAACTACCTTCTAGCTCTTTTCTTTATAAGTTAATAAAGAAAATTTTGTACATCATCTTCATTTTTGGTTTCTGGGTTTGTACTTTTTTATATCAATTCTTTCAATAAATTGCTTCTTTTGTTAAAATTTAGAAACATATCAGCTGGAATTCTAACTGGGCTGTAGGGTTTTCAAATAAGGTTTGTCTAGGATGGGCACTTAACAGGAAAAAGACCTCATTTCAAGGGACTTGGGAATGCTGGGCACTTTCTTGAGTATCGGTTATGACCAGCTCTCAGGCAAGGAGTCAAACAGAAGGACCCTGACAATTAGACTCGGGGCAAAACGTTATTAGGAGACAATGTGGCTGAGTCTGAGGCACTGAAACAGAGAAAAGTCAAAATTAAAGAGGAACTGAGATGTCCAGTCACGTCCCAAATTCTCAAGCTTGTCAGGTACAGCGCCCCCCTGAGACCACACAGAGCCTGCACACAGTCACTGCTAGCACAGTGCTATCACGTGACTGTGGCCACCCAACCCTGAATGGGGTCCTCTCCAGCCCCAGTTCCTTTCTGTGACGCTACCCAGCCCACACTTAGCTTTTGGTTGATACAGGATCCTCAAGAGAATGCAAGCCTCACGTTTCCTGTTTCTGACCCCATCTTTAAATTCTTTGCCAAGGGGGTTATCTTATGACTTTAAGTTGATGGATTGCCTTTTTAGTCTTACCTTGGCTTCTTTCAGCAAATATTGCCAAGAACTTTAGAAAATCCTCATAGAACATTATTTTATCAGTGTGAATAAACTAGAACAAGTTTGATTTAAGCATAAAAAATACCTTAAAGCCTTCAAAGATACATTCATTGCAATAGATTCAGACATTTCCCAGACCACCTCTTCCTCTTCCTCTTCCTCCTCCTCCTCCTCCCCTCCTTCTTCTTCTCTTTCTTCCTCTTCTTCTTCCTCTTCCTCTTCTTCGCTGTTGTTTTATTGTAAGGTGTGAGTCTCATGTAACACAGGTTGTAGCCCAGGCTAGCCTTGCACACCTGATCCTCCTGCCTCTAGGTCCTGAGTTCTGGGAACACAAGTGCATAAACACACCAGTCAAAAAGAAGAAATGTCCGTGTTTTTGACCTCTCAGAGTGACGCTGGTGAATATGTTAGGGTGTGTCCCTTTATATGTACCTATATGTATGCTGGCTCCATGAATGAAATCATGTGTGTCTTCCCACTCAACAATATACTAACCTTGTGTTCTCTGTGTCGGTGAGCACTGATTGAAATGATAACGAGAAATGGTGTATGGATTCCACCTTACTGGCCACAATGCAAGCTGTTAAGCTTCTGCTGTTGATAGGGTAGGCAGATCCTATATCCCAGTCAGCCGGTCCCACCCACCCACCCTACCCCCTATTTATCCCGACCTAGTTTACACAAACAGAATAGAATAATGGGCAGCCTGCTTCTGCTTTAGGCCCTTTGATGGCCTCTACCCTTTCTAGATATTATGAGACCTATATAGACGCAGTGTCCCTGAGTCCCTGGCCTATGAGCCCTGGGGACATTCCTATGCACACTGCTGACATGGCACCAAGAGTGAGGACTCAGGGATGTCTCCGAAGACTCTTCAAGGGTTTACACAAACTAAGCCAAAGGGCTCCAGAAATCACAAGGCATTTGACGGCAGTGGGTCGGTGCAGGAAGCTCAAAGAGAGCCGGTTTGCTTCCCTTGACTTGATCGACTGTGACTGGCAGGGAGGAAATTTGCCTTATGAGAAAAACAGCAAATGAGAGCCTGGCAGAGGTCAGGGGTGCAGATCCTAAGACTGAAGAGGTTAAGCAAGGAAGGAGAAGCTGAGTTCCACAATAGCCTGAGCTGTGCACCTAAGAGACACTGTCTCAATAAAAACAAAAATTAAAACAAATGAGAATGAAGACATTTGTATGCCACAAAAAGGACCTGTTTACTTCCAGTTTTCCCCAGAAACAAACCAAAAAGGGAGACAGTGTCAGAACCGTTAGGAGCCAATTCAGAGGACACCAGAGACCTTGCTGACCCACAGAAGTTTCCTCAACTGCAGCCTAGAAGCCACCAGCACCAGGTGCAGCCACTGCCCGGAGAGTGGCTCCATCCATTAGCCAATGCTGCCTCCTTCAGCTGGCCGCTGGCAGGTGACATAATTTTTTTTTTCTTTCCCCAGGAGCTCAGCTGCTGATTCGGGGGTTTGCAGCTGAAGTTCGAAGAGCGTCACTGCCGGGGATTGGGGTGCTCTGCTGCCCATGACAGCTTCTCAACAGAGGGAAACATGTTGTCCCAAGGTAGGCTTTCTCCTCGGGAGGAATGGGCACATAGACACAGCAGCATGTTTGTTAGGCCACCGGTGTCATAAACGGCTCATAATCACCGTGATCTCTCTGAAATCGGTTGCTTTTGCAATTAATGTCTGATTTCACAGTGCATTAAGCATCCCCGGCAACAACTCATTAGCTGTCAGCAAGTGGGAATGGGCTGTGGTTAGAAGGTTCTTCTGCCGCCTTCAGGAGACTTCCCTGTGGGAAACAGGAACTTGGGCCCAAGGAAAGCAGTACAGCCAGCGGATGGCTCTTCGGGACACTGGGGACACTGGGAATCCGGTGCAAGTTGACTTTAAGATGGTACTTGCAGAGTCTCAGCTCTAGCCCAAAGCCACAGAACTGAACTCCCTTCTGGTCAGGGAGATGCAGGCCCATTCCTGCTGACCAGGAGGACTGGGTGACTTTCAGGTTCTTGTCCTATGAATCCAAAGAATGAAATTCCCCAAGAAGAATGCGATTTAGAGAGTTTCTTGTTCATTCATAGGTGGATACTTAAGAGAGAGGCAGAGAGTACAGACCTCTGTGAGGCAGGAAAGTGGTCTCAGGAAATAGGGCACCAACAAGCTACTGTTCAGGGGGGCTTTTGAAATGACTTACAGCAGAATCCAGGCCCTGTCTCAGAGCTGCTGTTTTGGGGCCTCTTCCCTAGCTGATCAGTTCTCATCTTTGCTTCCCACTGCAGAAGGTCTAGAGTCTGGTCAAGCTTCTGAGATAAAGGAAGGGAGGGAGAAGCCTGTGGAGGATGGTGGGGACAGACTTGGCAGCTGGCCAAAGGGACATCTGACTGTGGTATCCAGGCAGGTGCCTCTCTTCACTCTGAACTCTGTACTTTACTATACAGCAAGGGGTGAGCTTGACTGTCCCATGATCAGTGCTGAAGAAATATTTGCTGTCAGTGATAGGGTTGGGACTCAAGACCAGAGCAAGACACGCTGGTTCTGAAGAATTCCAGAGCGGCAAAGAAATGGAGCCAAACTTTAAGTGTGAGCCTAGACAGAAGGAGGCTTTAGCTAGGTGCCCCGCTCAGAGTACCTGCCTTTCAGGTTCTCCGTCCTCTCGGCACTTGGGTGTTACCTCACAATGCGCTCAGCATTGTCTCCCGAGGGCCTGACAGATCACCTGAAATGTGGTAGGTTTCAACAAATGTGTTTGAAATGAAAAAACGCAGTTGAATGAGGCCCTTCATTTTGCAGTGGGTAAACAAGTTCAAATGAATAAATGCCAGCTTCTCCAGCTGAGGGCTGTCTCCACAGTCGCACCTTGGAACACAAGTCCGAAGAGATCACTCTCATTTGATAAAGTGCCTGCCTGTCGCACAGGCTTGAGGACACAAGTGGGATTCTCGGCACACGGAAAGTAGCGTGTAGCAGCACCGCTCTGTAATCCCGGTTCTCACCACTGCAGAGACGGGCAGGTCACCAGAATTCATGGCCCAGCCAGCCTAGCTGAACCCCAGGGGAAAGGGCTGGGGAGATGGCCCAGTAAGTAAGGAGATTCTGTGTAAGCATGAGCATCTGAGTTGTCCGTGTAAAAGCCAGGCTTGGTGGCACACAGCTGTAATCCAGCACTAAGTGGGGGAGAGAGACAGATGGATCCAGAAGGCTCTCTGGTCAATCAGTCTTTTCCTGGTGTTTCTGCCAGATTTCATGAGATTCATGGTCACCTCAAAATAAAAAGGCCAATGGGGCTGGAGAGATGGTTCAGCACTTTAAAACACCTCCTTGGTTGTTTCTCTTGAGGAGAACGGTTCCTAATCACATCAGGCAGCTCACAGCCAAACGCAACTCCAGTTCCAGGGAATCTAATGCCTTCTTGTGGCCTCTGAGGACACCTGCATTCACCTGACACACACACACTCACACACACATGCACACACACTCTCACAAATGTACACATAAATAAAATTAAAACTCAAAAAGTTAAGGTGGAGATTAATAGAGGAAGATACCTTCAACCTCTAACTTCCACATGCAACAGAATGAGTAAGCATAGGCACACACATACACAAATAATTAATAATAATAATAATAATAATAAATATTGTAGACAGCATCCATGGATCAACACCAGAGGGTGAGCAATAAACCCCAAAGCCACATAAGAATATACACACGGCATACCCACCCATCCACCCAACTGGTGTAGGAGGGTCTTCTTTCTATGTGTTGCTTTTATTGGTTGAATAAAGAAAACTGCCTTGGCCTTTTGATAGGGCAGCCCTTAGGTGGGTGTGGTAGACAGAACAGAATTCTAGGAGGAAGAAGGTAGTGTGGCAGATGCCATGACTCTCCTCTCTGAGATGGATGCTGGTTAGACTCATGCTGGTAAGCCACAGTCAAGTGGCAATACACATTAATGGAGATGGGTTAAACGAATGTGTAAGAGTTAGCCAATAAGAGGTTAGAACTAATGGGCCAGGCAGTGTTTAAATGAATATAATTTGTGTGTTGTTATTTAGGGGGCTAAGCTAGCCAGGCAGACAGGAGCCGGGCGGGTCACAGCCCGCCGCTCCTTTACAACACCCACCCAGCAAACTAAAGAAGTAGAATATGACAAAAAGAAAATATCAGGAAACCAAGCAACTCAACCTATTGGCATGGTTTCTCCCACTCCCTTTCTGAGTGCCTTCCAGGGCCTTCTCAGGCTGGATCAGCTGTTTCCTGGGAAGCTGGGTAACTTCACAGATGAATTCACCACCTGTGAGCATTTGGCCAGGGTTGACTTGTCCTTGTCTAAGGTGACACACTGCCACTGGGTCTCTGGCCTAAAACATACTCATCAGAATCATGTGACTCTTTCATTGAACTTAAGCCCTGATCCTCTATCTTCCTAATCTCTGGGAGGCATCACTAGTAAATACTATTTTGGTGATGTTGTTGACTTATTTATTTGTTGCTTATGTCTTTTAAAACTGGACACAAAAAGAAATATGTCTCAGGCAAGGCTCAGTGAGTGCTGGAACCTTTGGAGCTTAATCATGTGGGGCTCCAGGCAGGGCTGAAGGGGCCAGGATTTGGGAGGGGGGACCAGTGAATGAGCTCAGGAAGGCAAGAACAAAAGCCCAGAGAGATGACCTCACCTCAGGAACAAAGCTCCAGGCTGGTCCTCTCAGAGGCTGCCGGGGTTTGGTGCCAGCCTTTGTGATCACAGCTTAGCAGTTTACACAGTCAGTGTGCAAAAGCACTTCCATGTTCATTAACTCATTTGATCCCCGAACTCCGGGCCAGTAGGGCAGGGCAGGACTTGCTCAATCCCTTAGGCCAAAAGAAAAGACAGAAACCCAGCTTACAAATCTCAATGACCTGGCCAGGTCACTCACTCAAGCCCCTGGCCATGTCTGCTGTCCTGTGGCAACATTTTCCAAAATACAAGGATGCTACTTGTTAATACTTATGGAGGACTTACTAGATAACCCTGCAAAATGTTGAATGTAAATGATTAATTCTCTCAGTGACGCCATGGAGGTATGTACTTATTCCCAGTAGCTGTAGCAACTGACCACAAAGATGGTAGCCTCAAAGAGAAATGTGTGACATTCCTAGAAGCCAGAAGTTCATCCTTGGTGTTTCTGGTTCTCTCTGGAGGCTCCAGAGGAAAACAGTTCCTTCCTTCTTTGTACTTTGGTAACTTCTAGCTCGTTGAACCGTCATTCCAGTCTCTAAAGACTGCCTTGTTCGTCTTACACTCTTTTCTCCTCGAGTGTGCCTGTGGAATCTCATGCTCTCTTCTTTAATAAAGACCTTTTAAACACCAGTAGCCCATCTGGAATCCAAAATAATTAGTTATCTGCCTAATAGAACATTGGAGAACAATCTCCATGCTGGGGGAAATGAGGAATCCTGGGAGGGGATGAGGAATCCAGATTCTTATAGAAAGAGTGGAGAATTTGCTTGGTAAACTTTCAGAATGCCAGAAAAACTACACCTACCCTATGCTGCCCAGCAGGTCATCATCCAAGGGCAGATGTTTGCACCCAACTACAAATAGATATGAGTGGCCTGAGGGGTGGTGGGGTGGGGTGGTGAGAGACCCAGCAGGGGTCTGATGTGACTAAAGAACACTCACCACGCTGAATTTCCAAAGGCAGCCAAGGCAGCATCAGTCCATAGGGGCATCGTATGAAGTCCACGGGTGAGAAAGGTCACAAGGGAGCAGATACAGGTGCAAATGAGCGCCAGTGTCACAGCTGAGGAGGGCCAGGAGCAAGTCGGGGGCACTTGAGGTTAAGAAAGGAAATAATTACTCCTCAGGGTGCCTCTGTCCCTGGGTGGAGGACAAGGTGTCTCGACTCCGAGAGCTGACATATCACAGGAACCAAAAAGACCTGCTTCCAAAGTCTTAAGGAACCTCCTCCAGGTTGCTGCCAACAGAGGTGACATCAAAGAATCAGACTGCTACCAAGATCCTGATCCAAGGCAGTTGGTCACTTTTCAGGACTGAAGACATCAGAGTCCTTGCTGGCCTCCAGGGTGGGAGGGGACAGTGTTGAGCCAGGAGACTAGGCCCGCAAGCCACAGAACTTGTGTTCTGATTCTTAAGGCAGAAGGCAGGGACATTCACGAACTCCACTGTTTCTCATGAACCCAAGACCGACACCAGGATGTAAGAGTGTCCACCGAAAGCACAGCATCTAAGCAATAGAATGCAGTTCCTTTAGCCCAAGAACCCTAAACATGCACCCAAGGAAGTTTTCTGTATGGGGTGTGTGTGTGTGTGTGTAGAACACAGCCTTTGGTAACATTCTTCAGAAGCCATCAACTTTGTCTTTCGAGACAAGTTTCCTCAGTGGTCAGTGGCCTGGAGTAGCTAAGTAGGCTAGGCTGGGCAATTATCAAGTCCCAGAGAGCTGCCTGCCTCCAATGTTTCCAGGGCTCAGATTGCTGTATGCTGAGGAGGAAGTATGGTTTCTTGTGTTCTATGGCAAACCCTTCACCAACTAAGCCTTCTCCGAGGCTTCCAGTGTGACTTTGAGATAGGATTTCCAATGAGGGATGGAGTCCTTAGTGCCCCCTAGGGAAGCAGCCCATACCCAGAGTATTTGATAGTTTCTTCCTAACTTTGCATTTCTCCCCATTTTGAGAACATCTGTCCCTGATTTTTGAGATGTTCACTCTTCAAAGAATATACGTGTATGAGAATACTTTATGAACTGTAATATGCTCAGATTTTTTTTTATCAAGAGGAGAGCAAAGAGCACCAGAAAAGCAGATTCTTTTCAAAACCAATTTTGCGCATCGCAAGAACATTTCTGTGTTATTAAAGCATATTTTTATTGGTGTTGAATAAAGAAGCCTTTTGAATCAAAACTTGAGAGTCATTCCTATACTAAGAAGAAGGCTTTACTACAAAGGAGAGGGGAGCTCCATGTATGGGCTAGTAGCTGACCTGAGTCCTGGCTTATGCCCCACTCCACAATTCCTCCCTCACCCATTTTGCCCCACAAGAAAGCTCCTGTAACTTGTGAAAGTGTGCCATCTATGTTTGCTACCCCAGAGGTTGGACCTATATGATTTGAACTCACGAAGCCTTGACTTTTGTAGGAGGTAGGCACATCCATTCTGCTGGGTGATCCAGGCCAATGCGGACTTATGTGAGACCTTCAAAAAACAGAAAGATCCAACTGTGTTAGGTTCTTGGTGGTTTTCTCCTGGAATATGCCTACCCTACTGCAAGCTTTAGGACTGCAGAAACCTCCCCACCCTTTCCCTTGTCTCCCCAGGGGCCAGCCTAATAATGCATAGGTGTTTTGTTGACAGAATTGATGAACCCTTTGCCCATCTTTGACACCCCTACAGCACTGCACATAGGTTTTGACTAGCCTCCAATGCTCTGTGTTGGAGACTGTACCATCTTGTCCCTTATGAGACAAGGGGCGGAGGGAAGAGTTGGTACCAATCACATTCTGTAGCCTCCAAAATCCAACACGGAGCCTGGAGCACATTTGCTGACCTATAGTTCCCAAAGGAATCCATGATATGACTTCCCTTCCTTCCATCAATCTTTCTAAGTCCTCACACAGACAGCAAAATCAGAAGAAAGATAGTTGGCGGCTCTCCTGGGCTGCTGACTCTCCTTAGGCAGGGCACCTCCATGGAAGGGTCCCTGTCTTCTCACCTTACTCTGAAGGCCAGATCAGGCAAACCCTGAGGCACAGAAGCCATGGCAGACAGTGACAGGTTTCCTACTTCCCCATCTACAGACTCTGTTGACTGTAGGTCGAAATATGTGTGACCTACGCAGGAAGTTCAGCTGGAACCGAGCAGGGTGGTGGGGGAGGGTCTACTTCCTCCAACTGGGGGTACGGTACCAGCAACCCACGTTCTCAGAACTTGGCTCCTTCTCAAGCCAGGGCACCCAAATGTCACCTCGTCCATGGTGGGTGGGACGGCGGCAGGGATTTTAAATGATGGTTTTGTTCTCTTCCCTCAGCCATTCTTCTTATTGCAGGGGATGGACTGTTGACCCAATCACAGAACACAAGCACAATGCATAAAATTGTCTCTCCACCCATTCCTCCTCGGAGGGGCCCAGCCATTATGTAAAGAGGCACAAAAGGTTTAATTGGGGCCGAAAATTCCAGGGCAAGGCAGAGTGGGCTGAGAAGTTAAAAGTGGGCTGGTGGGGAAATGTGATCTGAGTTTTCTGTCCTTTTTTTTTTTTTTGTCATAATATTTCTTTTCTAGGAGAGAAAAGGAATCTTCCAGCTATGTCCTGTTGGAGGTTCCTGGAAGAGATGACTGAAAGGAAGCTAAGTCCTGACAGCCCCCACTGTTCCTGCAGAATCTCCGAGAAAAGGGGAGTTTTCAAACATGTGTCAGCCCCTCCAAAACACTGCATCCCTCCTCCCTAAATCATGACCCCCTCCCAACATTGGATGTATTGAGGTTCTGTGATGCCAGGGCCAGCTCCAAAGACATCAGAGTTCTATCCAGAGAGCCCGTGGTGGCGATCAAATTTACTGCAAGACAACATAATGGAAGCAAAAACCTGGAGGGGCACATTGTGACCTTCCTAGCAGAGAGGGGGCATCAGCAGAAGGGTGTGCCACTGGGCAGAGGGTCTGGGGAGTTCCAGCCAATGCTGGTCCACTGCATTGATCAATGAGTGTTTCAAACACTAGCATCAGGGGGCTCCAAACATCAAGACGACTTCTCAGAGGAATGAAGTGGACACTTGGCCCCTGTATTTCAGACAGTTTTGTGGAATAAAAAAACGAGCCACACTAATATGCAGAGATGCAATGTGGTATAGCCTCCCCACTCAATATATCCACCCCACTTGGTACAGCCATCCCCTTGGGGTGTCTGGTACTGTCGCCTCAGGTTTGGGGTACCCTGGAGGTGAGACTATGACTCAGAATGTAAGTACATAAGCACCCCAAGATGCAGAAAGGGATGGGAGAAATGGGAGCCCTGCCACTTAGGAAGCCTGTGCCAAGAAGAGAGAGAGAATGAGCCAAGACTGGTCAGAGCTCATTCTGCTGAATCATGGAAAACAACAAGACGCAGGGTTTTAGATGAAAGTAGAAGACTCTTCGGGAAGAGCCAAGGGGCCATTGGGGGTAGAAGGACCAGTGCACTGGGTGGGGAGGGGATCTAGAGCAGGTAAAGGGAAAATGTAATCAAAAGTATATTATATGTATGCATCACGATGTCATAATAAAACCTGGTGATTTTGTAATTAATAAATGATAAAAAGAAAGGGGAAAAAAGAAAAAAATTTGAAAACAAGGGCCGGGGAGAAGGCTAAAGTTAAGAGAGCTTACTGCTCTGCCGAAGACCTGAGTTCAAGCCCCACCTACACAGGGAGGGTGGCTCACAACCACCTGTGATTTCTGTGCCCGGGAATCTGATGCCCTCTCCTGGACATCTTGGGTACTATATATACTCACATGCGCAACACCAATCTCCCTCACACACCTAAATGAATAGTAAAATGAAAAATTTAGATCTGAGAACAAATGAAGAAACTCATTGGGATCTTTCAGTCAAGCCTGTGACCACAGGTAAAAATGAATTTAAAAATCGAGCCTTAGCCATCCTTGGATAAAAACACAACTGCTACCAAGTTTTCCCTATTTTTCAGCAATCTTCTTCTCTCTTTACATTTTGGGACTAGATTTTTTAAAGTCCAGTTGTGATAAAAATGTCTCATGAGACTAGGTATGGTGTCATGTGCCTGTGGCCCCCCAAGTCTTGGGAGGTGGAGGCAGGGGGATAGTTACAACTTCACATCCAGTTTAGTGTACATATTTCATATCAGCCCAGCCAGAACTATAAGGTGAGACCCCACTACAAAAAAGCCAATATCAGTCTGGGGAGATCGTTAAGCCAATAAGTGCTTTTTGCACAAACATGACATTCCAAGTTCAAATCTGCAACATACAAGTAAAAATCAGATCATGGCAGATGCATCTGTAACTCTAATGCTGAAGGCAGGAGGACGGAGAGCATGTGTTAACTCCAGTGCTGGGGTGGGGCAGAGTCAGGCAAATCCCTAGAACAGATGTGTCTGCCAGTCTAGCCTAAACCAGCTCAATGAGAGACTCTGCCTCAAAAACAAGGTGCCTATCAAAAAAAGGAGGCACTCAGATTTAATCGCTACTTTCTTCTACACACATACAAATAAATGTGTTTATTTTATATTACACAATACACACAAACACACACACACACACACTCACTCTCACACTCACACACAACTAAAATAAAATCCCAGCACTTGGGAAGTGAAGGCAGGCCAACAAAGAGTTCAAGATCATCATGGCCACATAGGAATTTGAAGGCTAGCCTGAGCTTCATGAGACCCTGCCTCAAATACCAAAAATAAAATAAAATAAAATCCCCTGAAGTCAGATCACCCTGCCCTAACCTTCCCTTGGTTACTTTGATGTCCATTTCCATGCATTTATACATGCTGTCTTTAGGATATTCTTACATTCAGAGACAGAATGCATGTTAGGGCCACGTACACACACTGGAGACCATTATCACGCGGAGAGCAAGGAGCTTATGTTGTAAAGGTGGAGCAACCAAGAATCCCTTTCAGAAACAACCTTGGAAACACTTCTCCTGTGTCACCAGCTGAGTGCCATATGCTGTAACCTGTGTGGCCTGTGCCTTGTCTTTAAAAATATAAATAGAAAGCTTCTAGACTGAAAAATTCAATTTATAATCGAATCTGCTATGCCCTATAACCACCAATAAAAATGATAGACTTTACTATTACCCACACCCCTAGTCAACCATCCGGCAATGATGACAGGTCCTGTGTTATGAACTGCCTCATTCCACAGGCCTGGGTAAGTCTCTAGATAAAGTAGAAAGACTATACAGAATGGATGTTTCCCCGGCTCTCTAGAATGGCTCAGTGTCAAGGTGACTATCTGAAACTATCGGGGTAGTGAGAGCCCCACTGTGTTAAATTTTTGGCAGGAAGAACCAGGGGCGCACAGGTGGGTCTGACAGGCCTGACCTGGACCACATTGACTCAGGCTATAAAGAGCATCCTTTATCCCATGCTGGAAAAAAAGACTCTGTGACCTCTCTCGCCCTCAAGGGAAATCAGAAGCTGCCCTGCAGAGGGAGAGCTTCAGCCACTGTCCTACCCTGGGGAGCTGCTGCTTCATTTCACATATGCTCTTCCCTCGTCACTTTGACCCACCTTGGCAGCCCCCCAACTGCTGGGCTTCTGCTGCTGCTCCCAAAGCACAGAAAAGCCTCCTCCAGCCCCTGCTGCTAGAGTCAGTAAGGGAAGTCTTAGGTGTGTCCTGCTGCACAGGATGCCTGGCTGTGTGGACCAGGCGCTGCTCGTCGGTCCTATGGGAGATACAACTCAGAAGCACCAGTCCTGGGTTTCCACCAGTGTGAGCTAGCAACTTCCTCAGGAGCTGCTGAGAGCCAAATTATGTCTCATCCTTCTTCCAAATCCATCCACTGACACCCAGCCCTCCGTGATACGGCATTTAGAAATGGGGCCAATTGAAATTGCCCAGGCTTAGGTGAGCCCCACGGGTAGACATGGTCCAGGGTGGGAAGAAAAGAACATGCCTCGTTTCTGTGTTGCACTCCCCACACCACCACTCCACCTCACCGCCACCATGAGGGTGTGCAGAAGGACGGCCCTCACCACAATCTAGCTGCGGCCTTCTGACCCGGGGCTTCTGGCCTCTCCAGCTGTAAGAAACTGGTGCCTGTTGTTTACTCGGTCTCTGGTAATTTGTTAGAAGATCCAAGTTATAATGAAAAACACCCACCACTCCATATTAAAATTTAGTTAAGAAAGACAAACACAGGAAGGTCCCCTTATCCTCTGGGACTATGTGGAAAGGTGGCCAGCAGATGCCTGAAAGCAAGCAACACACACACACACACACACACACACACACACAGAGAGAGAGAGAGAGAGAGAGAGAGAGAGAGAGAGAGAGAGAGAACCTTTCTATAAATAATATCTAAGATAAAGTTTCATCTACAAACTAAGCACCGAGATTAGCCACAGTGACTAATACTAAAATAGGTCATCTCTATTCCATTTTTAAATGACATCACCATGGGCTTTCTTTCCTTCTGTGTATAAGATCTATATATCATAGCCATGCCGGACAAAGAACTAATTCAGTCCTGGGTGGGATGACGTGGGATGGTGTGAGATTTCATCACAGCACTCAGAACAGCGCACAATCTGAAAGTTATGAATTGTTTATTTCTGGAATTTTCCATTTAACATTTTCAGACTGTGGTTGCCCACGGGTAATTGAAGCCACAGAAAGTGAAACCACAGATAAGGCTGAGGACAGGGAGGGGAGGTGGGGGTGGAAGTGTGACCACTGTGTTCTGTCCTCGGAGACGGACTCTTGAGGACACGGTAACCAAGAGCCATCTGACCCAGTATCAACCCCAGCTCCACCCTGCAAGTCACCCTAGCAAGTGACTGAGCTCTTCCAGACCTACCTAGAAAACACAAATGACCCCCCAGCCAGGTAGCCATCCCAGGCACTTGCAATAAGAAGCATTGAGAAACAGACATGGACATTTAGCTTTGCCCAGTGTGCTGGACTTAGAATAGACTCCAAAGACTCCAAAGCAAGATTCAATGGTTCAGGTCTGTCATCCTGGTAACTCAGTAAGCTGGGCCAAGAAGATCTTGAGTCCAAAGTTTGCCTGAGCAATAGAGTGAGTTGAAGGCCAGCCTGGGTTACAAAGTAGATTCAAAGCCAGCTTAGAATACAGGGTAAGTTCAAAGTCAGTCTGGACAACTTAGTGAACCTCTGCCTCCCAGCAAAAAGTCGAGAGAGATGTAGACATTAGCTTAGTGTTAGAGCACTTACCTAGCATGAGGTTCCAATGGATGGATGGAAGGAAGGATGAATGAATGGATAGATGGATGGATGGATGGATGGATGGATGGATGGATGGATGGATGGATGGATGGATGGATGGATGGAGTAATAGGTGGACAGATGGTTTGATGGATGGATGGATGGATGGATGGATGGATGGATGGATGGATGGATGAATGGATGGATGGATGGATGGATGGATGGATGGATGGATGGATGGATGGATGGACAGACGGACAGATGGATGAATAGACAGTTGGATGATTGGATGAACAGATAGATGAATGTGTGGATGGATGGATGGACAGATGAATGGACAGATGGATGGATAGATGGATGGATGGATGGATGGATGGATTATAACTTAAAAAAATCCAGTTTCCTATGGAAGGTGGAGAAAATGTTGCCCCAAGAAAGAGTACAGGAAGCAGCACCTTCAGGTAAAATAGTGTCACCCTAGGGATACCAGCCACTGCAACAGAGTAGCAACATGTGACTGTTGGCAGTTGTAAGGTCTGATTCAACCAGACTATCACCTCAAATGACCACAAGCCAAGCTACTGACAGGGTTGAAGATGTGACTCTTGGAGTACAAACCTGAGCTCACCGACTTCCTCATCCTGAGCCCAAACCCTGGTACCCACCAGCCACCCTGCTTGCACTCACTTGTAAACATCTGGCATCTCTAATTTTACCAACAACTGAACATATGGGAAGAACCACAAGACCCAGCGGTGTGAACCACTGTTTTTTAAAAAACAGAACAGGCCCTAAATACCAGCTGATCGCTAAAAGGGCACTTACGAGGTTTATTAAGTATATAGAACATAAATCTGCTTGGCATGTAATTAATTCAAAATTACACGAACAGTAAATGTGTGATTAAATCTGTATGGAATGTGGAGGCCCTCACTGGCATTTACCATGGAGGCTACAGGAGCTTTATTGACTAGCAATTTATTGCTCACAGTACAGGCCAATCAGGAGTCTGTGGACTGAAGTCTGGCTTGCTGTCAGTTGGTTGCTACAGGCCAATTAAAGTCCATCACCTTCTAAGCCAGTGGCCAAGTGAGACTGCCCTGAAGAAATCCGAGTTTGGCAGTGATACCTAAGTTTCCCCCTTTCTGATCCACTTCAGCAGGTAGCTGTGCATGCGTGCTTGTCGCGGAGGTCTAAGGGTAGCGTCAGGTGTCCTTCCTCAAGTGCTATCCAAAATAGGTTGTTTTGGGTAATTATCATTTTTATTAATTTGAGTGTTTGCCTGCTTAGACTTATGCACACCATGTTCGTGCAGTTCTTGCTGAGGCCAGAAGTACATGATCCCCTGGAAGTAGAGCGAGAGAGGGTAATGAACCATCACACGGGTGTTAGGAACCAAAGCCTGGTCCTCTGCAAGAGCACTCAGTGCTCTTCACCACCAACCCCCCTTCGCTCCCCCCACCTGGCTCTTTAGAGAGAGGGCCTCTGAATTGGACTTAGAATACAAGACAGAATAGTTGCTCACTTAGGAGCAGCTAGGAAATAGAACCAGCCTGGATTGTTCATTGGCAGACGACAGGATAAAGAAAGCATGGTACAAGGACACAAAATGAAGTTGTGCACAGCCAGGACGAACAGTGAACTGGTGGTATTCCTGGGGAAATGGCTGCCAGGGGAAGTCATTATGTAAAGTGGAATGAGCCTGGTTCAGGAAGATAATGACTGCGTGTTTTCTTTATAGAGAGAAAGTAAATTTAAAAGTTTGTGTGTGAGAGTGTGTCCATAAAAGTAGAAATGGAATCATAACAGAGAAAGAAAAGAGAGATCTCAAGGAAGGCAGGAAACAAAGCGGGGAGGAGAGTATACGAAACTGGAAAACAAGCGTAAGGACTACCTGGGAAAAGAGAGGGGTCTGATGGAGGGGCCAAGAAAGAGGGAGCGGGAGAGAGGAAGGAGTGAGAACAAGATAGGTTAGCGCAGATATGTGCCAATGCCATGGTGAAAACTACTATATTTTAAGCTTACCTAGGAAAAAAGCAATTACAAAAAAAGATAGAAAAGAGCTGAAGTTACAGGACAAATGTTAGCATGTACATCCATTAAATGAACCATTTCTACCGTCCAGACCTGTCTTCCAGGGAAGCTCCCAAGGTTCCTGTAGACCAACACTTCCATGTTGCCTCACGCTCCTCTACCCAAGTCTCTGGAGATACCCACATCCTCCCCTGGAGGACTACTTTCAGAAGCAATCTTTCCGGCTGAGGTATGGCTCAGTGGGTAGAGCACTTACCTAGCAGGCATGAAGGTTGGGTTCCATTGCCAGCACCACAAATACTGGGCACACCTGCAATCCCAGCACTCGAGAGGTGAAGACAGGAAGATCAGAGGGTCAAGGTCATCAGGTTTAAGGCCAGTCTTGGGTACACGGGACCCTGTCTCAAATCCTCAAACCTCTCAGATTGTGTCTCAGACAATAGAAAGTTGGCCTTCCTGGCTACTCGCTCATACACTCACCCTTTCTACCGGGTAACAAGATACCAGCAACTTAGGAAAGACTTCACATTTTTAACTTGCATGTGTCAAGCTGAGCAAAAGACTTTATGCAAATACAGCAAAAACAGAGCCCCCCAAAAGTCATCTTCATTAGGCTCATTTCAACAGATCTAATATTAATTCCCAGGCAACAACACTCATTGCAATGAAAAGACTTGATTACTCTATAGGGGCTCCAGTGAATGGAGCCTTCACCAGGGCTGAGAACGGCTTTCTTCCTTCCCTCCCTTCCTCCCTCCCTCTCACCATCCTCCTTTCCTTCCTTCCTTGCTTTCTTCCTTTCCTCTCCCTTCCCTCCCAGCCTCCCTTCCTTTTCCTCCTCCCCTCCCTTTCTTCCTTCTTCCTTCTCCTCATTCCCTCTCTTTCCACCCCCTTTCTTTCTTTATAAAAATACTGTTACCTGCAATGTATCTTCAAAGTTGAGAGCCCCAACCTTGACATTGGCAACAGAGTCACAGAGCCCTGGAGGGGGGCAACCAGCCCAGTGAGTCCACTGTGCTGCAGGTGGTCCATCTGAATATCTGAATAACCAAAAACAGAGTTAGTCTTTGTCCGGACTGGGGGATGCAAGAGCAAGAATCTCGAGGGGCAGGGAAACAGCAGGGGCTGGAAGGCTGAAAGCAAACCTGTGGAAGGTGGAGCCCCACAGTAGTTCACTGTTAGTGTCCCTGCTGCTGGCCAGAGAGGGGCTCAGAGAGACCTGCTGTCCAGTCTGCTGTGTCTGACTTAGAAATATCTTGGGTCTGTGGACCCACAGGAAACTCTCCTTCATATACCGTGGGCCCAGAAGAAGAGCCTTCACCCCACTTAGCTCGTCCTACAAGAAGTTCATTGGACATTTGCTGAAAGACTCTTTGAAGCCCAAGTTGTATGCTGGAAAGGCCTGTGGTTTCACCAAGATGGCTGTGAGTTTAACCTCTGAACACCAACCGCAGGAACACACCGGCCTCTTCTCTTGGGTTGTGAACAGAAAGGGCAACTTCAGATCACACCTGTGTTCTTCAGGTTGACCTTGAAGAGGCAAAGAAGAGAGCCAAGGTCCAGGGAGATGCTTCAGTGGGTAAAGGTTGCTTGTCATAAGTCCAGTCATCTGAGTTTGGTCTCCAGGGCCCACATGGTAGAAAGAACTGACTGCTACAAGCTGTCCTCTGACCTCCACACACATAGCTACAGGCACGGCATGCACGTCTGTAGAGAGCTGCATGGTGCCACAACTTAAAGGTGGTGCTGGTTTCCACCTTCCACCTTCCCGATCATGAGTGCTCTCAGGTGTGAACAACTCCATATATGGTTAACGCTAAAGATCTGGCTTGTTTCCGCGTTTCTGGACCTATCTGCGTTTCCCACGTGGCTTACTGGAGTTTACTGGGGTTGGCTACCCAGAGGTTATTTAAGCCATAGACTGGCTTCCCCCCGCCCCGGTTGTGAGAGGTAGCAAGAGGGTGAGAGGATTGTTCTAAGGTCCTGAATAAAAACCGCAGTGAGAAGAGTCCGGTGTTGCGTCTTCATTGCTGACAGGACAGACGCGACACACGTCCAAACATGTGAACACAGACATGCATTTATAACACGTAAAAAAAAAAGAACAGACCAGAACCTGAATCCTGACTAATAAGGAACTGTGTACATGTGCATGTGTGTCTGCATGTGTGTGCGTGTATCCCTAGCACAGAGCAGGTCACTGCAGACACAACAAAAGCAGCCTGCTGATGACCTTCTGAAGAGACCCATGCCTGTCTTCCCCAGCTGAGGCTATCAGCAAACAGACTGCCCGGAGCCCTTTTGTTTGGCTGAACAGTGCTATGAAGGGCACAGAGCCTCTACCAGCAGCCATCGGATGAAAGCCAGGCAAGCAGGGAACTCCGCCTAGGGAAGGCACGCAGGACTTCCTCTCTCACAGGAGGAGCTTCCAAGGATCAGAAAGCACAGCAGAGACAGCCACACCATGAACTTCCTGGGTGACTGGGTCCACCAGGTCATGTCCCATAGCACAGAGTACGGTGAGAAGCATCAACAGACCAGGGAAACGGAAGGCGGAGCTTAAAACTTGTGTTTCGTTTTAACTTGACGATTTCGTGTTCCTAGCAGAAAACAATGGGTTTGCTGTACTTTGTGTTCGTTCTCCATGACCCTCTCCTGATCCCCTACTGCCCCTTTCTTTTCCATGACGAGCCCTTCTACTTCCGAGACATAGATGTATAATGTACATGCCTCGTGTTGGTGAATGTCAATTTGACAGAGTCTAGATTCACCTGGGAGATGGGTCTCCGGCCACGTCTGTGTGTAATTGCTGCAAGATGAGACAATTTTCCCACCATGGGTAGCACCATTCCCTAGATTGCATAGATGGAGAAATGGAGGTGAAGTACTACTATGTTCTAGCTATGAATGAGCTATGGCCCCCTCCCTGCTCACGCACCTGCTGCGCCAACTGCCCTGACACACTTAAGTACATATAAACTGGTAGATAGAATGAACTCTTTCTCCATCGGTTGATTTCATTAGGGCGTTTTCTCACCTATAGCAACAGAAAAGGAGACACATGTGTGCATGGGGCAGGGATATGTAGATATAATGTAGATCCCACCTAGGAAAGAAATGCGATGCGTGTCTTTCCAAGTCTGGCTTGTTTTTAGCTGGATGCTTTCGGATTCCACCCATCTTTATCCGCTCACCTGCTGACGGGCATCTAGGCAGGTTTCATAACTCGCCTGTTGTAAATGGGGCGCAGTGAGTGTGGTCAGTGGCCTCACGGGGACTCCTGCAGGTGCATTCCCAGGGCTGGTGTGTCTGGGTCACCCTGTCGCAGGGGCTGACGTGTTAGAAACAGAGCGTGCCTGTGGACACAGCCTCCATTTTCACATGAGGCCGGGACTCGCTTTCCAAGGAAGGTGCCAAGTAGCTCTACCAGGTGAGAACTACCTGTTCCACGGCAGGTGAAGCCCAGGACCAGGAAAGCTCAGTACAGCACCAGCACCTATGCAGAAAGGCGTGCTGGGAAAGGAAAGCAGGCTGGAGCTCCGGGGTGAAAAACCTACCCATTGGAACCATGGTTCCTGCCTACCTCTGACCTGCTACCGCCCGAGTGACGGGGACCCTACACAAATGCTGCAAGAGGCACCTGACTCCTGGCTCTGGGAGCCCAACCGATACTAGGAACCCTCAAGAGCTGGCGAAAACATTTGACTTCCAGCTATCCCAGTGTTTAAGGGTAGGGTGGCACAAACAGGCAGGAACTTCAAATCCAATAAACTTAGATGAAAGTTAGGTGAAATGGAGGTCACCAGCAGTTAAGAGCTGCTAAATGCAACCATCCCATGAACACTCGCATTGTGATATTGCCCTAGGCATTTGCCTGCCTGCAACATCCCAAAGTAGCTGTTCAAGAGAACTTTAGCAATATACCCAGGGTCACACAGCTTGTAACCACAAGACAGGATTCGAGACCCAGCCATCTGACTCCAGAACACACAAAAAGTATCGAAAAGGATGTCCTGTCTTCAAATTTAAATTTCAGATAAATTTTCAAAAATTTGTTGTTTTGATGCAAAAACACCATGTAGTTGGCCCCTGTCTGGACCAACACAAGCCTTCAGTGCAGACTTCAAGGGGAAGAGGCAAGAGCAGTTCAGACCCCAACTTCTCCGGCCCCACCAAGGCTGTGGAACCTGCTTGCACACCCCTCTTCCCTATCCACAACTGCAATAAACAACCCCCACCCGACCCCCCAAAAAGCCTCCCGGCCAGCCCCAGCAGCTGGTGCTGTTACAGAGGGTGAGGCCTGCAGTGGCTTCTGCCAAGGCAGAGCTGTTCGTGTGGCTTGGAGCCGGCCAGACACACAGCTGTGGCCTTTCCTGCTCTGAGCAGATAGATGCTCCCCAGAGCTTGGGCGTGAATGGAAAGAGCCCAAGGACACTCCTGTCCCCTAAAGGGACCCGGACACCATCCCTAGGCTTTAGTCTGAGTGTAAATGCTGACGACCCCGGCGAGACTATGTAGGGGAGTGGGCTTGCGGAAGAAGAGGAGGGCCCATGAACCAACCCCCAGAAGGCTCCGATAACCACTGAGTCGGCGCACACCGCAACAGCACATACCCTCGCTGTGGCAGGCGCGGGCGGGAGGGATCCAGATGTGGATTTCCAGATTGCCATTTGGGGTGTGTCTTGGGGCTAAGAGCCGTGAAGACACACGGCACCCCTGCGGTTTTATGACCATGCTTAGCAATGAGTGATTGGCCTGTTTGGTTCTGCAGAAGAGGCCCGGGCCTCTAGGCCCGGCAGTGCCGCCCCCTCCCCCACCCCGGGCTCAGCTGGGCTGGGTAGAAGCGCAGACTTCGGCTTGCCCTCCAAAGCCTTCTGTTTTCACAGTAGGGATCCTCAGACAGGGGCCTCTGCTGCAGGTAACCGCGGGCCGGGCCCTCTTTCTCTTTAAAGCGCTTCTTTGCAACCACAAACATGTATGTTTTTGATAAAGCTCTGAAAATTGTACTAGACCCTGGGGGATCCCAGGGAAACGGTGGGTATTGAGAGACTAGAACTCGGCTACTCCAGAGGTAGCCTGTGCTGTTTGTAACAATTACAGTAATACACCTGTACCCCCATTGTCGACACGGCCCGCCACTCGGGGGCTCATTAGTATTGTATTAGGGCTGCGTGGGGAAACAGATAATGGCCCATAATGAAAAATGCCAAATTTTCTATATAATAAAAATGAACTTGATTAATGGAAATCACTTTCGGGGAAAGAGTTACAGCGTGGTTAGAAATAAAAAATGATGTATTAATCCGACATTCTTACAGATGGTCCCAACCTCCTGACAACTGCTATTCATTTGAGATGCCATTAGCATGCATAATTATGCTAATTAAGTTGTAATTAAGCACCAATTCTTCGGAGGGCTTTTTTTGTCTATCATTCGCTACAACTCTATTGCTTCAGAGTACTTAAAGGCTTTGTGCTGGGCTCCATTCAAAGGGGGCTCCCAAATTTCCTAGGCAAGATTGAGCAGCTGAGGCAGGGATGGGAGCTAAGATCGTTGTTTTGGTTAAAGAAAAGTCGGTAAATACCAGCGGGGTCTGCCCGCTGTTGATAGAATAATCAACGCTTTCCACCAAAATAAGCGTAGTTCAACCCGGGGCAATTACAATGAGAGCAGAATGTATCGTTAAGGGTCGCCATAAAACCATTGTCAGAATACGTGGTGGGTTTTAGTCCTTTCATTTAAAGAAAGGGGGACTTAAGGGGTGCATTCAATAAGAACTAATTCAGAAAAAGTGGCTTTCCATATTTTATTTAGAGGAACATAAATCAGAAGCTAAAGATATCTCCGGGGGAAGGGTGTAAGGCTTGGGAAGGCAGAGAACGAACTCTGTGATTACAAGGGATGAGCCTTGTAAGTACATCATAAATGATGACACTCAAGCTGAGATCTTTGTTTTGAAAATCCGTAGAGGAAAAGGTAGACCTTTCCCAAAGGAGGCTATAAAACCGGCCGTTTGACAACTTAGCAGTCACCGTCTGTCCGCCGACTTGACCAATTTCTACTCTTGTCCCCAAGTATCTGTGGCGTGTTTAGGACACAGGCTGGAGTTTTGCGTTCAGTTCTCAGCATCTTTCAGAGGCCAGGGAGCTGGTAACAGCCCCGGAGCTTAGAACAAAGGAGGCAAGGTGACAGGTGACGGCAGGGCCTGAGGACAAAAGGCTGGCAGGGTGCTCGGCCTGGGTGCTGCACCTTCTCACCTTCTTCCTCTCATTAGAGTCTTCTCCCAGATTCCAGATGCTAACTCAGAGATGCTCTGACTCTGCCTACCCTTGACTTTAACTGGCTTTAAAAGGAAACAAAAAAGACTGAGCCTGGTCCACTGCTCATCACGGTCACATCTCCAGTGGCCATGTGGCATGTGCCTCAGTGGAGAAACTGTTAAAGGAAGCACGTTTTGGACAGGCTGCCTTGTGCCTCTTGGATGCCTGTCTGCCTCTCTCGTCTAACAACGACATCTTATTTTTCAAAAAAAATCCATAAGGGGCTGGGAGATACCTCAGTTGGTAAAGTAGTCCCCGTGCAAACACGAGGACCTAAATTCAGTCTCCAACCCTGGAGTAAAAAGCCAGGGGATGCACCCTTGTAATCGTAACTTCAGGGGATGCATCCTTGTAATTGCAACCTCAGGGGATGCACCCTTGTAATCGCAACCTGACAAATAGAGGAGACAAAAGTAACGGTGAGGCTTATTGCCAGCCAGACTAGCCTGCTTGACCAGCTCCAGCCCAATGAGAGACCCTGCCTCAAAAAACAAGGTGGGTGGTGCCTAAGAAAAAATATCTGAGGTTGACCTCTAGCCTTTACACATGGGTGTACACACATTCATGTACACTTACACATGCACACATACACACACACACACACACATTTCTTTGAAATTAGAGTTTGGGGAGGGTTTTTTTGTTGTTGTTGTTTATTTTTCTGCTCCAACCTCAGCTTGGACTCGGTCTTTACATTTAGTTTAACATTACGTCTCTGGAAAACCTATTCCATTGCGGGATGGACGCTCTGAGGCCACCATTTCTTTTGTTTGACCTCACCTCTAGGCAAACTGCCCTGGAAGTCCAGAGCTGCCCAGGGAAATGCCCCAGAAGAACATTCAGTGGCTTGGCCCACGCCCACTCTCCGCTGAAGACAGCTCATATGTGACAGACAAGATCATGCAAAGGAAGGAGAGATGAGGAAGGGACTGCTGTGCACATGTGTGAGACTTCTGCTCAGTGAAGACGCCTGGGGGCCAGTGTTCAAATGTGAGGCACCCGGTGGAGGCCGGGACTCTTCGAGTTCACTCCCACTCAGCAACGCGCACTCCGCAGCTACTCTGACCACACAGGGTTCTAGGAATCAGGGAGACAGCCATGAACAAGTGGTCACATTTAAATAGGATTTCAAGCGTAGGTGCTGTGGAGGAGGAAGGAAGAGGTAGAGGAGGAGGAGAAGACGGTGATGATGACAGAGATAGGGCAGAGGTCAGCTGGAGTCCAGGGTGGCCTCCGATGGGAGAGCTGAGGCCATTTCTAAATGGCACCACGTGAACAAACCTGAGACAGCGTGCAGTGACATCATGGGTGTAGTGAACTGCTTGTGTCTAGGCCCCGAAGCAGGCATGAGATGAAGCTTGTTGGAAAAAAGAAAGGGGTAGTTATAGTGGAGACATGGAGGGCTTTGTGCTCAAGGGGAACCTGGGATGTTAAACACACAGGGCTCTTCTTCCAAGGGAAGGAATGAAAACCCTGTTTTCCACCTAGAAGGCTGGAGAGGTCATGCTTTCTAGCCCGGAGACCTTTGAACAATCTATGTGGCCAGAGCCTTTCCAGCACCAGATCCTCCTCCAGAGTCTTCCCGTGAACTTGTCTCAGTCACTCTATGGAACCCATTGTTGTATAATATTAGTTTAAGATGTGTTACATTTGTGTATCCTGTGGAACATTTGCATATGATGCAAAGATGCGTTGCATTTTTTAACTCTGTGAAGTTGTGTTACTTTTCCTGCCTAAAACGCCTGATTGGTCTAATAAAGAACTGAATGGCCTATAGCTAGGCAAGTGGAAGAATAGGTGGGGCTGCCAGGCAGAGAGCATGAATAGGAGGAGAATTCAGGGAAGAGCAGATCAAGGAACAAGAGAAGGAGGAGAGGAGGATGCAAGGAGCCAGCTACCCAGCTACACAGACAGCCAAGGAGTAAGAAGGAAAGATAGGTATGTAGAATAGAGAAAAGTAAAAAAAAAAAACAAAACAAAAAATAGACAAAAAATAAAGGCCCAGAAGCAAAAAGTAGATGAGATAATGTAAGAAAAACTGAATAGAAACAAACCAAGCTAAGGTTGGACACTCATAAGAAAGAATAAGACTTTGTGCGATTTATTAGGGAGTCGGGTGGCAGTCCCCACAAAGAGTAAAAGTCAACCAATAGCAATCTATCTTTGTGGAAGGTGTCGCTTGTACTTTACAAGAAGTTTCCATGTAGTCTGATCTGTATTTAGTTCAATTGTTCCACAAAGAGATGCAGGTATGCTTTATTGTTGGGATGGAGTTAATCATCACAAGAATAGTTTTGACCAGCTTGTGTTGTGTGTAAATATGCATAAAATAAAACATCTGACGTTGGACTCCCGGAGTTTGAACCAGCCCTGACTACCGAGTCTTGTTGTTCTGCACTTCCTTCTTGCAGCTCACAGTTCATCACTCTGTGAAGGCAGCAGAGACCCCTGCAGGCTGTCTGTTAGGAAGCAGAGCCTGGTGAAGGATGTGTCTTCCTGGGAGCGTGCCTCTAAGTTATACATCTTGACCCCAGCTCTTTTCTTCTCTCTGCTTCCTGGCAGTTAGGATGTGAGCTGTGTTCCTTTGTCATGTCCTTCCATCTGGTGCAACACAGTTGCCAGAAATAACAGCCAACCACTCTGAGGGGGGTCACGCTAAAACCATGAGCCAAAGTAAAGAGTTTATCATTTAAGTCATTTCAATCAGGATCTACGTTCTAAGCCTGGACCAACATAGTAGAAGGAAAGAACTGACTTCTGCAAGTTGTCCTCTGACCTCTGCACACAAGCCATGGCTGAAGCACACACACACACACTAAATGTTAAATACATAACACAGATCTATTTATAATAGGTTAAAGGGGAAAAATCAGTAAAAATATAAAGTTGACCATTTGTGTATATATAAATTATGTAAACTCACTTCAGCTAGAATTTCTGCAGTGAAGAGAAAGAATAAAATTATATTTATATAAAAATCTAAGAGCAGAAAAGAATGTTTAATGTTACCTTTTTTATGAATATGAGTGTTTGCCTGAATGTGTGTACACAACATGTAAGTGCTCACAGTAGCCAGGAGAGGGCACCAGATCCCCTGGAACTGGCGTTAAAGACAGTTGAAAGCTGCCCTGTGAATGCTGGGAGTCAAACCCCAGGCCTCTGGAAGACCTCTTCCATCTCTGAACCATCTCTTCAGCATCTATATTATCTTTTAAATCTAAGGAACAGGAAAGAATGGTGTATATCTGTGTTGTGGAATATTACTTTAACTATGTGAAGGTGTGTCACATTTGTTTAGGCTGCATTTGTTTAATGATGTAAGGATATGTGTCTGATTATGTAAAGATGTACGGCATTTGTTTCACCTGGCCTGCCTAAGGCACCTGATTGGTCTAATAAAAAGCTGAGTGGCCAATAGGAGAGGGCTAGGTGGGACTGGCTAGCAAAGAAAATAAAAAGGATGAGAACTCCAGGCAAAAGAGGAGAGAAGAAGAGAATAAGGAAGAGAGGGATAGGCCCAGGGCCAGAAGTCAGGCAGCCGCCATCCAGAAATGGAGACAGCAGGAAAGTAAAATACACGGAAAAAAAAGACAGGTAAAAGGTCCTGAGACAAAACATAGATAAAGAGAAACAGATTAAAAGAAGAGCTAAGAGAAAATAAGATAAGCTAAATAAGAAGTCCCTGTGTCATGGTTTGGGAGCTGGTTGGTGGCCAAAAAGAGAAAGCCTGTTGCATATTTGCTTATAGTTATAAACATGCACACGCGTGCACGCGCACACACATGTATGCTCACACTTCAGCTATAACATGCACGTGGAGGTCAGAGGACAGCTTGCAGGTTTAGTTTTCTCCTTCTGCCACATGGGTCCCAGGATTGAAGCCCAGGTGCTGAGGTTTGGTGATCTCCGAGCCATCTTTCAGGCCCTCTATGTATATATTTTTTAAAAAAATACTCTATTATCAGTATCACCTTATTTTTCTCTAAAACTGCATTTGCCTATATATGTTCACAAAAGTACAAAATGAAAAGCCAATACAAGAAACTCCCACAATGGCCAGACTCTGGTGAGAGAACATTATAGACAGAGGGATTGGGCCAACCATGTCTTTTCCACTGCTTGATTTTAACCTCATAAAAACAGATACACAGAGGCCTTATGTAGCTCTTGGTAGATGGTCTCAGGGTTCCCCAGGAGGCTTAGATCTGAAGGGAGACTCAATGACTAACAAGATGGCACACTAGGTAAAAAGCTTACGGCCAAGGCTGACATTAATCCAGTCTTCAAAACTCATAGTGAAAGGCAAAAACCGAGGCAAAGGCATGAGAAAATAAAGCAAAGACAAGAGAAAATTGATAGCGAGGATCAAAAAGCTTCAGCAGACCACTCTTGTTTAGGCATTGAGTGTTTCCTGATCATTTGAGTAGATGTCTAGCCGGAGTTTTCATGAATCCGTGGAACAAAACCGAGGTGGCGACCAGCAGGTTTTGGTCCTAGAAATGCAAGGATGGTTGAATAGCAAAAAAGCTGTCAGTTTAGATGATATCAATGGAATCTCTTACAAAAATCGCCATCGATTCATACCAGAAAATAGGAGGAGATTAAAACAGTAAAATTTTGCTTGAGGACAGGGTGTTGAGGAGAAACTCAAGGCCTTGCTTGTGATAAGCAGAACTCTACCACCTGAACTGCACCCTGGTGCGGGAGAATTATCTGTATTCTGTCAATCATGTATTTTAATAAAACGCTGATTGGCCAGGCAGGAAGTATAGGCGGGTCAACCAGACAGGAAGTAGAGGCAGAGTAATGAGAATAGGATAAGGCTAGGGAGGAGAAAGGTTCCTCAGCCATTCCTGCGCAGACCACTGAAGAGGCAACATGTAAGCTGACAGCTGAAAAAGGTACCAAGCCATATGGCTACCATAGATAATAATAATGGGTTAATATAAGTTACAAGGGTTAACAAGATACCTGAGCTAATGGGCCAATCAGCTTATAACCTAATGTAGACTCCGTGTGATTTTCTTTGGAACTTGCCGGTTGTGGGGTACCTGGCGGGACAGAAACCCCAACAAGCCGGCCCTCATGTTACATACACCCCAAGGAGGAAAAAAAATTCACTGGATACAAAGTGATTTCTAAAATCTTGCAAAGTTCAAACCCAGATTCAAACTATTAGAAACATCACTTTTAAAGTCGGGGAAAAGGATTACAGACATGGAGCCGCCGTAGTAAAGCAGTTGCAAAGCTTCTACAGGGAGCCGTGTCGCACCCTGGTACTGCAAAATAATAATGACAGTGAGGAGGAGGAGGAAGAAAAGGAGCAAAGAAAAGATGAAGGTGAAAAGGAAGGCGATGATTGAGAAATCAGGAGGAGTCAGGAAAAAGACAAAGATGTCCTCTGTAGCACACGGTTCTTTTTCCCTGGAGGTCTGTGCTTACAAAACAGGGTAAGAAGTAGAACTCAAAGCTAGCCATTAGAAATTAATTTATTCTCTATGTGAATTATAGAACCCCGAAATTCACACAAGAAATCAAAACTGGTGGTATTAAAAGGTTAGTTTAGCATAGTGTCAAATATAGACGGGCTCAGAAGGAAAATAACCCCACAACCCAGCCCCGGCCCACTGGATAATGTCGTAGAAAGGTTCCTAGCATCTCATCATTGGGGAAGAATGGAGTTATTTAAATGGCTAAGATTGGGGGAGGGATATAATAGGACTCATCCAAGGATCCACAAATTTACAAATGGCAAATCACCTGCACTCACAATTGGCTAAATTAATACCATTAGGAGTTCAAGTCTTGACAGATTATTTGATAAACTCAATACAATTATGAAAATCTCAGCAGGAGTCTCCCTTTTCCACCTCCCACTTCCCATTGGCGCACTTGGATTTGGGGTGCTGATGTACCTGGCCTTTATCGGTCCTGGGGATCTGGCTCCAGCTAACAGGCTTGTAGCACAAGCACTTGGACCCTCCGGGCCATCTCTGCAATGCTAAGCTTCCCATATTGGTCTCTCAACTTTCCTAAAATGCGCTTTCTAGTAAAACGCTCCCCCCCCAAAGAAATCAATAAACATGCTGAGTATCTGTGAGTATGAAAAAAACACAAATATTTAAAAGCAAATAAACAAATGAAGTATCCATTAGGAGAGGAACAAGAACGGTCATCTTCAGATGCTGAAAACCGTGACCTGTAAAGCGGAGCACCTGGGCCTGCGTTTGTGTTGGTTTTGGAAAGCAGAATGCAGCGGGATAACGATAATGCGCTAAAAGTGCGTTTCAACCCTCCATCGCCTATTGGTGCCTACTTATGTGGTGAATACAGAATCGTGGGAGTGAAGGATACACACAGGCGAGCCTTGTCTGGCGAAGAGGGAAGGGAATGAGGGCTTCCGTGATCTTTATCACAGTTTATATAACAATAATTGTTGAAATTAAAATCTGAAGCAAAAATGTCAACATGTTTGACTTCATTACAGCTAATGGGGAGTCTGCGTTCTATTACTTTTATGATTGACTCATTTGTGCTAAATGTGCCGAGCGCTCGGTAAATGCGGTTATTGGACTCCGTGCCAAGTGCTCTGTAAATATGATTATTGGACCCTTGGTGTCGAGCTTAAAGCACGGCTCAGACACATCAGTCAAGAAGGGGTTTATGGCCTCACAGACTTCGACAAAGGGTGGGAAGGCAGGCTCTGTTACCAAGAGATCTGCAGATCACAGCAGTGAGCCTGAACTACTGAACAGACACCATTGGGGTCCTCTTCCTGATTGGTGTCTGACTTCCCACATAAAACAATACTACCGTAATTCTGCAATGTCTGCCGCCACTGCTGTTGACAGCAGTAACCACTCACGTAGTGCCAACTGTGTACACACCATTAGCCTATGCACTTCACGCTTGTTAACAATACCATTGTCTGGATGAAGAAACAGGTACAGGCACACCGTTGATGGAAAGGAAAGCCGGGGACTGAACTCAAGACAGTTGTACTTCCTCTCCATCCCTGGAAAGAGCTTTTCACCATTGGAGTTTTTGAGTGGTTTGGTTTTGGGTTTTGTGATTCTGGGGGTTGAAGTCACGGACTCACACACTCTAGGGAAGCCTCCTATCACTGAGTTTACCTACCCAGAACTCTTCTCATTTCTCGTTTCTAGACAGGACAACACAAAGTCACTCATGGTGGCCTTGAACTCACTCTGCAGCTCAGGAAGGCCTTGACCTTCTGATCCTCCTGACTCAGCATTTCAAGGACCTGGGAGCACAGATCTGTGTGCGCTGTCAGACCTGGATCTTCTGTGCTTTTCAAAGGATGTTTCCACGTCATACTTGACAATCTCCATTTCATTTTTGGAGAGAGACAGTTGATTTGAAGTTTGAAAATCCAAGAGATGGCTGATAATACCAAGGCAAGGTCATCTTCTGTGGCTAGAGATGGAGGAAGGACAAAAGGCATGGGGGAAAAAAATGGAAGTTTCTACGGAAACCATACATTTAGAGCAAATAATGGGACTATCAGAGAAAATAAAAAATCAATTCCCAAAAAGCGGAATAGCTGAATAGACATTAGGTACAAATTTACCATGGCCTTAAATACGGCGCTGTGCTCTTTCCTGACTCATCTCAGATGTGTCCAATAAGTGTGTCACGATTTATAACTTTGAATGGCAGTGTCTGCCCATACTCTGACTTCGTACTCTGACTTCTTCCTTGCTGCCCTGCCTCGCTGCTGGGAACCGAGCCTGCCCACTGTGTCAGTGAATGAAAGGCCTCAATGTCTCCTATACAGTGCTCAAATTAAACAATCCACCATGGAGAAAACAAGAAAACCATTGAAAGGTGATAGCTGTATGTTGTCTTAAGTGACTAGTTAAATGTTTTCACTTTTTGCTTTTGGAGTTGACGTGAGGAAACAGAAAGAAATGATAGGTTAGACCCTGGGACCTGGGTGCCAGTCTTGACTCTGATCGTGATGGAAATAATCTAAAAAATGTTTTTCTTTCATCTTATCTAAAATACATTTTAAAAATAATCTTATTTATTCTTATTTTAATTTGATTGTATGTATATGTGTGGACCACATGCATGTCTATTACCTGCAGAAGCCAGAGGGCGGGGTCAGATCCCCTTAAACGGGACTCACAGACAGTTGTAAGGCACCATGGGTACTGGGAACTGAACTTGGGTCCTGTGCTAGAGGAGCAAAGCTTCCTATCCCCTGAGCCATCTTTCCAGTTTGAAGTCATTTCAAATGAGGTAAAAACAGCCTCCTCTCGGCAAGTCCATCCACTGTGGAGGAAGATTTTCGTCAGTTGTTCAGAAAAGTATGAAGAGTGTTCCAGAAAGGTGCTATCCAGGTTCTTATGCTCGCTTCTGTGGCTCTTTGGATAAGAATGGCCCCCACAGGCCCATGTCTCTGAATGCTTAGTCACCAGGAAGTAGCACTGCCTGAGAAGGATTAGAAGGTGTGACCTTGTGGAATAGGTGTGGCCTTGCTGAAGGAAGTCTATCTCTGGATGTAGGCATTGGGATTTCAAAAAGCTCACACCAGACCCAGCGTGGCTTTCTGTCTCTGCCCGAAAATCAGAATATAGCTCTCAACTACTTCTCAAACACTGTGCCTGCCATGATGATAGTGGATTAAGTCTCTGAAATTGTAAGCAAGCCCCCATTAAATGTTTTCCTTTATAAGAAGTTCCATGGTCATGATGTCTCTCTTTTTTAAGTGCATGTCTTTATTTTGTGTTTTTAAAATTCTTTTTTTTTTTAAAGAAAAAAGCTATCTTTTCTCATTTTACATAGCAATCCCAGTTCCCACTCTCCTCCTCCTCCCGTTGCCTCCACCTTCTACCCCATATCACCCCTTCATCCAGTCCTCAGAAAGGGTAAGGGTAAGGCTTATTATGCGTAGCCAACAAAGTCTAGCACATTACTTTGAGGAAGGACCAAGGCTTTTCCTATTATATATAGGCTGAGCAAGTTATCCCTCCAAAGAGAATGGGTTCCAAATGGCTAGTACAAGCAATGGGGATAAATCCCAACCCCACTGCTAGTGATCCTGCAGTCTGCCCCAGCCATACAACTGTCTCCCACATTCAGGAGGCCTAGTTTGGTCCTTCACTGGTTCCTTCCCTGTCAGGCTGGAGTTGGTGGGCTCCCATTAGCTCAGGTTGACTGTTCCATTGGGTGTCCCATCATGGTCTTGACCTCTCTGCTCATATTCTCACTCCTCCCACTCTTCAGCTGGACTTTGGAAGCTCAGCCCAGTGCTTTGCTGTGGATCTCTGCCTCTGTTTCCATCAGTTGCTGGGCAAAGGTTCTAGGGTGACATTTAAGATAGTCATGAATTTGATTATAGGGTAAGGCCGGTTCAGGTATCCTCTCCACTATTGCTTAGGGTCTTGGCTGGGGTCATCCTTGGGGATTCCTGGGAATTTCTCTATTGCCAGGTTTCCTGCTAGCCACTTAATGACTCCTTCACCAAGGTATCTCTTTCCTTGCTCTCCATCTCTGTCCTTCCCCCAGCTCGACTATCCCATTTCCTCAAGTTCTCCTCCCCTCTCCCCTTCTCCCCTCCTCCTCTTCTTCTTTCCTCCCTTCTTCCCCCACCCCATGCTCCCAATTTTCTCAAGGAGATCATGTCTATATCTCCTTCCCAGGGGGATCTACATATGTTTCTCCTAGGGTTCTCCTTGTTAATTATCTTCTCTAGGATCATGGACTATAGGCTTGTTATCCTTTGCTTTGAAGTTAATCTCCACTTATGAGTGAGTACATACCATGCTTATCTATCTGGGTCTGGGTTACCTCACTCAGAATTATTTGCACATAAATTTCAAGATGTCATTGTTTATACCACTAACTAGTACTCCATTGTGTAAATGTACCACATTTTCTTTATCCATTCATGGGTTGAGGGACATCTACGTTGTTTCCAGATTCTGGCTATTACAAATAATGCTGCTGCTATGAACATAGCTGAACAAATTCCCTGTAGTATGATTGAGCACCCTTTGGGTATACGCCCAAGACTGGTATTGCTGGGTCTTGAGGTAAGTTGATTTTCTGAGAAACTGCCATACTAATTACCAGAGTGGTTGCACAAGTTTGCTTTCCCACCAGCAATGGATGGGTGTTTCCCTTACTCCACGTCCTCTCCCGCATAGGCTATCATTGGTGATTTTGATCTTAGCAATTCTAAGTGTGAGATGGTATCTCAGAGTCATTTTAATTTTCATGTCCCTGATGGCTAAGGTTGTTGAACATTTCCTTAAGTGTCTGTTGGCCATTTCAGATCCTTCTGTTGAGAATTCTCTGGAAAGAAAGAAAGAAAGAAAGAAAGAAAGAAAGAAAGAAAGAAAGAAAGAAAGGAAGGAAGAAAGGAAGGAAGGAAGGAAGAAAAACCCTAGGACCAGGATGTTTTACAGTCCATTTTATTAGAGTTTAAAATAAAGCCACGTAAAGATGGAAAACACACAGAGAATCTGGATACTGTATGTGATTGTGCTGTCTTTGAATTGTTTGAAAGCTGAGGAAGGAGCAAAAGCTACTAAAAGACATATGATTACAAATGCTGCTGAATTAATACAACAAATATATCTTGAAAATGCCTTGACTTCAAAATTTAAGTCAAAAGATATGGTATGTTGGAGAAGAGGTTTTGCTTTGCTTTCCACAGGAAACGAGAGGCTGTGGATTCATTCTGGGTTAAGAAAAATCAGATTTGATCAAAGAAGACTGCCTGAGAAATCTCCAATAGGAGCAATGGCCCAGATGTCTGAGTTCTACATCCAGAACAGCCTCAAGACGGCTAGTTAAGATGATCAAGCCTCACAGAGTATTCCAGTCAGAACTTGACCACAATTCAAAATTTTCTTGAGGTCCCCGTAAGATGTGGGAAGTGATTCAATGGAATACATACTGGAGCTGAATTGAGGGTAGGGTAAAGATTGACTGAGTGAATGAAGTAAAGAAAAAGAATCTAGAAAATGGTCCCTGCCTTAGTTAATGTCCTGTTCCTACAAAGAGATGCCCAACATGACCAAGGCAACTTCCAGAATAAAGCCTTCAACTGGGGTGCGAGGTGCTTGCTTCCAGTTTCAGAGGGTTAGTCCATAATTATCACGCCAGGGAGCATGAAAGAGTGTAGGCAGGCAAGCATGATACTGGAGAAGTGTCCCACGCTCGGCTTCGCCAGCAAGAACGATGCGGGGCATTTAGGATTCTTCTGTAGTAAAGCTTTAATGCGTCTTGAGAGGGAGAGCATCAGCTTCCAAAGCGGAGACCCAGAATGAGGGGAACCCAGCCCTTATAAAGGAAACAGTCCTCGCTTCTGACGTGTCACTCTTGGATTGGTCCGCTGCCCATTATCCCAGATGATGTCTCGGAAGTAGGCAGGGACGCAGTGGTAGAGAGTTACCAAGCACATGTGCTGGGATTAAAGGCATGTGCTACAACACCTTGAACTCACAGAGATCTGCCTGTCTCTGCCTCCCAGGCATTGGGAGCAAAGGCATGTACTACCATACCTTGAGGTCACAGAGGTCAATCTGCCTCTGCCTCCCAGGCGTCAGGACTAAAGGCGTGTACCACCACACCTTGAGGTCACAGAGGTCAATCTCTACCTTTGTCCCTTGAAGCAATGGAGAATGTGGTTGCGGCCCTCCACAGAGAAGTAGCTGAGAGCTACCTCCTGATCTGCAGACAGCAGAGAGACAGAGACAGAGACAGAGACAGAGAGAGAGAGAGAGAGAGAGAGAGAGAGAGAGAAATAATTCTCCTGAGAAACTGTTCTCTGGTCTCTACATGTGCACTGTGATATGTGCACACGCACACACACACACACACACACACACACACAGAGAGAGAGAGAGAGAGAGAGAGAAAGTACAGGGTGAGTTACATAGCAGTCACTCAATAAGTGCATCTCTGAACTTGATCGGAGTTGTGAGCCACTTCCTGGGCAAGGGTGCAGGGAACTGAGCCTTAGTCTCTTAACCACTGAGCCATCTCTCCAGCCCCTTCATTTTCCCTTTTTGCTTAATGAGTGAGAGATGAAATCAGGACACAGAACCATCACAGCACAGATTTCCATCTCACAGTCAAGTTCTTGCTAGACCATGTTCATCTCAAATATCCGTGGAGCAGTTTGACCGCACTCCCTCTGCTGAGGCCCAGCATGAGATGGAACACCGGAGCTGACAAAGCGACCCTTCAACCAAACCTGCCAACCTGAGTTCAATCCTGGGGTCCCGACTGTGGAAGGAGAGGACTCTGACTCACATATGTGTACCCATAACACACACATACACACAGAGAGATATAGATATAGATAGATGATAGATAGATGTAGATAGATGTAGATAGATAAACAATAGAATACAGAGATAGATGATAGATAGATAGATGATAGATAGATAGATAGATAAAATATAGAAATAGATAGATGATTGATTGATTGATAGATAAACAATAGAAATATAATAATTTATTTAAAGAAAATTCCCAACCACTGGTAAGAGATGAGAATGAGCAGGGAGAGGAAATGCCCAGAAGGGGCAATCAAGAAAGACTATAAAGAAAATAAATAAAGAAGGAACATTGATGCCAAGACCTCAAAAAAGAAGCTTGTGTAAAAAACACTAGGAAGAAAAGTGGACTCCCCCTCCCCATCTTTAAAGAAAGAGCAACAAAATGATAAACATGTCCACGGTAACTTTCAGGGTCCCAAGCATTTCCGCAAGCATTGCTCCACACCACCCCACACTGGCAAAGCTTTAGGAACAACCCCCACTTTAAGCCCTTCCTATAGCCTGTGTCGAGTTTCTGTTTTCCTTGCCCTCCGCTATCTGTGAGTAGGCTGGTTAATCACTGCAGCTCATCAGTAAACGCTGGCATAAAGGTCAACAAACTCCGAGAGAAAAGAGAATCCTCCAATTAGTTAAAAATTAGTGCGGAGTGTTGCCCGTGGCCAGGGTGAAAAGTCTCAGGTTCATCAACCGTCGTTCACAAAGCAGCTCCATGCTCCTTGGGGAAGGCCACGCTTGGCTGGTCTAATGGGCCTCCAAACCTTGAGCAAACAAATTCCAAGTCTACAGTAGAGGCAAGCAGAGGGCAGCAACAAAGGAGATCATTAACCACTCCAATAGGTCGCAGGCCCCTCTCCGCTGTAGTGTAAATCCACGTGCTGGATAGTTCTCATTGTCAACTTGTAACAATCTAGAATCACTTGACAGAAGGACCTCTGAGAACGTCTGGGAGGATTACCTTTTCTCTGTTATTTTACATGGAAGGGCCCACCCACTGTGAGTGGCACCATTCCCTAGGCTTGCGTTTCTAAGACTGGATAAGAGGAGAGAGAGCTACATGAACCTTAGGATGCATGCTTTAACGCTCTGCTCTCTGCCCTCGATCTGGGTATGGATGTGACTGATTGCTTCAAGTTCCTGCTTCCTTGACATCCCTGCAGTGCTGGCCTCTAACCTGGAACTAGGAGATGAACAAAGCCCCCCTCTGTAAATTGCCTTGCTACAGAGCATGCAGGAGAGTGAGTGAGAGGAGAAACTACTCAAACATACTTTGCTTGAAATTGCTACAGTGAGACCTAAAACCTTGGAGGTGATATTCTTTTAGTTAATGTATTTTAAAAATTGCTTTGTTGGGGCATTTTATCACAGCACCCAGAAGGAAAACCAAGACAGTCTACGACCCTGCCATTGGGGAGACATGAAATCAAGGATGAGCCACCCTTCCCATCCTTTCCCCACGTCATCCCCAAAACCCTCGTCTTCCACTCCATATCGGACATTGAGAGCAGTTTCCCTTAGAACCAGAGTTATCAGTGTGGATGCAGACACTGCCGATACACACAGAGCAACGATTGCTGACCTGCCATGCCAGTCTCTGAATCTGCTCAACACAAATCTGCAACCATAAAGCCAAATAAACCTTCTTCCGTAAGTTGCTCTTGGTTGCAGTTTTCATCACAACAGCAGAAAAGAACTGTCACATCATCCGTCCACCTCCTCTGCCCATACCTCCCTCCCTGATTCTCACCCTCAGAGCATCTCCTCTTTCCCTCCACGCAGCCCTCTTATGGCCCGTCACTCCATCTCCCTGCCAACACCTGAGCTGATGGGATATCAAGTGGACGTCAGAGCTCAGGATTCTAAGAACCAAAATGAGACCTCTGTGCCACTCGAAATCACACACATACACACACACACACACACACACACACACACACACACACACTGGCCCACACACTCTACTGAGCCTTCTTCTTTCCTCTCTAGATAGTTTTTGAAATTGTAGGAGAAAGCAAACTCAGCTTGCACTAACAACAAAGCCCTCACAAATATGTCCTGGGCTTGGCTAATTCTTCTTCTCATTCCATTTGGGTTTAACACCACCTCTTTCTGGATTATACCCTCTTGGTAAGAAAGAACCACACCTTTGAAATCTGAGATTTCTGAAAATGTGTCTACGCTAAGACTCGACAATGTGTTTGTTCAACAGTATGAGTCTGTTTATGGAAACGTGTAAAATGTAATTAATCTCCTGATTTAATTTTCTCTCTTGACTTTTTCTTGAGAACATAATGTTCCCAAAGACTTTAGAGAGATTCTATTCAGCTTGATACCCTTGTGTTTACACTAAATTAGGAACACCTGCACACGTGCGCACGCGCACACACATACACACACACACCAGTTCTCCAAACCCTAGAATTAACCATCCAGGGCATTGGGGATGGGGATGAGGGGAATACTTTATGTTAAGGACACCCTAGCTTAAGCTTATATAAAGAAGCACTAAGGCTCCTAGAGACACATGTCAGAGTCACAATCTCTGAGGTCCTGGGTCCAGCAATTTGGGAATGGTCCCAAGTCCTAAGGTTTCAGGCTTACTGCCACTGCTGGTCCAGGGACCAGAGTCTTTGATACGCCGCCCCACGCCTTTGATGGTACCAAAGATACATGGACACCTGGGTCTCATTCTAACACTGCCAGAATCAAGATTTCTAATCTGAATCAACCAGCTACGAAGCCGTATTTTCTTTAAATGGACGCTGTGAGGCAGGAACTCTCTAGGATGCTTTTCACGCCTCTCAATCACTCGCCCTCACCCTGGAAGCACAGCCCATCATTAGTCTCAACCCACAAATAAGAACAAGACGCGACTGAGAGACAAAGTGTTCTGATTTATAAAACAACTCAACCGGGACCTGTGAGATGGCTCAGTGGGTGGAAAGAGAGAGCGGGTCATCATAAGTGTCCTCTGGTCTCTGCATCCATGTGATGCACACGTGCCCTCAAACATACATATGTGTGTATGTATATATGATGTACATATGTATATATGTGAGTATGCTTCAAAATAGTGTCTTCTGTCGATGTCAGGAAAGCTGCACGTATGAAGTCTCAACTCTATGGCCTGTACAATGACAACTGATAGGAAATCTCACAGGTCCCCATCTCTAGATGAAGAACTATGACCAGTTAATGACTGACCACTGAGAGGTAGAGAATCAACCTCGCCCAGGGTTAAGCCCCAAGCTGGTTATCAAAAACCAAATAGCCCTAAAACCATGGGCATATAAGCAACACTAAATGGACTCATCAGACTGAATTTACATGTGCAGTATTTTTATTACTATGAAAAATAATAATTAAATAAAAAGAGGCCATGATTTGAGAGAGAGCAAGAGGTTTAGGCACGTGAGGAAGGCTGGAGGAAGTGGAGGGAGGTGGAAAATATGTAATTGCAGTACACATATATGAAACGTTTAAGATAAATTATAGCCATCATGCAAAAGAAAAATGACTAAATTGCTCATAAATTAAAATATTTTATCATAAAAATCATCACATACCTAACCATTTTTATAGATATTTCTACTTCCTAATCTCTACTGCCTTTATTAATACTGAACAACTTATCTAGATCCAAATATTGTTTCCTCAGATGGCAAATGTGTTTTATATAATGCGATACTATGCCCACTCCTTCCAGACTGGGCGGGACTGTGCCGCAGAGTCTGTGTCTTAAGGAGAAAGTTCTGCTGTGGGGAATACCAAAACTATGCACAAAACAGGAATCCAAATTCCAATCGGCAAATATTTCTAAAAGCTTGTATTTGTATATTTGACGGGCACCCCAATTAGACCCGAGCATATTTAATTAAGCCCATCAGCCCCAGTGGAAGCCGCCAAGTTCAATGCTAATAACGCTGATAAAGGTGCCTGCGTCTCACACTCCTCTTATTTAATGCCTCAACCATGTTAAGTCAATCTGTAACATATGGGCAGTTCTCCCACCGTGGATTTATCATTTGGGTGTTGCTTTCTGTGAATTAATGCAATCAAACTCCTGCTAGTGTTAATTATTTTTCTCTGAGAAACAAATCCCAGACTGGAGCAATAACCGGCTGTGATTTAGCACTGGCAGTGCCGCGGCATAACAGCCTTCCACTGTCTGCCCCCACCCAGGGCAGATGGAGAGACGCTGCTGCGATGCTCCGGGCTGACCTCCTCGCCTCTTCCTGGATCTAGATGCCGCTCCACATGTTCTCGGCACTTCCAGCCCTCCCCACCATCACTTCGGGAGCATATTCCTTGTGGTTTGCAGTAAGTGTCTCTTGTAGGACTCTTGCTTGCTGTTAGATGGCCGCAGGTATGGACAGCACTCACTTGCACCCAAACTACGTTCTCAGGTCCTGCTTCTAGAGCACAGTTCCCGGAGACAGGGTCTTCACCTCTGTACCTTTGCAAGGCTCTTTCCAACAGCTTGGGTGCTTTTCCCCACTGTGGCTGATAGTGAGCAATCACTCCTCTCAAAGTGTGGGCTTCAACAACACTCCACTCTCACGATCCCTCTGAATACAGTTCTCACCACACTGAATCGTTTCTCAATTCTCTATTTTATTCAAACTACACGAACTCAATTGCCCAGTTTCCGGACTCACCTGTTTATTTGGTTGCCCCCCCCCCCCACACACACACACTTTCTTGGTGAAAGTTCTCTGAGATGTGGTGACATAAATTTAACTACCTCAGCACCCTCAGCGTCTAGTCCCTGTTGGAAGAGAAAATAGGAACCAACAGTCCCATCCCGAATAGACAATGAAATCTCAGGGAGATGACTATGTGGTTTTTTCTTTCCTGACTCTTTGCTATGTATCAGCATAGCTAAATGGAGTACGGCTTAAAGAAAATTCCTCTGTCCCAAGCATTCCTGTCAAACAGGAAGAAGGGGGAACTAGACTGTGTTCAAATTGAGCTTCACGTTCGGCATTGCCAATAGAATCCAGAAGGTCAGGTGGCATGGGGATTCGAGGGATGCCCACTTCTTTGAAATGCTAAAGAGTCTATTTGTGTGGAGAATGCTGACTCCCATCAAGGCTGTAGGTGGTATATACTAGACTGAGCACGTGTCTGGCTCCTAGAAAAGGTACTGCCTTAGGATGGATGGGGTTTGGCCAAGCTATGCATCTAGTCTATGGACACGCTTGGAGAAAGAGTGGATGAGAATAGCTAACAGTGGAAATGGGAGGTTGTTTGGAGACCAGTTCAGGAACATGGGACAGCGGAATGGGCAGAAACATTACCAAAAAACGTCCGTGCTCCATGAAAGAAGTAAGAATATTGAAGAACCCAGAAAGTGAAGCAGCTGGGGTTGGGGCCTCAGGGATTTCCAGTGAGAGGGGAAAGGGGCAAGGCCACCAGCGCTGGAGGATGAGTCAGAGGGGCGGACATTCTCTGGGGCTACACGGAAACCTCCCAGAAATGCTACCGCCTAGAAGAGAGCAGTTTGGGGCTGGCTTTCTGAAGAGCTGAGAATCAGATTCAGAAATCATATCCTCAAACTATTTAGTACCTCCGTGGCCAGAAAAAGGGAATCAAAACTATGAGACATTTCTTAGCCCTCTCAATGGCCAAACTAAAGCAAGAGCAGGACCACACATTCTGCCTTTGACGTTGGATAAGTCTTGAGGGACGAACAAAACCTAGTCATGGCTAGAATCTAAAGACAAAGGGAGGCGTAGGAGGGTGGGTGCACGTCACAGGGGCACATCTCTTCCAAATGACAGCTTTCTCCACCTAAGAATCTTCAGTGTTTGTTTTTTTTGTTTGTTTTTGAGGTAAGCCCTTACTAGGTAGCCTCTGGAGGCCTGGGACTTGCTATGTAGATCAGCTGGCCTCAGACTCACCGAGACCCACCTGCCTCTGCCTCCTGAGTGCCAGGGTGGAAGGTGGGCGTCACCACACCTGGTTTGTTCATTTTTTTTTCAGTCACTAAATATTCTAAGTTCTGTGATTCTCAACCTGTGAATCGCAACCCCACAGGGTTCACATATCAGATACTTACATTACGATGCATGACAGTAGCAATATCACAGTTACGAAGTCGCAGTGAAATAATTTTATAAGAGGGAGTCACCACAGTGCAGAGCTGTGATGCAGGACCAGAGCCTTAGGAAGGCTGAGAACCACCAGAATCTAGAGAAAGATTCACCTAAGAATTCATGAATGTTCCCTACAATCTTGTTGATAATTACTCATTTTAATATTTCAAAGATAGGTTGTTTCTATACATTCAAATCCATACACCTGCTTAAAGAGAGTTTTAGCTTTGAAATTCTGATACAAAGATGTCTTTGTATATTATTGAGAAAAGAAAAGTAATTTACAAAAGAGTACATAATACTATAATATGATTTGGTAGAAGTTAAAATTGTGAGTATGTATTATATTTTTATACATACATGAACCTAACTGGGATATATATTCTTGGGCATTAGACTATGAAGAAAGGTTCATTATTGTTTATTTGTCCCTACTTTTAACAAGAAGGTGAGTGATATTTATGATCAGAAATTAAAATTTTAATACTCCAAACAAAGACCTTTGGGGAATCCAGACATCTGGTCAACATAGTTCTAACTAGCCATTGCCTCACCCCTGAGACAGGAAAGGATTGGTTCCTGTCATTCAACAAGTTATAAATTTAACATGCTCTGCAGTTGTCATGGGTCCTACATGTTTGCATTTCCTGCAAGTCAGCTCTCTAGTTGGCACTAAGCTGTATGATTAGGGTACCAGGGTGCTCACCAGATGTCCACAGTTCTCTGGAATTCACTACTGGCAAGCGATCTTCTTAGAAATACCATGCAACAGCAAGAGAACTAACCCAATGGCTGAGGTCCAGCCACCTCAGAACATTGTATCTCATGACATTGTTGATGTATGAGCTGTGTGGCTGAGAGCGGTTCAAGACTCATCTCTGAGACTTTGCCTAGTCATCCGCCAACAGAAGGGTGTGGAATGAAGAAACAGTTCGACTATAAGCTAAGCCCTTTATAGGCAGACTTGCTGCACACAGAAACTTACACACTCATATACACATATACAGACATGCACACACATCCATCAAATAGACCAATAATTCCACGTTAAGTGTCACTATCGTGAAGTCACAAACTCACATGCAATTTAAGCGGGATTCAAAGAAGGGCATTGGAGCCATGTCCTTGAACTTTCAAATTACACAAGACCATCATGAGGATCCAAGAATAAAGGGTCCGCGTAGATGAAACCCTGACGCACTCTATAGAGTTGGGAATATAATTACTTTTTTTAAAAAAAAAATAATGAAGCCATAAACAGGGTTTATTCCATTGCAATTTCTGATAGTGTGCACTATGGGACTTCTTCCTCCTAGCACCTTCTGCTCTGCATTCTGGCAATATCCATTTCACATTCATAGTTAAGACAAAAAGATCCATCCACTTTTCAGATGCCCTTGTTTTTTCTATCATCAATACACTGTTCTCCCGTGAAGCTGCGGCCATGCATCTTTTCTTGGCACCTTCCCCTTAGTTTATCTTCTCTGCACACCCCGTCTGCTCTGAGCCTTATAATGAAACCAAAGGTTACATGTTTGAAGACTCAACACCCACAGCATTAAAACAATTGGATGGGAAATAATCTCATCACAGCACGCTGGGGGAGATGGCTGCACGCCCATTAGAGTTAATGGGAGTTCCAGCCAAATCGAGGTGCAGCCTCTGCTCCCAAGGGCACAGGGATAAAGGGAAGTGAAGAAATTTAAATGGGGAAAACTCCACAGAAAGCCAGCAGGAAGGAACCAAGCGGTCCAGTGATAAACTTTGTGAAAACCACAGACCTTGGAGAGATGGTCTCTAGTCTTGAACTCAGAGGAAAGTAAGACAATCCCTTCTGTTCTCACCTGTTCTATTTATAACTTTGAGAAACTGAGTCATTAGCACATCGGACCTCAGTTTATTTATCTGAGGAAGGGACAAAATGGTAGCATCTAATAATCCGAGGAGGCAAGGCCTGTTGGGGTGCTAGATGCAGCAATGCACAGCACACTGTAAGGATTTTTGTAAACTAGCTAGATCTGGGTGGGATTCTGTTCAGACTGGAACAGGCTGGTTCCTGCTAGAAGAGAACAATGCAGAGACCTACCCAGAAGCCCAAAAGCTGGGGTTGCTGAAAATTTCAGGATCGTATGAATAGAGATAGGTCAACTAGCAAATGCCCATCAACATTCCTATATGAATTCCCCTCTGGAGACATTCGGGACGCCTAGGAGGACCGAGATCCAAGAGAAAACTAGCCACAGAGCCCTGGTAAAAGTCCACGAGAACCCTGACAAGCCACAGGCAATCTCTGTAATGTCCAAAGAGACGGCAGGTGCTGTGGATGCCGGAGACTCTGTGTACATAAGACTTTCTCTCTCATCTCTGTCACCCCCCACCTTTCCCACTGCCACTATTCCAGGCAGGACTGGGGAGGTCTTTAGTCTGCCATGTCACTTAAAATATTCCACGCAAGCCAAGTTTGGATTTCAAAAAAGAAAAATCTTGGTTATAAATTCCATCTAAAATTGAAATATAATGTCTCTAGGCTCAGGAGCATTTTCTCACCAGCTCGTTTGGAGTCTCCAGTTTTCCACTGAGGTCTTCAACCAAGAGCTGTTCACCTAAGCTTCAGGACCACCCCAGGGCAGGAGTTATCCTCCGTGCCCAGATAAACCACCAGAAGCAGAAACAGTTGCTGCAGAATGCCCAGATCAGAGGACACTGAGCAAGCAGAGGTTCCGATCTCCCAGTCCCTAACTACCCTGCAGCATCCTCCCTGCTTTCCTGCTGTAGTCTGTCCCGGCCCCATGGTAAACAGACAAACCCCCCACTGATGTGTCCACATCACCGTTGGCTTCACTTTGCTTCCTCTATACTGTCCTTCTTCCCTGCTTCCACCCCCAAAACATTGAGTCAGAAGGCAAACAGGCTTCCCTCGCATTCTCTTAGAGGAAGAAAAACATGTACCTGGTCTTAGTTTTCCAGAGAAGAGTGGAAACCGGGCACAGCCTCCAATTTTGGCAGCCTGTGTCGTTGGCGTGTTTCATTTTTTCCATACACCTTAATTTGCCTGGAAAATCAACAGATATGTGATATGACAGGTGTGTGCTTGGTAAATTGTTTTGTTTTGTTTTCCTGGAGATCTGACTGTTCTTTTTTTTTTTTTTTTACCCCCCCTTGGAAGGGCCAGGGTGTCTTTCAAAAGTTTCAACTCTGGCTTTTTGAGAAACCTATCCGTGTGGCATGTCTGTCACTTTTCAGAGTCCTCAAATGAGTCTTGGCAATTTTCACATAATGGCGTTTGTTGACAGGTTGTTAGGGCTGACAGTGAATATGTTTGAAACACTGTCAGGCTGGTGGAGAAAGAATCAAAGAGAAAACCTCCTTCCATTTGAAACATCATGTTCAACTTCCCGTGTATTCTCGAAAGCAGGGTCCTCGCTCTCAGCCAGAGACACGCTCACAGCGACAGCCCAGGAGGGGCGGGATCCCTAAAAATTAATGTTAGCTTGTCACTTCAAAGGTCAGAAGGCACATTACCACTAAGCTCTATTTACCTGCATAAAATTGAGTTGCCGTTAATGTTCAATAGCAGGTGATGGGAGAGAGAAGAGCCACTGTCTGTGCAGTCAGAGGAAGGACAGGTGTTTAATTGGGCAAATAGAACAGCCCAAGGAGCTGGCAGGGAGCCTTGGAGGGTGGCATTGCAAGCCCTTTCCCTGGGACCACTGACGTGGATAATTATTACTCAATGGGTCTGCAGGGTACCTGTGAACTGATGAGCGTGGATGAAAGCCACGAGTGGACAGAGTGACATTGTCAGTCGCCCATCAGTTGAGCCCAAGGAAACCGTCCTCCTGGGTCTCAGAGGCTTCCACTGATAGGCATGTCGGGGGTCACGGAGATGACCTCGGTGCAAGCACATGACATTCCTCCGTGATCACTGGAGTGTGGGAACGACTGCGCCTGACAGTTGAGCACAGTTGAGCACAAACCGTGGGTCACTCTGGGAACCCAGGACAGGCCCCTAAACTGTCAGCTCACAGTACAACGGAATAAGAGCCTCTCAGAGAATCAGAGACCTGACGGCATCCATGTTGGTGCTGCTTCCTCTCAGTCCTCCCAATTCTCAGGGATCTCAGCTCACCTGCGGCTCTTCTCCCCAGTCTCCTGCTGAGATAATACTACCGTCCATTTTTATCAGTTCTTCAAGGGTGATCTTCACTGCTCTCAGTGGCTTTGTTGTGGACAATGGCCACAGTTAGGTTCCGTTATCAGCTTGACACGCTTGGGAGAAGGCCATCTCAGTTGAGGAACCACCTCTGTTGAGCGGGTTGTCCCGTTCAAGTCTGTGCACGTTTTCTTCATTGCTAACTGAGGGAGGAGGGCCCCAGTAAGCCTCAGTCCTCCATGATCTCGGCTTTAGTCTCTCCTCCAGGTTCCCGCCGCCACGTCCCTTGATTTTAGATTGTGTCCTGTAAGTCAGACAAGCCCTTCCCTCCCCAAGTTGTTTTGGTCATTGCAACAGGTAAGAACACAGAACTGGGTTAGCCATCAAATTGGCACATCTAAAACCCAGCCATCCTGGGTTACCTAATCGCCACATGCCCTTGAATAACCGTTTGAATTCCCTGAGAATTAAATCCCCAATGGATGAAATGATAGTGTCTTTATTGCTGAGTTATCCCAAGGATGGAACATGAAATAATATATGCACAACCGTCCTGTCGAGTACAAACTAGGTACTCAAACTCTTAAGAAATCAGGGAGACCAAGGTTATAAAGTTTCCACCAACTTTGTTAAATGTTTCCAACTTTTCCCTTTAAAGGGAACCAAATTCTGTTAGAGCCAGGTCACTCTAACTATAAACATGCTTTCTTCCAGCGTCCCTGGGTAAACCCTTCGAGTGTTTAGTTAGAAATGTGAGCATTTCCACAGGGTCTCCCTCCAGCCCCTGAGATCTAGTCACCCGGAGTTTGCAAGCTCCGCAAAATGTAGCATTTAATCAACCCAGGGCTTGGAGGCCCCAGTGCATGCTGCCTGAGGGGTAAAACTGCTGTCTCTTTCCCACTTGGGGTAGAATTTTTGAAGGGGAGAGTCAAGTCGTATTTTACAGTCCTGTTTCCGAGATTACCCAGCGGGTGGACAGACAGCTGACAAGGGGATTTTTTTTCAGAGCGGTGGGCGTGGCCTTTCAGAAGGAGTCTCCTGCTGGCACAGGGTTTACAAAGGCAAGATGCTGGCAGGGAGAGCCTCTGAGGCAGCTACTCAGAGTATAAAGCTGCTCCGTTAAATGTAAACAGTTTTGATTAGCGCCCAGCAAGCACACGGAGCCACGCACAGCCGTCAGTCTGTCTTCAGGAGTGTCTGTAGATCGCCCATGTTCTTCTCACCAGGTTTAGAAGGATCAACAATTTATTTCTAACCCTCTTTCTCATTCTTCTTGAAGGGCATTCTCTCCTCTAACTTCTTTTGAAATTTTTACTTATTTATTTATGTGCGTGTGCGTGTTATGTGCGCGATGTATACGCACACGCAGGCACAGAGAGAAGCTGGAGAAGAATGTCAGCTGTCCCGTAGCATCACTCTCCACCTTATTCCTTTGCGACAGAGCCTCTCATTGAACTAGAGCTAGAGTGGTGGCCGCCAAACCCCAGGCATTCTCCTGTCTCCGCGCCCCACAGCGCAAGGATTACAGGCGTGCACAGCTATGCTCTGGCTTCTTGTGTCGGTACTAGGATTTGAACTCAGATCTTCTTGCAGGGTCTCTTACCCTGTGATTCACTGCCCCAGGCCTCCCCACCCAACCCTCATTCTGCTAACCAACCCCTAACACCTCCTAGTGCACACATCCATTGTACTTTTCTTGAAACTTTACAGGGACGCATACTCTGCCCCGCGTCCTATGTGTCCAGCATCATTTGCATAGCGTGCTGCTAATGAGGTCCATCTGCAGAACCCTGCACGGCAGTGGTCGCTCATCTTCATCATCACTCGGCAGAGCCCACTGGGATGCGGTGGTTCGCACACACTCAACAACAGTAGCAGAAAGTTCTGCCTTGCTCACACCACCCCTCCACACACACACACACACACAGAGAGAGAGAGAGAGAGAGAGAGAGAGAGAGAGAGAGAGAGAGAGACTAAGCGTCATCAGACAGACATTGGTCTGAGTTCAAATTAAAGTTAATTACTACTGAGATGTTTGACCTGTAACAAGGGCTGTGTTCGAGCGCATGGTGCATTTTCAAGTGCTTAGACCTTTCAAAGACAATAACCTTATTTTTCTAATAAACTAACAACAAGGAATGAAAAGGGAGGCCGTGAATTTGAAAAAGAGCAGGCGGGGGAGGGGTAATCTGGGAAAGTTTTGAAGGAGGAAAGGGAAGGGGGAAATAATGTAATACATTATAATATCAAAAATGCTAAAACCCAAATGATAAAGAAAAACCCTGACATCAATAGTAGTACCTTTTAAAAAAATAAATGAAGCTATTTTTTCCAATTTACTTCATCCTGTATTAGACCTGGGATCCTCTTGGAACTCGGCATGGAAACTGTGCTATTCTCAATTAGCAATCGATTTAAAGACCCTTTTTCCCTTCAAGGATCACAGTGGTTTCGATCATAACTATGTCGCCCAGAAGGGAAAGTTCCAGTGGAGGATCCAAACAGGACAGGCTTTCTCAGCGCCTGCCACACTGCCTGGCCCTGCACTTTGGGCAAGTCTTTCTTTGCAGAGAGAACAAGAAGCCACCAGCTAGAGCCAAAGCACATAGCAGGAGATACCCTGGTGATCCGAGCCCTGTGCACCTAGACTGGCTGCCTTTAGTGTTGTAGTCCAAAGAGTCCGGGCCTCAGTTTCATCACTTACCAAGTAGGAAAGTAACAGTGCGTGTTTCTAAAGATTAGATGTAGAGCGCATTTTACACATGCCTAATCTATCTTTTCTAGGACGCAGACAGTCACTGTCTTTCTGTGCAGGAAACCTATTCTTTGTGTCATTGCAAGCAAAGAAAAGAACAATTACATTCCAAAGTAAGTAACTCTAGCCCTTCTATTTTAGTGATTTCCATCAATAGTGTGCGAGTAAAACCCGCATAAAGGGCTGTGACAGTGGCTCAGTTAACAAAGGCTGACTGCATCCAGAGGGCCTGAGTTCAGATCTCTAGAACCCACATTAAACAGTGAGCACTATGGCCTGTGTCTCTAAGCCAACAACGAGCACTATGGCCTGTGTCTCTAAGCCTATGTCTGAGAAGGTGAGACAGGGGGATCCCTCGGGTTTGCTGAATGGCCAGACCAGCCGAATTGGTGAATTTCAGGCTCAGTGAGAGACCCTGTCTCAAAAAACAAGCAAGATACTTGCCATTGACCCCCGGTCTCCACACGTATGCATGTACATTTGCACATACATGAGCACATGCAAACATATACACACATACTCTCACACATATATGCATTCACATTTTACCCACACAGATACACACACACACACACACACACACGCACGCACATGCACACACATACATGCACGCACAACTAGAATTTCAGGAGTTGTCCCTCAGGAGCTAGGGACAGAAAGGAGAGTCACCTGGGCCGAGCAATGAGCTCTGCAGTCACTGTAGCTATTTCTCCCTCCACTGTATCCTACGAAGCCAGCCTTCCCAAACTGCCTGAATCACTAGCACCCCTCACATCTGAAGCCTAACAGGATAATCAGGGAGGAACGCTCCAAGATTTGCTCATAAAAACGGTAATTTTTTTTGTCATTCGTTGCCATTAACAAGTAACTTGTGACCTAATAAATGTCACTATCCATTTTCTTTAATTAAAATAATAAATATTATGCAGCGACACAGATTGGCATTTATACCTCCATTTCTGAGATGTGGAATTTACAACAGAGCCTTTTATTTATTATTTATTTTTTTTTGAGGGATTCCACAAATAAAGATCATTAAGCTGCCTCGGGAGAAACCCGAGAGCCCAGGTTAATGAAGGTGAGTGATGAGGGCCATGAGGGATGAAACCCTTTGCCAGGAAGGAAAGGGAATCTCTACCCAAAACCAGGGTTTTCTTGGGCTGAGGTCAGGTACTCAGTTCTTCCAGACAGTTCACCTGGAAAGACAGACAGGTAGACTCAGAGACATCAACAGCTGGAGCTTTAAGGTGGACAGGGCTGTGCCCTCCCTGTGTCCTTGAGAATCACTGTTGACCAGTTACACTGTGGCTCATGCAAAGGGTAAGGGAAAAGTTCAAACAAGCTCACTCCATTTTAGGAGTGGAGGGGGGAGGGAAAGTGGGGAGAAAAGAAAAAGGAGGGGGAGAAAGGGTGAAACCTCTCCTCTCTCCAAAGACACAACAACAAATAACAACAAACAAGCAAATGACAGCAAAAGTCAGAAAAATAAGCTCAACAGCATTGTCCTTCCCCAGCCCCGTCTCTTCCTACCTCTGGGACTCCTCTCACATTTAAATTGAAGACAGGACTCCAATGTCCTCACCCTGAGACCTGTCTCAGTAACATTTGCATCCCAGGTGATCCAACCAAGCTGCCTGCCTTTCCTCTTCCCCCACCCTAGACAAGAGCCTGGCAGTTTGGCTCGGTGACCTGGACTCCCACAGCCATCAGGGGCCAGCACTCCAGCTCCTCTGCTCAGAACTTTCTAGAATCCCCGGATCATGAGGAATCGCACCTGCATGCCTGAGATTTATCTCTGCGGGCTGATTTACACCTCAGGACCATAGACACTCCACCATATCCAGGTGAAAGCTAAGCCCGAGGGTAGAAACACTACTAAACGCACTCCTCGGGGACCAAGATAGGCCTGATAGGGTCACAGTTCTCAGTGACAGCCTCTGAACCTTTGGAGCTAAACTAGAGGCCATTTATCTCCACGAGGCTTAGGGCCCAGGATGACCAGCAATTCTCCACTGCAGAGTAAGTCCAAGAAAGGAAAGGAGACACACTGATTTTTGCCGAAGGAGTAACAAGTCTAGACGTGGCCAGAGCTGAGTTCGAGTTTTGGCTCCACAGCACACTAGAGAAAACATGTATGGCTGAGCCGCAAGTTTCAGGTTCCAGCACAGAGAAAACTCCGCCTCCCTCTTTCCTACAGCATTCCACGTCAGATAAGACCTGCGTTTGGACGTTAGGGACATTTCTCTCTCCTCTCTCTCTCCATCTCTCCCTTCCCTCCCCACCCGGCACCCTCTCAAGTTTGGAGGCCCAATTGTTGTGAGACAATGGTCTTCTCCTCTATAAAGATTTGTTGCTTGTATTGGTTTAACAAAATGCTGCTTGGCCAGTAGCCAGGCAGGAAGTGTAAGTGGGGTGATCAGGCAGGAAGTATAGGCAGGGCAACAAGAACAGAAGAATTCTGGGAAGAGAAAAAGCTGAGTCTGCAGCTGTCACCCAGACACAGAGGAGGCAAGATGAGAATGCCTTGCTGATAAAAGGTACCAAGCCGCGTGGCTGACACAGTCAAGAATTATGGGTTAATGTAGGATGTAAGAGTTAATAAGAAGCCTGAGCTAATTGGCCAAGCAGTTTATGACTAATGTAGACCTCTGTGTGTTTCTTTGGGACTGAAAGGCTATGGGATCAGGTGGAACAGAGGACAGAAACCTCTGCCAACACCCAATGACTCCCTTTACTCTTTAAGGAGTTCATGACTGACTTGCTGAGTGATTCCAATAGGGGCAAATCACACACACTCCATCACTGAATTCTCACTAGAAATGACGATGTCCGGTTTAAAGAGACGAGAAGTGGCCTTGATTGGCAATGGAGACACAATTGGCCTCAGGCTGCAACATTAGCCATTGGTACCACGGGTGTTTGAGGCTGGAAGAATGTAGATCCCCAAGAGAAGATGATGATAAAGAAACCAAGGCAAGCCGTGGGAAGCACCTTCACCAAGTGGGACTTCTGCCTGGCTCCGTCACTTCTGACGTGGCTGCCCCTCAGTGCAGGGAAATTGCAGCAGTGATTCTCGAAATGGCCCAGGACACTTGTCAGTCCAGTTTGGTTTCACAAACTTCATTACTTCCCTGTTTGTTCATCTCCAGCCAAGTTCAAGTTGTTTCTCCTTTGTCATAGGGGACCACATGAATAATAGATAAGTCATTTTTAACTGTCAACAACATAGCTTGAGTGGTGTCCATAGGATTTTAAATAACCCAGTGAACCTTTCTGCTGACATCTTTTCTACTACATGCTTTAGGAGGGAACGAAACGCAACCTGGAATAAAGCAAGCATGCATACACATACACACACATGCGTGTTCATAAATGCATACACATATACATTACACTACAGAATTACACTTGCCTGCATTTGGTATTTCTCTGCCTTTGTCTGCATTTGGTATTTCTCTGTGTTCTGCATTCCCCTCCTCCACTGATAACAGCCATCTGCCATGGAAGCAACACAATTAAACTGTTCTATCATCTTGCTGTGGTTAAATAGGCCCATCTTTCCCTATGACAGTTAGTTTATGGAATCGGGAGGGGATAGCTGTCACCCATACCTACTTGGAAGTGACATCAGGAGGATTAAGAAAAACAAACTGTTTTCTTCCAAAAGGATCCCGGTTAGTTAGGTTTCAAGCACCCTGGGTTTGGATACAGTGACATGAAGCTCCCGCTTTCCTGGCATGAAAGAACATTTATCCTGAGACAAAATCTTGTCAGGGACATGTGTGACTCCACACAAAGTAAATCTTCAGGCTGGTTTGTCAGGTAATATACAGTGACCTGGCACCATTATAAACAAACAAAGCTTTGTGTTTCCTTGGACTCTGTTGGTAAAGAGACTGGCAAATGCCAGTCATATTGTGAGTACTCAAACAAAATTAAAAGGTGATGAATGGGTGGTTCCCCTTGGGGAATGGAGCATCCTCAATTGTGTCATGTTAACGTGCTTTAATTTTCAGAAATTATAGCACAGGAAAGCACAGAGAGGAGCAAGGCATACACATCACAAAAGCACATGGACCCAGTGAGATGGCTCAGTGGGTAAAGGCACCTGCCATGAAGCTTGACGACCTGAGTTCAATTCCCAGATTCCGCACGGCAGAAGGAAAGAGCCAACACCTGCAAGCTGTCTTCCTTTCCCCCACCCCAACACACACACACTAAATAAATAAATAGACAATCAAACAAATAAAAAATATAGCATAAGAGGTATGAACTCAGTCCATACACCCTGTCAGCCCAGGGTGATTCAAGGAAATCTCGCTTCATTTATTCCCTGTCTACTTCCTTCCTACGTTTGGATCTTAGTGCAGCAAGTCTCAGATGTTGTATCATCCTTTGAATAAACCCCAGCTGTCATCTAAATATTGTGAAAAGATATACTCGATACTTTCCTTGCCCTTCTTCAGACCCTTGGTCTGTTGTGATGAATTAAATGTGATTTTTAAAAGATATGGCCAGGACCGAAGGCCAGGAAATTGTGACTATGGCTTAGTTTGAGAAGGGTCCTCCCAGATGTAATCACTTAAGAATCTCAAACTGAGAGCATCTTGTAGTTAGGGTTAACCCTAAGTTCAGGGTTGGGTGTGCTGATGAAAGCCGGCGAGGGCGCTGTGAGGAGCACAGCTATGTAGGAGGAGAAAGGCCATGTGAGGATGGAGGCGGAGGCTGCAGTGATGTAACCTCACAAATCGGGAGAGTCAAGGAAGGATGCTCCCCCAGTGTCTCTAGAGAGAACACGACCTCTACAGACATCTTAATGCAAAACTTCTTGGCTCCAGACCCACAAATGACTAAGGTCCTTCTGCTCCCCGTCACCGTATTGGGGGTCATTTGTAGCAGTAGTTGTGGGATGTGAACACACCCATCCTGGGACGCTAATCCAGCCCCTGCTAGCCTATGGATATACATACATGAGTCAGGAAGAGTTCCCACAGGACAAGGGACTTCAGTGAGGTCTCTCATTAGCACAGAATCCCCCACACTCTCCCCTTTCTTCTATCCCTGTGACCAGTGTCTTCTCTTCATAGAGACAAACATGACATCCTTCCAGACAATTGGTGGCCTCCTCAGTGGAAAGCCAGACATGGTACTCTACTCAAAAGCATTCAAACAATTCCATCATTGAGAAAATAGGCTGAAATTGACCCGGTCAGCCTTTAACGTCCTCCACATGAGGCCATTATGTGTACTTTCGTCTTATCTCTCATTATTTGCAAACATGCTCTAGCAATTCACTACCTAGATGGCTCTGGAGTCCCTGGTCATCCAACAGTCCCCACCCTCATCCCTGCTCCTGTGTCATCACCTTTCCAACATGACTGATGAGATCTCGCTTGCATGCACAGAGAGAATAGATGCATGAGGGGATGAATGAGATGCTCTCTTCCAAGGAAACGAAATAATGGGTCCTCTTGGGTATGGAGGAGAGGTGCTAGTGGCGGAGGATACACAAGCAAAGCCTGTCTTAAATTCCTAGAAAAAGAAAGTGACGTTATAGAACACAGAAGTGAAGAGAAAACGGAGATGAGAAAATGATGTTAGAGATCACAGAAGTAAATGAGAAAGCAGAGGTGAGAAAAGAAAGGAGAGGAAAAGGGGAAAAAGGAAAACCTGAGAAACTATACAAATTAAAGAAATAGATGGGTGTAATGGATCTTGCCTGTAATCCCACATCTGGGATGTGGAGACAAAGAAGGAGGAACGGGAGTTCAAGGTCAGCCTTGACTACTAGTGAGTTGAGAACCAGCCCAAGTTATATCATGAAGCCCTAGCTGTGCAAGAAAAGGAGAAACATCTAGTTATCGGGACATCTAGCCAGGTTTCTTAGCCTATATTTTTTGATAAACTGGTCTTGATAGACTTTGTTCCTGAGTCTTGATGAGCAGATGACTGGACTATAAAATGCAAATAAAATAAAATAACAAAAACCAAAAACCAAATGGACAAACAAAAACAGGTCTGGAGAAATGGTTCAGCATTTCAGAGTATGCACTGCTCTTGCAGGGAAGTCCCAGTTCTGCTCTCTGCACCCACCTGGGCAGCTTACAGCCACCTATAACGCCAGTGTCAGAGTCAAATGATCCAGTCCCTTCTTCTAGCCTCCACAGGCGCTGAAGTCAGTGCACGTATCCACACAACTAATTCGGAAATAATAGAATGAATCTTTAAAATGCAGTAAACCCAATGAATGCTACCTGTGTCCTTACCCCTTGAGCACAAAAGTGTGGCCTCACTCCTGGGCATGCCCCTATGAATAAAATGTGTGAACACCACACTAGGACACTGGGCTGTGGCCATCCTTTGGGAGGAGGAATTGGAAGCATGACTCATCCTTCTCTGGCTTTCTTTCTTCCCAGCTGAGGTCTATTCATCAGACTCTGTCTATCCAACCGCTATTTCCCAAGGTCTTTCTTCTTATCATTCTTTGTCAAGTGTTCAGCCTCCTCACCATCTCCATTTTGTCTCTCCCACAGTGACCTCTCTCCAGCCTATCACAATAATATCAATAATATTTGTTCTTTGATTTTTTTTTCACCTGCTTCTGTCCTGTCTGTACCCAAATCAACATCTGTCACTGAGCAGTCATTCCATCAACCTTTCTGGAAAAGGAAGCATGCTATGTTATACGGTTGAAACGCCCAATGTTTTAAGGACAGCTTCATGTGAATGTTGACTGAGGTTTTCTGTCCTTCCCAGTCCCATAGCTGTTCAGTCCCAAAGAAACACACAGAGGTCAACATTAATCATATACTGATTGGCCTAGTAGCTCAGGCTTCTTATTAACTCTTATAACTTATATTAGCCCATAATTCTTGTCTGTGTTAGTCACGTGGCTTGGTACCTTTTCCAGTGAGGCAATCACATCTTGTTTCCTCTGTGCCTGAATGACAACTGCAGACTGAATCTTTACTCTTCTCAGGATTCTCCTTGTCCTGCCTCTACTTCCTGTCTGGTCACCCCACCTATACTTCCTGCCTGGCTACTGGCCAATCAGCGTTTATTTAAAATACAAGTGACAGGGTGCAGACCATTGTCCCACAACATGTGAATATGATAAATCACTTAGAATTTATTTAATTAATTGGTCTAAGTGTTTGTCCCATTGAGTACTCTGTGTGTGTGTGTGTGTGTGTGTGTGTGTGTGTGTGTATGTGTGTGTGCACGTATGGAAGCTAGAGGTCATTATTGGGTGTCTTCTTCTGTCCTTTGCCATTGTATATTTTGACACAGGGTCTCTCACTGACCTAAAATTCACTGGTGTAGGCCAGCCAGAGATTCTGAGATCTTCCCCTCCCTGCCTTCCCAGCACTAGGATTACAAGTACATGTCACTGTCTTCAACCTTTTTATTTTTAAAAAAATTGTGCATTCTGGGGTTCTGAATCCTGGTCTTCCTTCTTGTGTGGGAAGCACTGTGCCAACTGAGCCATCTTCTCAGCCCCAAAGTGCTCTTTGAAAGTGAACAAAGCACACACCATAACCCCAAAGTAGACAGCCCTGATCTTTCCAGGACACAGTAAATGATGAGAGTCGACATGCATTGGATATCCAGGGTATTCCAGATGTCCATCCAAAGGTTTCAACAAGTCACTTACTCCTTACCATCAACTCAAGGTAAAAAAAAAGAAACCTCTACCTCCATTATGTCGATAAGAACACTGAGTTTCAGAAGTATTGAGCTTCTTAGGAATGGCATATGGGGAAGAAGCAGAAAGATTCAATCCCAGGTAGTCAGATTTTAAATCCCACAGTGGGGCCAGAGAGATACTCAGTGGATAATCGAGCTTGCTAGGCAAACATTAGGACCTGAGTTTGACTCTCCGGCATCCATCTAAAAAGCCAAATATGGCTGACATACCTGAGACCCCATTATTGGTGGGCTGAGACATGCAGATCCCAAGAGCTCACTGGTTAGCCAGCCTAGCCAAACCAACAAGCTTCCAGTCCAGTTCAGGAAGAGAACCTGTCTTAAGGCTGAGAGTGATCAAACAAGAAGCTTGACCACTCACGTGCATGCACACAGACAGACAGACAGACAGAAAGACAGAATAAATAATAAACAAACAAACAAATAGTATTTCAGCCTTTCCCAAAAGGAATAAGAGCCACAGTGTCTGTAAATCCTCAAAAATCGCAGCTATTCATATTGATGAGGAATCATTCTGTTGCAAATCCAATTTAAATTAGCTACATAAGGACCCATAAGGACCGAGTATTCACTGGCTTGTGTAATGGAAAAATCAAGAATAGAGGATCCTTCAGATCCAGCTGAGAGTCTCCAGTGATTTCACTGGGACAGGAATGTCTTCTCTCTCCATTTCTCAGCCATTCTGTCCTTCCAGTCAGTCCTTTCACTAGCTAATGCGTTCTGGGTGGTGACTCTGGAAGTCGCAGGTGTGCACCCACACTGCGGTGGCAGCAGATAAAAAACCTATCCCGAAAGCCACCGAGCTGAGTCTCATTGGGCCATGCGCAAACCAGTTCCTTGGGAACTACAAAACAGGCATAGAGATGAGGCATCTTCTAAAGTAAAAAACACAGTGTCGAGACTCGGCTGAGAATAAATCCTAGACCTGCAAAATACCCACTCCCCATTAATACTCCAATGTTCTGAACCGATGACTTTCCTGGTCCTTCCACCTCCTTCCCCAGCCATGAGCCTCTGTCTGCAGCCAGCCTCAGCGCAGTCCGTAACTCCAACAAAGCACTGGCCCTGCACTTCAGCTACTGCAGGGCTCAAATTAGTCGCTCCGTGGGCCCCTTCCGAGGCGTATCAGAGACCAGCTGTGCAAAGGCCTGTCACCTTCTCGTCAGCGAAAGTTTCCTGTCCAAAGAACTTTCGTCATTGTTCCTTTCTCGAGGAGCTGGGTGTCACTTGAAGAGACAGCTGAAGTCACTCACAATGGCTGGTCTCAAATCAGCACTCGCTGGCCTTGTCAGTAAAAGTCTCACCCCGCAGCGAAAACTGTCACTGATCATGTTTAGATATGGACTCCGAGGTATTAGATTAGAAGAGAGGACGCACGAGATGGGAGTGTAAAAGAGGCCAAGTAGCAAAGGCAATCTTAATGGGAAGCAGTGGAGGTTTAGGGCTGAAAGAAATAAGGGCGCCTTTTACCCAAACACAATTTGTACTCCCCAACACAAGCAGAAAGAGCACGTGTGTGTACACACACACACACACCAACAGTTTCCTATACAAAATATCCTCAGAGAACATTCATATACATTCAGAGGACACATGCACACCTGCACCTAGGCGGGAGATCATATGCTATTGGCTCCATTTAGAAGGTTCCGAAGGTTCATTTTCACCCATTAATGGCACTGCTTGATAACGTCGGAAAACAAATATGCACTCAGAAATCTCAACTCTCTCGTACAAAAGGCTAACTAGTCCCCCGTATTAGCCAGAGCAGAGGGACTGTCTTACTCTACATATGCTCTTTATTTAAGGAAGTATTTTTTCGGGCTCTGCCTTAGTGATGTTCTGGGATGAGTAATTCAATCTTCGGGCACGTTGTTAGGGGGGAGGCTGCCTCATTCCTGTGCGGTGCTTAATGGCACCATTACCCCAGCGTCGTCAGAAATCATTTTCCTAGTCATCCCCACATGTCTGCCAGGGTCAACCTCCCCCCATTAATTGAGAACATCCAATTAAATGATTCTAATGAACACTATCTTTAGTATTACTATAGTTTAATTGACTAATTATTAATTAACGTTCACCAGGAAGAAATGGACACTGTGGCTCAATTTTTGCCAGTTTTACGTTGGATTTCTGTTACTGTCAACGTCCACCTTTAAAAGACCAGTTGAATTTACGTTACTTATGGGATTGGGACACCTTTCAACTGCTTGCCTGAAACTTGGGGGAGACCACAGCGTGGTTGAAGAGAGGCTGGGCTTTCCAAGGGTGAAGGGTTGAGTTGGGATTCACATGTCCAGAAGGACCGTCAGGTGGGAACTACTTTCCAGTCCTCTCCACGTTTAAAGTTTTGTCACTGTGAAATAAAAAAAAGGTGACAGTTATTCTGTGGAGAAGCTTTGAGAACTTCATAATAAATACAGGGTTGTAATAAACATGGTCATGATAAACAATAGGCACTCAATATTGGGTTACCCTAATGACATCATTCTAAACGAGCATTGCCCTATGACCGCCCTATGACCGAACACAAGCCCCGGCTTCCTGTGAGGGTCATCGTCAAGACTCAGTAGAGTGTAATAATAACACTGTTCTGCTAGGATAGCCTTTGGTTTCCACAGAGTGTTACGTTGCCTTTCTCCCCTCTATCTACTGTTTGTCTTTATCAAGTCCTTAAGTGTGTCTCGTGTCCCAGGAAAGTGTACAAAGCCCTTCTCTCAATACATCTGCTCTCTTGAGCCTTCCCATCTTCTTTTTCAACCTAAACCGAAAGTAGTGGCGACCGTATGCGCCCAGCTCCACACTAGAACTTTCTATGACTTCTCTTCTGAGATGTCCACCCTACAGCTGTACCTGGGTCTTGTGAGGGCCCTCTGGGTGGAAGGCTGAAATGTTTATGCACATACTAAACATGGGTCACAGATGAGGTCACGTCCCTGGGTTCCCATCTTAGACCTGGGGAACACATGGTTCTACACACTGACTCAATTACAGAGACAGGCAGAAACAGGCTTTCTCGACTTCAAACTTTATTTTCAGTTCTATAAAATATAATTTAAAGCAACCCTCTTTTCCTGGGTTTTCCTAATCATATCTGAGACTCAGAAGAAGGCAGGGCTCATGCCACCATTTAATCGCTCACATAACTCTTGGCAGGACTTAAAGATTCTACAGTCCAAGGAAGAGAAGCACTGGCAGCCTGCACACAGAGCCCAGCTGATGCGGAAACACAGGAATCTTCTGAGCTAGCCCACTCTGGTCACACTCACTACCTTGAGATCCCACACCTGCTGGTGGCGTTAAACGCCATCTATATTCTGTAGACCCCTAACTTTTGATTTTTAGCTTGGGCCTCTTTCCTGAAACTTTTTCCACACTTCCTACTCAACGTCTCCACCTAGAACCCTGACTGGAAATCTCTGACACAAGGTGTCCAAGATCGATCCACAGTCAGCCTCGAAGCTTCCTCCCTCACGGGCAGAATGAGATTGTCACCATGTCAAATATCTTGGAGTCATTCTTCATTTCTTTCTCCAAGGTGGCAGTTCTCAATCTATGGGGCACAAACACCTTTGGGGTCTTTCTTGTCGAATATCCTGCATACCAAATTTTTTTTCAAAGTTTATTAAATTATGAAAGTTTCCATTTCCGCCCCTCCTCCCAACACCCTCCCACTCCCCCCTCCCCCACCTCCTCCCTCTCCATCCCTAAGAGCAGTCAGGGCTTCCAGCCCTGTGGGAAGTTCAAGTTCCTCCCCCCACCCTCCAGGTCCAGGAAGGTGAGTATCCAAACAGACTGGATCTCAAATATTTTTATAACAGTAGAAAAACTACAGGTCTGAAGTAGCAATGAAAATAATTTTATGGTTGAGGATCTACATGACATGAGGTACTGTGTTAATTAGGGTCACCACTTCAGGAAAGTTGAGAATCACTGGTCTAAGAATTCATTCACTTACAGACTAGCAACAGATCCAGTTGGCAATTCAAACATTTGCAGAATCTGACTATACTACCCCGTACCTCCCACCCTCTACACACCTATACTGCAACTATCCCATCACCTTCTACCTTTGTGCCTCCAGAGAATCTACTCACAATAGCAACCTGAGTGATCTCTTTCAAGCCTAGGTTGGCTCAAGTCCTTGCTCTGTCCACAAAAATGTGATTGCCCTTGTATGTCACTCAGAGAAGAATCTATACTCTATGTAATGGCTTTACCTGATCTGTATTCTCTTAACCTCAGATTTTAATCTCTAATTATATTGCTCCAATCCAGCCACCAGCCTTCTTGCCACATCTTGGATACAGGCACTACTTTATGAGAAGATGGCTCTTGTCTGGATCTCTAGCAATTACATGGTGATTCCCCTTACCTCCTGCCAGTCTGCTCAAACTTCACCTGTCCATCAAAAAGTTAACACCACCATTTAAAACGGAACCACGCACTGCTTCTGATCTCCTTGTCTCTTTTCATACCAATTACTATTCATTTACTTGTTTATTGCATCCATTGCTGTCTCTTCTATAGCATGCGAGCCCTAGGAGGGTGATGGTCTTTATTTAAGAATATATACTGAGCAATAACCTGACATACAGTTGTTTACGGAGTAGGTACAAGTAAGGGCATCAGATGATCCCATGTTCTAAGACTCTCTAGAAGGGAGTCGAAATGGACTGAGTGGCTAGTACATGGAATGAGTTCATTGAAGGGTTAAGAATGCTAAAGGAAGTGATGAAAGTTCAAGGCACTGAGGCTCTAAAATGATGGTGAAGTAGCTACACTTGGGGTCAAGATGGAGCACACGCGCGTGCGCACACACATACACACACTTTGCAAGTGAAATTGGTAGCCCCAGAGAGCACATCTGAGAGAATGAAATGCAGATCGTTGGGGTGGAAGAAACGTACTCAGAGAGTTGGCAGAACAGGGAGTGTGGAGGGTGATGGTTGTGGCCACAAAGGGCCATTTTGACCCATTTTAAAGCACTAACAAATGAAAACAGAACTAATTGATACAATGGCTTAATAAATAGACTCAGGGAAATTCTAAAGATATTTTGAGTTCTTGGTAAAAGGGTATATAACTAGAATGAAATGTAAGTAGCTAGAATCATATAAAAATAAAAATTCACACAGATAATGGTTAAGATTTTCTGGTAAAAAAAATCAAATAGCATGTTTACATTTTATCATAAGAAAGACACAGAATTTAACAACCTATTTCAGAAAGCAGTAGCCATGTGTGGAAGTATAATGAAAGATATTATTTTCCATGTCAAATACAGAGTTTAAAAGAAAAAAAGTACTCTTTCCCAAAAATATCAGCTTCAAGGGGTATACTAAGACACACCTACTAAGTCCCATAGCACATAAGAGCTTACACGATGCCTTTGAAAATAAATTTATAAAGTTAATCAAGAACATTAACACATCCCCATGTTTTTGGCCAACATTACTACTTCTAGAAGTAAATGCCAAGAAAAATTCATAAATGTGGACAGGGATTTATATGAAAGTTTTGCTAGGAGGGGAAACAAAACCCCTGAAAATCACTCTAATGATTGCGGAGAGTCAGGCCTCTCTTCAGAGCAGAGTGGTGGGCAGCCATCTGCAATTCCATTTATGGAGCATGCTGATGGCATGGGAACTGTTATGCTATAAGGTCATATGAAGGTCAGGGCACTTGGGGACAACACCACTGAGGACAGACATCTCAACTACAATCGTAAGAACCATCACAGGTTATATTTTATTTCATCTCTACTAGGGTTGTTTAAGAATAGCTACTGCTTTTGCGGAGGACCTGGGTTCAGTTCCCAGCACCCACATTAAGTGGTTCACAATCACCTATAACTCCAGCTCCAGGGAAACCGAGGCCCTTTTCTGCCATTCTATCATTGTACTACACCGTCAGTCCTTTGAATGTTTCACAATCTAATTTTTTTTCACACAAAGCTATAGCCCTAAGCCATTAGGTATATTAAAAAATAATCACCAGGGTTTATATGAATAACCTATCTCAAACAGTATGGTCCTAACTTACTCTTCTTCTCTACATGAAAACAGCAGCGCTTTTACTTTTCTTAAATTCAATGGATAGTCTCTCTGGTTCTCCCTGTACTAGAGCTAGCCGCATCCTCTTGTGCAGTGCCAGGCTCGTCCCTGAGACACAATGGTGAAGGATGGGGTGAACAGATTTGGCCGTATTGGACCCCTGGTTACCAGGGCTGTCATTGCATCTGGCATAGTGAAAATTATTGCCATTAACGACCTCTTCATTGGCCTCAACTATATAGTCTTTACATTCCAGTATGACTCTACCCATGGCAAGTTCAACAGCACAGTCAAGACGGAGAAGAGGAAGTTTGCCATCAATGGGAAGGCTAGCACCACCTTCTTCCAGGAGTGAGAACCCACCACCAACAAACTGGGTGATGTTGGTAAGAGTAAGTTGTGAAGTCTACGGACGTCTTCACCACCATAGAGAAGGCCGGGTCTATTTGAAGGGTGGGGTCAAATGAGACATGGTTGTTCAAACATAAGAACTATCAAAGAAGGATTTTTACACTCCCCCTTGCTCCTGAAAAGAGCATCCCAGGAAATACAGTGTCATCTATAGGATTGTTTCAGAAGCCTATGGCCTCACCCACAACAGACACCCAACAGATATGCTCCTTACCCTATGTCTTTGCATGGCGATATCCACAAGGTTTTAAGCATCTCCAATGTAGATATAATTAAGATTACAAATCTGCACTTCAGAAAGAGGAGGAGGAAGAGGAGAAGGGAAGAAAGATGAAGAGGTGGAGGAAGAAGAGGAAGTGGTAAGTGAAGAAGAAGAGGAGGAGGTGGGGTCATTAAAATATATAGAACAAGCGTAGTCGTGACAAGCATGCTTCTCACGCATCCCTGACAGCTGCCATGAGAAAGGCACCAGCCGGCTCCTAGTGCTGCAGCAGAGCCAAGACGTCAGCAGAAGGAAGAAGCTCCGTGGGCCTGGCCCCTGGATCCTATGCAATCCACGACTGCCCAGGCTCCAAATTCCAGGTCTCGAGTCTGGTCTGACCTGCTTCATCCCATTATAGCCTCTGCCATCCAAAACATTCAGGAAGAGGAACTAAGTCACAATGCATATGTCCTTAGTCCCACTTGCCAGATTGAGACACAGAGGAAACTATTCGAAGAAGGGATGCCAGGGCACTTGGAGAGACAAGACTAATACAGACTCTGCTAGCAGCCTTCTGGGGGATGCTGACTAAGCAACTGTCCTTCTCTGACCCTTAGCATCCTCGCCTACGATCAGAGTGCTTGGATTAATCGGGGACACCAAAGCCCCACCCCCAACGTTTCATCCTTGGCCTTCTGCTCTTGACCCCAAGCTGAAATTTGGGAAACCTGTATTTTTCAGGCCTTCAACCCAGCACACAACTCAGTCTCATCCATGCAGTCCAAGCTACAGGTGACAGTCAAGAGTCAAGAGACTTGAACGTAGGGACCAGTGAGGTGCTCAGTAGTTTAGAGTGAATACTCTTCTTATAGAGGATCTGAGTTTGGTTCAACATAACCGCATTGGGCAGCCCACACTTTCTCATAACTTCAGCTCCAGGGGATTCAGTTCCCTCTTCTAGCTTTCATGGAGACCCCCATGCATATGTACAATGTGTGTGTGTGTACACGCGCACGTATGTGCATGCAACACACACACACACACAAATTGAAAAATTTTTAAATAAACTAAGGAAACTTGAATGGAGACGGGTGCAGTCCCCGATCAGCTTCAGCCAAATGAGGATATTATTCTGCAGACTCTATTTGCCAAAGGAAAATTACATTCCACAACACCCGGAGGAGGAGGAGAAGGGAGGAAGCTGCTGCTTCCAATGAGGACTTCATTCCAGAAATCCCACATACTGGCCTCACAAGAGCCCTAGTGTGATAAAGAGATGACTATTTCGGATGAGAGGATCCAGTCCTCCGGGAGAGGTGGGAGGAGGACAAGGCCAGGGCTCTCTCCCAGTGAAGTGCAGCTCAGCCCTCAATTGCGATATGGGTTCTGCATTCCCAGAGTAATGATTTAAACCCGGGGAAGCCAAAAACCTGTCGCCATTAAGTATGTTTTCAATTGGGAAATGGAAGCACATAGGTCCTGGCAGCAAAACAGGAAAGCAAGTCTTCATTAGAGTTGGAGAGTTCACACCCACATCTGGGTCTGGCAGCTGAGCTGCTGCCAGCCCCGGCAGAGGTTCGCTCTGCCTCTCCTTCTCAGAATGCGGACTGTGAGGACACCATTTTCTCAGCAAATGTCCAGGTTTTAAAAAAAATTGCCAGGACTTGGAAAATGGCTGAGTTGGTAAAGTGTTTGCTATATGAACGTGCCAGGCCAAGCTCAGCTCCCGCCGTTTGAAATCTGGGCACGGTGGGGTATGCCTGTCATCCCAAAACTAGCTGAGAGAGGCAGGGCCTGGCTGGTCAAGGTAAAGGGAGAAACCCTGTCTCAAAAACTAAAGTGAAAAACTACTGTGAGTCCTAGTCTCATGTCTGCTTCTGCGATCAATATCCTGGGTTAAAGAAGCAACACAGGGGCTCTTATACTTCCAAATCATAGCTCATTATTTTGGGAAAGTCAAAACATCCACAATCAAGAGTAAAGAGTAAATGCATTCTTGCTTGCTTGCTCTCAGCAAGCTTTCTTCTCTTTTGTGCTCCCAACACTCACGGCCTAGGGGATGATGCCACCCACAAGGGGCTGTGTCTTCTTCTTCAATCACTCACCAGGACAATCCCTCATAGACACGCTTATAAGTAACCCTGATCTAGATAATTCCTTACAAAAGTTCAATTCTCAGGTGATTCTAGAGTATGTCAAATTGACAGTTAAGACCAAGTCAGAAAAGTACAAAAAGTCAACCTCTAGCTTAAACAAATACACACAGGCAGGTATGCACAAACGAACATCGGCATACACATACATGAAAGAATGCCATAAAATCTTTCATTATGTTCATCTTCAACTGAAAAATATAAGCGATTTCCTCCCAATTGTGTTATTGCTTCTAAGTTTTTCCTGATCTTGCTTGTCTTTGAACACTCCACTCTCAACACTCAACCTTCCATCCATTATCCTAGGAAGACAGAGCTTGAACACCCGTGTGTATGATCAACACGATCTCTTTGAAACCCATCAAAACATGGTGGTAAGACATTGGACTATGTGTCTGTTTTCCTCCAAGCTCTGTCCATCGGTGTATCTCACTCTTCCCTCTTCCGTTGCTTTAACCATCATGGAAACTGAGCATCCCGGGAAGGTCAGGAAGATGGTGAGCTGTAGAGCCAGACAACAATGGGCGTGGTCTTTGGTCCTCATGTGGTTTTGCATCTAGGTGATGTTCCTTCTTGGCAAAATAGAAATTGTATGAAAAGCGTTGAGTGTAGAGTTGTCAGGAGTTGCTCTGTTCCTTCCAGTCTTCCTTCTAGGTGGTTCTGTGAGAAGACTACCATCGCTGCTCAGAGGTGGGGCTCATAAAGGAAGCCATGAGAGGCATTGGCAATGAGGCAGGGGAGCCTGAACAGTCTCCCTGCCCAGATGGCTTAAAGGCGGGCTCCTGGGAGATGCAATCGAGGCTAGAGCTTGGCAGTCTCAGGTAGAAGGAAGGGGACAATCTGACAGAGCTTAGGACAGCAGAAAAAATGTTGGGATGCCCAAATTATGTGGCAGTAGGAGAGGTTAGACTCTGGTCAGTGATGAAGGTCCCTTGAGTCACTAGAGCTGGCCTAGAAAAAGTGCTCAAAAAAATGCAGACTGTCATAACATGAGCTAGTTTGCAAATGGATCAGTTCTTTGCTGAAACCCTTCATACCATCATTTTGCCCCACTCCCATTCTGTCCAGGAGGCAGAGAGGCAGCCCTGATTCCCATTTCTGTACATTTTGTTTCACCCAGGGCCTCTGAAACCTGGGAGGAGATGTTAGTCAGTGTCAGGCAGTGTCCTGAGTTTGTGAGAGCAGCTCAAAGACAGTGCCTATTCACTTCCCCCAGCAGCTCACCCAGTTTCAGCATCCCATAGACCAGAAGTCCATTCCAACAGATCCCAGGACCTCCCCCATCACAGTCATTATCAATCGAGGGGTCTGCGAACATGGCTCCAGTACTCCTCCTTGGGTCTTCCGACCCAAGTCTGAGAATGACCTGAATAAAAAGTACAGTGGAAGAGCCACCCACCCCTGATTGCATGGGCAGCCTGCGTCGTCATACTGGATCTCACTTGTCATCCACCCCTGAATGCATGGGCAGCCTGAGTCATCCTGCTGGATCTCACTTGCCACCCAATCCTGCATGCATGGGCAGCCTGAGTCATCCTGCTGGATCTCATTTACCAGCCATTCCTGAACACAGGAACAGTCTATGTTGACTGCAGGCTCCCATTTCCAGTCCCTGCAGCCTGCTTTAGGAAGTTTGTTTTTAAAGCAATGAAAATTGTGGAACGGCCTTAAGATTTCCTTCTCTACTGCGCCCGAGGTAGCACTCATGCAGCCAAGGATAGGAACTGGGGTGTGGCTCCGTGGGTTCTCCAGGGGTATAAACTTTCCCCAGACTCCTATGATTTGTGACTTAGGAATACATGTCTTCCATCCTCGAACAGTCTGCAAGGCTTCCTTGCCTTTCTCAAAGTCGTTGATTCGCTGAGGCCTGCAAACGGGTGTTGTAGCCTCTTCTCTGATAACGCACTCTGGCCAAAAGCTACCGGGGGAAGTGGAGGGTTTACTTGGCTTCTACTTCCAGGTCATGGTCCATCATTGAGTGACGTCAGGGAAGGAACTCATCAGGAACTTGAAGCAGAAACCTTGGAGGATTGCTGCTCTGGCTCGCTCATAGTCTTATGCTTAACTGACCTTGTACAGCCCAGGACCAGCTGGCTGGCAAAGCGAATTGCTCACCGTGGGCTGAGCCCTCCTCCACAAGTTAACAAACAGGGTAATCTGCCCTAGAAACATGCCCACGGGCCAGTCTGATCTGGGGAAGACCTCAAGTTGAGACTCTTAGGCTGCGTCAAGTTGGCAGAGCTAACTGGGACACTACCAAAAGAACAACAGCATAAATGGGAGAATAGAGGAAAGGGTAAGAGTAGATGATAATAAAAGATTATACATGGATAATTGTAATTGCTCGTTCTTGATACATACAGGACCAGAGATCATGGGCTCATCTGTCGCAGATCTCTAGATTCCCAGTTACAAGTAGTGGTCCCCCCTGCTGACTTCCTATGTGGAACCATGACTTTACCTTCACAAACCCCAGGGAAAAGTAGGCCCCACGAGAGGGAAGGAATTTGTTACTGTTGTCAACTGTTAGCCCACAGAAATACAGGAAGACTCCAAGGAACACGTGCACAATGAGGGAAGACACACATGCTGCCCCTGGGTGGTCAGAGTCCACGTGTCTCGTGGACACTGAGAAAATTTCCCCCTTGCACCCGATGTACACCTGAGTGTCTCACACACAAGTGCACATGCACACACAGAAAGACATTAGTGTGGGTATATGTGCTAAGTTCTCCGACGTGTCTTCGGAAGGGTATTGAGGACATGTTAGAGAAGCCTGGTGCAGAATGGACACCCTCATCCACAGATGATACCCAGGACGTGTCTTGAACAGAGGTGGCAAGCTTATTCTGCTAAAGGTTGCCTAGTCAATAGTTAAGACATTGTCTTCCTATTAGTCTCCACTGAAACTACTGAACCCGGCTGCTGTACCAAGGAAACCACGCACAAAGCAGACATGCAACAAGTGACTAGGTTTCTAGTGTCGTTTACTGTGATTGTCAACTTGATGGGACTTAGAATCACCATGGAAACAAACCTGTAGGCGTGTCTATGAGGGAGTTTCTAGACTTGGTTACAGTGGGGTAGAGAGAACCACCCGGAATGTGCGCAGCATGACTACAGTGGCTGGGGCCCTGGACTGAATAAAGAAGAGAAGGCAAGCTGGCCATTGGCATTTGTCTACCCTTGCTTCCTAACTAGGTGGAGAGTGATCAGACACGTTCAGTTCCCTCTGCTGTGCTTTTCTGACATTGGCCGACTGCACCTCTGCAAACCACACCTCAAAAGAAGCTCTCTCTCCCTTAGGAGGCTTCTTGTCAGATATTTGGTCACAGTCGAGCAAAGTAAAAAACACATTTATGAAACAGGAGGTGACTATGCATGGCTCTGGGGTTGCTTACAGCTTGCTAAGAAGATTCAGAACACAAGAGATGGATTGACAATCGTTCCCTATCAGAGGGGCGCTTCTTTTCAAAGGCCTAGGCTTATTCATTCATCATTTTCTGTTTGTTTGTGGTACTGTGGATTGAGCTGAGGACATCACTCATGCACCTGTGCTAGGTAGGAGGCAAATGCTCTACCACCAAGGGCTATCCCAAGTCTTTAGCAATCGATCTACTTATGTATCTATCTACTTATCTGTCTGTCTATCTATGTAACTATGTATCTATGTATCTATCTATGTATCTATCTATGTATCTATCTATCTATCTATCTATCTACTTATCTGTCTATCCATCCATCCATCTATCTACTTATCTGTCTATTTATCCAGTTATCTATCTATCTATCTACTTATCTGTCTACATATCCATCTCTACCTATCTGTCTGTCTATCTATCTATCTATCTATCTATCTATCTATCTATCTATCTATCTATCTACCTATCTATCTATCTATCTGTCATCTATTTATAGACAGGGCCTCAATAAGTTGCCCAGGCTATTCTTCCAGCTCACTCTGTTGCCTAGGCAGACCTCAAACTTGTGAGCATCCTGCCCCAGCTTCCCAAGTACCTGGACTTACTAGACTGAACCACCAGGTTTAGCTGGTCTAATCTATTCTAACCAATGTTTCTCCTTTAACCTAAGTCTCTAATAGAATAGTGTCTATAATTAGAATAAGTGGGGGAGAAAAATCCCCTTTCTCACCAAGCAAGCCTTTCAAAATCACCAGTTTCACCTGGGTTTTCTACCTGCCATCTCAGGGGGAGGACTCCCACTGACAGGTCCAAGAAATGCCTTGAGTGGGGTCTGGTGACGCCCTGCTCGTGTTAAGCACCCTGGATCACACACGCAGCTGGTGAATGATTTATTAAAGACTCCAAGATAAATACTGATAAAGACTTCAAATAGAGAGAGGCCCATGACATCTGCACAGGATGAGAAGAGACAATGATTAATAGGGAAGGAGATGGGCTACAAATTCAGACTACCTTCTCCACCTGTGGGAGGCACCCAGCGAAAGCCCTTCTTTTCGGCAAACAGCCTTCGCCAGTAGGGTGATGAAATATATTTCTAATAACCAGAGCTGTTCCACACCGTTTTCCTCTAGGGTTTGAGAGGTAACTCACAAGTCCTCCAGAGCATGCAGTTGTGAGCTTGTACTATCTATTCTCAACAGGCATCCACAAGACAGAAAAGACCCTGCCTCTGCTGAATCCTAATGAGCAAGTGGCTCTTAGCCTGCAGCCTCGGGCTGAGACATTTTGCCAGTGTGCCTCCTGTGCCCTCTGTGCTGGCCTCTTTCCCTGGACGAGCTGGACCTGTCAGGGATCGGTGCCTGCACTTAACTCAGCGTTGCGCTCAACTGCCTGCTCCAGCCTTGCCCTTTTTCTACACAGACCAGAGGTTTCCTCTGAGGATTTCACACCCCAGTGGGGAGGCGACACTCCAATTAAACCTTCCCCTTGTGATGGCTCCTGCTCCCTACCTCATATTCTTGTCCTCACTTATTTCTGGGATGCTATCCTTTCTCTGCCAGGAACAGTGTTGGGTCCTGGAGACAGAGGGTCAGGAAGATAAAATTAGAGTGTGTTAATTATTTGCAGCCTATGGGATAAGACAGAAATATGCACACACACACACACACACACACACACACAAAATACACAACACAGTGCAACCAGTATCATTATCAGGATTTATTAAGGGTGCAAATAATACAATTACAAAAAGAATGTAATTGAAAAAACTTCTAGAAGGCTCTATTTCAAGTAGATTTCAATTGATGTTTCCTCTTTTCATAACAGAGTCTGAGGGCCAGCGTTAGGTGAACAGGGCCAGCTGGAACAAGCAAGGCCTCCCTGAGAGAGGGGAGAAATTCCTAAGTGCAATGGTGACTGTTGATTCCTCCCAGTGGTCCAGACTGAAGAGTGTGGATGGGGAAGAGAAACAGACACACTTGCTTCAACTGCACACCTGAGACCAGAGCCTCTTTCTATTGGGTGGCATTGAGGGACTGGCAGCCCAGCGTCACCACTGTAGTCTGGGTGTTCTCTTGCGGCTTGCCATCATTGCTTTACTCTGAATGGTGCCTGTCTCTGTTATCCTGATCTCCAAATCAAGGGTGCCACTCAGACCTCCCGCTGCTTCCTTCTTCATTCCCTCCCATCTTTTGGGAGATCATTTAGCAAGACTAGTTACTGTACTTTGTACTCTCTTGTAATGGTTATGCCTCTCTAACTAGATCAGACATTGTTTCAGGGACCTGACACACAATATCCATGTATATTTTGCAACAACTCAACTTGCACATTCTGTTGTGCCCATTGCATAGATGAGGCAAGTTGGGGCCTAACTGTTTAAAAAAACCTACCCAGAATACACAAGGACTAAGTGGTGCCGCCAGGGCTCAATCCCACAGGGTTGGTGCCTTGATGACCCCTTTGCTGGCTGCTGTATTGAATGACAAGCAATACCTGTGCAAATCCGTGTGGGGATCTAGGCAGTGGAGAAGAAAGAAGCCCAGCTCAGGAAGAGAACAGACCGGGTCTACAGAACAGGCACTGAGAAATGGTTGTTATTGAGGGGCACTGTTGCTCTTGTCTTACATCAGGCTGAGTTTTAGGAAAGCTGCCTCCAGAGGAGGCTGGGATTGGATGCTACCAGCATCATCCCTGGGTACCACGCAGGTTACTTTGCCCATAGGGTTTCTGCCAATTCTCTTTGTATCTCAAATACTGACGAGAACAGGGGCCCCAGAACAGCATCGCTGAGGATGTCTTTTTTGGAGCCCAGGACCATCAGAGTTCACACTCTGAGTTCAAACTTGACAACTCCAGCTCCCTGCTGTCTCTTTCTCCTATCTGGAAGCTATACCTGCCAACATCACTGAAACTTGGGTAAGCTAGCTGGACACTCCCCAGTTGAACCAACTGAGTTGACCAGATCATCCTCCACCATGCCTTGTTCAGGTTCAATACTAGCATCTCTGTAGCACCCAATCCCTAGGAACCCACTGATGCTTATAGAAACTGTGGGCTATGGATTCTTTCTCCCTTCCTCTCTCTGTCTCTCACCCACTCTTTCCCTCGAGCTCACTCACTCTTTCGCTATCTCATGCTTCCTCTTTCTTGTGTTCTCTCTCTTATATAATAATCTTTTTTCTAAAACCCACTCTCTGTGGTCAATGCATTTCTTTCTTTTAATTCATAAGGCAAGAACCTAAAGTCTCTAGCTCCGGGTAGCATTAGAAGCAATTGAGATTTCCAGGATCTAGGCCCCTGAGCCAAGCTCACCAACACCTGAGAAGGGTTCTGTCAAACTCAAAGGCTTCCAACCAAATTCCCCATATCTTATATACCGTGGGGAGGGTGTACTTTTATTCTGGAGGCTAACTGTTGGGGTTTCGTTCTTCGAAAGCCATTCTGGGGGGAAAAAATCCCCATATCTTATATACTGTGGGGATGCACTTTTATTCTGGAGGCTAACTGTTGGGGTTTCATTCCTTGAAAGCCATTCTGGGGGAATTTAGATAAGAAAACAAGATGTGAGACATGGAAGCCAGTTGAAGCTCAAGTCCAAAATGCTTGAGTTCTGTGTGGGCCCAGTACAGTATTCTCCAGAATCACGCCAGCACTGCCAACGAATGACAGCTTGGCCGTCCAGAAGTGAGGAAAGACCCTTTCCCTGAGCCAATTCTCAATGCATTTTCTGTGTCCACAGGGTTGTGGGACGACTGCAGATGAACTAGGGATGCTCTGCTCACATGCGAAAGATGGAGACACCATGCATCACATCTCCAGAGCCCTCTGCCTGGGGGAGAGGAAGCTGCCTGACACAAGGGGCAGAAGGATGCTGGGCACTGGAACCAGGAAGAAGAGCTGGGACATGCTGGACCATGGCAAAGGAAACATCGCCACCTGGTGGGGCCAGGAGAGATGAGCCACTCTCCTGGCCCATTGTCTCCTGGGGGCACAAAGTTAACTTAGCCCAGAGAAGTTTAAGGGGCTTGGGAAAGGAGGGTGTGCTGAGTTGTTCATGGTCTGGATCACAGGGGAAGCAAAGCCTGCCCCTGTTCCATCCCTGTCTAGTCCGCAACCCAGGGACAGAGATATGGCACAAGGTTAAAGTCGCCCTAAGTGTGGTCCCCCTGGAAAGGGCAGAGCTGTCTTAGCTTTGCATGATGCAGCTGCTCTTGAATTCACATCCAAGGTTGTTTGAGTGTCTGTGGGACCAAGATGGAGGTTACGAGATCAAGTGAAAGAAAGGAAAATCTGCGACGTTGTTATTGGTAACTGCAAAAGGCAAGCAAAGGGTTCAAGACAGGATAATGGGGGGGGTGCACAAATGGATAAAAGCAATGTATGCAAGCATTATCATCATGCCAGAGAGATAGCTCAGTCAGTAAGGTGCTCACCACACAAGCAAGAGGACCTGAGTTCGATGCCCAGCACTCCAGCATGGTGGTGCACGCTTGTAATCCTAGTCCTGGGGAGATGCAGATCCCCGGGGTTCACCTGCCAGTCAGCCAAGCTGAATCAGGGAATTTCAGGTCCAGTAGGAGAGACTAGCTCAAAGAGCAAGATGTTGGCATCCTGAGGAACGACACCGAAGATTGACTTCTGGACATATACATGCTTGTGTACTCACACGCACGCAGACACACATGCACACGCACAAGGAGCGAGAGATTATCCCGGTGAAATGCATTATTTTGCCTGATAACTAAAAATAATTTAAAAATGAATAAAGCAGTTAATATTTACCTGTCACTTTGCATTCATTAATGAATTAATTAAATTTTTAATTAATTAATTAAAAACAATAATAGAACCCTGAATGACTGTTTAAAAATGAGCCCTCACAGCAATCCCCTAAAGAAATAAAGGGAAGCAAAATGCTGTAATTGCATGCACCTTGCAGATATCCAGGCTGAGTCCCCGGAGATGAACGCACCTACCCCGGGCACCTACCTTTTCCCTTGCGTAGAAAGACTAGGGCCAGATGCGGAATGCAGGCCTGCCTCATCCAGCCTCATGCTCAGAACGATGGTTCCAGTTTTTTGCTTGTTTCTTATGGTGGTCCATTTGTACTGGACATACACAGGGTGCATCTTAAAACAAATGCTTGAGACTGGAGCAATGCCTAAGAAACTGGGAGAACACACTGCTCTTGCAGAGGATGCAAGTTCAGTTCCCAGCACCGACTTTGGGTGTTTCATATCCACCTATAACTCCTAGGGAGACCCCATGCCTCTGACCTCTGGAGGCTTCTGAACTCACACAAGGTAACCAGTCCATAAAAGGTATGGATAATTACCCTGACCACAACCACAACATGAAGCTCTGGATAAACCTTGGGGCAATGGCATCCAGATGATGACTTTTGGAAGCTAATTAGTTATAAATGTAATCTGGGGTATGCCCCCCACCCCATGGAAGGTGGAATTAGTGCCCTTCTCCAAAAAGGAAAGACAAGAGTTCTTTCTTTTTCCACACAAGGGCACATCAAGAAAGGGGTCATGTGTAATGTCAGGATAAAGGGATTGCACCAAAACCCAGCCATATCAAATATTGATTTCAAACTTCCCAGCCTCCAGATATAAATGTTGTTTAAGCCTCTATGTTTATTCTTATATAAGTATTACTGTGGGTCATCTCCTTCAAGATGCTCAATAGATGCCTGCTGAGTGAGTGAATGTCCAGGGCTCTGTCCTTCTGCATCTCTGATGCAATGCACACTTTCCAAGATGTAGTCTTAATGTAGATGCGGGGGGGGGGCAGCTCTTCTCAGGCGCTGGGCATGATAAAGCACTGTTAAGAATCACCATTTAGGGCTCATGACAAGTTCTACACATGCATGTTGTAATCATTTCGGGTGCTCAATTTTCTACGAACAAGCAAAGACATGGCGACAGGGAAATCAGAGTCCCTACTTAGCAGCTACCAGACTCTGTACCACCTGGAAAACTTTGAGCACAAGGAAAATTGGTCAGTCAGCCTCCCAACCATCCCCAAGCCTGTACCAGTCATATTAATACTCCATAGATGCCTGGCCATAGTTATGCACAAGACTAGCTAATTGCTCTGGGTTGCTGGAAGCATGGGTTTGAACCAGGTAGTACTAGGGTCTTAGAATCACAGGCCTCTCTGGACCACAAGGGTAGTACCCTCCCTGGCAAAAGGAACTGCTAGGATCAGTGGCAATGCTGTGATTGGTCCAAAACCCAAGTCTTCATGACTGTGATTGATGCTAGAGGCAAGGTGGTGTGGAGTGATTAGCAGCCAGAGGGGCTGTGCTGCCCGGAGCTGTGACATCTGGCCCAATAGACTTAGCTACAGCAGTGTGTCCTCTCCTCTGTACTGGAGCTGTCAGTACAGGCTGAGCTCAAGCTACAAAGCAGGGGAGAAAGGTTTGTAACCACCTACCTAGAAGATCTCCCAGGCACCAGGCAACACCTGGTCTTGACAGCTCAACCAACCTAACCTCCCCCATGTGAATGCCAACAACAGCTAGAAACATCCCAGATTCTGACTTCTCCTGCTATTGTCCCTATGCCTAAACAGCTCTTCCTACGTCCTATCCTAGCTACCAGAATATTCCAGTAGGCATTCCTGAGTCCCAGGCTTCCTAGCCCCAAAATACCTTCAACTGTTTGACAGCTAAGAAGGTACAGTGGCCACAGAAGACCCAGTCCCAGTCAGATTACAGTGCTGGCTTCTGGAACAGCCTTGCTGGTTACAGTCGCTCAGTTCCTCATCCCTATTCCAGCCTTATCCACAAGGGCTGCCTAGCAACTGAAAAGCTACAGGTGAGAAGTCCTGGTGAGGAACAGGCTGCCTGACTGCGTAGACTTCAAAGCCACCTTTAGCGACCACGGGCTTGGATGGACCATGCCACTCTCCCTACCACTGATCACACCAAAGGGTCCCCTAAACATGAGAGGGGATACCTGCATCTCAGTGGACCAAGTGTTGTCCAGTGCCCAGATCCTAGATGGCCCTCTGAATGAGCTGGTGTGACAGAGATGGGTACCCTGAGTTGTTCGACAGCAGATGGTAACAACGGAAGAAACTACTGGACAGTTTAAGAGCAGCCAGGATAGGAGGAAGGGAAGCAGAAACAGAAGAGGAGAGAAACAGAGAGCTGGTGGGGTTTCTGTGGAGGGAGAGAGAAGGACCCACAAACTCCTTAGTTTGTTACCAGAAGGCTCCAGAGACCTGTCAAGTCTTCAGGGTCAAGGGTCTCAGATCCCGTGCTAAACTCCTTAACGTCGGCCATTGTCAAAGCCTACGAATTCTGAAGCCACAGGCAAGCACAGGGACTGTATAATATTAGAGACGGCTGCTCCTACCTGCCTACTGCCTTCACTTGCTGCTGTCAGACTCCAAAGAAAACACAACTGAAGACCTTTCACACACCCAGGGCTTCTGTCCAGGCAGAGCAAGAGAGCCCTCAGCTGGCCAATCCTAAGAGCCTCTTTACGTCATCAAAGTGATGCATGCTGGAGTCGGTTTTCTTCCATATCTAAGAATGTCCGGGCCTCTTTCCTACAGCACTAACGATTCATAAGAAGGACTTCTGAGAGCAGAGGTGACAGCTGGTGTCAATGTGGGGAAGCTGTGCCTGGCCGAAGACTTCACTGGAGTTCACGATCCCGTCTGGTGGCTGCGGCTGCCCTGTGAGGTCTGGGGCTAAAGAACTCTGACTTTGGTTCAGCAGATAATAAAGTAAAGGCTGCCAGGGTGACAGAGCGTGCACACAGGCATCGCTGTGGCGTAGAGAGCTCGGCTCAGCAAGGACACGGGAGAGAAGTAACAGAAATATATAAGGTTGACAGAGAGATGATTAGAGGAACCTGGGTTCAACTCCCAGCACTGTGGAAAGAAAGGAAGGAGGGGAAAAAAGGGGAGGGAGGGAGGGAGGGAGGAAGGGAGGGAGGGAGGGAGGGAGGGAAGGAATCTTAAAAAAATATATTATCTCCACCATTGAGTGACTTGGGTTGTCCCTCAAACACTGTATCTGAATTAAGACCCTCACCAGTCTCCATTTGTCACAGCCTGGGCAAAGCGAAGCTGGAGCCAGTGACCTCATAAAGGACTTAATCTGTTTCCTTTCTGATGTCATTCATTCATTCAGGTCTCTGCTACTTAACTAGCAAACTGTTTACAACGGATGCTTAGTAACTGTAATTGTAGGGCTCAATCATTTTACATTTCTTAGTGTTACAGTTTCCTCTTCTATTCCTGCCATAGACACCTTCACTAAGAGTAATTTAGAGGGGAAAAGGGTTTGTGTTTGTTTGTTTGGTTGGTTTTTTTTCAGCTTGCTCTTACAGGTCCTAACCTATCACTGAAAGAAGTCAAGGCAGGAACACAAACAGGCACGGAAGCAGAAGCTTTTTTGCTGGCTTGCTCTCTGAGTCCCCCAGCTTGCTGTCTTCTATAACCCAGGCCCACCTGCCTAGGAATGGTGTTGCCCACAGTGGGCTTGGTCTTCCCACATCAATCATCAATCAAGACAGCCTCTCACAGTCATGGGCACAGGCTAATCAGATCAAGGAAACTCTTCAACTGAGGCTCCCTCTTCCCAGATGGCTCTAGATTGTGTCCAGGTGACAATCAAAACTAAAGAGGACACTAAGTAATGGCTAAGGGGTACAAGTAGAGTCATACTGGATGCTATCTAGAACACACAGACAAGGAAGCTACTAGGAGCTGAGGATCCAGCTGCAAGGGCAAAGACAGTGTCCAGGCTAGACAGCAGTGCACTGGACTAGGAAATTGGCTATGGACATGAACATAGGGGGAAGAATTTTAAAGGCAAAATCAACAGATACTATTAATTAATAGAATGTAGGGGATGAGGGTCAAGGGTATAGTCCGGTTTTCTCACATGAGTGAATGGATGCGATTGCTTAAAGAGGCGAGCTGAAGGAGAAGGTTAGAAGTGTAGCGGGAGAACAGGGACCAGGAGAAGGCAGGCATCAAGATTACCATGTGAAAGAAGCCAGCTGGCAGAGGACTGGAATCTGGCTTCAGGCAGCAAGCATACCCACGAAGAACCTGCACTGCACAAATATGGGGAAGGGAGGGGCTATGGAAATGGTCACCATAGCACTAAATAACTTTCTTCTCCTCTAATGTCTTAATAAGCCACCTCCATCCTTATTGCTAATTAGATATCTCTGGTACATTCTTTGTTTGGGGGTAACAAGGACATGGACTTGTCCCTGAGAACCCGCCAAGCCCTACCTTTAACAGGAGAAACTGTGCATCGGAGGCCAGAAGATGAGTTTCAGGATGGTCACATGAAGGGCTGGCGATGCTCCCATGGGGAGTTCTCAGAACGGAAAGCTGGGTGAGAAAGGTGACTTCGGGAGCCCACAGGCTTCAGATGGTACCCGAGAGATACAACGTGCAAAGCTCCCCTGGAGACTGGCACAAGTCAAGTCCTGGGGAGCATTCTGGTTTAAAAGGCAAGTGGAGAATCAATAACAGATGCCGAAATTAGGAGGGGACCGTAGGAGGCAAATAGGGATATTTGCATAATTGCAAAGCTATACAGTGGTTCTATGGGATGTTAACATTCCCAGACTCTGTCCTTGGGATAATTTTTCATTATAAAGGGGGAAGGAGTAAGCCTGAACTTGACAAACAGCTGAAGCCTCCCTAACCCAGCTGTAAGAACTAACATCACAGCACGGGCACCAGGACAGAAGGCCCTCTAGAACAAGGGAACCAAGTTCATATGGACTCACAGAGACAGAAGTAGCAATCACAGAGCCTATGTGGGTCGGCATCCGGTACTCTGCATTATATACTATAGATCATACACTATAGATTTAAGCTTAGAACTTTGATGGGGCTCCTGAACGTGTGAACGAGTGGTTCTCTGATTCTTGTTTCTTTTCTTGAGACTCTCTTTTATTTCTCTATTGGCCTGGCTTGTCCAACTTCGATATGATGGGTTTTGTTTTATCTTATTATATTTTTTTTTCTGTGTTTTGTTGTTATCTCTTAGAAACCTAATGAGAGACAGAAGAAAGGAAGTGAGTCCAGATGCGAGAGGAGGTGGGGAAGAACTGAGAGGGGAAACTGTATTCAGATGATGAGAAAAGAATCTATGTTTAATGAAAGGGAAAAATAAATAAATAACACAACCATATTAAAAATATTAATGCACAGCAGCAAGGCACGTGACTCTCCTGGGCCCCCTGAGATGCTGCCCATCAGCCAAAGTCACAAAAGACAAAGAAACATGGAAGAGTTTGAAAATTCTAAGAAGGCAAAGTGGCTGAAAACAATCTGACATCCTGAATTGGAGGCTGGAGGAGAGAAGAGATCTTATTGGTCTTTTGTAGACATGTGACTATGGCCTGCAGATCAGGCAGTAAGTTACTAACGTGTGGATTTGAGGCCCATAGTATGTTTATGTATGGAGTTAGCATCCTGAAGATGGGTGAAGACTCCACAGAATTCTATGGAATAGTTTTGCAATATTTGCATGAAACGTAAGTAAGAGGGGGAGCAATTAGCAAGCTGGCAGTCAGAGAGGAAGACAGGAGGGGCACAGAGGAAGCTGTGCAAAGAGCCACATCAAGAAAAATGAGTGAAGGGCTGGGGAGACGGCTCAGTGGTTATGAGCATGTGCTGTTCTTCAAACCCAACTTTGGTTTGCTTCCCTTTACCCACACCGAGGGCTCACAAACATCTGTAACTCCAGCTCCCAGAGATCTGATGCCTTCTTCCAGACTCTACCAGCATGGGTATGCACACACACACACACACACACACACACACACACACACACACACGCACACACACTAAACCCCAACAGTGCTATATGCTTTTTAACTCTGGACAACTTATTATATGTCTCTGAACTTTGTTTCTATGTGCTAAAGCACAGACCTCTTCAGTTCAAAACCTGATAGGAGAAATGTAAGATATTTCTGGAAAGTCCAGGTGAGTTTTTCTCACCTTCCTCCTTAAACCCTCACAGAGGCAAGATGCAATATCCTAATCTTGCGAAGGAAAGTCAAACAAATGCCAATGCCTATGAAAAACTTGCCCAGCCCTCAACCAATTGTATGCAAGCTGCTTTGGCAGCTATGGGGTGGGCAGCTCTCTGCCCCAGCTCAACGCTTACCTTCTATAAGCAGAGAGAGAGAGAGACTGTGAGAGCCAGACACAGGATTTCAGGACAGGCACTGGGAATCCTGCAGATGACACGTGACCCATGAGACGGTGGCTGCTACAAAGTGGAAAGGTCACAGCTCTCCCTTGAAGGCAGCGTCACTAAAGTTGGTCCTTCTGCTGCTGGGGAAGAAGCTGCAGTAACAACTAGAAAAGGAGAGACGAGAAAACACAGAGACGCAATTCACAAACTACGACTTCCTTCCAAAGAACCAAGAATGGCAAGAATAATAAACCATGTTATCTGAGTCTCCCTTAGAGCTTGCCTGGCTAGCAGTAGTACAGGGAGTGGGGTTCCCTTTGTCCTCAGTGAAGTCCCCCTGTCACTCCACACAGTATCATCCAGAGTCTTCAATCCGTGTCATTGCGGAAAATGTGCCAATAAACACACGGAGAAGGCAGGCATATAGAAATCCAAGCATGGGTGGGAAGGTTGCTTTGCTTGTTGTTGTGGGTTTTTTTTTTTAAATTTTTGTTTAGTTTTACAATGGAACAGAAACTTAAAGCAAGTACCAGACTTTGCCTCTCAGGTATGAAATATCTGGAAAGAAGAAATGTGTACCAGTTTTGAGGAAGAAGAATGAAAATGCTGTTGCTTTATTGTAAAGATGAAAAAGATGTTCTCAGAAACAAGCATATTAATGTATTGATCTTCAAAAAAAAAACACCACTTAAAGATAAATTCCAGTCAACAGAAATGTTGTTTAAAATTGGGTCAGATGAGGGAACTGGACAGATGGCCCAAAAGTTAAAAGCGTTTCCTGCTCTTACAGAGGACCCAAGTTCAGTTCCCAGCATCCACGTCAGGTGGCTCACAACAGGCTGGAACTCCAGGTCCAGGGAATCTAATGCCCTCCAGCCTCCAGAGTCACCTGTACAATGCTACATATAATAAACTCATGCAGACACACACATCCATGTAAGTTACATGAGCAAATATTTCAATGAGGTCGGACCACGGCAGAAAGTGATTTTCCTGCCCAGGAACCGGATTGAACGTTTGCAGAGACAGGCGCTCAGTGAACTCTAAGGAGGTATTTCAGTGTTGTCTGGCTGCTGTGACAGATGACTGTGCCCCCAGTGTCTCAAAGAATGCCTTTCTGTATCACTAATGCTCCGAAGGTCAAAAATGCAAACTAGACTTACTGGGGTGAGATCAAAGCAATATCAAAGTCCTACCCCTTACTGAGGTTTGAAAGGCAGGCCATTGACTTCCCTTTTCTAGCTTCTAAACAATGCATGGTGCTCTCGGCTTGTGGCCCCTTCTATTTTTACCTCCACTGCTGGGAGGTTGGGAAATGGGGATTCCTAAGGCCTTGATGGCTAGTTTCAGGCCAGTGAGGGACCCTGTCTCACAAGCACACTCACAAAAATAAAATAGCAAAATGAATACCCAAGGTTGTACTCCAGCCTCTATATGCATGAACATTCACATGAATACCGAAGTAAAATAAAAACAGTGTGGTTGCTGAGAGGCCAGAGAACTATCGATAGGCATAAAGGCCTAATCATGACACATCGTTATGCCCCAGAACTCACATGCCTCCCACTGAGTCCCTCATCAACTGCTCAGAATCCAAAGTTTTCCAGTAGGGCTCTATCTAGGGGGTGAAGCCAGGGTCTCTAGAGCAAGATTCATCCGATGAGAGCTTCCGACTATCAAGCCCACTCTTTGCCAAGTCTCACATTGCCCCAAAGGTCTGGATTTTCACACAGAAAATTCCTCTCTCTCCACAAAAGCAGCCACCAGGGCTGTGTCTCCAGCAGCCCAGGAGACAGGAAAAAGTAATAATACATGCAATAAAAGGAATTTTTATACAGAAATGTATTCTGAGGCTACGATGTAAAAGTTCCCTTAGCAGGAACCACAATTTTCTTAAATAATCGTTCGCATAATTGGCTACTTGTGGGAACAACTAATTGTGCGTGTAATCACTTGCCTGTACAGCTCAGCATCAACCAGTAATTAAAGGCAGGGCCGTCCTCGCTAAATTTGGCTCTAGAAATAATAGTAATATTTCCAAGAGTCCAATGTCTCCCTGCCAGGGACTCTGAGCCTCATTCAAATGAGTATTGTTATTTTTAAGAACATCTTGAGAAAGGGAGACCCGCATGCTCACCCCAAACAAACTCACATTCAGAAAAGAAGTCCCAAAGAATCGTCCTCGGCTTCTACTTACTCCACCACCAGATGTGGAGGGGCCACAGGGCATCTTCCATAGGAGTTCTCTCCCGCTCCTTCTACTTCTTTGCCTCCTCTTCCTCTTCCCCTGTGTGTGTGTGTGTGTGTGTGTGTGTGTGTGTGTGCGTGTGTGTGTAGTGTGCATGGTGTGGTATGTGTGTATGTGGTGTGTGTGTGCAGTATGTGTGGGGTGTGCTGTGTGTGTTGTGAGTGTTTGTGTGTGTGGATGTGTGTGTGGGTATGTGTATGGTGGTGTGTGTATGTGTGATGTGTGTGGTGTGTGTATGCAGTGTGTGTGTGATGTGTGTGTGTGTGTGGATGTGTGTGGGGGTATATATATATGTGGCGTGTGTATACAGTGTATGTGTGGCGGTATGAGTATGTGTGTTGTGTGTGTGTGATGTGTATGCAGTATATGCAGTGTATGTGTGGTGAGTGTGTGGATGTGGGGGGCATGTGTATGTGTGGTATGTGTATGTGTGGTGTGTGTATGCAGTGTGTGTGTATGTGTGGTGTGTGTGTGGTGTGTATATGCAGTGTGTATGTGGTGTGTGTGATCTGTGTGTGTGGTGTGTATATGCAGTGTGTGTGTATGTGTGGTATGTGTATGTGTGGTGTGTGTATGCAGTGCGTGTGTATGCGTGGTGTGTGTGTGGTGTGTATATGCAGTGTGTATGTGGTGTGTGTGATCTGTGTGTGTGGTGTGTATATGCAGTGTGTGTGTGTATGTGTGGTGTGCTCTCTGTGTGGTGTGTGTGTGTGTGTGTGTGTGTGTTGCCCTTGCTCTCTTCCTCTTCCTCTCCCTCCTCCCTTGTGTGGATGTGTTTGGAGTCCAGAGGTTAATATCAGATGTCTTCCAGCGTCACTCACCATCTCAGTTATATCTTTGATCCTTGTGTCTCTGCCTCCACAGAGCTGGGGTTACAGGCACACACACACACACACACACACACACACACACACACACACATCACAGGTGGTAAGGATTCCAATTCAGGTCCCCATGCTATGCCCACAGAACTCACTTCACCCACGACTCTCACCCCTTTGCCTCCCCTGAGTTTCCTCAGCTGGTTTCTTTCCATGTCCTCTCAGAGGGAGGTAGAAATTCCTGAGCTGCCTTTTTAGAGAAACCTCCTTGGTTTGCCTCCTTTAGAAAACATGGCAGGGCACAATGCAATGGCTCCCACCCCTCCAGTCCTTGTCTACCTCAGGGTCGTCATGGTCATTTTTTACATCTGGAAACTTACAACAGCCTCTCAGTTGGTACCCCTGACCTCAAGTTCATGTCTCTTTGGTCCGGTCTTCTGCAGGAAGGCAGCAAGCGGTGACAAAAATCCCAAAACAGCTCAAGGTGTCCTCGGGGATGCACCCGTTCCTTTCCTCTCAGTAGCTATTGTATTAGTTAGTTTCCTCTACTTGCCAGGACTAAATACCTTACAAAAGCAACTTAAGAAATGAAAATTTGATTTTGGTGTCCAGTTTGAGGGTGTGGTCCACTGTATCAGGGAAGACATGGTGGCAGGGGTGTGCCTGGACTGGTCGCACACATCCACAGTCAGTAGACGCGAATGCTGGTGCGCAGCTTGTGGCATGGTGCTGTCCACAGTAGGGCGGACCGCCTTCCTCCATCAAACCTTTCAGGAAGCACCTTCCCTCCTCAGTCAAACCTTTCAGGAAACACCCTCGTGGTCTCACCCAGAGTGCTTCCGTGATGACTGCAAATCTCATCAAGAGGACAGTGAAGTTGAGCACTGACATCTATGGAGAGTTCGCCTTTGGAAACTTGGGCATTTGCAGATATTACTAAGGGCCCACCCCTAAAACTGAGAATTTTATCCTAAAGAAATATAGAATCCTTGAAGGTTCTTGATTAAAGAATGATTTAGGCGAGCTAAGATCATGATGCTTCCAACCCTTAATGATATGCATGGCTTTCAACCTCAATACACAACCTACCCCTTCACCCTGCTGTCTAAGCTCTGAAGAACTTAAGACTACCCTTGGAAGGAACTCACCTTGCCATAGGACCTTTATTCGCACCAGTTCCACTCACACCCACTGGAGGTGTCACAACCCCAAAATGGAGGTGTCATAGCTCAGAAGGAAAGGGACCCTGGTAGCCGGGAACCAGGGAATATCAAGTGTTACAGCTCGGGTGGAAGAGGGCTCTGGTGGTTGGGAGGCAGGGAATAGCACAGACCACAGTTAGTGTAGCAGATGACAGCCCTGCTCTAGGGAAGATTTCTCCAAAGTTACAGCTCTGCTCAGCAAGAGAGGGCTTCCCTGGCAAAATTGTTGCAGCTGCTCTAGAGTGTAGCAACTCTGCTCTGCTAGGGGAAAGTTTTCCTAACGCAAGTATTACACTCCCCCTCCAATCCGTCTCAGCTCCAGCAAAAGAAGGTCTTCACCCAAACCTTGTTCAAGAGATTTATTGGGAGAGAAGAATCCAGAAGAGTGGCTGCCTCTACCAGGATAAAAGAAGAGCAGCAACAAACTGAATAGGCCCAGGGCTTATAAAGATAGGGCTTCTTAGGTGCAGAGTTTTCCCAGGGAGGAGAAGGGTTGTTTAGTTTTCCCTGCTCAGGATTGGTTAGTTTAGTTGGTCAGGGGCAGAGATGGCTGATTCCAGGGCTAAACTGTATTTCTTTCACTGGCCTTTGTAAGGTTTTTGGCTCTAGCTTTGGGAACAGGGCATAGTTCTTTCACTGACTCTGATTCTAGGGACAAAGTGTATTTCTTTGGCACTGGTTTCAGAGTCAGGGTGCATGCTTGTGGTTCTGGGTTTGGGGCATTTCTTTCACTGGCTCTGGCTTCAGGGCCAGGGTGGGTGTCTTGGGGGGGGGCTTGTCCCCTTTATCCACCATCTGAGTCACCTTTTCTTGTTCCCTTGTCTCACACTAGACGAAATAAAACCCAATGCCATAAACTTGCTTAGGAGGACAACATACCCAAATCTCCTACCTAAAACTTTTACTTTAGAGTCTTCTGATAAATGTCACTGAGGTAATTCTGAACTGAGTTTAAATTATCTCAAAATCTTCAAGTTTGAAACAGACCACAATGTCTTAGTATAGGGGCTGAAAAGCTTTTCTTCTTTTTTTTTGAAAGTAATTTTATTAAATTATAAAAGTTTCCATTTCCGCCCCTCCTCCCAACCCCCTTCCACTCCCCCACTCCCTCTCCTCCTTCCTCTCCATCTCTAAGAGCAGTCAGGGTTTCCTGCCCTGTGGGAAGTTCAAGTTCCTCCCCCCTCCCTCCAGGTCCAGGAAGGTGAGCATCCGAACAGACTGGATCCCAAAAATCCAGCACATGCAGAGGAAACAAATCCCAGTGTCATTGTCAATGGCTTTTCAGAAAGACTTTGGGCCAACCACATTCTGAGAATCTGGCCACATTCAGAGAATCTGGTTGGATCGCATCCTCGTTCAGTCCCAGTCCAACCTGCCTTGGTAAACTCTCATTAGATCCGTCCCCTTGTATCAGTGGGTGATCGCATCCCTCGCAGTCCTGATTTTCTTTTTCATTTTCTTCCTCCTTCTGCTCCTCATTTGGACCTTGGGGGGCTCAGTCCAGTGCTCCAATGTGGGTCTCCGTCTGTATCGCCATCCATCGTCGGATGAAGGTTCCCTCTGGTCTTGCCTTCTTTGCTCACGTTCTCTTTCCTTCTGCTTCTCCTTTGGACCTAGGGAGTTAAGTCCAGTGTTCCAATGTGGGTCTCTGTCTCTATCTCCATCCATCGCCAGATGAGAAAAGTTAAGGATACATGTGCAGGTTATTTAGGCCTCCATAGGTCATTTAGTCTCTCAGACAACTATTCAGTTCTCTCTTTATAATGTGAAGTAATGATTGACAGTACAGAAACAAATGGACATGCCTGTGTTTCTATAAAGCATTATTTATAAAACATAAGCAGGGGCCAGATACGGGGTTGATATTACCACCTCCACTTTATAAGACAAAAACCTTGAAATATTTCACAGTAGACCACTTCAATTTTGTTCTTTTGCTAACACAATCTAGCAAGCACATAAGCATACACGGCCAGGCAGAACAGGACAGTGACGGACTGATACACTGACACCTGAGTTGAGAAGTCCTAAGAAGAAAGTTTGGGAGCAAAAACTTGCAGGAAGGCCTTTTCTCCCATTAAAAGTTAATATTTTAAATGATTTTCCCTTAAATAAAGAGATCATCTTTTGAAAGAGCTAATCCTTAATAAATGAGAATCTTCACACCGAACTAAATGGAGCCGCTGTGTTCCCCCAGCTCTATTTCCTCACCCTAGACCTCTTTAAAGATCCATTGATTACTGCCAAGCCTCCATTGGTGGGATTAATTAATTTATGAACTTGTCATTACAACTCATTGATTAAAACGTCCCTTCGTAAAGATTTAATTATACCCAAAGATAAAAGATCTGCTAATTATTGTCCTTTATCTAATTGAAGTTTTGTACTACAAACCAAGTTCAAAGGTTGAAGGCAGTCGCCCTTTCAAGCACTTGGGCGACAAAGAGAATTTAATTAGAGGCAAGATAACATTGTCTCTGATCTATTCTAATGGGAAAAAGGCATCAGGCTGGACAGCATGGTCAGTCAGAGCGGGGCGACCTGGAGATTCTGTTAACCTCCTCAGTCACTTAGTGGCTTTAGCCAGCAGCTCCAGACACATGTGTTGTCACCGGGTTTGGAGCTGCAGAGACCAGCAGAGCTACCCATTGGGTAAGAGATAAAAGCTCCTTCAGGTGAGAAACACTGTGCCTTTAAGACACTCAGAGGCTTACAGAGTCTCTCTTGAGCCCAGCAGCATAGCTCAGTTGGTAGAGTGCTTGCCTTAGCTTTATATAAACATGGTGTATACTGGCATAGGCCTGTAACTCCAGCACTTCAGCAACGGAGGTAAGAGGATCAGAAGCTCTAGGCCATCCTTGGTCACATAGTGAGTTTGATACTAGCCTGGAATATAGGGGACTCTGCCCCAAGATAGATATATAGATGGATGGATGGATAGATAGATAGATAGATAGATAGATAGATAGATAGATAGATAGACAAACAGACAGACAAATGAATAAATAAATAGTGTCCCTTAGGATTCGGCTCTTGAAATGTCCCCACAGGCTCACATGTTTGAACGTGTAACTTCCCAACTGGTTGTGTATACTGGGAGGCTGTGGTGCTGTTAGGAGGTGGAGCCTAGCTGGTGGGTGTGGGTTCCTAGAGCATTGTCTTAGTGGACTACCCCTAGTCCCACACCCAGTGAAAGCTCTCTACTTCCTATCTGCCACTGTGACATACATGATCAGCTGCAACAGACTCCAGCCACCACACCTTCCCTGCCTGCCTCCTTCAGTTGTTACTCTTTTTTTTTAATATTTATTTATTTATTCCCCTGAGACAGGGTTTCTCTATAGTTTTGGAGCCCATCCTGGACTATCTCTTGTAGACCAGGCTGGCCTCGAGCTCAGAGATCCGCCTGCCTCTGCCTCCCGAGTGCTGGGATTAAAGGTGTGCGCCACCACCGCCCGGCCAGTTGTTCCTCTTGTATATTCATCTTAGCAACAAGAAAAGTATGGAATCCACAGAGCTGGAAGTAGAGAGAGCAGAAGGTTCACATCTGCTCCTTTTGCGACAGGATCCCTGTGCAGGAACAGAGCTGGTCACTTCTGTCCCCTGAGGTCAGAATGGGGTGAGACTCAAGGGAGAGAGACACCCCTGTGCACCCAGTGAGGAAAACTTTGTGCGTCAAGTCCTCAAAGCGTTTCTCTGGGGAGATGCAGCAGGGCTAGCATGAAAAGATCACCTAAAGCCATTCCAAATTGGCCGAAAGAGAAGCATGTTCCGGAGGGTGAGGGGTGAAGGAGTTGAAGGGGCCTGGAACTCTGTGCTATGAAGGAAAATGGAATTTAGGTCAACAGCACCAACTGAAATTGAGGAGATTGCCCTGAACGTCACCACAGGGCCCCAGGTCTTTGTACTCTTGGCACCTTTAAAACCAGGCTGGCAGGCAGACTGCCAGCATTGTTGCCCAATACCCCAGGGCCTCCTCGGGCTGCCAGCTTGAGACTTGTGTTAGCTACTGTCTCTTGTCCTGAATGCTGATGCCAAGAACAACTCTCATCTCAAAGGAATAAGATTATTTACTCTGGCAGCAAATATGAGTGACAGTGGCCCAGGTGTATCCCAAATACCATGTTCCGACAAGGTAACAGCTTCACAAATTGGGGTTTGTTTTTTGTTCTGATTTCACGTGGACGTGCGTATGACCACAGGTATGTCTGTGTGCCATGTGTGTGCTTGGCACCTGCAGAGGCCAGAAGAGGGCTTCAGATCCACTGGAACTTGAGTTATAGCGGTTGTGAGACACCGTGCAGATGGTGGGAACCAGGGTCCCCTGCAAGAGCAGCAACTGCTTCTGAGCACCGAGCCATCTCTCCAGCCCCAGAGTTTAGCGTAACAGAACAAATGAAATCATAAGTCAAGACACTTGCCAAAAACATCTGTGGAAAGAACAGGTTGCAGCAGTGGGGCAAGTCTCCGTGAGAGGCCTTGAAGGCTGCCTGATGGGATTCTTAGTTTGGGGGGTTGTTGGAAGCTTGTGCAGACCCCCAAAAGATAGACATAAGGATATTAGATCATACAGAGGGGTGAACAGTAAATGGATGTTAAGGTCGTTAAAGATAGCCCAAGGTAATTGGCTCTGCAACCTTCCAACTCTCCAATCAGGAAGTTCTTATTAGTTAATCAACCTTGTAGGCTTTTTCACATGCATGTGTTGCTGAAGCTGTTGCTTTTTGCCACCACTGCGCTTCTGGAAACCTCAGTTCTCCGTCTGCAAGCCTGAGTCTTCCAAGAAATTCTAGTCTTTTAGTTCCACGCAACCAATCCTTGCTGGCAGTCTAAAGCCCTCACCTGTTCCTTGCAACTGTTGTTGACCTGATTTGGTTTATTCGCTTTGCTGTTGCATGCAGAAGGAGAGGCTGATCACCTCAGGCCACACTGAGGGTTCACAGAGCATGTATGAGCGTGCTGGCTGTGCATGCAAACTGCGAGCTGCTTAAGTGGCCGGGACTGCTGATCGCGGAGGGATGGGATTCCGGTGCCCCACAGTGTGTGGTCATTCTTGGAGGGTGACGTCAGAGCCAAAGTTTTCTTCAGATGTTCTAACAGGAAGCGATCCCAGGAACAAAGGGTGTGAACCTGTGCAAACAGGAGAAGAGACTTCTGTGCACATAGCACGCCATCCCTCAGACCAACACGGTACAACCTCGGATTGATTTGCAGACAGAAGACCTTGGTAAGAGATAGCTGGGGACAAATGAAGTGCATCACCCACGGTCCTGAAAGTAGCCTGGGAAAACCATCGTCTCACTAACGTGGACTCTGGGGGAACCTCTTTTTTTTTTTTTTTTTTAAATTGATCATTGATGTTCTCTCTGAGCTGAAAGGACATTAGTTCACAACTCCTCAGGACGAGTCACCCAGTATGTGCCAGTCATCTTCCACAACAGCCCACATTTTCCAAAAGAAGGACAGCGTCTCCAGGCAGTTTCATATTCTAGAACTATCATTTGCAAAACTCTATGTTCTTAACCTACTAAGAAAATATGTTGGTTATTTGCTCTGAGTTAAAGAATCCGCCTTATTACTGGCACTAAGCAACTGAAACGTGGTCCCTGTCAACTTACATCCTACAGCAGGGTGTGAGGCCCAGTGCATTACGGTTAAGTTATCTGCACATTGAAAGCCATTCTGAGCAAGAGCAAGGTCCTATGGGGTGCTAATTAACTTGGCACTCCAAAGAAAAAGAAAAGAAATTTGGGCACCATTTCAAAAGGAAATGTTTCCACTCAGGAATACTTATTGGTAGCACATTTGGGACATATTTGGGAGATTTTTCTTTTTTCTCCCTGTTGCTACTTCCTGGAATAAATAATAGCACGAACATGTATATTTTCCCATTTTCAGTTCAAATGACGCAGTGCTGTAGACCCTGCCGACATGAAAGGAAAAGAAGTCACCTTCTGTCAGCAACACAGAGATTGCCACGTGAGACACAGGGTTGAAAACTGACAGCCAAGGGAGCCCAAACCAATGGGGAAAATGTCCTATGGTTCCTCAGTTTTTAGCACTCTAAAAATTTACACACACACACACACACACACACAGAGAGAGAGAGAGAGAGAGAGAGAGAGAGAGAGAGAGAGATCCATGAGGAAAAACTTTCAGAATCTAAGACGATCCTTGATTCCATTAGGACTGAAGGTTATTTTTTTTTAATCTGTTTGTAAAATATACACTGAGGGGGCTCCATGGTAAGAGTGCCCACTGCTCGGACCCCAGTTCAGTTCCCAGCACCCATGTCCAGTAGCTGACAACCACCTGTAACTCTAGCTCGGGGGGGGGCAATGTACATACACTCTCTTAGATTTTATGGGTACCTATACTCACACACACACACACATTCTTGGATAAGAATTTAAACCGCTTCAAAATGAATACATGGAGAGAATAGTTGGAAAGTAAACCCAGTGAGAAGAAGGCTTGTTTTGCCAATAACATAGACGTGTCTCTGGAGTCCAGTAATTGGCACACAGTAGGCCTTCAAGTATCCTTGTTTAGAACACTTAGTGGGCACTTACTGAGAACCAACTGAAGGGCTTTACCTATTACCTCCATCAATGCACTTAGTTTTTCCCACTACCTTGCACAATATTTAAGGGGATTTTAGGTATTTTGCAAGAAGGCAAATGACTTCTAAGTCATCGAGGAGAGAGTTTCAAACCCAGGAAGTCCGTTGTCAGAGCTGGCACTTGCAGTCAGAGAGGACCCGTCTGCGACAGATGTTTCAGTCAGAAACTGCTGTGTAACAAAACACTCCAAACAATCCAGAGACTAAGATAGCCACTCTGTTTTGAAGTTTTGTTTGACTAAAATTCAGAAAGGGCTCAGCTAGGCAATTTGTATATGCTGTACATGGTCTTTGGTAAGGTAGCTGGGGCTTAAAGAGCTACTGCCCATAGGTTCTCTTCACTGTCATGTCTGGAGAGTGACTGGAAGGGCGAACACATCGGGCACCTCTTTTCCCAGGGTCTTGGGACTGTGCTGGGGAGACGTGAGCTCCTGGGAACATTTGACTCAAGAGACAGACTGGAAACAGAAGCTGCTTTAGTCTAGGCTGGAAACTGCTACACACTGTCACCGCGGCGTTGATCTGGAAGAGCTGGATAGTTTGCCCCCTCAGAGACCCCACCCTTCAGCAGGAAGTGTGTCACAACAGCTGTGGTCAGCCACCAGGCACCTACCTCACGGAATTTGTATCAAAAATCCATAGTTCAGAATTTGAGTTCCAGAAGAGCACCCACTATGGTCTGGGTCTGAATGGCCCTCCAGAGTTCTTAAGCTGAGCCTTGATCCTCATCTGGTGATATCACTGGTGGTAGGAACTCTAGGTGTCAGAGGAAGACAGCTGCTTTCTACTTTGTGCATTTCCTAGAAGGGAGTAATGTATACCTTATCTCTGTGTTCTGTGAGTCTCTGTGTGTGTTTCTCTACCTCTCTCTCTCTCTTTCTCTCTCTCTCTCTCTCTCTCTCTCTCTCTCCTCCAGACACTATGAGGTAATCATCTTCGCTCCAATATACCCTCCCAGATGATGTCCAACCTCACCTCAGGACCAAAAGACCATGGGACCATGTAATGAAGTCTACATAAACATGAGTCCAAATAACTCTTTTAACCTCCCTGAGGTGCTGTCACTGCAAGGGAAAGCCGAGGAGCCTGGCACTCTCGTTAAGGCCTCCACGTGTGAGAACACCTTCATCATTTGACAAGACTTCACCATCACGGAACTTGAAAAGGCATTTCTTCATCTTAGCACAAATATCTGCCACCAAGCTTTAATTACTTGGGTGGGGGAGGTCTCCTCAGTCATTTCCATGTGCATTTTATGCTTCCAGATGTTCTATTGTAGCTCAGGAGGAAACGCTTCTAATTATCATAAAATTTACATGCTCATACATTTCACTGAGAGACTTCCTCATTCTAGGTGACAATAAACAATTCAGTAATTTGGAGGAAGAATGTCACAGAAATGAGTGTGAAATGTCTTCTCCTGCCTTCTCCAGGAGACCAGAGGCTTCAGGTGGCTCAGCAGAGAAAGCCCCAAGTCCTTCGCTTCGTTCAGCCCACATCTCGAGAAGCCTGCTCAGCCTGTGGGGAGCTGTGTCTCACTGTGTGCCGTGCAGAAGACGGCTGTGGACGGGGTCTTCGATCTCTTATCTTCTTTCTAGTCCCAGTTCTGCCAATAACGGGTTCAATAATCAAAACGAAAAGAATCTCACGTGTTTAGATAGGACGACAACGTGAGGACCTAGGCAAACAGCTGTACTAACAGCCCGTGTTCTCAAACTCTCTTGCAGGGCTAATGGAGTCACACAGCTGCCACTGACCAGGAACAGATGTAGCAATATCACCTCAAGGCCAGGAGGGATGAGGATGTAGGTCCTACCCAAACTCACAGCTTTTCTTCTCCGGCTATAGCCTCTACCTTTTCCTATAATTAAGAATTGCCCCGGTAGAGCTACAAGACCCTATCAATATGTTTTTACATAACTATGTTTGACTGTTAAAGCTTTTGTGAGTAAAATCTAAAATTCTGACATTGGTGTTCCATGTCCCATAGTCCAATTGACACGAGGAATAAGAGTAATTAGATTTAAATTGATTGAAAAGAAAGCAGACGACTTTTTCCTGTTGGTCCCATGTTCATTGAACTCGAGGTCCATCTGTGCTGCTTGTTTGATTGATTGGTATTAAGTGGGCTCGGGTTCTATAGCTTCCACATCAATGCATTTGAAATGACAGAGTTAGAACCAAATAATCTGAGGCTTGTTTGATTTGATCAAAGTTCAGGGTTCAATACTGATGGTTTCTTCATATTCAATCCTAAAATCCACCTGAACATTGTATCAGGGCCTCAAGTCTCAGTCACTGCTGGCATAACCAAGTTTGTTTTCCTGGGGTTTGTTATGTGTTAATGGATGACATGTTTAAATTCTGCTGTTTGATCAGAACATGCATCACCCTCCTGAAGATGTCTAAGTTGTAAGCACTTCCTCTTCAAATGAGTGACATTTGCTACTTGCGGCCCTCATGAATTCCAGCACAGGACTATAGTAAATAAGGCAAATGAACCTCTTCTCATAAAACAGTCAACTTCCATCCTGGGTGTCCAAAATGTTCTAGAGGTAGACATCTACCTGAAATAATAATTTAAAAAAACATAAGAGAAGCCACATCTGCAAAGGCTCTGCCTATATAAAAGAAGAAAAAGTGGAGAAATTTGGAGCTGCCAGAGAGAATTTGGACATAGACATCCCTCCATAACATGGTGTATAGTTGGGATAGGGCTTCCAAAACAAAATGCCTTTGCCTGCTGTCCCCAGGAGAAAACCGATGTCTTTCCTCGCTTCTGTGACAGAAAATTTAAAAAAGCAAATTAGCCCTTGTTCTGGCTCCCAGTTCAAGATCCCAGTTCAACATGTTGGGGAAGTCACAGTAGGAGGGGCTGGCCTCCTTACATCCATAGTCAAAGAAGGAGAATGGGAATGCTTGTGGTCAGCTCACTTTCTCCTTTCTATACAATCCAGATCCCAGCCCAGGGAATGCTGCCACCCACAATGGACAGGCTTTCTCACCTCAGTTAAGGTGAGGCAGGGCCAGAAGCACACCTCCCAAGTGACAATGACCCCACTCAGCCTTCCTCTAGCCTTGTTTCTGCATATGGAAGGAGACTCACGTGCATTTGGGAAATCCCATAGCTTGCCAGAGAAAAGCAATGTAAGCAATGAGATATGATAAGGCAGAAAAAGAGACAATAGGAAAAGAGATGAATAAATAGACAAGTAACTCATTATCTTTTAAGATACTAGCAAGCTCCTTGTAACTTTGAAACAGGAATTGGATGTTACAAAAACTGAATAACTCAAGAACATAAACAAACAAAGGTGGAGAAAATCTTTTAGAAGTTAGAACAAAATAGCCAGTGGAGACAGGAGAAGGACCCACAAGGGAGGGACACTATGCTACATCCATGCTCATAAATAAAAGGGATCTGGAAAGATAACCGCTCAGATGCTGAAATAGTTGCCTCCGGGGAGTCCATTAAATGGACAAAATGAAATTCCTTTTTGTTACATAATTCTGTAACTTTTGATGAATATAAATTTAATCCATACTATAATCTCACTCTCATCAAACAGTTTTTAGGAACGTGACATCAAATGAACCTACCCTTGTGATGCAGAGCACAGTGGTGACCCTCCAAGGACTCATGTCCCTTTCTCCCTCTGGTGGATCTTCCTGGGGATTTCCTTAGACTGAACTGATTCAAGCTACAGCTTCTCACGGTGGAGTTTTGCCTAAGTCTCTCTCTGGAATTAGAATGTAATAAGAAGCATACGGCTGGTCTCTATCCCAGTTCCTCACATCGGAAGCTAAAATTGTTAATCAAACCTTTCATTCTCTTATATGATGCTAAGTCTGGTTCATGGCACAGACTTCCAGGGTCCCTTGGGGCTTTCAGGAACTAGGATGGCTTTTGTTCTGATGAGGTGGCTCTCAGTGGGATCCTTTCTGGGAGCGGACCACCAGAAAGGCTATGGCAGAAAGGGAAGTCTCAGCCTCAGCCCTCATCCTCCTGAAGGATGAGGATGAAGAGAGAATTAAGAATCAACCTTGTCTTAGAGATGAGGCCTCCATAAAACCTCTTATCTGTGAGGTTCATAGAGATGCCCACATGCTGATCACGGAAAGGATGAGAAGGAGCAGACATGGAAGCTCTGCAGCCCATCCCCCACACCATGCCCTGTATCCTTGTCTGATCATTCATGTAAATACTTTTTTAAATAAATTAGTGCATATAAGTGAAATTTTTTCTGAGTTCTGTGAGTTACCCGACCAGACAATCTAACCTGAGACATGAGTTATAGGAACCCTTAATAAATAGATAATTAGAAGCTCTGGAAGTTCCTGAAGTAGGGGCAGTCTTATGATACTCAATCTTCCTTGACCTGTATGATCCTATGCTAATTCAAGATTATGCTAACTCAAGATAGGTAACGACACAACTGAACTAAATCATGCAACACAAGGTGAGCCTCTGCTAGAGTACTGAACATCCAAAGTTAGAAGACTCTATACCAAGCCCTGTCCATGCTACCCACAGTTTAGAGTCTGATCTTGCCTGGGCTAGATAGTACTGAGCCTGGGAACAGCATCCTCTCCAGGGAGACAGTGGTATTGCTCATCAATATCTATTGGAGCAGCTACATAACTTCATGTGTTTTCATAGTATCTTAATAGATGCTTGATAATCCAAATCTAAAATGAAAGGCTCTGGGCAGCTGGATTGCTTCCACAGCAAAAGATGAGTTCTTGATGCTCTGAGGGCTGGGAGGACAAGCCACAGCTGCATTGCTCCCAGGGAAGCCACCCTCCTGGCTGGGAGGTGGCCACCTTCTAGCTGTACCCCCACACGACAGAGACAGCAACTGTCATCTTCCCTTCCAAGGGCACGAATTAATCCCACCATGGGAGCTCCACCTTCGTGTCCTCCTTGAAACCCAGTCACCTCCCAGAGACCCAACGGCTGTGCCAGGGCACTGAACACAGACCTGATTTCCAGGTGTGTTAGAAGACTGGGCAAAGCTTACACATGCCCGGAATTTGAACTCTGCAGAGTTAGAGTGCAGCAAACCAAATCGGCATGGGTCAAAACAATTCTAGCTTAAGAAAGATCGAGCTCCTAGCCGATAGCTGGACCACAAAACCACCAAGCTCCCTATTCAAGGCCCGCAGAGTCACCTAACATTCTAATGGAGATACAACAGGTTCCCAAGGCCACCCTGTCCTGAGATGCCCCCCTCTGAAGATGCTGAGCTTTCGTTTACTCCTGAGCCGATTCAATAAAGTGCAGTAACCATTATAATAAATGTAGATGTCACTAATTACAACCCTAGGCTTTAAGTGCAACACTAGCGTCTCAAGTGGCCTTTAAAACTGAGTAAAATCACAACCGATTCAAATTTAATTAAAACTATCAGTTTAATTTAGTTTGCTTTTACAATAAAAACTATACTAACCCATCAACTGCCTTCAGAACCCCCCATTACTGAGAGCACTCGGCAGCTTGCAGGCCTTTGCTTTGGTAAGCAGGATAATGCATCCATATACCTTGTTATACAATGACCGTCCAGTTGTTGGGGATCCAATAAGTGACTGGTTTTGTGTTGTAGAACATGAAGTTCTTGGACTCATTCTGGTAACTCACCATGGTCTCGGGTGTTCAGTTATAGCAACAGAAAATGGATTAATGCATTCAGCATTAATCTAAATGTGAGTCTCTGGGAACAAATGAGAACATCAGAGGTCTATCAAAGCTGGCTTGGCCTGTGTCTAGCCTTGCTTCTATAGAGGTGGTGGTTTGAACAAGCACTTCTTCCTTCCTTGGGGCTTCATATTTGTCATGGATAGCACGGGGAGACTGGAATAGATGCAGGCTTCCAAAACTGCTACTTTCATAATCGTCGTCCTACCCAGGTATTACCTGACAAAACCTATAACTCACTCACGCTAAATATAACAGATTCCCAAGGCACCATCTGCTCCAGCCCCATCTTAGACAATAATATTTATGAGTGCATGCAGTTTAATGTACGAGCTATATTTCCCTAAGAAGATTAAAGTAAACACATAACAACTAGAATCTCTTAAAATGCTTAGCTGACATTGTCTTGCGTACTCCCAGTGGATTGCATACCAATCTGAAGAATTTTAGCCTTCCTAACCTCAGAGATCCCCTCCCCTTCGGGGATCTGCAAATCTTGGAAAGCAATTTTATCTCTCCACTCAGGTGAGCAAACACATGCGTCAAAATGATGACCTGCAGGCTGTCCTGCCTCAGGAAGGGTAGTTTGTGCTCAGAAGAACACTGATTAGAAATGAAGTTTAAAGGGTTCTGCATTTTAGTTACAGATAAAAAGGTGCCTGAATAGATTCAGGGGAATGTGAGCAATCCACCCAAGACCAGCCAGAGAAAAGTGAACCCTGTAGGGTAGAAGAAGAGTAAACAGACTTGCTATCACCTTATAACCTTTTAAGCACACATGAGAGAGGACTCTAGAATGTATTTGTGTGGTGAGACCATCAGTGAGAGATAAGCGCTACTTGAACACAGCCCTGGGTTCTGCGCCAGTCCATCTGAAAATGAAATCGCTACTGAGTGGCAACTTGGGTAGATACTAAATGTGGTATGGATGTGCTGGGCAAAGGGGTGATGGGTCAAGTTCCCCTGGCTCAGAATGGGATGGCACAAGGTTCTATTCCCCTGCTCAGGACAGTACACAACTTAACACTCAGGAATTCCTTTTCTCTAACTTTCTGTTTCATAATATCAAATTCTAGTAACAAAACAAAACAAACAAACAACCCCCCCCCAAAAAAAAAACCTTGAGAAGCAAAACCACAGACAAATGATGCCAGGACAAGATTCCTTCTTAAGGGGAAAAAACTATAATAGAAAAAAACCCTCATGCAATAAAGTGAATGTTAACTGGAGTGTTGTCATCCAGAAGGGACCTGGTGGGGCTCTGTGGGTCATTAGAGAAGGCTGGGATTTATACAAAGCGGGAGGTGATTACTTCAGGTTGAGTTGAGAATCAGAGAAGCTCTCTCCTGGCAACATGAGTCAAGTCAGCATCCCCAGACTCATTTGGACTGACTCACTTTCCACACTGGCGTGGCTGCATGAGTGGATGCACAACCCATATGGCCAAAGAGGCTTGTGTGAACATGTGCAATGGCCACCTCACATGTGACAATGAAAGATTACCTTTCAGGGTCTGACACCACAAAGGGACAGGGCTTGCCTCCAGAGCTCCTGGATTTTTGCCTCCACTTCCTACTCAAGATAAACCAAAGAAAGCCAGATGTGTGCTACTGTTCTTGTTTCCTCTCTGCTGGTGTGATAGAATACCGACAGAATGTTACCCATGGAAACACAGGCATGACTGGTTTACAATTCCAGGTTGCAACCCATTCTTACGGTAAAGTCTGGGTAGCAACTTAAAAGCATCATGTCCACAGTCAAGGGCACTAAACGAATGCGCGCATGGATGCTTGCTCGTTTGCGCTCATCTGTCTTCCTCCTCTCTGATACTATTCAAGACCCTTCCCATCTAAGGGATGGTGCTGCCCACATGGACTGGGTCTTCCTACATCAGCTAACATTCAAGAGAATCCCTCACAGACGTGTCCACAGGCCAACCTGATCTAGGCAACTCCTCATAAGAATCTCTTATCAGATGATCCTAGACAGTGTTGCCAGTTAAAACTACCCAGCATACCTATCATTCAGTGACATAGGATGCTATGCTTCTGTGGCTTTCCCCCCACCCTCTAATCAGGGCACACATGAAGTCTCCCTTTTCTTCTTCTTCTCATTCCTGTGGATCTTTTCCACGTCCCTGCCTTCCTTTGAGTCTACTGTAAACAAATCATCATGTGTGATACTCTTGCGATACAACGAAACATGAAGGAGGACCTTTGAATTTTGTGCTCACTGGAGCATGCTTTGTTTACTTCTTCATCCTCTTCCTAATTTGAATCACCCTAAGTGTTGACTATGGGCTCGCATGAACCTAAGTCTTCTGGCTTACTTGAGATGTTGACTGCATGCCTTTGAACTACACATATCAGGTCGACAAATAAGTTTCTCCTGCCCATTTGTCTCAGGACAATCAACACAACCCGTAAGCTTGCACACACACACATTTTCTCAGCTAGAATAACTTTGAATCATTGGTGCCCTCATTCCATATGTGTTCAAGGCTTCCGCCCCAGTAGAGCATGACTCCTGCATTAGGGGCATTTTCTTCAGCTTATGGGACATCAAGTTAGAAACAAGCAGAGGCAGGTTCTTATCAAAAAACTATTACTTGAGGACATTGTTACTATTGCCCAATGACACTCCCAAGATGAATGACTTCTGGGCTCAATAGATAAACCATCGAATAAGTTTGAGACTTTTGGACAGATATTCACAAGCCTTTGTCAATAAAATCCTGTGGCATACACACACTCTTACCTATTCTCATGGAGGCCTTATCCTGTAATAGTGTTGAATAGGGGAAACAAAGCTAGTTTGGCCTGCAAAGAGTAAGACCTATGAAAGACTGTTGGATAAGAGACTAGCCTCCTGCAGATGTTTTCCAGGGCCTCCTCACTTGTTTCATGAGCTCCAATCACTATGTGACCCACATCATTAGGTCATTTGACAGATATTACTTCAGATACATATATAGATATACATTACTTAGATAGCAAGCCGAATATCCACATACAGGTAAAATAGTATTCCTGGCTTCGAGAAACCCCCAGATCACCTGAACAGATGAAACGGAAGCAGTGGGCAATGAGAAGTATGTGTCCCCGGAGACTCAAAGTCAAAGATACAAGATCAACAGCAAGGCATGAGGCGAGAAGTCAATGGGACCTTTTAGGATGAGAAGAGAGTGAAGCCAGAGTATTTCCTCTCTGTTTTGCCCTACTGGTAGTGTCTCCATGGATATGGCTTCTTCCAAATGTTTCTACCTCACATGCCCAGTGATCAAGGTGTTGCCATGGTGTGTGTTGTATTTGTTTGTTTTTCTCTCTGTCTCTGTCTCTCTCTGTCTCTCTGTCTCTCTCTGTCTCTCTCTCCGTGTGTGTGTGCTGTGTGTGTGTGTGTGTGTATACAAGCATGTGTGGTATCCATGTGTGTATACAAGCATGTGTGGTATCCATGCCAGGGTATATATATGGAAACCAGAAGACTACTTTTTGAGGAGACGGTTCTCACCTCCACCTTGTTGAGGCAGGGTCTCTCTTAATTGTTTTGAACACTGACCCACATGTGCCAGCATAGCTAGCCCATGAGTTTCTGACCTATTTTCCTATCTCTGTCTCCCATGTCACTGAGGGAGCGCTAGGAGTATATACACATGTCACCACCTTGGACCCTTTTCTTACGTGAGTCCCAGGCATCAAACTCAGGTTGCCAGGCTTGCACAGCTGGCCTTTTACCTCCCCAGCCTTATCCTGGGGCTGGAAGTAGCTTTTTTATTATTAATCGCTCCTAGGGAATTCACTCACCATCCACTGGGCATTTTCATGATACTGCCTGTACCTCAGTCAATACCACCCTTCTGTTTGAAACCCTTTGGACTTCCATTTGGACCTCTGATTCTTGCTGGGACCTTGACCTCTGCACCCATCATCTCTCTGGTGTTTCAATAGCTCAGTTAGTCAGCTGGCCTAGCATCTCCCTCCCAACAGAAGGTCAATATACATTCCCTAACACATGCACAAGCACTACTGTGTCAGAGGATGGTCATTTAAAATCTGATATTTATGCTCATAAACTGGCCCAGTTTGATACTGTAGTTTAAGGGTATAAAGCTCCTTCTGAGAGCAACTAGAGTTTACGTAAGGCCTGCCGTCCCTGGGAGCAGATGAGTGTCATTAGAAGCCTGCTCTTGAGATTGCAGTGTTCCTAAGCATTATTGCTGCACAGCCGACAGTCATAATGAGCAAGGCGCTCGCTGCCCACCAATGAGTGGCGCTGGCCCCTTTGTTCTCGTCTCTTTATTGTTTTCACCCCTTTAGTGGAGATGGTTTTAATATGTCCAATTTCTGAGCAAATTCTCTCAGCTCATCTTCCGAACTCTGAACTCCCACTTGGGCTCCCACTGGGCCGTGTTTGTTTATAAGGGTCACACAAGGTTTCTTTAAGCTAAATCAAGCTGGCTAGCATTTTTTGTGTCTGAACTTCTCTATCAGCAATATCCATAGTGAGACAGCACAGGTTTTCAATCATTTGTAGGAGATGGAGCTCGGCATACAGGCTCACCCTAAGGACCTTCCTTGCCTGTCTTTTCATTTTATTTTATTTTTTTATTCTGGGAGACATAATGTGTATAAAGTTCTTTGTGAGCCATAAAGACCTTTGTAATGTGGGGGTCATGACAATGGTCTAGCAGGTTGAGGACATCCTGTCTTCCTGGGTTTAAGTGATTTCCCCACTTTTAAATTCATCATTTAATTCATCATCAAATTCTAAAAGGGACCAGAACTTTTTCTCCCAAGATTTCTTTTTCATTTGTGGGGGAATAGAATCTAATTAATAAGAAAGGTATTCATTCCTTTGCTTATTTACAAAGACTTATTAAGTACCTGATGCCGGGAATAGAAGGTTATGCAAGAACAATTGGTTTGAAGAAGTACGCACTTACTTCTTCCTCTGTCCTGGCTATCTGTAATGAATGCCTTTCATTTCAACGTAACACAGTCTAGAATCACTTGAGCAGAGCTTCTCAGTAAGGCACTGTCTACATTGGGTGGGCCTACAGGCGCATCTGTAAGAATTGTCCTAATTAAATTAACGGATGCGGGACACCCCAGCCCACTGTGGGAGCACCACTCCCTGGGAAGGCGGTCCTGAGCTGTAGTGGAGAAATCGAGCTGAATACAAGCCAAAGAACATGCGCAGACTGATTTCTCTCTGCTCTTGACTGCGGGGGTATCAAGTACTCTGAGCCTGCGCCCCTGTGCCGGCTCTGCTGTGATGGGCTATGCTGGGACTGTCAGCTGCATAAGCTCCTCCTCCCCAAACTCACCTTTTATCAGGATGTTTTATCATAGCAACAGCAGCACGGCTAAGATAGTGCCACACTAAATGCTGCACACACTTGATCTCAATGAGTCTTTGCCGCTCACTAAGTCAAATACGTTATCTGCCATTTACAAATAACACATAGGAGCAGCAATCTCACGAGGATTTAGTGAGCGTTGGTGCTATATCAAGCAGTGACCACAATGCTTCCCAAGAATCTCCCTTGATGCTCAAAATGTTTCCCATCTCAAAATCATCCCTTTTCCCAGATCACAGTGAATATTTTGATTGGTAAGATTATAACATTTAATGGTCGTTTCCAGCTTACCAGGTATAGGGATTACTTTACCAGGTATAGTGATCCCATTAAACTCTTACAAGTAACACCTGTAGAAGTACATGTCTCCTTACATTATTCATAAGGGAAATGAGGATGAGGAGGTGGACCGTCAACACAATGGAACATATACTGAACTGATGTGTCCAAGCAAAAACACCAGTGGATATAATTAAAAGAGGCAAGACGATGGCCAGGATAAAAACATCTCTTTTTCAGCTGTTTCATCAAGGTGGGCACGAATGGGGGAAGCCTCCAGAGAAAGGCTTGTTGCTTGTGGAGCATCCTCCCTACAACAAGTATGCAGTGGGTGTACACCCTGGCAGAGTAAGAGCCAATGGCCCAAAAGTGAGAGGCCCCAGTAGAAAGTCGAATGGTCAAGGCTATTGCTACAGTGCAATACTTTAAGTAAAAACTAACGCAAAATATCCACAATGCACAAAAAAGACGCCAAAAATGTAAAGCAGGCAACTGGAGCTCTGTAATAAATCTGAGAAGGCATGAGTTAAATTTGCTTCCGGCAGCAGTCAATGGTTTGAAGACTTCCCGGCACCTCCCCTCCCCACCTCTACATCTCATGTGGACTCCCCATTATTCTTTAGCAGTACAGTTGTCTGCCCATCAGCTACAAGTAACCCATGAAAATCAATTCCAGAACATTCGGTGTTTACTGAGATTCAGAAAGCTTCTAGGTCCTGGGGTCCCTCAACAGCTTGGAGTGAAAATATCCCCAAGAAAAGCTGCCAAAACTTCCATAGGATGCACAGCTGGGTTTGAATTGCAGATAAATAGCGAAAAAGAAAAAAATCATCGGTATGTGTATTTGTCACGCACAATTTGGATACACTTATGCTAAAAATAAAATTTCGCATATCTGGAATTCAAATTGAGCTGAATGTCCAATATTTTTATTTGCTAAAGTTGAAAAACAACCCTTTTCAGTACATTCCCGGAAAGCCATTGGATAATATAGCCCAAAGTAATTAGGAAAAAAGAACAGCAATGCCAGGCTAGGAAGCCACTGGATCGGAACCCACTTCTTGACTCTTTCTCTGGTACCAGCATATGATGCTGCTCTAAAACAAACGGTGCGATGCGTCTGGGTCAGTCTCCCCCTGAGACTCTCAAACAGCACTGGGTTGATATCATAAGTAAGACATTTCCCCTTTTCTTTTGCACTTGTTAGATTCCGCAAAGCTGCTTCTGAGCAGCTGGTTGCTCAGCCTCTCTGGCATTCAGAGTCTCAGCTCTCCACAAACTCTTAGCTCAGGCGCTATCATTCCAAACATCTCCAGCCACCACGGCAATAGTAGACTCTGTACGCCAATGCTATGACTAAAGATTTCCCAGAGTTGTGGTCCCTTCTCTCATGGGTGTTTGCTTTCCCTAATTCCTTCGTATCTGTAGTTGTGTGACCAAGGATCAGGCGATGAGATGTGCCTTCACTAGAATTTTGATCCAGAGCTAAGGCAAGAGGCTAGCGAGATCTAGTGATGGATTTTGATTGACAGACAAGCCCTATCCATACTGGACTCCTGAACTGGCAAGGGCTCTGTCAACAGAAGAATTCAAGGACCACATCCAGTGGAACCAGCAGGGCAAGCTGTAGCTCTGAGCTCAGAGGCAGGGGAGTCAGTGAGATGTGAGAACTTAGTCCTGGGGTAGGATTACTATGATCCTGGTTACTCACATTCCTGCCCAGTTGTTTGGCTTTTTTGGAAATTCTACCCAGTGCTCTTCTGACAATTGAGTCTCTGGATGCTTCTTGTTGTTTCAAGAGCGTAGAAAGACAGAACTTCTTGACTCTTGAGCAAACAGAATATTGTTCCACGTTTGGAAATTCATTCTTCACTGGCCAGGAAGAGGGAGAGCTAGGAATGCACTCTGAGGAAGGGAAATTCTTTACGGCTTCTTCAGGTTGGGGATTATGAGAGCATCACACCAGGTTGGCTAGCTGATGACTAGGGGTTGGGCCTAGGCCCCTTCCGCATCTGAGACTGGTCATGACTTGTCTGTCACTCACTTTCCCAGCCACTGCCCTTCCTCTTAAAGGAGGCTGTGCTTGGGCTTCTTTCTACATGTTCTCTTCTGCAAACGGTCCTCCAAGCCACCAGAATGGAACAATGGTGAGGGACGGCAACATGATTCGTTTGGCCTTTTTGTTTGTTTGCTTGTTTGGCTTTGCTTTTGACTTTTGAACTCCTCTTATATTTTTATTAATAAAATTTGTTCTTTTGCTAATTCCATAGACATACATGGTCCATTCTCATTACTTTCACACACCCCACCTCCTCTTGTCTTCTTCCCACCTCTGTCAAACTCTCTCCTTGCTGATACTAAAGTGGAGAGCCCTTGAGAAATATGCCTAACATCAACTTCTTTCATCTACATGTGCATGCACAAATGTGAGTACCTACACACATGTGCATAAACTCATATTTACATGCACATCTAACAATCACAGAAAAACGAAGAAAATAGGCAGAATTTTAAACAAGTTCAAAAATCACCCCCTCGAAACACACACACATGCCCCTGTACATATAGGAACATATTTGTACCATCTTGAGTAGTTTCTGGCAACCAAATATGGTGGAGAATGCCTGCTAATACCAGCACTTGGGAGGTAGAAGTGGGATGATCAGAAGTTCAATGTCATCCATGGTGAGTTTGAGGTTAACCTGGGCTTCTATGAGATTAGACTCTGTCTCGTAGAATTACTCTACAGTGATTTAATGGAATACGGAAGGATAAGGTGGTATGGGATGAGACAGAATAGATGCGATGGGATGGGATGGGATATTGGGTGGGATGGGATGGGATGGGATGGGGTGGGATGGGATGGAATGGGATGGGATGGGATGGGGTGGGATGGGATGGGATGGGATGGGATGGGATGGGATGGGATGGGGTGGGATGGGATGGGATGGGATGGGGTGGGATGGGATGGGATATTGGGTGGGATGGGATGGGATATTGGGTGGGATGGAATGGGATGGGATGGGATGGGATGGGATGGGATGGGATGGGATGGGTGGGATGGGATGGGTGGGATGGGATGGGTGGGATGGGATGGGGTAGACTAAATTAGAACAACATAAAGTGAAAGGCTCTGAGTTCAAGCATAATGAGATAGCACAGAACACAATGTCCACTAATTAAATAGGATCCCACAGAACTTGGTAAAAATAAAGAGACAAAGAAGCACAGAAGAGAACAAATGCCTGGCGTCAGATCTGCTTCAGTCTATTGTCTCTGTGCTCAGAGTTCTCAGTGAAAACATTTGCCTGAACGCTCAGCTGACTCTGGTCTCTGCAGATCACCACAGAGGAGGAAAGCTGTCTGTATCTTAAAGGCCCTCAGTTCAGAGTATCTGGCAGCAGGGTCATGCTGTTCTTTCAAGCAGCAAAGGACTCACAGTGTTCGTCAGAGGAGTAAAGCTGTTCCCCGCCAAGCTCTGCCTTCCTTGGAGTTGAGCAGACCCATGCTCACTCGGGCCTCCTGCAGATGCTGCACAGGAGACATCGGCAGGATGTGGTCTTTGAAGCGAGATCGCATACAGAGCTAGGGTTTTGCTTATTCTCTGCAGAGTCTTTAGAAGCACCACAACAAAAAGCCCAGATACCGCCTGATAGGTGACTGATCTCTTCAAAGAAGGCCTAGGCACTTCCAATGAACATTTTTCTGATAGCACCCCAGGTCAACTCTGGAGGCAAGGCCAGCTCCCAGGAGGGATGTCGGTCTGCAAACCACAGTCTCCTTGGAGACCGTATCTTGAGATGATAGATTGTGAGCCTGGAACTCAAGGAGGGAGGTTGAGCCCAAGTAGGCTGATCTATTTAAAGGAGCTGATGGGAAAAGGAAGTTCCCTAGTGGATTATGAGAACCTACATTTAGGACCACAGGCATCTTTCTCACCAGCAGTCCTTGCCTTAGGTTTACCCTTCTCAGAACCCACTTGATAAAATCCAAATTTGTAGAAGGAAAATGCTAAGGACCAGCTACAATTCAGAATCCAGAATTTCAGCTCAGAGGATCATGGTGATGTGGTCATTAGAGTGATCGTGACAACACACATGATTCTCTGTGTCCTAAGCTGTAGGACAGGCTTAGTACGGTGACTCAGCAGGTAAAAGAGCTTGTTATACAACCCTGATGACCCGAGTTCAGACCCTGGACCCCAATGGAAGGAGAGAACTGATACTCGAAAGTTGACCTCTGACTTCTACGTGTACACCTTGACATCACACATGTGAGGGCACATGCGCATATGCATATACACACACACACACACACACACACACACACACACACACACACACACACACAGGTTCTCATGCCCTTGCAGGAGGACCTTTACCCACTTAGCCGTCTCCCTATCCCGACACTTGCAATTTTAAAGAATGTTTGTATAAACACAGAAAAAGTTCTGGACGAATCCCCAGTGGACTCGGTGGCTATCTACATCCCTTGCCCACAGGGAGTAGGAAATTACATTATTCTGTGTAGTTTTAGGGAAATTCCTATATAATGATCACTGGCATACAGCAAGTGCGTGCTAAATGCCTAGCACTGTGCTGACATGCTACAGCCCCAGCCGGTGCGCACCATAACCCAGAAAAAGCACTCTTCTTCAAAGTGGGTGTTTAAAGGCCTGAGAATAAAAGTTTCAGAGTCGTACCTGAACCCTGACCCGGGTCTGACTCACTCAAGACTGAGTTCTGCCCCAGTGGTTGTCTTCACAAAGAACTGATTTTTGCATTGTAAATAAGTAAATATTAAATCAACAAATAGATAGATAGATAGATAGATAGAGTTCTTGTATGTTTTTTATTTTTAATATAGAACCTGTAAACATACATCTATCTGATTTACTTATATTGCTCCCAAAATTTAAAGAATAAATTTTAATCCAAAACAATAAAAGGCAAAACCTGAAAAGAGGAAAAAATTAAGGGAAAATCCTAATCTCTCTTTCTCTCTCTCTCTCTCTCTCTCTCTCTCTCTCTCTCTCTCTCCTCCCCCCTCCTTACTCCCCTCCCTCCACCTGCTCCATACCTATCTCATTTCTCCCTTCTCTCTCATTTAATTTTGCATTTTCCCAAAGCCAAGCTACCACCGGTCTGGATGTCGTCTGGAAGGTGACCCAGGAAAGGAGGAAGAGTCAAGACCAGGAAACATATTTGAGGCAATGCCGAGAAAGCAGGATTTGTTCTAACTGTCCTCGAGATTGCGAGGTGCCTTCAGAACTGTCCACCAAAGCCACAGTGGCAGCGAACTCTTTGCGAGCTTCTGCCCTTCTGTCCCTACTTTGTGTGGGGGGATTTTCCACCCACATTATGTTTCTTCCCCTACAGGGAGAGCTTGGGATGGACTTCCTTCACTGTGGCTTGTGTCCTGCAGCTGAAATCAAGTCAGGAAGGACACCAAAGGAATCCGTCTCTACATTACTTGAAATTGCATGGAGGGGAGATCTTGAGGTCATTTTTTTTTTTTTTTGGTTTTTCAATACTGCTTTTTCTAAGGAAAAAAAGTACAAGAAAGAACACAAACCATTCTTTTTAATCATTGATATACACTTCTGGGGGAACGGTCTAAGAGGGACTGGGACATTCTGTACTCCCACAGTTACCAGAAGGGCAAGCTATGAGGAAGAATCTGACTCCTCCTTTTTATGCACTGAGAACAAACCGTGTGAGTTCAGGGAAAGGGATGCTCGAGAAAGGCGATGCGGGCAAAATGGCTCATCAAGATCTGCTGCCAAACCCGACAGCCTGAGTTCGATTCCTGGCCCCCACATGATGGAAGACCAGAATTGACTCCCACAAGGTGTCCTCTGACCTTCATTGCATATTCTCTCTCTCTCTCTCTCTCTCTCTCTCTCTCTCTCTCTCTCACACACACACACACACACACACACACACTATAATAAATAAATAATGTAATTAAGGATTTAAGTTTAAAATAAAGCAAATTGTAAGGAAGAATTTAGCATCGATTGCAACTGAACTTTCAACTCTGTTCCTCCCAGCAGCTGGGTAGGCAGTGGGCGAGTTTCCGAGCCTCATTCACGCGCAGACAGGAGAGGAGGTGAGGAGACAATCCGGAGATGAAGAACCGCAAATTATGGGAAGAATGCTAACTGTCAATAATCAGAATAATTCTCCTCTGCATAATGAACACGGCATCGGCACAGCTGCCAAGGGGGAAACAATAAACACCAAGTAAAAATAAAAACCCCTCTCTCTCTCTCTCTTTTTTTCATGCTACCTTACAAGGGAAAATCTGTACTGGAGCAAGGCTTTGTGGGTAGTTCCTGGAGCCCGCAATCAAGACTTTCTTGAAATTACAGCTGGCATCTTGCGTCTTACATACTTCTTTTCCTCCGAATTATTATTTATACCTTGGAACGCTGGTTTGCCACCTGACTGCCAGTGCCATTTCCGTGACAACTCACTGCACCCTGCCCATTGGTACCTCTCATACTCAGTGCTATCATCATGTCTGAACATGTGTGTCTACGCTGCATGTAGATAAGATTGTGTGATACGTCGCCAGGGCCAGAGTCTCAAACTCACTGTGGGTTTCCTGTATGGCATTGGTTGCAATGAAGGGAAAAGGACAATTTTTGGCTTCTGAATGAAATATCTGATGTTTGTTCCCAAGCTGACCGTGTGTCAAGTATTGGCGGTGGAGTCAGACAGCTTGGGCCTGAGGGTTTTTAAACTCCACCATCTATCACCCTTGACCTGGAAAACACTTCACCTCTGGAAGCCTCGATGTGCTTACCTATAGAATGGGAATAACAATATTCCCCTGTGTTTGCTGTGGAAGATAAAATGATTCACTCAACAGGACAGAAAAGAAACATGTATGGGACATCATGTGTGGCTCCTGGTAGGTACATGGTCAGTGCCGGATATGGTAAGAGCTCTGATGTTGAGGAGTATTCTAGCTCCCTAATGAGTTTTCTCCTGCACAGCAGTGGTGGACTGCAGTTCCTTTGGCCAAGGGTCCCACCGCTTCTTACTAAGTGTCTGTGTGCAGGGAATTGTCCAGAGAGCCACGAAAGTCTGCATCCTTCAGGACTTCGGGGAATACAGTAAGAGTTCGAAAATGCCCTAAGGACGTGCTTATCATTTCTCAGGTCAAAGACGGAAGTTTATCATCTCGTTGGTTGTCTCCTTCTGCCCTTACACCCTCTAGACAGAGACTAAAGTAGTAAGTGGGGGTAGGACTGAAACGTGGAGACAAGAGAATTGTTCCCCTGGGGAAAAGGGACCCAGATTTCCCAAAGAGACAGGGTCAGGCAAGAGTGGAAGAAGATATAAATCCATAAAAATGAACTGGGGGGGGGGGAAAGCTCATTTCTTGTAAAAAGAATTTCAAATATCCACGATAAGAACAGAAGCTGGAAAGAAATGCCACGCCATGTCAAACATAGACCTTTCTAGGTCAGAGGGCTGCTCTGGTGGCATCACAAGAACCTGGGAAGACATTTGAATACCTTGTAAGACAGGGACAGAGAGTCCCCCAAATGGTCCATAGGTAATAATTGACAAGGTGTAGGTTGGGATCTCTAAACTTTCACATGAATCCCAGTTCTGTCACTTACAAGTCTGCAACTTAGCACCAGTCACTTCTTCTCTCCCAGCCTCCTTTGCTCATCTGTAAAACAAAGACCCATGCAGGGGAGGGCTGGAGGAGCTGCTGTGAGGAAGGGGGCCAGAGAGGTGGCTCAGTGGTTAGAAATGCACACTGCTCTCGCCCAGGACCTGAATTTGGTTCCCAGAACCCAGACAGGGCAGTTCACAGTACCTGTAACTCCAGATCCAGGGAATCCAATGCTGTGCTGTGGCCTCCATGGTCATAGTGTGTATTTCATGAGCACGCATGCACACACACACACACACACACACACACACACACACAAAGACAAATCTCTAAAATAAAATCATACTTTAAGATATCAATAACTATTGCTTTTACTAATAACCATTCACGAACTAACTGCCTATTGGAAAAAAATGGATAAAATTATACTGTCTACTCAAAACTAAGCTCAATGCCTAACTAAAGTATCTAACAATGGAATGGAATAAGAGAGGTGGGCACAGGGAGAACGAGGTCATAACTGGGCTATATTTGCTGTGCTTGTAGGAAAGGATGGCAGCCTGTCGCTTACAACCTACTGGTTCGCACAGTGCATCTTCTTCTAACGAGCTTAATTGTCTGGCTTCCTTTCCCAGAAGCCGGTCTGATGGGAGCAGAGAAATGCAGCAAGAAGACTCACCAGCAGCTCCAAGACAGGCCGGCTCGCCGACCCTCCCCCTTATCTCTTAGACTCACACTTATATCCCCAGTCCTTTCCACAAGCCTTCTGTGCAGCGCCTATGATATGGTTTCACACCACCCGTTCATGTTAGCTGCCCCCCTCAAAATCTATTCCCACTTTCTTCTCATGTCTTATAGCAAAGTCAAATGCAGTATTGCCTACGTCACTCAGCTAACCAAGATTTCATTGAGCCTGTGTTTGACAAGCTAGTTCCAGGCTATCAGGACCTGGGAGAAAGAGTCAGTGTATGAAGGAAGCAACTGGAAGACCGCAGGACCCCGACTGTGATAGTTGGCTCTACCTGCCAATGGGACACAGTCTGGACTCACCTGGGAAAAGCAAATCAATAAGGGATTGTCTAGACTAGGTTGGCAGTGGCCGTGCCTGTAAGGGATTTTCTTAATTGGTTAATTGAGGTGAGAAGACTCATCCTAATTACGGGCAGAACTATTTTGTGAGCTGGGGCCCTGGATGGTACAAGCATGAAACATACACACACACACACACACACACACACACACACAGCACAAATAAAACCATGAGCTGAGCACTAAGCATGCATGTGTTCCTTTCTCTGTGCTCTTGTCTGTGGGCATGATGTGACTAGCTGCTTCAAGTTCCTGCCTTGACATCCCCACAGTGACGAACTGTATTCTGGAATCATAAGTAACCGAAAACCTTTCTCTCCTGAGTTGTTCTGAGCTGGAGTATTTCCTCTCAGCGACAGAAATGGGCCTAGGACAAGAGTGTTCATCCAGCCGATACAGCCTGCATCTGTCAATCACTAGAGCATTCAACGTTCTGACCCAGGTGACTTACGGGAGCGAGCTGGGCCATGGTATTTTGGCCCAGCGAAGCTGGAGGGAAGAACAGATCTTTGATAAACAGGAGGAAGAAACATCTTGCAACTGTGAGAGTCACCGGTGCCACCTGGGAAAGTCGTCACAGAAAGACCTAAGGAGCCTTAATAACAAACACTATGATCGTCTAAACCCACTAGTCATAGAACGCACTCAGAGTCTTGAATCCTGTTAGAAATGACCGCACTCCTGAGGAAGCTTGATGCGATTTCATCAAGCTATTGTTGCCTTCCCACCAACCTGCTCCCCCACCAGTTCACTGAGTGCACCTCCTGCCATGTCATTGCATCTCTGCCATGGTTCCCAAATCCTACCACCTGAGAAACACTGCCCGGAGAATTATTTTTCTTTATGGATAAGTGCGTGTGAGTAATGTCACCTGTGTGCAGGTGTCTGTGGAGGCAGTCGAGGGCATCAAATCCCTGGTGCTGGTATTCCAGGGAGTGGCAAAGCTTCCTTAAGTGGGTGAGAGGAACTGAACTTGGGTTGCCTGAAATAGCTGTAACACCCTTAACAACCAAGATGTCTCTACAGCCTGGAAACATTCCACCATGAATCTGTCCAAATCCTACTCCAGAGCCACCAAAGCAATTTTCCAGAGGTAGCTCTTAGAAGTTAATATTAGGATGTATTTTGGCCAAAGTTTCTGGTATGACACAGTTGTGTTTGGAGATAAGCAGGGCTGGGTTATCCAGCTCTTTTAAGAAATAACGAGTGTGTGAGGAAATCTACTAAGTACCCTTCTAGGAAGCAGAGCTTTGAAATCCTGACTTTCAACCTCCGAAGAGAGACATAGACTAAGGCAATGTAATTACCACTGTGCGGGAGACAAGGTTATGATGAAACAGTGTCCCCCACGCACTTTTTGTTTTAGACGTCTGTGGTGGCTTGGATGAGAACGTCTCCCACAGGCTCAGGCGTTTGAAGACTTGGCCCCCAGGAGGTGGAGATGTTTATGGATATTAAAGTGAGGTGCAGCGTTGTTGGAGCAGTACGCCATCGGGAATTGGGCTTTGAGAGTTCACAGAGTCGCCTCACTTCCGTGTCAGTCCCCCTGCTTTGTGTTTGCAGGAAAGGGTACAGTCTCTCAGCTTCCCACTCCCGACACCATGCCTGCACCACCATGATGGACTCTCCCTCTGGAACCATAAGCTCAAATCAGTTCCTTCTTCTGTACATTGCCTTGGTCATGCTCCATTACCACAGCAGTGGGGACAAAACAAAACCTAATGCGCCAACCTAGAACAGAACATTTGAAGATGAAGTTTTCCTAACCTCTTCCCATCACAAACTTTATACTTCTTACATAAAGGGATGCTTTTGTCTCCCCATTGCTAATTTTGTTGTTCCTTTGAGTGACGACAGCCCACTGAGTATGGGTTTTATAGAGAAGGGAGAGTGGCAAGACAGAGAAGTGGGCGAACTTCCTGGCAAGTCCAGGAAGGCAAACACGGGAGTGACATTTGAGTAGGATTTTGTAGGCAGCCTTAGAGTGTGCTGCCTTGGATAAAGGAAGAAAGCAATTCAGGGGGAGCTCCCTCCAGCATGTTTGTGAAGCAGGGTGTGTGTGTGTGTGTGTGTGTGTGTGTGTGTGTGTGTACACTGAGGTCTCCAAGTCCATACAAAGAGCTGATCATTTAAAGTGAAAATTTTCGTCTAATTTTCCTTACAAAATGGCTCTTAGGGAGAATCAAATCCTAGAACCCTGGGTGCGTTCAGAGTTCAGGGGGGTGCTTGGGGAGCGGCGAGCAGAAGCAAGAAGAACATTGAGTCAGTAAAGATGGATGCTTGGCTCCTTTCATTTTAGCCTGTGTCTCCGGTGGAAAGACTCCTGGGTATTAAATAATAGAGTACACGTAGGGTGTAGCTCATCCACCACACTCCCACGCACACCCCGATACCATTCGAAGTAAGTCATGAAAGTTCTCATTACTACACAGCACAGGGCTCTCCGCTCCTACTCCCAAGGGTGGAAAACACCGCTGGAAATCCAGCTCTCAAAGCTGAGCAGCTAACACCACCTTGTGCACGATAATAAAAGAGAGCCCGAGCTGAGAGAATTAGATAAACACAGATGCATGCCTGCTGGCAAACCAAGGGGCCAGAAACAGCTTCCAGTGAGCTCTCAGGCTTCCTACGGGACTCCTGGCATGTTCCAGTCCAGCTCAGCCACAGACAGCAGTGCGTATCTCATGGTGCTGGGGGGAGAGGGGGGTCTTCCTGTTGTTTTCTCTATTTTTTTTCTTCACATTTCCCATTCATGCCACATTGAGCATGCCCTATCTATTTGTTCTTAAATTAATGTTTCAGTTCTTTTTCCTAGGATCAGGGGAGGTTATAATTTTTTTTTGACAACCACAAATCTTGTGGAAGATTTAGGAAAAAGAGGTCTAGATCAGCAAGAACAAGAACAGCCAAAAGGTCCGCTGCCATCATTACAGACCAGAGACATAGATGCTTATGGAAATGGAGAATGTAGTCCATGTGTTTCTACAGCAGCACCATTCTAGAGCTTCTGGGATGGAATAGGATCTTAGATTAAGCAGATGGCCTTCCCAGGGGTGCTTCCTTTTTCAAGGAGGGCAACTGATCGCCCCTTGATGGTGGGTTCTCCATCCAGTTACCTGGAGTCTTCTGCACAATAAAGTAGCATTTGTGGCTGCCAGGGCATTTGCCCAGGATGCTTTGAAAAACCCTCTAAGAGGGAAAGGAAGGATGCTTTTACTCAGTAAAGCGCCTGTCACACCAGCATGAGGACCCGAGTTCAATTCCCTCTTAAAAGTCAGGGTCTGGAAATAGAAAGATGGCTCAAGCCTAAGAGCACTCCCTGTTTTTTCAAAAGACCCGAGTTCTGTGCCTAGCACACACATCAGGGTCACAACCACCAGCTTCAGGGGGATTCACTGCCCTCTTTTGGCCTCTATGGGAACTGCACTCATATGTGCAGAATTACACATATGCTCACACATAATTAAAAATATAAATCTTTAGGACATGGTCTCTTGTGCCAATGCATTCAAAATGTACTTCCCACTCTCTCTTCTAAGAGGTTCAGTGTATATAACCCCAGTAGCACAGAAACTGAAAGCAATAATTAATAATGGGCCCTCATGAAACTGAGAAGTTTCTATAAAACAAAAGAAATGATCAACAAGACAAAACAGAAATGGAAAAAAATCTTCACCAACCCCATATCAGCAGAAAGCTGATCTCCAAAATATATAAAGAACTCAAGAAACTAGACATCAAAATACCAAATTATCCAATTAAAAAATGGGATACAGACCTAAAAAGAGAACTTTTAACAGAGGAATATTAAGAAAATGCTCAACATCCTTAGCCAGAGGAGAAATGCAAATCAAACAACTCTGGGATTCCATCTTACACCTGTAAGAATGGCCAAAATAAAAAACACTGATGACAACTTATGCTGGAGAGGAGATGAGGTAAAAAGAACACACCTCCATTATTTGTGGAAGTACAAACTGATACAGCTGCTTTGGATTTCAGTATGGTGATTTCTCAGAAAATCAGGGAACAATCTACCTCAAGACCCAGCAATACCACTTTTGGGTATATATCCAAAGGATGCTCAATTATACCACAAGTACATGTGCTCAACTATGTTCACAGCAGCTTTGTTTATCATAGCCAGAACCTGAAAACAACCCAAACGCCCCTTGACTGAAGAATGGATAAGGAAAATGTGGTACATTTATACAATGGAGAACTACACAGCAGAAAAAATAATGACATCTTGAAATTTGTTGGCAAATGGATGGATCTATAAAATATCATATTGAGTGAGGTAACCCACACCCAGAAAGACAAATACAATATGTACTCACTCATAAGTGGCTTTTAGCAATAAAGCAAAGGAAAACAAGCCTACAATTCACAATCCCAAAGAACCTAGATAACAAAGAGGACCCAAAGAGAGACATGGATCTAATCTATATGGGAAGGAGAAAAAGACAAGATCTCCTGAGTAAATTGGGAGCGTGGGGATAACGGGAGAGGGAAGAAGGGGAGGGGAAAGGAAGAGAAGGGAGCAGAACAAAATATATAGAAAAAAAAACACCACCAGAGTCTGCATCATCCTCAAATCTCCAGTGGCTACAGAAGCATGGACATATTTGGAGGTTGTGAGGAAATGAAAGATGAATTATAAGAAGCTGGGACAGTCTCTTGATACAGTGAAGACTCACCAAGCATAGCAAGCATCTCCCCTTGTGGCAAGTAGCCTGGAGGGCAGCTAATGATCTCCAATGCTGAAGGTAAAAATAGAAGCGGGAGAAAGTCAGCCTTCCAATACATCTCACCCTATCTACAAAAGAATGGCCCTGTCAGCTTCCCATTGTGAGCAATAGAAGCAGCAGAGCTTAATTGTGAGCCTAAGTTGGATGCCAGCAACTTGGTCCTCCAAAACTGTGGGAACATAAATGCGATTCAAATATATAAGAGATATCAAAGGTTTGTGCTTGAATTTGAACCATCCCCACAGGCTCAAGTGTTTGGGTGCTTGGTCCTTAGCTTGTGGGGCTGTCTGGGAGTTTGTGTCTAGCTAGCAGGCTTTGACCACTAGGTGGCAGCCTTGAGCGTTATAGACTGGTCTGGCTGCTTGTCCCACTACTCAGTGGTTTCCTTCCTGATCCACCAGGAGGACATGCACAAGCTGTGGCTAAAGAGATGGCTCAGAAGTTAGAGGCACTTACTGTTCCTGCAGAGTTCAATACTTAGCACCCAATTTATGTGGTTCACAACAGCCTATAACTCCAGCTTCAGACTACAGGAGCTCTAACAACTTCTTCTGAACACCACACTAATGAACAGTGTTCCTATACACACGACACACATGCACATACTTGCACAGAAATAATAACAATAATAATGATAAACCTTTCTTGAAACTCTATCTTAAAATTTTATGGATTTGTCACCTCTGAACACCTGATTTTTTTTTTTACAAAGAAGCTAAAATTATAAAATGGATTTTAAGAACGCATCTTCAACAAATGGTGCTGGCATAACTGGATATCAACATGCAGAAGAATGCAAATAGATCCATATCTATCCCCATGCCCCAAACTCAAGTCTAAATGTATCAAAGACTTCAACATAAATCCAGCTACACTGAACCTGATAGAAAAGAAAGGGGGAAATACCCTTGAATGCATTGGCACAGGAGACCACTTTCTAAATATAATATCAGGAGCACAGACACTGAGAGAAACAATAATAATTGGGACCTCATGAAACTGAGAAGCTTCCTGAAGGCAATGGACACGATCAACAAGACAAAATGGTAGCCTGCAGAATGGGAAAAGATCTTCACCAATCCCACATAGGACAAAGGGCTGATCTCCAAAATATACAAATAACTCAAAAAACTAGACACTGGATGACAAATACAGATCTAAACAGAGAATTCTCAACAGAAGATACTCAAATGATTGAAAGACGCTTAAGGAAATGCTCAACATCCTTAGTCATCAGAGAAATTCAAATCAAAACAACTCTGAGATACCATCTCGTACCTGTCAGAATGGCCAAGATCAAAATCACTGATGACAGCTTCTGTTGAAGAGGATGTGGAGTAAGGGGAACAGTCCTCCATTGTTGGTGGGAGTGCAAACTTATACAACTGCTTTGGAAATCAGTATGACAGTTTCACAAAAATTAGAAAACAACCTTCCTCAAGACCACTCTTAGACACATACCCAAAGGATGCACACTCATCCCACAAGGACATTGCTCAACTATGTTCATAGCAGCAATATTCCTAATATCCAGAACCTGGAAACAACCTAAATACCCTCACCCAAAGAATGGATAAAGAAAATGTGATATATTTACACAATGGAGTAATCACTCGCTGGTAAAAATAAAATAAAATAAAAACAACAACAAAACAATGACATCTTAAATTTGCTGGCAAAAGGATGGAACTAGAAAAAAAAAATCATCCTGAGTGAGGTAGCCCAGACCCAGAAAGACAAACACAGTATGTACTCACTCATAAGTGGATATTAAACATAAAAAAGGATAGCCAGACTATAATCCACAACCCCAGAAAAGCAAGCTAGGAAGGAGGACCCTAAGGGAGGACAAGCATGGATCCCCCTGGGAAGGGGAAATAGATAAGATCTGAGTAGCAGTGGGTCCAGGATTTATCTGTAGTGCATGAACTAGCATTTTAGAGCCCATTCCCTATGGAGGAATACATTCTCAGCCTAGATACAGAGGGGAGGGCCTTGTTCCTGCCTCAATTTGAGTACTTCTCAACAAACACACCAAGTATGATCAGGGTGTTTGCCTTAGAGGACCTGGGAGTGAAAGTCAGGAGGTGAAGAGGAGAGTGAGGGGCACATTATAGTGGAAACCTACCTTGTTAAAGAAACTGATCAAGCAGGATATAGGAAGACAGGCAGAGTCCCTTGTTAACAATGGAACATTCTCATCCTGTTATCTGCCTGATAGTCCTACTGCCTTTGCTTTAAGGAAGTCTCTAGATACTTCATAATAAGAGAGTGGCATTAAATGGGGGAGAAAGCAATATTTAAATACTACTAGGAGCAGACTGGAGAGATGGCTCAGCAATTAAGAGCACTGGCTGCTCTTCCAGAAAGTTCTGAGTGCAATTCCCAGCAACTTCATAGCAGCTCACAACTATCTATAATAGGATCTGATGCCCTCTTCTGACATGCAAGTATATATGCGGACAACTCATACACAAAAGGTAAATTAATAAAGCTAAAAGAGTTTAAATCCCACTGGGGCAAGTTGGAATTCAGAGAGTAAAAGAAAAGGGAAGTGAGTCAAGCAGAGAGCTCAGCTGTGCAAGCATGAGGGCCTGGGTTCAAATCCCCGGTACCAACGTTGAAAGCCGCACGTCTTCACACATGATTGCAACCCCAGCACTGTGGGAGATAGAGGCAGGAGGATTGCTGGGGCTTCCCAGCTGCCAGCCTAGCTCCAAGTTCGGTAAAGGACCCTGTCTCCCTGTCTCAAGGAGGAAGGAAGAGTGACCGAGGAGGAGCTGGCATCCTCCTGCGGCTTGTGGGTGCATGTAAGGACACATATGCCCAAGCACGCATGCATGTGCACACACTCACTCATACACACGCGCATGTGCATGCACACACGCACACTCACACTCACACACACAAGAGGAGGTGTGAAGGCGTCATTGGAGCAGCAAATGAAGGCCTGTGGGCCATTGTCAAATCCGGCATGGGCAATTCATCGGATAAAACTGATTCACTGAATGAGAACTTTATTCCTCCTTCAAATGTTGTTCGATTGCTCGATTGTTCGATTGTTCGATTGCTCAAGGACATCTCAGGTATGTCTTGAACCCTCAGTACATTTCCTGGAGCTAAAATTCACCGACACTGGCTGACAATTCGCTGTATGCTTTTGCACACAACACATACCCTTCCTAGGGTAAACAACCCTGAGTCCCCTCTTAAATATTTCTCTAACCCCAAGTGAGTTTTTTTGGGGGGGGGGGTTGTCATCTTGTTTGTTTGTAAATGAGCCATCTTCAGCAGCAAAGAACACTTTCAGAAGACCTGGGTTCAGGTCCCAATACCTACCCTGGGTGGTAGCTCACAGGGCTCCAGGTCATCCAGTGCCCTCTTGTGGTGCCCTCAGGCGCTACAAACATGTGACAGACACACAGAAGTACATAACACATATACACAGTAAAAATAAAAATAAATCTTTAAAACGAGTCATCTTGAAGGAGAACTTGTATTACATGTTTTTGCAGGGTGGGAGGGGCAGGAGGTACATGATAAAGCACACGCATGAGGCCAGAGGGACGGCTTGAGTCAAATCTCTCCTTCTGCCACACGTGTTCAGGTCGTGGAACTCGGGTCCTCAGGCTCAGGAGCAGCTGCCATTAGCCACTGAACTGTCTCAGCAGCTCTTAAAGAGAAAGTTAAAAGGAACACCAGGGGTATATAGAGATGGAAGAATAGTAAACTTGGAAGAAAATTCTTGGAGAGAGAATTCTTGATTTGTGGTTGTGAGTAGCACAGATTTTTTTTTTCTTTTTTTTTTAGTTAGACCCCAAACAAACACTGACTAACGTGAGGGTGGATGTCCTGGGGACCTTATCCCCCGGCTTGTTGCCAACAGTGTTCAGCCTTCATTTCCTAGAGCGGACTCTCTGGACGACACAGAAGATTTAGAGGCCAAAACACAGGCTCAGGCTCTGATGGTCTAATTAAGGTTATGGTTCTCATCCCAGGGGGTACACTAACCTTCTGTTAGCATCCTGGAGAGAGGAGGCTCTGTTCCTGAAATCACACCTTCTCCTTGCTCCCTCTCCCACCCTACCACGTCTTTATTAGCTAATCCCAACCAGGATGGGTGGTTACTAACACCTGTGACTCCCTGCCATCCTTGAGCAGCAGAAACTATGTGATCACTAACTAGGTTGCGTGTCTATCCTTGGGACTCAGACCGCCTACATCAGCCGGCATGTTTTCTGACCCTGGTTTGCCCACTTGTCGAGGACGGCTCCCTGTTTCTTAGGCAAGAAAATTTATTTTTGGCCAATAATCTTCTCTAAAATGAACGATCTCCTGCTTTCCTTCCAGTTTCTAAGCAGTCTGGGGTAGCAGGTTATCAACCCCAAGTCCACACCTGCAATTTAGAATCTGTCATTCTCAAATGCATGTGGACCTGATTCCCACACTTCAGAAGACAGATCTCTAAGAACTCCATTTGGAAGAGAGGAAGGAGTGGAACCAATGCCCAGCCCCAAGAGTGTGAGTTTAGACCCTGCACAGACGCGGGTTCTTCTCTGGAGTGTGCGTTTAGACCCTGCACAGACGCGGGTTCTTCTCTGGAGTGTGCGTTTAGACCCTGCACAGACGCGGGTTCTTCCCTGGAGTGTGCATTTAGACTCTGCACAGATGCAGGTTCTTCTCTGCCTCCATCTTTCAAGACCAGCAGCTGCTTGGACCAAGGTTTCAAACGCTCCTCTAATTAAGAGAAACATACCTTATCCTGGGATTGATTTTCAAATTCATTTATTGCTCATTTCTCTGCGGTTTAATTTAATTAAATTGGGCAGCATATCAAATATTGATTTTAATAAAATCTTGATTAAGATTCGAGCAATTATCAAACACAATTTTTCAGACCATTGCGGCATCCCAATGGATCCGACCTCGAAAACCAATTTGCTTTTAGTATAAAGAAGGGGTTTTTCTGTACGTGTACCCTGGGCCATTTTCAGGAATAAAGAAGTGACCTCCTGATCTTTCTTATTAGCAAAGATAAGCAGAGAGATCTGACCGCGACTTATTCAAAGCTTAATCTCTTTACTTACCTAATCCCCAAAAGTAGTTTAAAAAGAAAACAGAAAAGAACGGCTCCTTTGACAAGTGTTAATTTGGTACCGCTCTGTAGAAAGCACCGATTTACTCCGCGTAAATGCAATAAGGATGAGACGAGGAGTTTGTATGTGTGGAGAAACCTTTATCCACACACGGCATCTTTAACTTTATTAAATGTCAGCCACAGACTGTTTTCCAAGTCTTAGATTTGCTTGTGTCTTGAATATAGGAAGTGCCAATGAAAATTTGATGTAGAAATTATCAATAGTATCGTATTAGCAATTAACCATAAATATAAGATACTTAATAAGTTAAATGTTTGTTTCGTGGTTAAGAGAAAGAAAAAACTTAATGAACCTAAGGCTCCCAGCCAATAGCTGTTACAGCAGCACCATCTAGCGGAATCGAGAAGCAACGCAGCCTTATTTCCACAGTTTGCCCTCTTGATGAAAAAGTATTTGCTGCCCTTCAGAGACTCTCTGAGCCATTCTTCTAAGATATCTTCTTATATCTTGAGCATATTACAAAATAGCAAAGTTTTTTTCAAAAAATTTGCTTATGAATAATTAGGTTTAACCACACTGAACCTCATAGAAGAGAAAATGGGAAGTACACTTGAACGCATTGGCACAGGAGACCACTTCCTAAATAGAACCCCAGTAGCACAGACACTGAGAGAAACAATTAATAAACGGGACCTCCTGAAACTGAGAAGGTTCTGTAAAGCAAAGGACACGGTCAGTAAGACAAAATGGCAGCTCACAGAATGAGAAAATATCTTCACCAACCCCACATCGGACAGAGGGCTACTCTTCAAAATATACAAAGAACTCAAGAAACTTGACTCCAAAAGAACAAATAATCTAATAAAAAATGGGGTACAGATCTAAACAGAGAACTCTCAGCAGAAAAATCTAAAATGGCTGAAAGACACTTAAGAAAATGCTCAACATCCTTAGTCATCAGGGAAATGCAAATCAAAACACACCTGTAAGAATGACCAAGATCAAAAACACTGATGACAGCTTATGCTGGAGAGGATTTTCCTCCATTGTTGGTGGGAGTACAAACTTAAACAGCTGCTTTGGAAATCAGTATGGTGATTTCTCAGAAAATTAGGAAACAATCTACCCAGCAATGCCACTTTTGGATATATACCCAAAAGATGCTTAATCATCACACAAGGACATGTGCTCAACTATGTTCATAGCAGCATTATTTGTCATAGCCAGAACCTGGAAACAACCTAGATGCCCCTCAACTGAAGAACAGATAAGGAAAATGTGGTACATTTACACAATGGAGTACTACACATCAGAAAAAAATAATGACATCTTGAATTTTGCAGACAAATGGATGTATTTAGATTAAAAGAAAAAAAAACCTATATTGATTGAGAAAATCCAGACCCAGTCAGACAAAGATCATATGTACTCACTCATAAGTGGCTTTTAGCCATAAAGCAAAGGAAAACCAGCTTACAGTCCTCAACTCCAGAGAGGGGACAGAAAGAGTATAAGAACCAGAGATGGTAGATGACTACCAGAAAACATCCTCTGGGCACAGCAGGACAGATGCACATACAATCCCAGAGTGGTTGCTACAGCATGCACGAAACCTGGGCATGCTCAAGGTAGACCAGATCCCAGCATGGAGAGGGGAGTTGGCTACCCAGTCACATCCCTGTGTTGGGAGGACTTGGCGGGTGTTAGCTGCTGGGCCTGGGAAAGGAAGGACAGGTTTTCTTCATGTAACTTAACCCCTGGTATTTCAACCACGCTCCAGTGGAAGACCATATATCCAAGACTGTTTCAGGCAGCACAAGTTTATCTTGAAGGTTTAAAAATAAAAGAAAAAGGACACAAAATTGGGTGGTTGATGAAAGAGGTGGATCTGGAAGATCAATCATATTGTATGAAATTCCCAAAGAGCCCATTTTTTTATTTTTTAAAACAATCTTTTTTTATTTTACATACCAATTCCAGTTTTGGGCAGATAAAGGAATCCTCATTTTTGCTTTCAATTTTAGTGAAAGAGTATTTAGTCTCCCACCCTAAGGGTGCCAATCTGTAATTTATTTGTGCAGATGTTCCTTCTGAGTGCACAGAAAATCCAGTTTTAATCTATACCTTAGTCTTAACCACTAAGGATATGGGAGATTTTGTGTGTGTGTTTGCAGGGTGGAAGTGGTGCTGGTGCTGGTAGCGGAACAGGGGGAGGAAGTGGTGGAGCTGGTGGTGGAGGTGGAAGAGGAGGTGCTGGTGGTTTAGAGCTAGGACCTCACGATGTCGCCTTGGCTTAGAACTCACTCTGTAGACCAGGCTGGCCTCAAGCTGACAGACATCCACCTACCTTTGGCTCGTGAGTACGGGGATTAAGGACATGGGCCACCACCACCCTACTTGTTTTTTTTTGTTTCGTCATGAACAAGTATTGAATCCTGCCAATGCTTTTGTTGCACTGACTGACAGGATCGTCTGGTTTTTATTTTCTTCTTTAGCCTGGAACTTTGCATCTCTGGGATAAGTTCTGGTTTGTATTGCTATATAATTCTTTTGAATATTTCCTGGATGATATAATGTAACATTTTGTGAAGGATTTTACATGTATTCCTGAAAATGCTGTTCATAGATTTTATTTTCCTTCCTCCCTCCCTCCCTCCCTCCCTCCCTCCCTCCCTCCCTCCTTCTAGTCCTTCTTCCCTCTCTTTCTTGTTCCCTCCCTTCCTGCCTTTGGGTCTTCCGACCCTACCCTTATACTACTTCTTGGTGTTTAGATTTGGTACTGGAATAATTCTAACATGAAGACATTCTTGAAATGAACAGGGAAGTTCCCCTTCTGTTTTCAGATTGTGTGGAAATGGCACTGATTCTACCTCAAAACATTTGGGGAAATTTTCTAGTGGATTTCCTGCAAGTCTTCCTTTTGGACAATATATCAGCTACTTTTGTACTACCCAACCAACACAAAGAAGGGGACATTTATTTTGGTTCACGGCTTCAGAGGATTGCAGGCCATCATGGTGAGGAAGGTATAGCAGAGAGGCTCCCATTCGTGGTGGTGGGAGTGGGTTGCTCGATCTAGCCAGCTGGTGGCAGACCAGGAAACACAGAGCTCAGGGCAAAGTCAGGTGCAGGCACTTCATGGTGCTGAGCCAGTTCATCCACTTCTGCCTCCCAGGCCCCACCCCCTTAAAGGTCTCACAGCCTTCAAAGTAGTGCCTCTGATTCTAGACCAACCCCGCAGCACCCAAGCCAGACTGCTGGATTTTAGACTCAAATGTAAACCATAACATGGAGTTTTAAAATTACAAATTAGGTTTATATTGTCTTTTTTTCCCTAGCTTTTTGGGAGTCCAGACTAAGATTTTCATGCTAAGGAGGCACCAAGAACTGTACATTGTATTGACTGTGTTCACAAACTTAATATGTTCTAATTATCTAATTTATCTCCCTTCCATTTTTTTTGAGCAATGGATTATTTAGCAACGTGTTGGGTAAGTTTCCATTGCTTACACATTTTCTTAATATTTTTCCACCATGGTAATTGGCTTTTGGGTTGAATCTCTGTAATCAGAGAACGCACTCTGTCTGATGTTCATCTGACAGAGTTTGCTGTCAGACGTTTGCTGGAGATTGTCTTACGGCTCAGGATGCCGTCTGTCTGGGGAGATGTTTTTGTAACACGAGGGCCGGCTTGTTGGGGTATCTGTCCCGCCCAGTACCCCACAGCAGGCAGGCCCCAAAGAAAATCACGCACAGGACTCCATAAGGTTATAAACTGATGGGCCCATTAGGTCAGGCTACTTATTAGCTCTAATAACTTTTGTTACCCCATTATCCTTATCTATGTTAGCACATGGCTCCATACCTTTCTCAGCAGGGCAGGTTACAAGCTGCCTCTTCAGTGGTCTGCACAGGAATGGCTGAGGAACCTCTCTGCTTCCCAGAATTCTCCTGTTCTCATTGCATCACCTCTACTTCCTGTCTGGTTTTCCCGCCTATACTGCCTGCCTGGCCAATCAGCGTTTTATTAAAATATGATTGACAGAATACAGACAATTCTCCTGCATCATGTTTTGTGGGCATGCCAAAGGCTGTGGAGTCGCTGATGCTGGCTGCGCTGCTCTACTAATGTCAGCTCCAACCTGTTGGTTGGGGACTTTAGAGTCTCTGTGCTTAGCAGCTTTCTGCCTGGCTTTTCTGCTAACTGTCCAGTGAGGGTATGAATATCTTCACTGTCACTGACCATGGGCTATTCTACGTGTACCAGTTTTTCTCTCGTGTGTTTTTCAGCTCTGTCATTGTCGGGGTGTGTTTTCATTCTCAGGTTCTATATGGTATGGTGGTAGCTTGGCCATTTTATCCTTTTGTAATGTTCTTTGGTAATTTTCTTTGTTCTGTAGTCTATTCTTCTGATATTTCTTTGGGTTAATGTCATCATGGTCTGTGTTTTCATATGTTGTTGACTTTACAATTGTCTCTACCCAAGCCAGATGGTGGTGGCACACTCCTTTAATCCCAGCACTCGGGAGGCAGAGGCAGGAGGATCTCTGTGAGTTCGAGGCCAGCCTGATCTACAAGAGCTAGTTCCAGGACAGGCTCCAAAGCTGGGAGAAACCCTGTCTCGGAAAAAACAAAACAAAAAACAAAAACCTCTACCCAAAGTCACTTCCTGATAAATAATAAAACATTTTTAAAGATGCACATCAACACTTTTTTTTATTCACATAGCATTATTTATGTTCATTGAGAGGTTAATGTCGCGATCTCACTTATGTTTCTGTGATACAATACACTGACAAAAAGCACCTTAGGGGAGAAAGGGTTCCAGAGAACAGTCCATGAAAGCGGGGAAGTCAAGCTGAACTTGAAACAGCCGGTCCCATCACAACCGCAGTCAAGACTGGAGAGAACGGACACATGCAGGCTCACTCCGTCAGCCCACTGTCATTCGCTCTTACACAGCTCCCGGCCCATCCCAGAAAACAGAGATGCCTACATCAGGATGGGGCTTTGCAGAGCAGCTAACCCAATTTAGAAAATCCCCACAGGCCAACCTGATCTGGGCAATCCCTCCTCCTTGAGAGTCCCTTCCCAGGAAATTCCAGATTTACCAATTTGACAATTAAAACTAATCCCCACGACGAAAGTGAGGGTGGCTGTCGGCCTCTACAGACCCTCGGGGTGCCGAGGACCATTACTGAACACTCACTCGGGATGAGAGCCCCTACTACTCACTTAACTTTTTCAGGCAGCGGAAGGTGGGAGGAGTCACGACCATGCCACAGTGAACATTTCCATCCTGAGCTTGACCCTCCCTGGTCTCTTCCACCTTGCGCAGGGCATTCCACAGAAAGGCAGCCTCTCTGCTTTTTATGCACAGGTTCTGTGTCTATGCAGTTAGAGGGAGAGTTGGAGGAGCGTGCTCCCTCGATTTTACCCACAGCTGTGATCTGCAAACAATTTCCTCACAGGATAGGGCACCAGAGCAAACGACGTGATTAAACAAAGTTCTAGTTCTCAACTAAACTCACCTCTTAGCCCTATGGCTTGCATGGGAAGTATTACCAACTCTTATTTAGGACTTTGTATCCATGTGCATACATTTGAAGTTTGTATTTTCTGCCCTTATAACGCTCTGCTCAGGTTGGTTTTTTTTTCTCAAAATTATTCTGACTCCATGGAAAAAGTTAAGCATTCATTCCTGTTCTACTCTATACAGTGGCTGTCTGACTTGTCGTCATTTGACAATGTATCTACAAGAATATAAAATGGACATTTAAATATAGAATTAATAATTGAGTTTAGCTGTTTTATAAATACACACACACACACAATAAGCATATGAGTAAAGGATAGCATTAACATGTGATATTAACAGGTTTTCCAAATAGATAACCTATGTTAACAACTGATTGATTCATACACTGTCAGCAACTAGTAAGCAAATACAGTTTTGCAAGTCCAATGATACTAATCATATTATTATAATGATTTGGATGTTACATTTCTCCCCCAGCATCCCATCTGCTGAGGTTTTACTCTCCAGTACAGAAGGGTTAAAAAGTGACAATACATGTGCTGGGGGCTCTGACCTCAGCAACTAATTCTTCTATTGGTAGATTCATAATCATACACTATTGCAGAAGAAGGGCTGGAAATATTAGGGCGCGAGGCCAAATTGGAAGAAGCGGGTCCCTGGAGGCATGCCTGGAAAGGTCATCCTCACCAGCAGCCTCTTCTTCACTCTCTGAGCGTCCCCTCCAGCATGAAGTCCATCCCACCACGCTCTCTCTGCCAGGACAGTTTGCCTTGTCTTGCACCCAAAGCTAGAAAGCTACCCGGCCACAGGCAGAAACCTCTTAGAACTGTGAACCAAATGACCCTTTCTTCCTTTAGGATTGATTTAGCCAAGTTTATTTTGAAGACTTCTTTGTTTTTATTGTATGAGCATGAGTGTGCTTGCCTGTGTGTAGGCATGTGCACCCAAGTGCCTGTGGTACTGGACGGGCTAAAATTATCTGAGGTCATCAGATTATCTGGAGCTGGAGTTACAGGTGTGTCCCCATGGGTGCTGGGAGCGCAACTCTGGTCCCCTGCAAGAGCAACAAGTGTTCTTAACTGCCGCGTCATCTCTCCAGCCACAGATTTTGCCAAGTTTGTTTGCTACAGTAACAGAAAAATAACAGGCACGTGACTAAACAGGATTTTTCAAATGTGTAAGTCATTCATGCAAAAACCTGTACGGTATTGAAAGAATTATTTTTTAAAAAAAAATCTTTAAAGATGGCAAGACATAAAAATCATGAATCAGAACACTTGCTGTATATACTGCAATGCCACTAACAGGTCTACAGATTTCCTTTCCAGTCAAAATTCCAAAAGTAGTTTTGCAGAAATAAATAATCCTACTTAAATACTGTACAAAACATGTAAAGAAAAGCCATACAATTAGAAGGGAAAACCTTCTAATTGAATTAGAAGGAGAGAGTAGCAAAGCGGGGCCTGCAGGCTGCCATAACGCGGTAGTTAGTTCTCACACAAGCTTGGCACCCTCTGGAGTCACCTGGGAAGGGAGTCTCAGGGAGAGAGAGACTCGCTAGTCTCGATGATATTTTCTTGTGGGTGTGTATAATGGGCGTTATCTTCGCTATATCAATTGGAGTGAGAAGGTCAGCCCACTGTGGGCGGCACCATTCCCTAGGCAGGGGGTTCTGGCGTCTGTAAGACTGGACCCTGCTGGCCAGCTGAGCCAGCGAGCAGTAGCTTGCATTCCCGCGGTCGGATCGTTCCAGATTATGGGTGTGATAGGACCGATTCCTTCAAGCTTCTGCTGCCGTGCCTTCTCCAGAGTGAGAATGTAACCCCCCCCCCCCCCCCGAGGTGGCTTGTGTCGGGGCCTTTCATCACAGCAACAGGCCGGTTTCATGACAGCCGGTGTAGTTCTTCAGCGACATTCATCGACATATAAGAGCCAAGCTCTCGCGAACTAAATCAGGTTCCAAACATGTGGAGAAAGTATCAAGCCCAGCAATGGTACCCTGTCCACTCACTGTTCTTGGGAAAATGAGTGAAACCTTTTCAGGACATTGGGCAGTAGGGGTAGGAATTCTGGACTAGATACCAAAGTGTGAAGCCCGTAACAAATTTGGCAGCAAACAGTAAAAAGTTTCTAAACATGCAGAAACCAAAAATTAATTCAAAATCAAACACAGTGAATATGAGGTGTTTTGCTGTTCTTGATGGAGTTGCGTTTCAAACACTAACAGGGGCTTTGGCTCCGAACAGAGATCCAGTGCACTCAAGACTGGTGCTAAGGGTTGCAGTGGTGGTTTGAACAGGAAGTTTTCCACCTGTATAGAAACTAATGCTTAATTACAGAAAACAAAGGTTTTTCCTGCCACCATTCCTCAGCATGTAAGTATCATACTATCTTTGGATTGGCTTATGTTAGACATTAGACAGACCAAATGTGTCATATTTATTAGCATGTAAACCGTGTTCCTCTTTAATGAATGGTAAGATTATCTGTAGACCAAAGAATTGCATCCAAATAAATTTCTTTATGATTTGTCACTAAAAGTTTAGTTTCTGTACCTACTTTTATACACGCAGGGCCAGACAGAATTTTGTCAGGGAGGGCTGGAGAGATGGCTCAGAGGTTAAGAGTGCTGGCTACTCTTGCAGAGGACCTGGGCTCAATTGCGAGCACCCATATGGCAGTTCACAACTGTCTATAACACAAGTTCCAGGGGCTACGTCATCCTTTTCTGGCTTCTGTAGCCACTATGCACACATGTGGTACACAGAAGTACAAGTTGCCAAAGCACCCACATACACATAAAATAGATAAGATAGATAGATAGATAGATAGATAGATAGATAGATAGATAGATAGATAGATATAGATAAAAACTTGTCAGGGAAAAAGAGGTTGTACCTGACTAATGCTTAAGAGTCCCTGCTGTAGAGCACTATAAATCCTGCTTAAGTTGACAAATAACACAAAATCCCAGGGGGAAAATCAATCATGTTATAGATAGTGCAGCTCGACTCAGGGGTGGCCAGTTGAGTGTCAAAGCTCCACAGAATGGTGAAGAAAATTCCAAGAGGAAATTCAAGGTCACTCACATCCCCCTCTATCCCATCAGGCTAACCAGAAATGCGAGGCAGTCAAGAACAAGAGAGGCCCCTCCTGTCAGAAAGAAAGCCTCTCGTTTTGACAGTTAAGCATGAGGAAGCATGAAGTCTGCCTGCACTTTTGATTTTCCGAGGGCTTGCACGTTTTAGCCACTAACAGTTTCACTGGTGTTGAAGGTTATCTAGCACTTAGTGTGAGTTAAAAAGAAAGAGGCAGAGATGGGAGGTGGCAGAGAGGGTGGAAGGAATGCCCAGTACCTAGGATGGGGCACAAGGCAGGCCAGATTCCTCCAAGGCATTTTTATACAGCACAACCTTGGATATTCATTATACTCCCACCCTCAAAAGAAAAGGCATAAAAATTAAACCAAGGAATTAATTAGAGTGCAAAGTCGATGAGGAGAAAATGGCTCATATTCTCCTCATTGATTTCCTATGCACAGAGTCCAACTTGACGGCTGGTGGACATCAGTTGGGCCCCTTCTCATTTCTTTCTGCGCAGTTGGGCTCTCCTGCCAGGGTCTTTCCTGCCAGGGTCGGGCTTGCCTCTAATCACCACTGTCAGCTACAGAATGAATTTGACACCCTGACTCCAGAAATGAGGGAGCTCACCCCCATGCCTACGCAGCCCCTTCCTTCATTAAGGCTGACTGACATAACGGATCGGGTGTATAGTCAGAGCTTTGTAAGAAAAACAAATGGCGAGATGTAGATTCAAGTGAAAATCTCCTTGATCAGAAACCCGAGGAGGGAGGGGGGCAAAGAGCCAAGACTTTACACAATTCAACCAGTGTTGCTGTCAAGACCCACATTTTTATTCCTATAGAATACAATCGAGACAATGCACGTGTCCGTGCGCGCGCGCACACACACACACACACACACACACACTTCCGATTCACTCTTCTATTATGTGATTGTTTTAATTGCCAATAGGACACGATGTAGAATCACTGAGGAAAAGTTTTAGTGCGGGACTGTCTGGATCAGGTCGGTTTGTGGAAATGTCTGTGGGGTTATCTTATGTTAATTGATGGAGAAAGACCCAGCCTAAATGTAGAGGCACCATTCCCTAAACTAAGTACTGAACTGTATAAGGACTAGAGAAAAAAAACAAATCCAGCATAGGCATCCACTCATTTTCTCTCTCTCTCTCTCTCTCTCTCTCTCTCTCTCTCTCTCTCTCTCTCCCCCTCCCTCCCTCCCTCCCTCTCTCTCCTCCCTCCCTTCCTCTTTCTCATCCCCCTCTTTCTTCCTGTCTTTCTTTCTCTTTCTCTGCTGAGACTGAATCTAACTAGCTGCTTAAAGTCCCTGCTTTGACTTCCCCACAATGATGATTGCAACCTGGAATTGTAAGCTAAACCGGACCCTTTCTCCTAAGTTGCTCTTTGTCACAGAATTTTATCACAGCAACAGAAATGACACCAGACCATCCTACAACCCTTTCTCGGTTGCCTCAGCGCTAGAATCAAATAATGGTAAGTGGAACCAGTTAGTTCAGACATGAGCACCCTCACTGCATGCTACCATATCCATACTGTATTATGGTTTCCCAAGTAGAGAGTACTGTATCTCACGTGCATATTATGATGCACCCACGTGGGTATCAGATATCTCGCCTTGGGAGGTAGAGTGGTTGGCTGCACTTGCCTGGTTCCAGGGACAAGTGGCTGCCACATCTCCAGAAAACAGGGAAAGGGGGAGAAATCAGACCCACGCAAGACACAGGAGTTCCCTTGCCACCGCGACCCCATTGCCTTGAGCTATATCTGGAAGGAATTCTCTCTGCCTGCCTTCTAGAACCTTTCGCTAGACTGGGAAGCAGTCTGCCAGAGGCAGTGAGGAAATCCCGCTTCTGAAACAGCCTGAAGGTTGCGCAAGCCTGAAGGTTGCGCAGGCGCAGCCCCACAGCTTTCTGGTAGCCACTTCCTGCCTGGTATCCTAGCAACGGGGTAAGCGTTGTTGACAACCACAGAAACTGCAGCTCCGGCTTGAGAGTGAAGCTGTCCCACAGGCGCGATGGTAAATCTGGGTGGGTCCATGTCTGGAAGGGCAGGGGTGGGCGACACCATGGGCACAGCTGTCTTGGGAGGGCTTCACTATTTACAGGATGGCAGCAGGAAAGGGAGCTATTGAGAAAGGGGAGGAGCTGAGGTGAATCTAGGAGCCAGGAAAGTTTGCAAAGAACAGTAGAAACACGGGGACTAGGAAAGCAAGAGAAGAAGAAGGGAGGGGAGCAAGAGACAACGAGGGAAGAAAGGAAAATCAGGAGAGAGGGAGAAAAGGAGGGAGGGAGGGAGAGAGGGAAGGAGGGAGGGAGAGAGGAAGGGAGGGAGAAAAGGAGGAAAGGAGGAAGAAATAGAGGGGGAAGAAAGCGAAGGATTAGGAGGAAGGGAGAAGGAGGGGAAAGGGGAGGAGGAGAAAAATAAGAATAAACGAAGGAAGCAAAGGGAAGGAGAGAGAGGGAAGGGGAAAGGAGAAGGGGGAAAGAGGGGGGCAGTAGGGGCCTCTGGAAATCAGAAGAGAAGCACCCCGAGGAGAGGGAATGGTAAGGAGGAGCAAGGAGTGGAGAGGAGCAATGGAGGGAGGGGGAGGGGAATCGGTGGCTTTGCGGGAGCTGTAGACAATCTCCTAAAATGATCAGAACGTTGATAGTTTGGGGATCTTCTGAGCCAGAAGGAAGATCAAGAAATGCCAAGTTTCAATGAAATCATGAAAAACATCTCCTTTTTCTTTCTTTCGTTCTTTCTTCCTTCCTTCCTTCCTTCCTTCTCCTTCCTTCCTTCCTTCCTTCCTTCCTTCCTTCCTTCCTTCCTTCCTTCTTTCCTTCCTTTTGTCCAAGGCTGTGTATGGGACAAAACAAGTCCCTGGCACTACCATGTCCTTGATATGACTCTCGCTGGTCATGTCTTATTTTCATGTTCAGAGGACACCTCAGGCTCAGGACTTTCGTGGCAGTGAAATATAAAACCATGCTTTCTTCCTTGTTTTTACCATTGTTTCTATTTGTGACAGGAAGGCAGCTTTTAACCTGTGGGAGCAACGAATAGTCTGCTCTGCAGATGCAGTTCTTTAAGCTTTTGGGTCATGATTTAATTTAAAGAACGTGCTAATTAAATATTAATAGTATTCATAGTAGGGAAAGCCATGCCATTTCCTCAAATTCAGAAAACCCCTGCTCTCTTGAGATGTGAGAGTGCAAAAGAAAACCAATTTCTGAATGAAATTACCTAACGTTCATTTGGGAGGTGCTGGGGAAAAAAAATAATAGGACTAAATTCTCATCCAATGGTTTCCAGGCCAAGTGGGGCATGGTAACGCCTGTCTGCAGCCCCAGCACTCAGGAGGCTGAGGTGGGAGGATTGCTGCAGATTCAAGACCAAACCTGAGCTACATAGTATCAAACTCTGTCTCAGAGGATAGACCTCACAAATGAATCTTTATGAGGTTCGAGAGATGGCTTGGTGGCTCAGAACACTAGACACTCTTGCAGAGGACCCAGGTTGAATCCCCAGCACATCAGAGTAGCTCACAACTCTCTGTGACTCTAGGTCTAGGTGGCACTCTCTTCTGGCCCCCACTGGCCCCAGGCACGCACATGGTGCACAGACGCGCATGAAGGTAACACCCGCACACATAAAATAATAAAATATATTTTACAAAGAAATGTCAAGACTCTCAATGTGCTGTTGGAAATAAAATGACAGCACAGGGGACACGGTGGGTTTGTTTTTTTTTTGTGGTGAGCTCATAAAGGTGAACATAAAACATCTGTGGGGTCCCAGTCAATCACAGCTAAACATTCAGCTTAAACCAAGACACAACTCTGTAGTCAGGAGACCCCAGTATCCGGCAATATGCTGCCCCCAGAGGACACCCTTTGTAACTAATCACCAGAATGAATCCAAGGGGAGGCGACAAATGAAACTAAGGTGTCTCACCAAGGACAGCTTTCGGACACTTGGAGGATACAGTGTTGATCAGTAAATGCTCAAGGACTAAGACACACAAAAGAAGTTTTTGTAAGAACAGAAATGGAAGCTACTAAAAGATGAACCTATAGTAGCTTTCTGGGCAATATAAAAACAAGCCAAACAAGCACAGCCTTTCTAGCCAATGAGGAGGACCCTTCTCTGTCTCTATTGGGACTGAAGCCTGTCTGTCTAGGTTCTACGCAAGTGGAGGCTTCTTACACTGTTCCCACGTGAGATGGAAGAGCCAGCTCTAGCCTCACCTCTCACACAGTCGAGCACATAGCGTCCAGTCCTCAGTTAAAGAAATGGGTGACTGGGTAACTTCCTAGTTGTTCTCTGTAGAGTTGATGTCATACAGAGGCCTTTCTGGTTAATAGTGGCCCTCATCTCTTGCAGACAGAGGTGGAGGAAACCCTCAAGAGAATCCAGAGCCACAAAGGGGTCATTGGAACAATGGTGGTCAATGCAGAAGGTAACTTCTCGCCACAGACTGACTGGGCCCGACGCGTAGATGCTAACTGGGGACTCATGTATTGTGTCAAGAGTGGACACACTCACCTTAGAGTCTGAACTGAAATCATGTTTTGTCTGTCCCAGCCCTAGCAGTTATTCATCAGACATCTATCAATACCTAGTACATACCAATCATCCATCTAAGAGTCTTTGCCTACAATGCCTACGTATTCCTAAGAAACATTACATGGTGTCTTCTTCACAAACTCTGGTCCTTCACATCCCTTCAGGAGAGCCAGCAAAGCTCTCTTATTGAAGAGAGGGAAAATTATGTGATTGGCAGTTTGTTTATGTGATTGGCAGTTTGTTTTCAGCTTAATGTTATAAGCTATAGGACAGAGCTTCTATCTTCATTTAAAATTAAAATATCTTTTATCATATTAGGTAAAAAAGTTACAATTCATTTTTATTTATTTTAATAATGATTTTAATTTACTGTTTGGAAGTTTCACGCAGGTGCCTTTCATAGGAGTATATAATGCATCTTAGTCATCCCTCTTCCCCACTGCCCCCCGAGTCTCACCGGGACCCTCGAACGCAGAATCGTTTCATCGCATTTCTGCAACAGTCTTGTAAAGAGCAGACAGGAAGGAATAATGCATTCCCAGCTAGGAAATGTGGACACTCACCCGGGACCACTGTCTCTGAGCCATCCACAACAAGAATCCGCATAGCGAGCCTGCAAGGTGACTCAGTGCGCAGAGGTGCTTTGCGGGCAAGCCTAGAGACATGAGCTCTATCACCAGCACCCACGTGGTGGAAAGAAATAAGTGACTCCAACAACTTGTCCTCTGATTTCCACATATGCACAGGGGCAAGTGTGCCCACACACGCAAGTACCCACCCCCAGCCTAAAATAAGAAGATTCTGCATAGCATGTTCCCTGGCTCATGGCTCCATGTTCTGCCTCTCAAAGGTCCCTGCTTGCCCCACTGCTAATTCTGGACATTCGTAAGAGTGAGAGGTGCCAACAGTGTTCCAGAGAATTCTTTGAAATAAGAGTAGCCTCTTCTAATAATCCGCAGTGGGTACAACCATGGAATTGGCTCATTCCCCAACTCGGTGTTCTGGTGTAATCCGTCAGTAAATGCTATTGTGCAAGCACCAGCTAAAAGACTTGAAGTTCAGAACTCTGGTTCCTTGTCGTTAAGGATGGAACACAACCTGAGTTCCTGGTGGTTGTGGCAGCTAGATGAGAAGACTATCAAGGGTCCAGTTTAATTGCCAACCACTAATAGAATTCTAATTAAAGAATTTTTGAGAACTCTTATTTAGTTTAGGTTTGCAGAGGTAACATTTGGTTTGTTGGATAAAATAAAAAAAATAACTCCGCCAAATGCATGTAGTGATAAATTCATTGAGCCTGGGGAATGAGGAAGAAGGAGTTAGGATTGTCTAGAAGTGAAAGGCTGGGCCATCTATTTCTAGGAAGTGGTCAACTCTTGGTGTGGCTCTGGTCAAACCGATTCTGCTTCCAAGTATCTGCTACAGGGTCTCCCACCCTAACGTGCATGAGTTACCTGTGTGATTTAGCAGAGATGCCTTGCTAGTTTGCTTTGGCTGTGGCAATAAACACCACACACACACTCACTGGCTTTGAAGAGCAGAAATGGGTGCTGGGGCGATGGATCTGCCAGTGAAGTGCTCACTACACAAGCATGAGGACCTGAGTTCGGATCCCCAGCGCCCATGTAAAAAGGTAGACGCAACAGCTGTGCTCTTGGAATACCAGTATTTGGGGAAGAGGAGACCAGGGTATCTCCACGGCTCCCTGGCCAGGCAGCCTAATGAATCAGTAAGTTCCAAGTTCTGTGAGAGACCCTGTTTCAGTAAAACTAAGGTAAAACGGATGAGATAGACTCCCAATGTCAGCATCTGACCTGCACATGCACCCATGTACACACAAACACACACACACACACATGCACACGCATGTGTGTGCCTATCCACCACACAGACACAAAAAAAAATCAGCAAAAATTGTTATATCTCTACTTGGAAGGTTGAACTTGAAGCTAGCATGTCACTGGGTCATGGTCTTTCTGAGGACTTCATTCCTGGACCAGCTTCCTGACCTCTTGCTAGATTCTAGTGGTGGTCAGCCATCGGTGTTGCTTGGCCCACAGGCAGGTTTCCCTAGTCGATAGCTATGATGCTCTACCCTAATTCAGTATGGCTTCATTTTTTTCCCTCGATTTTTAAAAAATTGTATTTGTTAAAAAAAGAAAACAAACTACCTTTTTTCATTTTACATACCGATCCCAGTTCCCACTCCCTCCTCTCCTCCCATTCCCTCCACCATCTTTCCCCCCTACTCCCATCCACTCCCCAGAGAGAGCAAGGCACATTGCTCCAAGGAAGGACCAAGGCCCTCCCCACTGTATCCAGGTTGAGCAAGGTATCCATCCAAAGAGAATGGGTTCCAAAAAGTCAGTACAAGCAGCAGGGACAAATCCCGATGCCACTGCCAGTGGCCCCGCAGTCTGCCCCAGCCAGTATGACTTCATTTTAACTGATTGAATCTATGGGAAGGCTCTTTCCAAACAAGGCTGTCTTCTGAAGTGCCGGGTGGACTTAAGTTTGGGAGAACATTTCAACCCGGTATAGGCGCAGGCTCCCGTGGCACCCAGGTCAATGCTTCTAAGATGCTTCACTGGAATGCCTTAATCTAAAGCACCCAGTCCTGGTGAGGCAAATCAGATGCCTGAAGGATACCACATCAAAGCTGTGATGGAGAAAAGGTTTGGATCCAAGAACAAAAGGAAATGAAGCAACAGGAAGCCTTCTGGGATCCTTTAAACAGACAGGTGCATATGCGTATTCCAAGTAAACACTGGAGGGCTGGGGATGTGGCCCAGTTGGTAGAGGGCCTAACTAACCTGCACAAGGCCTTGGGTTTTATTGAAGAAATAGGACTTGGTGCGGAAAGGCCTATGATCCCAGAACTGGGGCAGTGAAGAAGTTCAAGGTCACTCTCAGTCAGTTTGAGACCAACCTAAGCTTTATGGCACCCCATCTCAATATATATACATATATTATACATGTATATATACATGTATCTCTCTCTCTCTCTCTCTTTCTCTCTCTCTCTCTCTCTCTCTCTCTCTTTCTCTCTCAGATGAGATGAGAAAGGTTCAGATGTCAGAGTGATTCTCCCCAAGTAGTGGAATTAGAAGTAAGGTTTGCTTTCCTGCATGTCTCAGGGTAGGTTTCTCTCAATTTCTTGATGAAAGCAACAACAATGTTACTTTTAATACCATCTGCTTTCCCCTAAAGGTCACTAGAATAGTATCATGTCAGGAATCAGGGCATTTGCAAAAGTTGCGGCAACTTGATTTTTACCTGATGTCAAATTAACCTGATCCCCAGCTTACTTTCGTGGCCAGGTGGTTAATGACCAGAGCACGTCAGGGCTGTTTCCTAATGGCATACGGTATAAGCCGTGTGGCCTGAATGTAAGAAAACAATCTTCACAGCCTTCTCAGGTGTTGCTGGAGGCCCCCAGTTCAGCTTCACAGCCTTCAGAAGTCCTGGGCATTTAGTACTAAAAGCAGGTCCCTGGAACACTACAGCCACTCTCTTGTTCCGCCAGTGGTTGTGGCCCACGCAACTCATAGACAATGTGTTAACATCATTGTCAGCTTGCCTGGTCCACTTTCTTTATCCATTTAGATGACATCACATGCCAGGTTGTGTATTGAGCCTTTGCCTTGTTTCTAAGACACAGGTTTCCCACTCAAGACAAGAAAGAAGACGCAGTTGCTGTGTCTGAGTGGTCTAGGTTTTGACGACAGTGGCTCCTTTATTCCTTTTAGTTTCCCATTTACAAAAACACTCATCATAAGATCAATACGCAAACATCTACCTCCCAAGTACGCAAAGTTCTCATATAGTCTTTTATGGATAAGCCCAGTTTCTATAGGCTTTTGGCTTTAAATATTCTTTACACGTCCAACAATTCATCATTTCAATATCATTAGATTTTATCAGCCATTCAGCCGGTTGGTTCCTTTGCTTCTGAAATACAATCGACCTGCCAAAGCGCAAATGCACAGCCGCAGATGGCAAGCTGAAATAATGACTCCCAGCTTCTCAGGATCACAGGAAGTTATATTCCAGAGCGCTGTCATAAATCCAACAATATCAAATTTTAAAATGTTCATATGTTTTGTTCAGAGAGCTCCGTTTTGGAAACGTCTCCTACTCAAACAGATAAATGGGCAATGATAGGTTATGCAGCCTTGTTGACAGAAGTCATAGATTGAGAACAGTCTAAATGCCTGTCAGGAGGTAAGTTACGAATTACAAAGCAGACATTCGATTGCCTGTTAAATAGTGTAGCCTTCTGTGTCCTACCAAAAATTTCCTGATGGTATTAAATGAAAATATTAGGGTATTTCTAAATATTCCATTTCTAAAATAGAAACTATACACACAAATACATATTCTTGAAGAATGGTGGTGAATTGTTTGTCATTATCTGAAAAACTAGAATACAAAGCAGTAGTCAGTATTTCCTAATTGTTTACATAGTCAGGTACATGAATACGCTCAAATATGAGAAAGACAGAGGGCGAGGTGAAGGATATAGCCCAACTGGTAGAGGGCTCACTTCACAAACACGAGGCTATGAATTCTGATCCCCAGTACCACAGAAAGAAAGAGATGGGAGGGAGGGAGGGAGGAAGAAAGGAATGGAGGGAGGGAGGAAGAAAGGAAGGGAGGGAGAGAGGGAGGGAGGAAAGAAGGAAGGGAGAGAGGGAGGGAGGGAGGGAGGGAGGGAGGGAGGGAGGGAGGGAGGGAGGGAGGGGAGGACTAGCCTAGGCATAGAGTATAGCAATCACATGAGTGATAAATCAAGGCGATTCTCAACCACCTTTAGTGTATTCCTAGATGGAATTGGAGGAAACCAGGACCTATGATTGCTTCTCAGATAGGAGGTGGGTGAGGCTGGAGAGATGACTCAGTCAGTAAAGAGCTCACCCTGAAAGCACAAGGACCTGAGTTCTATTCCCAGTGGGTGAGGTGGTGGTCACTTAGAATCCCAGCACCAGAGATGCAGACAGGAGGATTGCTGGGTTCACTGGCCAGCTGCAGCTGATAGACCCTAACTGGCAAGTTCCAGTTAGGAACTCCTACAGGGGATATGCAACATCCCTGAGGATGACACCTGACACCTGTGGTTGGCCTTTGGCCTGCACTAGCGCGCATACAACACACACACACACACACACACACACACACACACACCAAAGCAAGTGACTGAACTTTATGCCACGTACAGAAATTATTTTTGACTTTGTTTCTATGAAAGAGCTGGCCTCAAACTCACAGCCATTTTCCTGTCTGGGTGTCTAAAGCACTGGTGTTAAAGGCATTCACTCCCACACCCAGCCTAAAAATTACTTCTTAATAAATTCGCTTTAACTGGTACAAAGCAAGAACTCACTAAATAGTTCCCGACTGGTTGTTTTGGTTGGTCTGGGGGTCCGGGGGCGGGGGAGCAAAGCCAAGGGCCTTGCATTTGTTGAGTGAGCACTTTGTCATCGAGCTAAATCCCCAACCCTGACCTCTTGGTTGTCTGTTTTCAAGTGTCTGAGAGTGCAAACATCCGCTTCCACAGTTTGCATGTGTTCTTCAGAGAGCTGGCCTCTTTTATTTATTGGCCTGGATTACGGACAGACAGCTTCAGCAGCCCAAGCCTTGTCATCTGCACTTTGAGGAATTTATTCTGGTTCTATTTCTTATCCTGACACTGAGCAATTCAGACGTCAGTGGTTGTCAGTGTTTACGATATGAAACAAAAATGTCTGTCTAAAAGCATCTCTAGAAGTTGGGTGCCTGCTACCCCACTGCTTCCCGCTAGCTACAGATCCATGACTTGTGACTTTTTGGCTATGAAAGACAACAGATTTCCCTTGGGAAAAAAGTGGCCAAGACATAATATTACGGAAATTAATGGTTTTACATACCTCATCTACAGAATAGGTCACATTGTGAATACTGGACAACCTTTTGTGACTGTTCTGGAGACAGTGTTATCGCAAAAAGAAGCTCCGTTGGTTTCAAAGTCAAAACTGACAGTCTCCCACAGATTCATGAAGACTTGATAAAATTCTAAGATAGTAATCATTTGACGTTGCAAAATGTTTTGGTCTTAGTTTCTGGAGCTCTGTTTTGTGAAGGAAAACCTAAGAGCTGCTTTGGACTTTTGTTGACTGGCCTTTTGACAGATGCTGAAGGGATTTGACAGTGATCCCAGACAGACTCTTATTATGTGTCCCCCTGAAGTGAGGGCACACTTGGAAATGTTTATTCCTGCCTTGCAGTTCTCAATACAAAGGTTATCTCTGGTCAGATATAATGTGGATAAAGCACCTAACTTGGTGCCTACTGCATAATGCACACTGGGTGCTGGGTGGCCCAACTGGGGCTCCATAGCTTTGAACTGAATTGACTCAGACTTGCAAATTTGTCTGGCTAGAATTTTTTTAATTAAATCAGTAGATTTAATCTGTTTTAATCTCATATAATACACCACCAGAGTGAACAAGGGGCCAAATTTAATAATGCTTAAGTAGAAAATAAGCACAAACCAGGGACACTCACCCAGAAAAGTCAGTCTCCTTGTTACCATAATTTTCTGACCTAAAATTTGCTTGCAAAGCACTGTGGGAAGAGTTAGAAATTTGCAATGCTCCTGCTGAAGAAACTCCCTGGCTTAGGCAGTGCTGGCCCTTGGTGTCTCTTGTTTCAGGGAAGCAGACAAAATGCCACATTATAAACCACATATTTCATAAGTGGGATGCCTTGATAATGCATATATATATATATGTATATGTATATATATATGCAATTAGAACTAAATCATATATATACACATGATTAAGATTAAAATAACCAATTAACAGCTTCCAGATGATTGATACACAAAATATTCACAACACCTCCACTATTAAAAATGTAAGCTACCAAATGAACAAACAATATAGTGATCCCATTACAACATATCCATAAAATAAAAGCATGCAGAGATGAACAGTAATGGCAATGGCATTATTAGCAAGGGAAGCTCGTGGGTTCTGACTTCAACGCTGAGAAAACCACAGTCAAACTTGTAAACAGCTCTTGACTCATCTCTATTTAAAACTCTAAATGGAGACAAAGAGGTGGTAAAACAAACAGACAGCTAAAATTGGTGCCAGCTAGTAATACCCCCCTCCATCAGCTTTTCTCCATCAGTAAGGATAAGTGATCTCCAGTAGATTTTACAATGTGTGCATCTCCCTGACAATCCGGAGGAACGTAACTCCAAATTACATCTCATCACAGGCATTCCAATCCGAACTACCCTGGACAACTCAACAACGGTCCAGTACGCGGGTCTACTCCACCAGCTGACCATGAAGGCCAAGAGCACGGTCCGGGACATTGACCCCCAGAACGATCTGACTTTCCTCAGGATCAGATCGAAGAAACATGAAATCATGGTAGCCCCAGGTAACTTGACATGCTGTTTCATACTTCAAATGCTTTTCTACTTTACTGGTTTAAACCTTGCTTGGAAGGCTGAGGGATGCTGGAGTCTTGGCGAGGGGACAGATCGCAATATGCAAGGGGAGGCAGCAAGCTCTTTCATTACAAAAGCAAAGATGTTCCATTCTGAAGAGCCAAACTCAAATATTGTATGAAATTAGCAAATAATTTAGTCGTTGCACAAGCTGAATTTTACCAATTTACCCTTCTTATTTATCAAAATAACCAGTGCATGGACTAGGACATCACTGGAGACGGGCTTGGGGAATCCCCACTCTCATCTGGCTATCAGTTCGCTCTGCTTCCTGAGGGTGGTTGGAAAATGTTCTCTTAGCTGCCTGCTCTGGCCCCCTCAGCTGCCATGCCTCAACTGTCATTATGGCTTCTCCTTTAGTTTTTATTTTTTTAAGCGTGTGTGTGCATGCATGTTGTTTAAAAACAGGTACATGAATGGCAGAATAGCACACAGACTCTCAGAATAGTGGCAGAAGTGACCCATTTAGGAATAAAGTAAGAGGTGTATCCGAGGCAAGTTGCATGTCGCCTCCCTGTGAGGTGCGTGTCACCAGCTGGTCGACTGGAAGACATGGCCCCAGGGTCACTTCCTTGAAGGAATTACATTCACTGAGTTTCTGAGTAATTGTGTTGTGGCCACAAACCTAGCCTTGAGCACAGGAGCACATCAGATAAGTAGATAAAGTTTTATCTACGGCTGCACACAAATACCACTTGTAGGATATTTATTAAAATTAGCCATGCCGGGAACAGCACATAAGTGAAATTATTAATGCGGGACCAAGTCTGTATGCTTTCAGCTTTTCCATTGCACCATGGTAATTGTGATGGGCACCCATTGTCCCCACGATGTCCTTGTGGTGTTCGGAGGAGAGCAGGCTCGCCGAAATGTTCATGGGTTAGATGCAAATTAACTTGATTCGTGTCTCTCCCTAGATAAGGAGTATCTTCTGATTGTCATCCAGAACCCGTGTGAGTAGACCTGCTGCGGCCCACTCGGTCCTCAAGACGACACCTGGAAGCCCTTCACTCCTGCAGTCCGTAAAAGTGACCCTAACTGAGTCTGGAGACATGCTCTCCTGTTTTGAAAACGAAACACTCTACATATCTCCCTTAGTCCCTTTTGACCATACTGTGGTCTTGCGCTTTTGCTGTATAATAAACAATTTCTGTCATTTATGACCCTGCTTTTAGATAACACACACACTAAAATAATCAAAACTAAAGGAGAATCCATAGTGGAGGCATGGCAGTTGAGGGGGGACAGAATAGGCAGGTGAGAGGGTGCTTTTCAGCCACCCCCAGAAAACAGAGTGCACCCGAAAACAAGATGAGTCTAGACATCTCCCAAGCTCACCTCCAGTGCCTTACTTCCTCCAACAAGGCTCCACATCCTAAAGGTTCCCCCAAACCTCCCCAGGCCTCCCCAAAGGGCGCCACCAACAGGGACCATGCATTCAAATACATGGGCCTATGGCGAGCTGTTCTTATTCAAAACACCACATTTAAGGTAATCCCTCTGAAACTGCTGTCCCGAAGCTAGGGCTCTAATTTCTCCTGTTTCCATGACACCCCACAAATTCTCGGAGGAGCAGTAAAGAAGTATAGAGGGCTGAGGAATTCCCTTGCCCACAGCTCTGGGTGCTCCCACATAGAAGAGAACGGAGGATCAGAGAGTGGTTTTCAGGTCATCAGTGCAGCTCAACACCTCTGTCCTTCACAAAACCCCTCAGGCTGCTGCCTCTGTCACACCCGACTAAGGGGACCAGCAGTGGTAGAGCTTGGGTAAAGTTGTGTGCACACAAGACTGAGGATAACTCCAGCGAATTTTGCCTTTACTAAATACTGCAAACATTCAGGAAATGTAATAAATACAATAGGTTCTCGTACACCCTCACTGAGCAAATAGTTCCATATTGCTATGTGTGTCTTATACCCTCCATTTTTGTTCAACTTTTAATTTTGAGATAACTGTAAACTCATGTGAGACGGTAAAAACCAGAGATGGCAGACGATGCTCCTTCCTTCAGTTTCCCCTTGTGGCAATGTCTTCCAGAACTCTAAGACAGCAACACAGCCAGGAAACTACATGATTCGATCAAGAAAGAAAACAAGGCCATACTTGTCTTTATTCCAAAGCTGTCTACTGTGCCCTGCCTCAGCCCCTGATCCATGGCGGTATGAATCTGACCCCATTTTTAGGTTTTTATCCTATCAAGAAAGTGACGTAAATGGAACAATACTGTAGGTAAGCTTTCAGGGCCGGCTTTTCAATCAGCATAATTCTTTTGAGATTCATGCAAAAATAATAATAAATAAATAAACAAAACATTACAAGGCAGACGCACAGATAGCCTCTTGCCAGATGTCACAGTTTGGCCCACAAGCACCTCATCCGTGTTTCTGCTACTCTTTCAAATCAAGCTAAGAGTGAGGATGGTGCACAATAAGTGTGTCAGCTCACCCACACCCATGGCCCCCACTTGCATCCTGGGAGGCACATGCAGGGAGGAGGGTGTGAGGCAGATCCCTAAGGTTAAACTGGCTCAGTCTCCAAGTGATCTTAGGCAGAGACAGGTCCAAAACAGACCCTACCGAATGCCAAAGTAACAATGGATTCTGCAGCCTAATAGACGAACTCATCCAGTGACGCTTGAGTCCTACAGCACAGCTCAGCACTCCTGAGAGTGTAGACCATCCATGAATACTTTTATAATGTTCTGCAAGTAACAAACTGAGCCCCAGGCTGAGTCCCACTCCACAGTAATCAGGATGCAAAGTTTGGGAGCCACTGGTTCAAGATTCTTCCCAATCTGCCCCGATAGAAAATCATGCAATGTCCCTGAGATGGGGACAAGAACATGGGCAGATGAGCTGATTGTATACATTCAATAATATTTGCCCATATTGATAATGAGGAAAAGTGGATGATGTTTGGGACCAGAAGAGTTTCCAGTTGGTGGGCAAATCTCCAAGTGAGGATTTAGTAAGAACAAGGCAGTGGCTCATGCTCTGAGAGTCAGGGAGGGGTCTCCAGCCTTCCATTGCACAGTCACCTCTGCTAATTGAAGCTCAGAGGTCTCTGGAGAATTTGGGACATTCATTTCTGGCAACACTCTCTAGTGTGTTCATTCTGTAAGGCTGGACATGAAGTTGACCAATGTGTCATGAACTTCTCCCTGAGGAAATAAAGACAAACACCTGCTTTCCCAGATGGAGCAACACTGACAGAACAGAGAACAATCCTACCGAAGTTCAACATGGGAAACCAAGGAGTTCATAGGGTTCCTTACAGAGCAGGGGTGAGGGCAATTTACAGAACAGGGGTGAGGGCAACTTACAGAGCAGGAGTAAGGGCTTCTTACAGAGCAGGGGTGAGGGCTCCTTACAGAGCAGGGGTGAGGGCTCCTTACAGAACAGGGGTGAGGGGTTCCTTACAGAGCAGGGGTGAGGGGTTCCTTACAGAGCAGGGATGAGGGGTTCCTTACAGAGCAGGGGTGAGGAGTAACTTATAGAGCATGGTGAGGGGCTACTTAATAGTAGTGTAGGTGGGCCCCAAATCATCAAAGTCTCACCCCAGTAGGGATGACAACTCCCCATAGCTGCATAGACCGACTCTCTCCCTCAGCTCTCTACCCTCCGTATCGAGCACCCGACAAGAACATAAAACCACGTGCAGCGTGGGCAGAGTGGCACAGATGGCAGGGGAATACGAAAGGGAGCAGACGCAGTCTCAGGGTGATGATACTGCTGGACACACCTACCTATGAGAGAACTTCAACAGTCGACAGGCATGCTTTTGGGGTCTGCAGGCAGGGCTAGCGGAAGCTCTAACCGAGATGATAACAGCTGTAACGTTGGGAGGAGCACATTCTACATTCAGCTGCACCAACCATCCTTGAACTCAGAGGAAAGAGGATGAAGCCTTTGCGCTTCCTCCTGGGTTCAGACCTAGGGAGGCACTGGGTCGCTCTTTCCTTTCAGAATACATGGCTTCGGAGGTCTTTTGGCAGATGTCCGGAACCCTGAACACCAGCCATATGCAGAGGTTTTAAATTCTCCCTCTTTGGTCACCTTTACAACATGGGACACAGCAGGGTTGACACAGTGTGGCCTGGAAGTCTTACCCTACTACTTACTAGAAAAAAAAATAATAGCTCCTTTTATCTCAATTTCTTGACCGCAAAAATGAGAATGTCCACCTACTGCAGCCTTGAATTCTGATATGGTATAAATGCCAATTATTAGCACAGAGAATGTACATCCATAATGGTTCTGATTTCTGACATAGTACAGATGTCTATTTTACTATAGTAATATTTCTTACTATCAGCAATTAAAAACTTGTTTACCATAATAAACTCACACCCTACAGCCTCACTGCTCCTCTTTAGCCATAGACATAATCATACGTCTCTAATGCTGTTAAGAATATGATTTTATACAGTTTCTTTGCTTGGGGTTTAATGTGCATCTCCACATGCTTACCTAGAATTTATACTGATTCTTAAAATATCTAAGAACAAATTTCTTGCATATGATCCGGAGTACGGATTTTGCCCAGATGAGATCAAGGAAAGAATGGATGGATTCCTGATATTTACACTTGGAGGAGTCAGAGAGGAAGTTCCTCGTGGCTGAGCTGGCCCGTGAGCACGTGTTGAGGGCAGCTGTGTTTCCAAAAGGTGTGGCAGGGAGCGCTGGTTCTCGGGAGGAAAGAACACAGAGCAAAGCAGAAAGGTGAAGGGCTCACCCTCGGGCTTCCCATTTTCTAGCTTCTCAGATGCCCTTGGACCCTTTGATGTGATGAGGTGGCCCTAAAGCTTTATGGACGACGTCCTCCCTGGGTGAGGTACATTTCCAGAGTGGATTTCTGTGACCTGAAACCAGAAGAACTGTAACTAACACGCCGGCACTATATCTGGGTCACCCCCAGCGGCTTCATTCGCACACAGCCAAGGCAGCGGGTTGAGCCTAGTAGCTCCCCAGGATATATGCATTAATCAGAGACCTGAACAGATGGAGTGTGCTCACCTTCTCCCTTGCTCCCGGACATACCCCGTGGCTTTGCTAGACAGAAGTGGGGTGCTGATGGACCCTCAGGAGACAGAACTCTAGGGACAAGGAGGGACTGATATGTGGCTCTCGCTGGGAAACAGGCTTCATTTTTTACTTATTAAGTAACCTCTGCCTCCATCCTTGACTAGAAATATTGGACATAGAGAAATGTCCATGGGCCCAGCTGTTCCTTGACCCCAAAGAAAAGAAGGCTGAGTGCCTTCCTTCGACTTTGTACCTCTAGAAACATCCATTCTTTTTCCCTTCAGCATATACAACCTCAAGACTTGTTCATTAAACGCCATAGACTCCAAATATTCTTGACAGACACAAAGGTCATTTGAAAGTGTTTGACATCAACAAGGCAGGTCATTGTCAAGGGCACTGGGAGTGATGGAGAGACGTATGGAAAACAAAGAGCTAGAGAAATAGAAGGCAAACTCTCTTGGCTTCCTCCTGTCCGGCCCCTGGTCCCCACAAGGCACGACGGTACAGAAGAAAGATTGCTGCCGGGTAGCCAAAGAGGTTTACCTTTGTTTCCCAGACTTGTCCTCAGTAATAAAAACGAGATTAAGACACAGGGAAAAGAGAAGCAGCACCAAACTTTATTCATCATCTACTGAGGGACGACCATGTTGGATTCTTAGAGTTGTCTCCGTATAAAGAGGAGAAGAGGGAGAAGCGCCTTTTCACATCAGAGGAGGCGTCTAAACATGGCTGCGTGACTCTAGCACCTCCCCCAGTCCTCTTTACCCTGCCCATCCACTAGACACTCCCCTGTGTCTTCAGAATCCTGGGCTCTAAAACATAGACCGCAATTCCCATATGCTTGGTGGTTATGGAAGGAAAGTGTACAAAGCACCTGGCAGGGTGTAGATGTTCGACTGTCAGTCTTGCTACTACAATGTTGCCACTAACACCTGGAGAACCAGTCCAGTGGTGGATTGTGAGTTACAGCCATGAAGGGAGACCAGTGTCACCATGTTTATATCTGACAACATTCCACCATGTTTATATTTGACAACAATCCACAAGGCTCGCCCTGTAGGGTAGTTCCTCCTGATCTTTGCCCTAAAGCCTCTCAAGTCCTGGCAATCAACACTCCACATGGTCAACAAGATGTCAGCCAGCCTTGCACGTCTGGTTCTCACTCCAGCACCTGGGAAGAGGGCCTGGTAGGAGACAGGCTTAGTATCTAACGGGTCAAACTCCCGTTGTAGATGCACTGTTCCCTGGATCACAGGGTTGGGTGGAACACAGGGGTCCACCATTCTAAGGAGAACCCTTGAAGTCAGCTTTGTCAGCCAAACCCTTTAAGCACACATAAAACTGGATTTTGACCTTCCACACCTAGGGTGTTCCATTTAGATCACAGAATGAACGAACACTACGCTGACTCCCACGGGCCTCCTTGTGCAGCTGAACCTGCAGTTACCTGGGGCCTCCTGAGCAAATGCGAAGTGAATGGAAGGCCCAGCTCCTCATGAGAGCCTCTGGTATTCTCAACTGCACCCTGTGCAGAGGGTGTGGGCAAGGCCTGTAGCAGCACATCCAGACCTCCAGGGAATGGCCTGGCTCCAGTTTCATCACTTTGTAATGCCCCAAATAGTGCCATCCGCCAGATTCTTTATCCGGAGTGAACTGTAAATTGTTGGCCAACTCTGAAGCCTTTGCTTTAGGATGTCATCATCTCTCAAGGTGAGTGGGGGAAAGTTGGTGTCTAGTGCCTCCGGGAAGAAAATGAATAGCAATAGGCACCAGGGAGGGCAGGGGGGGTAGGAGGGGGAGATGTTATCCGTACATGTTTACCTGCTCCTGCCAAGCCCAGCAATTTCCGGGAAAGGCCAGCAGAGATTATTAGCCATTTATGAAATCTTGAGTTAATAAAAGGAGCTGGCTCTGGCTGAGGATTCAAAGGCAAAGAGGTGTGCTTCGGAATCAGAGGACGGGGAGCCGGGTGGCACTCCATTCTGCAAGCATGCAACCAGAAGTTGCTTTATGTCAGACACTGTCAGTGCTTGGGAGCAGAGACAGGTGATGATATCATCTCTACCCCCAAAGAACTCCTGGAGGAACAATAGGGAGAGCATGCAGTGACCTACATTTCCAAAACTGTCAACTGACAGCAGCAGAGGATGCTGGGGGTGGGGTAGCATGGAGCACATGGGTGGCTGATGGGCCCACCCTGCACATAGTGGCATATCCAGCAGACCCTGGACACATCTGAGCTGGATAAATCAAGGCTGGGTAGAATTAGTATGGGACATATGAAGAGCATCTCCGTCCAAAGGAACTGGAAAGCTAGGTCAACATGTTCGAGGCCTCGTTTCAAAGGTAATAGTGCGGGCTTCCAGAGAACCTCGGTGGAGCATTCAACAGGCTGCTTCAGGAAGCAAGATGGGGTCCCGCCCTCATCCCATCAGCCTCTTCTGACACTCGGCACCTCATGTTTACACACAGCGGTCCTTCAAGGGATGTCCCATGGATGAGCCAAGCAGGTTCAGGGTGCCATTGAGCTGAGCAGTTCAGACTCCAGAACTGTGATGAGGACAGCCTCAGAAGCTTTCGTTGCCATGGTCAAGTTGGATGGCTTCCTTCATCCTTTGGAAGAGTCAGGTACCTCCTGACAAGTCGTTCAGTGTGTACATTTCCATCTCTCTTCATGTCTGCAGGAGCCTGACAAACAAGGTTGTCTTGTCTGTCTGCTGTGTGACCCTGGACTGTAGCCTGGGCCTCCCACAGATCTGACACACAGGGTAGCTGCTCTACCCACACCTGAAAAATTTAAAATCATCTTCCTCTTCAAGGTTCAATTTGAATCTGTTGCTCAAACTGGCTCACTGCAGTGTTTTTTAGTGATGCTTATCTACAGCAATAAGCTAGGGTGCTTCGGAAAGAAAGTAAATGATCCAGGTCCCCAGAATTAGGACCGTTGTCTCTTGTGTCTTTCAATATTAAGTGTGGTCCTTGGTCCAGCAGCATCCGTGTCACCTGGAAGCTTGTCAAGAAGGGCAGAATCTTGGGACCGGGGAGAGGACTCAGTTAAAGACCTTTACTAACGCAAGTATGAGCACCTGAGTTCAACACCCACCACCCTGATAAAATTCAAAGCCTGGAGGTGTGCACTTGTAATCCCAGCATTGCGTAGGTGGAGGCAGGAGGGTCCTGGGGTTTATTGGCCTAACCTAATTAGTGAGCTCTCAACCAATGGGAGACCTGTGTCAAGGGAGTGGGGTGGCAAAGCTGAGGATGATGACTCCATATGCACATGTACAGGCACATGTATGTACACCTACACACATATGTATGTGAATGGACACCTACACACACACGGGTATGTGAATGGACACCTACACATATAGGTGCATACATACCTATATATACACATACGTGTACACACACACAAACAAATATTTTATACTACCAGAAATGAAGAAACCAGAACTCACCTATCCTGAGCTACTACTGGATCAGATCCATATCTCCCAGCCAAGTTTGTACCCGAAGCATTGGGTGAGTTGGGAAGTCCCTGGGGTGTCTCTGACTGCAAGGAAGCCAGTTTCTACATGTCATCTCTGTGGCCATGACTTTCATCTCCTCCAGCCCTCTTCCTCGGCACTGCTCCATGGGTCCTGTGCTGGCCCAGCACACTAAGGGTCCTGGGTTCTTCAGCACCCCCTAAACCTGGTGCTAGAACATAGGCCTGTCCTCCCAGCTACTGTCTCTCTTGGGCTACACAGCGCCAGACCCACCACTACAACAGAAGGGTTGGGCCTTTGCTCTTTCTTCTGGTGCTGTCCCTGCCAGAACTACTGGGCTCTGAACATCACAGACACTTCCTCTAAGTGACTTGGATCAGCACCCACCATCCCCCTCTCCTGCTCTCACCATTTCCCCCGTGCGTCAGCCCACATGGTTCCCTCTTGCCGGGTCCACAGCTTCCAAGTGTGAGGTCCAACAGAAACTGGCGGGAGTACATCCTTCTGCCCTGTGTCTATGCAGCCTACCCCTTCCAGGTCCAGTAAGTCTTCTGGGTAGATGCTATTAGTCAGTAGTAGGGCGCTTCTGCTCAGACAAGTGTGGCATTCCTTGATTGGACTGCTCCTCACCCCAGGCAAGGTTACTCCAGTCAGCTCCTAGACTCTGTGTAAACAGTGTTCTGCCCACCAGCTGGACAGGCCTGTGTCCTAGCATTGAATCCACACATACTCACAGTAGGACTTTACAGCATCTCTTCAATGACACGTGGGGTCACAGAACCCAGCTGTATTCTAGGCCGTTTACTAATTTGACCTCAACATAGCCTTGTCAGGCCGATTCCCTTGTTGCCACTGCCTGATCTGGGAGCTGGTTTCCACCAGGGTGCTACCTTCTTGCCCAGAGACCTGCTGCTGACTTGGAGACCCCTCCTGCACATTGTTCAATCTCAACACTAAGCCCGTGCCCAGAAAACACCATGAGACACAAAATAAACCAACTAAGTGTGGATGTAGGCCACGTCACCAGATTGCAGGTAAATAAGGACACACCATAAATAATAGCAGGTTTACCTGTGGAGACCCTCCAGGGCCCAGATCACTAGGATTGACTCGCTCATACCCATTCAGTCCAGGGTTAGGGGCTGTCATCTCCATGAAGTGTGGCCCCCAACACAGCCAGAAACTCTGTGTGTGTGTCTGTGTGTGTGTGTGTGTGTGTGTGTGTGTGTGTGTGTCTGTGGTGTGTGTGTGTGTGTGTGTCTGTGTGTGGTGTGTGTGTGTCTGTGTGTCTGTGTGTCTGTGTGTCTGTGTGTGTGTGTGTAAGATAAAAAATGAAGATATTAACCACAGCAGTTTCTTGAGTGGTTTTGTCCCCCCCGCCCCGCTCTTTTTCTCCTCTCCTCCAGTCCTGCATTTCCTGCTTTAGGTTTTCACTTCTTCCAATTTTTATTGGAGTCTGACAGATATATGAAATGCAAAGACAGATGAAGGTGTTTTCACAAGCTGAACACACCCCAAAGCCTGGCACTGACTGCAGTCAGCACTAAGAAGCAGCCTTTGGGCTCTGTTGATCCCTAATGCTTGCCCAAGGGTCAGCAAGAGCCGATGCCTGACTTTTATTATCAGAGATTAGGAACTCATTTTTTCTTTGTGTGTGCTTTGCATAACTCTGTGTGTGTGTGTGTGTGTGTGAGAGAGAAAGAGAGAGAGAGAGAGAGAGAGAGAGAGAGAGAGAGGATCCCATATGATTTTAGGCTAATTTTGAACTCTTCATATAGTCAAGAATGACCTTAAGTTTTTTTTCCCTTTGAAAAAAGAATCAATGGATATGGGTGTTTCGCCTACATATGCATCTGTGTATCTGGTGTGTACTTGGTGCTCACGGAGGCCTAAAGGGGGCATCAGATCCCCTGGCACCAGAATTACAGGCAGTTGAGAGCTGTCTGATACCAGTACTGGAAACTGAACCCTGGTCCTCTGTCAGAGCAGCAAGTGCATTCAAGCACTCTGCCATTTGTCCAGCCCTGACTGAGTTTCTGGTCCTCACACCTCCACCTCCACAGTTACAGGCTTACACTACCACACCTGATACGTGGAATGAATGGAATCCAGCTTCTTTCAACCATCCTCGTTTACCCACAATGTAGATAAAGAGTTTATCACTCCTTCTTACAGAAACTTATCACTTTTTAAAGCAAAGGGAACACTTTTTATGAGGCAGGGTTTCTATATCTAACCCTTATCGGTCTGGAACTTACTACACAGAATATCCAGGCTGGCCTTGAATTCTCCCTGATTGTCCTACAGTCTGATTGCTGGGATTACAAACATGAACGACTTAGTGGGGAAAAAGAAAGGAGACAAGTCAATGGCTTTGGCTGTTGGTCCTCAGACAGCAGCACTGGGCAGTCCTAGGATGGTCGAACCATGCGAAGAAAACGATTCTACAGTCACTGCTGTCCTTGAGGTGGCTCAACTCCAGCCTCTTTGCTTGCTGCTTTAAGGTTTAGGTGCCAATTTCTGAGTCTATCATTGTTGGGTGGATTCTTCTGGATGTCTTTTCCCTTGTTCTCTGTTTCTGAAAGACCTGGATAAATTCAGATCCCCCTAGCAGGAAAACATAGAGCCAAAAATCTAAGCAGGGAGGGAAGAATCAGAAATCTAGAATTAGTCGGTTCAGTGTTTCAGGAACTAGCTGAAGATAAAGCTAGACTATAATCTTGAGAATAATCTTGTGATCATCATTGGAATTTTTGGGATACTGTGTTTCAGGAACACGCTGATTATAATCTTGAATAACCTTGAGGAACAGGGAGTTGCCCCCTTGTGACCTTCACTGGACCTCCCTACCCCTTTCAGATTACTGGGCTGTGGTTTCTTCCCTTAAAAACCCCTTCTCCCAACTGCTTGGGTCCAACTCTTCCCCTGTGTGGGGTATGAGTCTCGGCCCCAGTGCACTGGTTCCCATCTTGTCGTCTCGTGTGATTGCAGCAAGGATGGTCTCTCTTGAGTTACTGGGGTGGGGGGGGGGGGTCGTGTTATCCCGAGACTTGAGTGAGAGTCTCCCCACACTGGGGGTCTTTCATTTCCTCTCTGGTCTTACAACCTGAGTGGTTGTAGGGACCGGCAAATCTTCAGATCCAGCATTGTGTCTCTGCCGGGGTTTTGGTGGCCATGCATGATCTCTGGGGTTTTGGGTACTCAAGTCGCCTCTGGGCTTCTGGGGTTCTGGGAACTGGCGTGGCCTCTGGGGTTCCAGGTGTCTGGAGCTTCTGGTGCTGGCATGGTCTCCTGTAGAGTCAGAACCTCCTGCTGGAGTTGTGGGCTGGGATATGGAGCTGAGAGGAGGGGGTGCTATTGAGGGTTGGGTGTCCTGTTACTGGTGTGGTCTCTTGTAAATCGGGAGTCTTCTGCTGGAGCTATGGACTGGGATATGGAGCTGAGGGGAGGGTGTGCTGGGGATCCCTACTAGTGGGGTCTCCAGTAAAGCAGCAATGTTCTGCCAGAGTGCCTTGCTCTTTAAAATGGAGATCTTCTTAACTTCCTGACGTAGACATGGATAGATCCTGTCTCATTCTCTCTGGATCCTTTAGCCCCTTTCTCTCTGTCTGGCTGCCTTTGGGGGCTTTTGTCTCTGACATCTTTGGATGTCATGAACTAACCTGTAACTCACTTGGGGAGGTGTAAGACTGAAAGTTTATGCAGTGAGCAGACACAGGGGAGCAAAAAATCCAGTGTTCTTGTAGCCATGTAAAGTCAAAGATACCCTACAAGGTTCCAGTGCAAAGACAGATGAAAGCTGCCTTCCGTGGGTCTTGACCTGAAATGGCACCTCCTGGCCACCCGTGTCCCCTTCTCTATATCCTCTCCCTCTTCCTCTCCATCTGTTTCCTGTGGGTTCTTCTTTAATAAATCACGTGCCCAGGAATCAAATTCTAGGAAGCCTTGCCTTATATCTGCCCTAAAGGCAGTGGTCAGTCTCGCCTGGATGGTTGTGTGTAAATCACCGGGCATGCGTATGACAATGCTCACACCTATTAAGTCTCCCCCCACGATGTGAACAGTTGCCCAGCCGTGTTGAATGTCACATGCTTGAAATCATAAACTCCCTAGGGTCAGAAGAGACCATAAACGTCCTGGACTCCTAGCAGACTGAGTTACCTGCCAGTCCTTCTCTCTCCCTAAAGAGCATCACACGGCTCCCAAACAAAATAAGCAGGGATACAGATCACACACACACACACACACACACACACACACACACACACACACACCACCCAGGCCCATAGCACCAGCTTTATTGAGCTACAATCAGACCAGCCATGTCCAAAGAGATAAGACTGTAGAGAGCGGATATTAAAGGCATCAGCAGCCCCGAGTTCCCCAGACCAGAGGCCAGATTCAGAGATCTCTCTCTGTCTGGCCTTACCCTTCCTATGTCCCATCCCCCTACCAGAGGCTGCCACTGTCCTTGGGCAGTGTTAAGCAATTTTATGTGAATTAGTGAGTAGCCTCTGGTCTCAGAGATCCCCAAACTACAATGTCACTGGTCTCACAGGTCTGAAAACTAGAAGGTGCAAGAGAAATACGAAAATAGGATCCTGCAGCAGACACGAAATGGCCCTTCCTTCCGAAAACAATCCATTGTTTTTGGATAATCAAGTCATTGGTGAGCTCCTAAGAGATTACTGTAGATTTACTTGGTTGACATAAACTTTAATTGATTTAGAATTTGTTTTATTGACAAGACTGGATCCTGGGGCAGGAGAATAGGATCTGGGAAAGATAAGAATCGAGATGAGCTTATGAAGGAAGCCAGTTACAAGAAAGCTGGAAACCCGTCCCTACCAGGGCTACATGTGATGTACAGACCCACAGAAATGAGTCCGCCTCCCAAATTTGGAAGAAGGCAGGTGCTACATAAATGATCCAGGAAGGATCATAATTCAGGGCCTGGGGGGGGGGGGGCGTTGAGCTTCTAACCTTTCCCAGCCTGCTTCAGTCTTGGGTGTGTTCTCTGGCTATTTCTACCCCTAGCCACGGCGTCTCCAGTACAGTTCTTTGTTCCAGGTCACAGGGACCTGGACATCCCAGTGGGTGCCCTCAGGAAGGAGCCTAGTTCCTGCTTTGATGTCCAGATAAAGGTGGGGATCGGCCATCTGGAGTTAATAGTTGCTATTATTATGCCAGGCACTGCCCTGAATGGTAGACAGCCTTGAAAAGGTGTGTCTAACTGTCATTTAAACCAGAGGAACTGAAGGGGCTAGGAAAGAGTTTCCTCCACAGCAACTGGTAGCAACTGTAAACCTACTTCTAACACTACCTGCATAAGAAGAGCGTGGTTGGGGAGAGTGGATGCGCTGGTTTTCTTTAATCATGAATTGGGCGGCTTAAAATGACAAAAGCCATTGACTGTCCTGGAAGGTAAAACCCTTCTTCCATCCTTCTATCATCTGCACCCTTGAGACAACTGGACTAGTAGCTGGTCCCTGCAGTGACCTTCTCTGTCCTTGCCACACCTCTGCCCTGCATGGATCTTCTCAACACCCCTGTCGCTTCTCCTAGGAAGAGCAGCCAGACTGGATGGACATCCTGTGCTAGCATGGTGTCATCTTACATCTGCAGTGACCCTACTTCCAATATAAAGTCACATTCTCAGGTATTGGAGGCTGTGTGTTGGGGGATACAAGCATCGTAGCTTCTAGACAAGGATATTCAGAGAGTGAGGAAGGGATGTTTCCCATTCCCACGGAGGGATCCCAGGAGGGGAGCTTGATGTTTCTGATCCTGTGTTGGCATCTCTACTTTTGTTCATCAGCTGTTAAGTGTTGGTCCTAGAAGAAGGTGCCAAGTCACCCCACACTGCAACAGGAACAAAGGCAGGTAAAGAGGAGGGGTCACCTGCTTAGTTAGCACCCTCTGACCTGCAGTGTGGGGGAAACCCTCTTTGAACCTCCTGGGGTTAAGACTAATTCTTGTAAAAACAAAACAAAACAAACAACAACAACAACAACAACAAAACAAAGGCTTCTCTACAACCCTTTCAGGGAGCATTCTATTCTTAGTGACAAACCTGGAAAGTGACTCTGGTGGCTCTAGTTGCAGCAGAATCTCTTTTTAACATCGACTCCATCCCTTACAGTAGCCAGGAAGGCAGGAGGTGGAGAGAAACGTCAACAGGATGGTGTGTATGTGGTGGACGGGACCATAGACAGGCACCATGGCTGACCCATAGGCCTTGGACATGAGTAGGACTGTCACTTTGAACTGAGACACTTCACTGTCCCTGACTTTCAGCCTACAGGCTCCAGACTCAAAGTCATTGACTGAATTTAACCCAGATCACCATCTAAGAACTAGCTGCCATTGACAATGACACTGGGACTTGTTTCCTCTGCATATACTGGATTTTTGGAATCCAGTCTGTTTGGATGCTCACCTTCCTGGACCTGGAGGGAGGGGGGAGGAACTTGAACTTCCCACAGGGCAGGAAACCCTGACTGCTCTTAGGGATGGAGAGGAAGAAGGAGAGGGAGTGGGGGGAGTGGGAAGGTGTTGGGAGGAGGGGCGGAAATGGAAACTTTTATAAATTAATAAACTTTTATAAATTAAAAAAAAAGAACTAGCTGCAAAGGAACAAGGAAAGTAGGTCTGAGTAGTTCAACTTTCATAGAGAGAAACAGCCACTGCCTCCTACCAGACAACATGCACTAAAGAAGGAAGTGGAAATGTAGGAGAAACAAGGCCAAAGGCCTCTCAGGGGAGAGCCAGTCTGCTCATCCAGGAAGTAAGGTTAGATGCAGAAGCAAGCTCGTGTGTGTGTGTGTGTGTGTGTGTGTGTGTGTGTGTGTGTGTGTGTGTAGATCAAAACTATTTAGAAAGAGTTGGTGGCTTCCAGGCTGACTCTAGAACTTCCCAAGGAACCATAAAGGCGTTCAGATCAGATGTTACCACAGGCTGCAGATGGGAGAATAGGGATTTGTGGCTCACAGTCCAGGGCCTTTTTTTTTTTTAAGAGATGAAATTTTTCTGGAATTAGTGGTTACGGTTACTTAACTTTATGACTCTATTAAACTCTATTAAAAGAACTGTGCAGTATACCTTAAAACATGCATCTCATGATACATTATTCTCAATTTGTTTTTAAGGAAGGGTTTATTTTGGCTCCTTGTTTGAGAGACCATTCCATCATGATGGAATGGCAACATCAGGCATGGCAACAGGAGCCTGAGGCAGCTGGTCACACTGGGTCTGCAGCCCAAGAACCAGAGAAACAGAGAGAGAGAGAGAGAGAGAGAGAGAGAGAGAGAGAGAGAGAGAGATGAGTGTTGGCGTTCAACTCAATTTATCCTTCTCATTTATCCAGAATCCCAGCCTGTGCAATGTGTCACCCACATTCATCATGGGTCTTCTCAATTAACTCAATCTAGACACACCTAGAGGTTCGTGTCCCAGGTGACTCTAGATCCTGATAAGTCAGAACTATGTTTCAACAAGAAAGAAAAAAGGTAAGCGATCCCAGAGGGAGATTCCCAGTCCTGAAGTCTGCAGGAGAAAATGGGGGGTGTCTTTTGTCATCAAGTAGTGTGATGAACATTGGGGTGTAGCCTCCAGGGTCAGGACACACACCCCACCACTGCCCTGTAATCTTAACACAATTTGATAGATATGTGCTGGGGGGAGGATGAAACCCAGTGAACCACAACCTGCCAGTGACGCCAAGCCTCCCACTCGCTTTAAGACTCCCCATCTCTGTCCTCATTGGGCCACAGCGAAGACAAATGTTCCTGCTACTTCAGGGAAGTTGGAACCATGGAGTTAGTGGTCTTCCCCTTAACTATACCCTTTCAAACAGACTGAACTTCTTTGCGGGCGACAGGAGGCACAGGCAGGGAGCACAGAGCCGGGGAGCAATTGAGAACGTGGACTATCCTACAAAGAGGAACCCCTGTGCACCCCACCCCTGCTTCTGTTTATTTGGTTTCGCTTTTCTTTTCTCTTGTTGTTTGTGTATGGAGGTGGTAGAGAGGGAGAGGTGGAGGACGGGGGGGGGGGGGGGGGGGGGGAGACAGAGAAAGAGAGGAGAGAGAGAGGTATGCATAAGGTATGTGTGTGAACTTAGCCCAGATCGCTATAACACACACACACACACACACACACACACACACACACACACACCAAGTTGTATACCTGTGCACACAAGTAGGGGTGACCCAGAGGAGGATGTCAAGTGCCCTGTGCCCTGCTCTATTACTCTCCGTCTTGAAATAGGATCTCTCACCAACATGGAGCTAAGCTGGCAGCCACCAATTCCAGCAATCTTCCCGTCTCTGTGTCAACCAGCATGGTGCTTAGGATTACCGCAATGCCCAGCTTGTTGTGTGATTCCCAGGTTTCGAACTGACACCTTAAGCTTGGGCAGCAAGTGTTCTTCCCCGGTAAGTTAAGCCCCATCCATCTCCCCAATCCCCTGGCTCTGACTCAACTCCCTTTCACAAACAAGGAAAGGGACACATGAAAGAACCATGATTGGCAGGTAGGCAGAGTGACTTCCTAACCCTTGATCTTCACCACCTCCAGGCTCCATAATTATCCCTAGGGAGCAGCAGGGAGCAGCTGAGGCGGTTGCGGGTGGGATAGAGAAAGCGCAGGTCACAGGAAAGAGGGGGTAACTACAGAAGGGACCAAGGGACTTTTTGATTAGCACATACTAGCGGTATCAAATCATGGCTGCATTGTGACAAGTGACTTTTAAGGACGAGGGCAATTCACTTCTAATTTTTACTTTTGGGAAATTGCCCTCTCAAGCATTTAGCCAGCACGGTTGTATAAACAAAGGGCTTGAGTATGTAAGATTGTTACTACTTTTTCTTTTTTTGGCAGAAGGCAGTTGACAGGCTGATAAAAGAAGGGAAGTTTTCTATTTGGAGTCACGCTGGCAGGAATGAAAGCACAGAGCTCAGATTGGGAGAGGGGGCCTTCCTTACAGAGGTCAGCTCTAAATGTGACATTGAGGTTGAAAGTCCTCTTGCGGGAGCTGGGGAGATGATGACTCGGTTAAAAATGCTTACTGTGTAAACACGGGGACCTGTTTGGACCTGAGTACAGACCCCAGCACCCATGTAAAAAGCCATGTGTGGTGGCCTGCACCTGCAGTCCCAGAGCTGGGAAGGTGAGCATAAAAGCATGGGCTTCAGTGGGCGAGTCTCGTCAAACCGGTAAGTTCCAGGCTCAGTGAAAACCTTGTCTTGAAAGTTAAAGTGGACATACCCAGTGTCTTCCTCTGACTACCACATGTGCACATACGAACACCCACTCCCCATACCCATACAGATAGATAGATAGATAGATAGATAGATAGATAGATAGATAGATAGATAGATATAGGATGGAGATAGATAGATAGATAGATAGATAGATAGATAGATAGATAGATAGATAGATAGATAGAGGATGGAGATAGATAGATAGAGAGAGAGAGAGATAGATGATAGATAGATAGGATGGAGATAGATAGATAGATAGATAGATAGATAGATAGATAGATAGAGGATGGAGATAGATAGATAGATAGATAGATAGAGAGAGAGAGAGAGAGATAGATGATAGATAGATAGATAGATAGAGAGAGAGAGAGAGAGATAGAGAGATAGATAGATAGATAGATGATAGATAGATAGATAGATAGATAGATAGATAGATAGATAGGATGGATATAGATAGATAGATAGATAGATAGATAGATGATAGATGATAGATAGAGATAGGATGGATATAGATAGATAGATAGATAGATAGATAGATAGATAGATAGATAGATAGTGATAGAAGAGATAAAGAGATGGGGGCAAATGCTGTCTTAGCAGGTAAATATATACTTGTTCACAAACTTCACTGCCCAAATTTGATCCCTGAAAACCCACTCAGTAGAAGGAGACAAACAACTCCCACAAGTCATCCTCTTACTTCCAGACATGCGACACTAGCTCCAGGGTAAACCGATGCCCCTGACCTCCTTGGAATCCATTATCACTTGTTCATACCCACATACAGTCAAACACACACACACACACACACACACGCACACACACACACACAGAAACGCACATAATTTTAAAAATAATTCTTTTTTTTTAAATGACTTTTAAACTGGGCATGGTAATACACACCTGTGATCAGGAAACTGAGACAGGGGGTTAACTCTGAGTTTAAAACCAGACTGAGCTCCATAGTGAGGTCCCATCTCAAAGAATACCTCAGAGTTAGGGGAAGGTGACTTCAGATGTGAAATGCCCACAAGCGACCCCATAGGCTCCTGTGTTTGAGCATGAGTTCCCCAGCAGGGGGAGCTGTTTTAGAAGGTAATAGACCATCTAGTGGATGGGCCTGAGCTGGAGGAAGTAGACCACTGGAGGGGGTGGGCCTTAGGATGCCTATCACAGTCTCACTTCTGTCCTGACCTGTTTATTGACCCAATAAGATGTAAACAAGTAGCCACGGGCTCCCACCATTCCACCCCTGAGCAGCTATGAACTCTGCCCTAATGGATCAGATCTTCTCAACCCATGAGCCAAATAAATCTTTCCATGGCTTCTTTTTGGCACTTTGTTACAGCAATGAAAAAAGAAACACATCCAGCAGGGGCATAAAAATGAAGAAACTGACTTAGACTGTAAAACAAGGCATCAGTGGACTCAATACCAGTTCCAGAGAGCTACGTTGGCCCAATGCCATACCTCCCTCTCCCATGCTGTGTTTGGATTTGGAATGTCATCAAAGGTCACCGTTTGAAGGATTGGGGCACAGTCAGAAGGTCCTGGGAGTTTTAGGAAGTGGGCCCTAATGGGAGGAAGTTAGATCATTGGGGTGTGCCTTTGAGGGGAATGGTTGACTTACTCTCCCTCTCCCTTTCGTTCTCCCTCTTGCTTCCCACCCCTGGCCTGATCACCCCAAAGCGGGCATCTTTGCTTCCCACACGCTTGCCACCATGAGTTTCTGCCCTGCCACAAGTCAGAAACAAGGCCTGAAAGCCTTGAGTTATAAAAGCCCTGTCCCCTTATAAGTTGATTTTCTTGGTCACTTTGCCACACAACAACAGAAAGCTGACAGATATTGAGGCAGGTTATGGTGTTCTAGGGGACCAGGAAAGTGGAGACATGTCATAGAGACAACATGGGCAGCTCCTCTCTGTTCTTAGGGTGTCTTAGTTTCTTCTCCAGAGAGTAGGGTATGTTCTTCATCGGGGACCAAGAAAAGTCAGGCTGGTGACTGGCTGTCTGTGGTAGCAAGGGCTTGCATCAATGGTGGGGGAGAATTGTCTGTATTCCGTCAATCATGTTTTAAATAAACGCTGATTGGCCAGGCAGGAGGTGTAGGTGGGAAACCCAGACAGGAAGTGGAAATGATGCAAGGAGAGCAGGAGAATTCTGGGAAGGAGGAAGCTGATTCCTCCCACTCCTGCCCAGATCACTGAAGCAGTAGGATGTGAGCTGCCCCACTGAAAAAGGTACTGAGCCAAATGGCTAACACAGATTAGAAAAATGGGTTAATCAAGATGTGAGAGTTAGCCAGTAAGAAGCCTGACCTAATGGGCCAATCAGCTTTATAACTTATAGAGATTTCTGTGTGATTTTTCTCTGGGACTAAACAGCTGGGGGAGCTGGACAGGACATAACCCCCCCCCCCAACAAACAGGCCTCCTCATGTTACACATTGAGAAATTAACAGCCTTTTCTCAGAGGTTCCACTTCTGTCCTGTAGTCAGGGATGCCGGGATGGAAGTGAGGCCGGCCAAGCTGGGGTTGTTCTCTGAAGGTCACAGGAGTGACCTGAGGCAGTCAGCGCTCACTGGGAGTCACACATCCTTCTCATTCCCCTGAAACCCTCACCAGAGCGACTGAGGTCACAGCCAGACCCCTGAGGTCACAGCCAGCCTCCCACCACTGCAGCGCTGTGCCCCAGAAACAGGGTGGTGTATGGCAGAATGGAGGGAAGTGACTCGCGGCAAAGAACTCAGAATCAGAGGATGAGGGGGACAGAAGGGGATGGCAAGAGCCTCTCAGAGCAACCGCGCAGTCCCAGAAGTTGATACCACGATCTCGAGCCTTTGTAGACAAGTGACCCTCATCTTCATGCAGTGACTTAAGATTTTATTTCACCCTCCCTCGTGCCCCCTCCCTCCCTTCCTCCATCCCTCTATTTTTCCCTCTCTGGGGATAGGAGGAAGCTTGTTGAGGACAGGGACGAGGTTCCCAGAAGGAACTAGTGTGACCAGAGCCAAGAGACCTGGTGAGTGAGGGAGGATGGGTAAATGGGCTAGGCTGGAACTGCTGGGCAGGAGCAGGGGCTCTCAGGTTCATTGTCTTGGCCAGCAAGAGCAGCTTCATCATTTACCCTGAGATCAAAGAGAAAGCGCGGAGGGCATTAAGCAAGAACTGTCTTGCCTACATCCCCGCCCATGCCGCAGGCTGCAGGTGGAATGCCTGCATAAGGGGTTCACGGGTTCAGGTTAGCCAAGCTGGTCAGGAAATCTGGGAGGGAGGGAGGTCAGGAACGGGGATCTTGGTATTAGTGGTTAAGAAAGGTGGCCCCATGCCCAGGATAAAGTGGCTTGTCTGGCATCACACAGCAGTGAGTTCAGTCTCAGTTCAACTGTCTCAAGTCTGTGTGCTGCTACACCGCAGCTCTGTCTACAGGCCTGTACTCAGGCAATGTGGGGAGGGGTGGCAGGGGGTGGCGGGGGGTGGATACTAGAATTTTCCAAGGAAGGGAGGAGGGTGGGAAGAAAGAAGGGGAGAAGGAGGAAGAGAATGAGGGAGAAGAGGAGGAAGGGGAGCAGGAAAAAGAGGAACAGGGAGAGACTAAGAGGAGAGTGAAGCAGGACACTGCGCATAAGGCCCTCAGCACTCTGCTGACATGAATGGTCACTGGGTGGCCTTAGGGACCATCTATGTTCCCACATGCAGATACTCATTGATTGGGCCACCTAGTCAGAGTTGAATTTCAATAGCAGAATTATTTGCTAGGTCCTCTTGCCCGACTCTGCCTTCAAAAGCCTCCCCCTCTATCTGACATTCCCAACAATGATTTTATTTGGTTTCCTGGCTCAATCTTCTCTCTAGACCTTTGACCCCAAGTTAGTATCTCCAATCCTGATCTTCGCCCTAACTCTAGAATTGTCCATCTGCCTGCTTCCTGGACCCCTTTGGCTGTCTTGGGGGCATTTCAAAGTGAACATAACCACCTCACCTTCTTCCCACATGCTCACCGCAAGCCTACATTCTCCATCTCACTCCTCTCAATTCAAGGCCCTTCCTCTGACCCTGCACGGTCTCCCACCAGCTATATCTTCTGTAGTCAGGAATAGAGAAGTGATGAATAATGGCCACCAGTCACCTGCTGTTGGATCTTGGTCTGTGACTCCCAGGAGTGTGCACTTGTCAATCAATGGGACACTGCAGATGAGATAAAGATGGGGAAGCTGGGACAGGGTATCGTCCTAGTCATCTAGATAGTGCCATGGGACAGAGGACTGTGGCAGAGGCAGGAGAGAGAGAGAGAGAGGGAGGGAGGGAGGGAGGGGAGGGGAGGAAGGGAGGGAGGGAGGGAGGGAGGGAGGGAGGGAGGGAGGGAGGGAGGAAGACTATAAGTCAACAGATACAAATGACACCAGAACTTGGGGAAGTAAGGAAACGAGCGCTCCCCCATCCCAGCCTCCTGAAGGAACACTACCCTTCTTTGGTTTCGCCCCGCACGCCCAAGATCCTTGTTAGACTTCTAGCCTACAACCCATAGGCTACAGTATATATGTGCCATATATGTGTCTTTAGAGCCACAGAACGTGTAAGCTGTGACTGTAGGGGCAGAAATCCAGTGGCTCTCTCATTGCCTTTGCCTCTCACACAGTCTGTGCTCTCCGCAGGGTGCCTCTTAGTCCTGGGATCCTGTCTCCGTTCAGCAGACAACATGACCCTCATAAAGTGTTATAACACATCACGTGGCTTTGGCATGTAAAACCTCCCAGTCACACCCACTTCCTTGGAGTAACACCATAATCTGAAAAGACCTTCAGTTCAGGTCTGCACACATCCCTTCTGGGCTCTTCTCCTCTGGGCTCCCATGGGTGCCTTTGTGCTCCTTAAGGAATTCAGGCCTGCTGACACCTTCAGGTGTCCTTCCTGCTGTTTCTTTTTCTGGAACTCTGCTGCCATTGGCCACTGAGCACTCAACCTGAGCTCCCATACCCGGCCCCATCTCAAATTAAAGAAGTTCCATTTTCCTTGGTAGATCTTGCCCAGGTCCCTCTTGGATTCCTAGCCTTTATCAGTAACTTAGAGGATTTTTTTCAGTTTTGTTTTCCTTCAAGTGGCGGTTGATGGGAAGGGTGTTTGTGGGCTCCATAGGATCTGCTGACTCTTACTCTGTGCCAGACTGTATTGGTGGTTTAGGCTCTAGTAGCGCTTGGTATTTTACCTGTTTTTCTCTTGGATGGATGGATGGATGGATGGATGGATGAATAGATGGATGGATGGATGGATGGATGGATGAATAGATGGATGGATGGATGGATGGATGGGTGGGTGGATGGATGGGTGGGTGGGTGGGTGGGTGGGTGGGTGGATGGATGGATGGATGGATGGATGGGTGGATGGGTGGATGGATGGATGGGTGGGTGGGTGGATGGGTGGATGGGTGGATGGATGGATGTATGGATGGATGGATGGATGGATGGATGGATGGGTGGATGGACGGACAATGTGGTGCCTGGCCCGGTCAGTGGTCCATAATGACTGTTTATTTAATATCCCCCGTATCGGGGCCATCACAGCATTCTGTCTGAGAAAACATATGGTCCACAAACAAAGTTCTGCACATGTGTACAGCGTCCTCATTAATTTCATTAGCTACTCTCTAGGGGTGGGAGAGTCAGCTAGGGTTTCTCTGGTGCTCAGCACCCTCCAGATGTCACACTGGAAGCCCCTGGGATGCATACAGGAAGTCGAGTTGCCAGAGTCAGGTCTTATGGCCAGACATCCTGATTAAACTATCTCTTCATCTATGTGAATTATTCCATTCCAAGCACAAACCAGACAGGCAGCAAGTGCCCACTTCTCTGTGCAGGGACACACATGCATGCGGACACATGCATGTGCACATACACACACACACACACACATTAACACCCCACACACACAGCCCCACACCCCAGAGTACTGCATGGCAGCTAAGCCCATGAGGAAGGGAGCTCTAGAGGGTGGCTTTACAGGCAACTCCCAGGATGCCGTCTAGAGCAACCCTACCTTCATTAATACGCCACTCAGCCAAGCCCACTCTTTGTATCGGGATGAATATAAATACACACCAACAGGAACCTTGAACAAAATGACCCCTGGAGGAAACCCGATCCTCAGGCAATTACAGCACGTCTGTTCAGATAATTGCCAGCTGAAGCTGTGAAGAGCTGGGTGCCAGTCGGCCACCCTGGCAGACAGCGGTCCTGCCACCCTGAAGGCCTCCCAGGCTTTGCTGCTTAGGGAAGGAGCAGCGATGGCACATAGCCTGTGTACCATTCACGGTGTGTCTAAGAGTGAGTTTTCGACGGGGACCACTCAATCCATCCTGTGGCAGTGGTAGGGACGGGGTAGGGTGTTTGGCAATTCCACAGACATTGGCATTTAGTGGGAAGGAGCCAGGGAGGCTGGTAACTCCTGAAACACCCAGCACAGAGAACCTGCCAGGCACAAAGCATGGACAGAGTTATGGTTCCAAGAGCTCAGAACCCTGTGGGGATCTCTAGATCCTACAGGAATGTGGAAGGATGGAGAATCCTAGGCTTTGACTTCCTGTAAACCTGAATTCAATATCCCGCTCTGCTATTTTTACCTGCCACAAAACCTGGAGCATGATAGTGAACGTCCAAGAGCCTTGATTTTCTCATCTGGGCTCCCAGTGTGGTCAGTGAGGACAGATATGAAACTGTGTGTGAGCTGTTTTACATGGGTCTAGCATTTCCAGGGTCTCAAGGACACCAGCAATGGATCTATGACTGTGGTCTCTGCTTCTCAGTTCAAAACTCAGGAGCTGATTTCAACAAGGAAGCAGGACAGGTTAGAAGGAAAGGAGAGAAACCAGGACCTAGGATGGAGGGAGAGGAAGGGACGTGGATGAGAGGGGTGAGGAGGTGCTTATTCCTGTGACCGCCAGACCTTGGCATGTAGCTCTCTTGTTTGGGAAAAGCTTTGCATGATTCGTTTACGGGGAAAACCCATGACTCTGTCTGGCTCCAACAACCAAGCCTACAAACAACCCAAGGACTGTTCGCACTCTACAGACTGACAGTGGGGCCCCATAGACAAGGACAAAATCCTCACTGCTCACCAAACATGGAAAGGTCGGGTTTGTGCCTAGGCTTTGTCTCTTTGGTGCGAGAAGGTACTCGCACAAGAGAAACTTGGACACCATAGCAGCCACAAAGTCTACAATCTGTCCTGCCTGCAAAGACGTGCTGGGACATTGATGGTGCGGTACTTGTGGTAGTGGCCAGCCAATGTCTGATATAACACGAGGCCCAGGTCATAAGAGGGAGCCTATGCTCTACACTGCCTGGATGGTCAGGAACCAGAGACTGGATAACCTAAGGACCCAAAGTAGACCCAAACACAACTGGATAATAATAATAATAATAATAATAATAATAATAATAATAATAATAATAAATCAATGAAATGATTCCTAATAATATTCTGTTATACTCATAAGTCAGTGCCTTGTCAAGTCATCATCAGAGAGGCTTCCTCCTGAAGCAGATAGGCGTGGGTGCAGAGACTCACAGTCAGACATTATGCAGAGAGAGTGTCTAAAGTAGAGGTCTCCATCAGGTCCCTCCCCGTGGAATCAGGGAACCCCAAGGAAGAAGGGGAGGAAAGATTGTAGGAGTCAGAGGTGATGGAGGGTACCAAGTGAACATGGCCCACTGAGTCAACTGAGAGCGAACTCTATGAACTCACAGAGACTGACATGGCAAGTACAGGGCACTTCTGATGCAGTTTGCTTAATATCCCCTAAAGTCATAGGACACCCATATCATATTTGGAGGACTGAGGCCTAGGGATGATTTTTATTATGTCTGCCCTGTTTGCCCACAGATGCATATCTGAGAAATGGCTGCACTCTACTACGGAGATCTTCAACTACCTCACCACTGCTCAGCAGACCACTAAGAGTGGTGTGCAGCCGGGAGTGTCTCCCTCTGTCCCCCTTCCATAACTACAGGTTTTTGCTCTTCTTCTTGTTGTTGCTTTGATTTGTTTTTTGTTTGTTTGTTTTGGCTACCATGATCATAGACCCCCAAGCCCAGACAAGTCTCCTGTCCTAATGTACATATAGAACATACTCAATAGTGTAGGCAGAGTTTTTCGTCAGGATTGCCAGCTCCCAAATAATCATACAGAGACTTGTGAATTATAAATGCTCAGTCAATAGCTTGGGCTTATTACTAACTAGCTCTTACATCTTAGATTAACCTATATTTCTTATCTAGACTTTACCACATGGTGAGACCTTCTTTCAGCTTGGCATATTCATCTTGCTTCTCTCTGCAACTCCTGAGAACGCCACCCTCTTCTCCCTATACTCTCTTTTTGTCTGCAAGTCCTACCTAAACTTTTCCTACCTAGCTATTGGCCAGTCAGCTCTTTATTAACCAATACTCACAGTGTTCAAAAGATTATTCCATAGCACAGTTGTGCACAATGAAACTGGCCATTAGCAGCCTCTAGAACAGCCCTGAATAACAGAACTTCCTGATGATAGAAACGTTCTGTATTGTGAATGTAGTGATGATTGTAATAATCGGATTAAAATGATGGTGACAGCAATGACGGCAGCGATATGAGGACAAAAGCAGTATATATATGAGCCTACATTTGAACTCTCTCTAGATCCAAAACCATAGCCCATCACATGTTAGTGAGACCATGGGCAAGCGACTCAGCCTTCTGACCATCAGACTTCTCTTTTCAAAATTAAGTACTGGAAGCATCTCTCTTAAGGCAGCCGGGAGTGTCAATAAAACACGCAACAGGCATAGCACGCTCGCGTTCTGAAAGGACTGTATAAATACTAGCTAGCTTTCAGCCTCTACTTTCTACTAGTTAATCAGGCAAGCTTGCCAAGCTCATGCCTCACATGCTCTTGGATACGCTGCATGCTGACACTAGTCTCTGCCCTTTTGGATACACCAGAAGCCTAAGGTTTCGCCTCAAGGAGGTGACCACGTCCTGGAAGCCAGGGGCAGTGCTGTGACCTGAATCCTGTCATCCAAGTGTCACATCTTTGCCCTTGCCTCCCTTGCCTCATTAGCCATAAGTCGGAGGCAAGGCCTCCAACATGGCCGGAGAGAATATTTTGGTCTGTCACACAACTCAGACAGGCCATTTCTCTCCTCGGAGTCCCCAGTGCCTCTCCATAAATTAGGAACATTTCTGTCCCTAGATCACTATAACAATTGCATGGGATAGTGTGGGCCAGGAAATGCATGCCCTTGGGAATCCTGATATGATGCTGGTACACAGTGGACTCTCACTGTTCGCTTACATCCGGCTGGCAGGCAGTCGTGCAGCACCGGCCTGGCACAACCTAGTACCAGAATTCAGTAACTACTTCCCACATGACATTTTCTCTGTTCTGTCACCCCTCAATGACATATGGCTCAAATCTCGAATGTCTTTACCTGGGTGGGACTGAGAAGTACATCGTCTCCTCAATGTGACTTTTTGGCTGCTCAACAGGGTCCCCATAAGGTCAGAGGAAACTGGGAGCTGTGTCTTCAGGGTTGCCCCACACTCTGCTGTAGGCTCTCCCCAGGTAGAGGCACACCCCACCCTTCATGATCACCCAGGTGAGGACAGGGCCAGAAAATCCGCCGAGAAATCCAGAATTAATTGGTGGATCACCTAGAGTGGGAGGTGCAAGGGGAAGGATCGGGTATTTATAACCCTGGCGCCGATGCTGGGGCCCTCAGGAACCTAAGAGGGCAGCAGCTTTCCTGCCCTGCAGGGAAGCCAAGAGAAAAACACCAACATGCTTCAGCCTTGGGCTGGAGTCAAAAGCCAGGCAGGGTGCGTCCAAGTGCTGGCTAAATTTAGAGCATTCAGCCAAACTAGTTCTCCGGTTCACCCTGCAGGCATCTCTCCTCTTGGCTACACTTGGGGCATTTCTTGAGAGCCAGGGACACAATGAAGCCCAGACCCAAGCCTGCTTTGTCTCTGTTTTGATTCTCATCCCATCCTAGGGGTCCCTCTCATATCTGAGACAGTATGTGCAGTGGAAACAAGCCTGATGCTCAAACGTTGACCCTGCCTGTGGACTCTCACCAACCTACAACCTCACGTTATTATCTTAAGCTTTCCACATATGGATCAATTCATCTATAGAATATGGAAGAAACTTCATCTCATCATCTCTTCGAAAGATGCTTATGAGACTCGGTTCCCGCCCACTCCGCGTTTGAAGGGGAAATTTGGAATTCAGAAAAATGCCACAGCAAGATATGACTCTGCTATGGTTCCCCAACTCATGTACGCCAAACAGGAATGGAAACACGAAACTGCAGGTGTCAACACCGAGTCTTTCCTTTCGTTTCTCTGTGTACAACATACTGCTTTCGGTACTAGCTTTGTGTCCCCAGGTCCTACATTAATCTTCGGATTAAAAAGTGTCCAGGATATTATAAGCAAAAGTCTTTTCTCTGTCTCTGAGTCTAAACATTTCTATTCTCCTCCAAAGCATGTGTGAAAACCTAACCAGAAAGTCTTAGGAGGTAAGGCTTTGGGGGAGGTAATGATGGCATGGAGGCAGATCTCCAAGTCACCCCCAGAGAACTCCCTCAGCCCTTCTGCTGTGAAGATCCTGAGCCATCCACCAGAAGGTAGTTGGGCAATAAATACCAAATCTGTCTACCATTGTGAACTTTCCAGCTTCCAGAATTATGAGGGGAAAAAAATGAGCATTGGTGATGTGCAGATTACCAAGTTTGTGATATTTGGTCAGGTTAGTAAGACAGACTCAGACCCTCGTGTCCAGCCAGTTCTCCGGTTCACCCTGCAGTCATCTCTCCTCCTGGCCAGACTTAGGGCTCTCCTTGAGAACCAGGAGCACTGAACCCCTGCCATTATCACCAAACCATCTTCCAGAGACCCTGCCTCGAAATACAAAGTGAGGCACGCTCCGGGAAAATGTCTGTTATTGATCCCTGGCCTCTAGATACATGGGTGCATACTATTGGTACATACATGCACTTTAACACACATAAGTTCATGCACCCATGTGAACATGTACATACCCCACACACATACCCACGCACACATAAACACTCATCCCCACAGTCTACCCCTGCCAAGAAATACAACACCACCATCTCAACACCAACGCTCTGACAAGTCAGAGAGGTTGCTTTATGCCTTTACTTGAAGCCACAGAAGGCATTGTGCACACACTCAAGAATACATACTGTTCCAGCTACCTTTCTGTTGCTATGACAAGCTCCAGGACCAAAAACAGCCTGGAGCGGGGAGGAAAGGACTCAGTGCACCATCGGAGGAAACTAAGACAATAAACTCTGACCTAGACCAGTTCACCACTCCTTAGGCAACCTGGAGGTCCCCTGCTCCCGGGAGGTCACCATATTGATGCTGAACATAGTGGGGACACGCAATCTGCATAGCATACGACAGCCCAGAACTCCTGGACTCAAGTGATCCTCTTGTCTCAGTCTCCTGAGTAGCTGGGACTACAGGCATGTGCCACCTCACCCGGCGAAGGCAATAAACTCAAGGCAGGAACCTGGAGGCCAGAACTGAAGCAGAGACCATGGAGGAATGCTGCCTCTTGACTTGCTTCCCCTGGCTTGCTCATCTGTCGTTCTTACACAGTTCAGAATTACCCGCCCAGATATGGCCTGCCCACAGTGAGCTGGGTCCTCCCACATCAATCAGCAATGAAGAAAATGCCCCACAGGCACGGGCCAGACTGATGGAGGCAATTCCTCACTTATGATTCGTTATCCCCAGCAATGTCTAGGTTTCTGTCAAATCAACAAAAACTAACTATGACACGGCCATCTTAGGTGCTCCATGGAACCTTCCCCAGTGTGTGTGTGTGTGTGTGTGTGTGTGTGTGTGTGTGTGTGTGTGTTCTCCAAGTGATTTTCAGTGCCACTTCCTTTGGTTTCAGCAAACACCTTCTAGGGAAAAGCAGGTCAATATATCCATTAGTGCCCCTGCCTGCAGTCTCAGTGCACAAACTCAGCATACCCAGGAGCATTCTCTGTCCCATGCTAACTTTGCGAGAAGGCCCATCATTGCTTTGAGCTGAGCGTGGCCAGGGATATGTCAGTCATCTTCCCTCCTTGAACTATGACATTAAACTGGGCATGCTCAGCACATGCATCTTAACCAAGCGTGATCAGGAATCACTGGCCCACAGAGTGCTTTTCTATATGAGTATGTGGACTATTGATAAAAATCCCTGCTCTCTTTGCTCAAGAAAGGCAGTGCCCTGGGGTAGCTCCTGTGCTGCCCTGACCAGCTAGAGGTAAAGCCTTTTGTCTTCTGACAGTTTATTGACTAGATGGGGAAGGAAGGCGAGCACAGAGAAGAAGCCATCGTATCACCGGCACACTTAGGGACAAGATGGTCTGCTCAGTGTCTCCCAGGCATCCCAGCAGAGTCAATGCGCAGGGCTACACTTTTGAACCCTCTGTCTAAGCACTACTGTCATTCACTGGTCAACATTCAATCCACGGGATGTCGGCTTCTGCTACCTGCTTGAAGCCATCCAACAAGCATGGACAGCGAGTAGATCATACAGTGCCTTGGACCCACAGTCAAAAGGAAACTCCCAGAGAGAAGAAGGCAGACCACATAGTCTCAAGGCAGGGAGAGGGCTGTCTCGGCCAGTGTGGTTTTCAGCAGCCTCAGACAGCAACAGCCTGGTTGCAAAGTAGAGCGACAACACAGGATATTACTAAGGAATGCCCAGGTCAGAAAGCAAAGCCGGTTCTCAGACCCAGAGAGTCATGAGTGGGTCTAGTGCAATGGATATGAAGGCACAGCCAGGTTCAAATAAACAGGTTTGAAGGCCAGTCCTGCTGCACAGACAAGAGTGGGTTCAGGGCCTCCCAATACATGGTATGTGCACCATGGAGGCGGTTGAGAATATTTCGCGTCAGTTACAGGAGAATTATAATAGCTGTGCTTTCAAAATTATATATGTATGCATTGCATAGATATTTAGATACACTTTACATAATGTGAATTTTTTACATGATAAATAGCCAGTATGGAAACAAACATGGGGAAAGAGTTGAGTAGCAAAGGCAGGAGTGAGATGGGGAGGAAATCAGGATAACGTTTAGGAAACGGACTCCAGATATAGCTCAGTGGGTGAAGCGTTTGCTCTGCATCCTAGCTTGCTGTGGTCAAAGCCACAACTGGAATCACCCAGTGAAGTGTCTTAGTCACCATCCTACTACTGCAAGGAGACACCATGGCCACGGCAACTCTAATATAAGAAAAGCATTCACTGAGGGCTTGTTTACGGTTCCATACACTTAGCCCATTATTAGCATGGCAGAGAGCACAGTGGCACATATGGTCCTGGAGCAGTTGCTGAGTGCTACATCTATATGAGAGAGAGAGAGAGAGAGAGAGAGAGAGAGAGAGAGAGAGAGAGAGGCTAACTGAGCTTGGCACAGGCTTTTGAAATCTCAAAGTCCACCCCTTGTGACACACTCCCTCCAACAAGGTCATACCTACTCCATTAGAATCACACCTGCCAATTCTTTCAAATGGTCCCACTCCCTGGCGATGAAGCATCCAAATATATGGACCTATTCTTATCCAAACCACCATACACCATCCCTGGCCCCAATAGGCTTATAGTCACATCATAATACAAAATATGCATTCAGTCCAACGTCAATAGTCCAGTTAGTCTACCTTCAGTCTATCACAGTCTCGACACTGTTCAAGTCCAAAGTTCGGGCGCAGAAGAGTCTGAGACCCAAGGCACTCTCTCAAGTGCAAACCTCTATAAAATCAAGATCACACACTTCCAACATACAACAGCACATAATATATTATCATTCCAGAAGGGAGGTAAGGGTGGTATAGTGAGGAAACACGAGTAAAGCAAGACTGAAAACCAGCAGGCAAACTCCAAATTCTGCATCTCCACGTCTGACGTCAAAGCACTCTTGAGTTTTCCATGTCCCTTCAGCCTTATTGCCCACAACACAGTCTCTCTGTTAGTCCGGCCCCTCACTTGGCCTGCAGTTTTCCTTGGCAGGTATCCCACAATTCTGGCACCTCCAACCTCTTGGGGTTTCCAAGGCAATGCAGGCTTCACCTTCCCAGCCTCACATAATGGTCTCTTGAGTCCTCTCTGCAGGGGCTCCCCTGCCACACACCTGGCCTCAGTGGCTTTCCTTTGCTGGGGAATACAAGGATACAACCCTTTTCTTGTACCCTTGATTCTAAAGCCAGAGCCATGTGGCTGAGGTTGACAAGGTCTCCTGCTTGATGGGACTGGAACTTGACCCCCTTCTTCAAATACATTTTTTTCTAAAAAAAAAAAAAATCAGCTTCCTGTGTTCAATGGCTTCCTTCAATGCTTAAGTTTGTCTTTAATTCCTTTTCACAAGTTTGAAGCTTTATTTCATTTAGCATCAAGTTTTTCTTTAGACTTTTTAAAAACTATCTGTGAGCAGTGAACTTAGCTCCACTATACTTTCTGGTGCTCTTTTTCTCCTCAAACTACACAACCTAGAACCAGCTGTCCAAGGGTGTCACTTCCCACAGAGGGCTGGTCCCTTCCACATCCGTTATTAATTTTTCATAAATGTCCAACAGACATGCTCACTGACCAGTCTGCTGTAGGCTGTTCCTCCTCTGAGGTTCTCACTTCTCAAGCGACTCTTTTGTCAAGTTAGGTAAAAGATGACCCAGCTTACCTTAAAAACCTAAGAGCTGAGTTTGATCCCCAGTGACCAAGAAAAGTTAAAACAATAAAACGATGCTCAGCTAGGGAGATGGCTCACTGATAAAGAACAAGGACCTGATTTTGATCCTCTGTAAGCATCCGTGTAAAAGTCAAGCCTCGTGGTACATACCTGTAACCCCAGTGCTTGGAGAAAGAAACCAGCGAGGTCTCTGAACTTTTCAGGGCAGTCAGTCTAAGCCCTCGCCTGAGGATAAGGTTGTGGGAAACCAAACAGGAAATGAAAACCAGAGGTGCTGGAGCTTTCTCTGCACAGGCTTCAACAGCAGCTTAGTCTTAGTGGGGGCCAGCATGGCAAACCATGAAGGCAGCCTGGCCACGCAGCACGGCCAAGATGGCAGTGGGCAGATGAGATGCCCATGCAAGAAACAACTTGGGCTGCCTGGCCCCCAGCGGAGTGAGTCAGCAACACTGGTTACTCACCAAGAAATTGCACGTGTCTGGAAATTTGGTGACATCCGCAGTTTCGGTCTTAATCAGGCAGGCTCTAGTACTTTCTTGCCTGACACCGAGCTGTTTCTTAATTTTTTTTAAAACTGCCTATAGGGAGTGATATTGAAAAGGTCTCACCCTGGATCATGCTGCAGGCTCAACTTCAAATCTCCCGAGTTGCATATTTCTCTTGTGGTTTGGTGACTAGACACACACACTAGGATCAAATAGAAACTAAAAGCAAAACGAACAAAAGAAAGAACGACTGGGCCGGTAGCCAGGAAGGCATGGAGGTGAGCTGTAGCCAGGTAGAAGTTTCCCTCTCTTCAGTGCCAAGCCCTGCTGGGTGTGCACCAGGAACGACATGAGCAAATCAGTTCTCTGGGGTTCTCTAGTCTTGTCCTGAACAGTAGGGAGATACCAACCAGGAAGCACCTGGTGACTTCTCGGCTTGTCCTGGTCATGAGCATCATTGTGAGACAGCCACACTTAGGCTCTCAGCAGAGGTACTCCTCTCCAGCTTCTATTCCTTATGAATGAATCTCACACCAGGACCAACCAGATCACTACTTTCCTTTGAGTTCAAACGTCCAGTTCTAATGCCCTCTCTCTAACTGCCAACCCCCAGTCCCAACACCACTCAACCTCAGTGCCAACCCAGGATTGAAGCACTGCCCTTTGATCATCAATTTGGCACAGCCTGAGTCATCTGAGAGAGGAATTGCCTTGATCGGATTGGCCTGTAAGGGTGATATATTACCTAGATAATTGGTGTGGGAGGGCCCAGCCCACTGCAAGTGCCACCATTCCCCAGACAGGTGATCCAGGGAATGTCTACAGAACTAGCTAAGCATGAACTGGAAGAGGGAGCCAGAAGCTGAGTTCCTCCATAGTTTCTGCTTCAAGCTTCTGGTTGAGTTCCTGTGCTGTTGTCTCTCAACGATAGATTGTGATCTAGAAGTAAAAGTCAAAAGCCCTTTCCTCCTCTAAGTTTCATTTTTTTCTGTGTGTTTTATCACAGCGAACGAAAGGAATCCAAAACTGACACTAACCCGTGGGATATGAAAAACAGGGGTACATGACATCACATATTGGTAGAATTTAAAACACATCAAGAGTTATCCCTATAGAAAACCATGGGCATTCGTGAATAACACTAATCACACCAATACTTGATGTTATGGGGATGGGAAAGAATCTTGTCCTCTCAACTTGACCAAAACTTTGGATTTGTTCTAAGATAACAACAGAGTCTATGGCTTGAAGCTTTCTGGGCCAGAGAGATGAATCCTAGGGTTCAGTTTCAACCACTCTGGCCAGACTCAGAATCCTAGTCCCTGAAAAACTGCGGGAGAGGAGTTATTGTGCCAGTTTGGCTGAAAATGACCCCCATAAGCTCACAGGGAATGGCACTATTAGGAGATTTGACCTTGATGGAATAGGTATGACCTCTCTGATAGAAGTGTGTTTCTAGGGGTAAGCTTTGAGGTTCCAGAAGCTCAAGTCAGACCCAGTGTGGCTCACTCTCTCTCTTCCTGTTGCCTGCCAATCTGAATGCAGAACTCTCAACTCCTCCCCAACACCATGTCTGCCTGCATGACACCATGCTTTTTGTCATGATGACAATGGACGGAACCTCTGTTGTAAGCCAGCTCCCATTAAAGGACTTCCTTTATAAGAGTTGTCATAGTCATGGTGTCTCTTCACACCAATAGAAACCCAAAGATAGTTGTCATGAGATGGAACCCCTCGTTCGGAAGTTCTTCCTGGGGGCTCTAGTATGCTGCTGCAGAGGGAGAATAGCCATGCTGAGCATCCGCCCTCTGTCTTGTTCACCCTTCTAGCTGCTGCTGCTGCTGAGGTTTGTTCCCTTAGAAGAGGACTCACCACCAGCCCTGCAGGCCTCAGAATTTACCAGGTCTGCTGTGTCTGTCGACCAAGGCTCTGGTGCTTAATCGTCTTCCCTTGTTGTGATGAATGGGTATCCAAGTAAAACAGCTTGAGCCCCCATGCCATACATCATGCTTATAAAATTGATTTGAGTAAAGTGTACGTGGTAGTTTGAATAAAAATGACCCCCATAGGATCGTGTACTTCAGTGCTTAGGGGGTCGCACTATTTGTTGGATATGTGTGAGCTTGTTAGAGGAAGTGTGTCACTGGGGGGTGGGCTTTGAGGTTTCCAAAAGCCCAAGCCAGGCCCAGTAGTTCTCTGTGCTTTTGCTGACTGCAGATGTGGATGCAGACCTCTCGGCTCTTCTCCAGCACTGTGTCTGCTTGTGTGCTGCCACGTTTCCTGCCAAGACAATAAAATGTACTAAATTTCTGAAACGATAAGCAAGCCCCAATGAAATGGCTTCTTTTCTAAGAGGTGCTGTGCTCATAGTGTCTCTTCACAGCAACAGAACATTGGCGAAGACTGTGAGTGCAGAATTTGGAGAAGGAGGCACCATTTTGCAGAGAGAGAGAGAGAGAGAGAGAGAGAGAGAGAGAATGTATGTATGTATGTATTTGAAATTATTTAAAACTAAAGGTGGTGTTTTTACGTGGGAGTCCCCTCTGTACCCTATGAATATGTTTTATTACCATTGGTTAGTGAAGAAGCTGCTTGGGCCTATGGCAGGACAGGATAGAGTGAGGCGGAAAAACTAAATTTCTTGGTAGCGGCATTTTTTTTTTTCAGACAGGCTCTGCTTGCTGACCACAAGCAAAGGCAAGGTTCCTTTAAGAAATGGCTTCCTAGTTCATACTGGAGAGAGAGAGAGAGAGAGAGAGAGAGAGAGAGAGAGAGAGAGAGAGAGAGAGACTGAAGAAGGAGAAGAGGAAGAAGAGGAAGAAGGAAGGAAAGATAAACTAAACATGTACTTCCTGTCTGAATTTCACCTCTTTTTAAGCATTGCTTGTTACCACCAAAATGACTGGGAGATCAGCTAGCCCTTGGGTCTTTCTTTGCAAATGAGAGTGTAAACAAGTGTCTGCACAGGTGGCACCTGGGACACCAAACATACCACGAAGCCAGAACTCATGAGGTCCCCTGTCGCCTTGACACAATGTACTTACCATCTGTCCAGGCAAAGTCTGAGGATCCATGTCCCACAACAGAAGCACAGAGGCAAGCGCCAGGCTTCCCTCCTCTTTCCCAGCAGTCAGTGCTCTGTTAGTGGCACGTGTGTGTGTGTGTGTGTGTGTGCGCGCGCATGCGCACGCACATGTATCTCTGTATATACAGATCCCCAGCTATTTATTTTAACACTGCATAATTATTTCTAATGATTTGCTCCTTAATCTGAGAGGCTATTAAGTTACACCCCACACAAGTCGCCATCTGTCTGAGGGATTTCCCTGTGGTTTGGGTCTCCCGACACTCTTGAGTTACACCAACTTGGATGTCAGTCCCTGAAGACACAATTGCCAGAAACTCCCTGCCTCTCAGCTCTCCCCCAACCCTCATGTCCTCACTCCTCAGCCACTTCTCCATTGCTTTTATGAAAAGGAGAAAATAGTGAATGTCAGGGAGGTAAGACATGGGGGACACTTTCTATGAGTCAGACGTTTCTAAGCATCTTCCACAATGGCTCAAGGGAGCTTCACAGTTATTTGTAGTAGATATAGTAGGGTCTGGTCCTAGCTGCATCACCAGGAAGCTTGTGCCCATGATGCAGATTGCTGAAGTTAAATGACATATTCTAGATGGCGTTCCTTTTATTATGTATTTTTAATTAAACATAAGCACATGTGACTGTGTGTAGGTATGCATACATGAGCGCAGGTGCCTTGGAGGCCATCAGCTAGAGTTGGCGTTTAAGTGAGCCTCCCGATGTTGGTGTTGAGAATTGGACTTGGATCCTCCACAAGGGCAGTACAGGCTCATAACCTCTGAGTCATCTCTCCAGCCTCACTAGCAACATCACACAAAACCAAATTAGAGATCTTACAGGCAAGATTGTCTTATACCAAGAGATGCCCTTTCCAGTAAAACCCAAGACTCCAAAAGTATGGGCTTTGCGCTCTTAGCTGCTTGTCTTAGCCGTATCTCCCCACAGTTGCTGTAAATCAACAGCTCTGAGGATTGAAGCATCATTGATTTGTGTGTACATAGGCTCTTCTGCAAACCTGGTCCCAAGGGTCTCCCATCCCCACCCTTGAGCATACTGGCACTGACCCATTCAAGTCTTTAGACTGGGCCTCCTATACTCCGGGCTGTTGAACCCATGGTAACCTTTACTCCCTGTCCACTTGGTTCCTGGATTCTGGTTCTTGGATAACTGCTCCAGATCAGACTATTGGATCCTCACTTTTGGACTCGGCTCCGGGTCTAGTTTAGGAACATGCCTAGACCATCCTTACCCAGTGCCACTAGGAAGTGGTCTGGACAGTGGAGGGAAAAAAAAAATCAAATCTGTTTGGAACCTCAGCATCTGAAATATTCTGGACAGGATGCTTAATGGAGACTCTTAGGGAAGATACACCAGGGCACACACACTCACCAATGAAGGCATCCTGAGAAAGAGACTGAGATACAGATGAGACTGCATACAGATGAGGGAGACCTGGAGGCCCAAAAAATAAGGCAAGATGGTCCCAGCTGCACAGATAGGGAGCTTGTCTGGGGAACAGTGCTCAGAGGATGCAAGCAGAGACTTCTCTGGGAAGTCAGGAAGACTTTACCAATGTCCAGGCTTATTCCTGGGCTCTTCAAGCTGTGCCAAAGACCTTCACGTGGCCCACAAAAACACTTTTGCAAAGTTCCAAACTATGGGTCCCAACCCTGCCCCAGACACTTGCCAGCATAAATAATTAATTGTAAGTGTAGTGCCAAGTGTCCAAATACATGTGCATTTATATATGTGTGGTGTGTGTGTGTGCACACCTGTTTTTACCCACTATTTTGTTTTAAATAATCTAATATATGCATATATGTAAAGCTCACTTAATCTCCAACAAGTGACCATGTGCCAACAAGTGTTTTATATATAGATGAAATCTCATGTGTATATGCACATAGCTCATTTAAATAGATCTTACATAAATTTGCATAAATTTCATATACATAAGCCCTCACATACACACATATATATGTAAGTCACATTAAGTCATTACCTAGTGACTATACTAATAACGTATAAAATTGTATATAACGACATAAAACCAAATTTACATGTGGTATATAGATAAGATCTGAAATAAATACCTATATATAAAAACCTCATTAAATTATTAAATAGTAGCTAGATATTAGCAGCTGTTCCAAATATATTTGTAGTCATTTATGTGTGGCTCTCCTACCTAAATTGCATTTAATTGTTTAAAATGACTATATATCAACAGCTATTTCATATATTATAAAGTCTAGTTTCACATGTTAATGTCACATATATTTAAATACATTCATAACACAGACACAGATATGCATACCTGTGCATGCCTATGGGTATGTGCCTTTGGGTGTATGTGCGTGCATATGCATGTGCCTGTGTGTCTGTCTGTATTTCTGTCTCTTAACTTCCTAGCAGCTGCAGCAGCAGCAGCAGCAACAGCATTGCTGCCCTTAGGCTAAGCAGGACCACCTACCTGATGCCTGTGAGGCCAAGCTTAGCTGAGCTCCTGGCAACACCACTTAGGTCTACCTATAGCCCTGACCCCCTCCCAATTCCTAGAGCATTCCCTGTCTCATCAGGGTCTGTACTAGCTGAGCATTGCTTAAGCTCAGCCGACACCCCTGACCGTGAGCTCTTTCTATGACGCTGCAACCAACCTGTCCAAAACTCCATGGGGGGGGGCAGAAAGGCTGCCCCAACCCTCCTAGAGTTGTCCTTGCTTCTGCTCTTCCAGTCTGCTTTTGAAAGGGAGAAAATTTGTGAAACCACAAGTCAGTCCAGGCCAAGCCTTCCTGGGCTCATGACTCACTTGAAGGGAAAGTTCAAGTTCTCATTAATCTTCAAAGTCCTCCAAGGTGCCTCTCCTCAGAGACCTGCCCACACACAGAAATCACTGCCACAAGAGTCTGATGGATTATAGTTGTGTTCTGGCTGTGGTCTGTGTAGCCAGCATCTTTAGAAGAGGAGCTAAGAGGATTTCTCTAAGAACCACAGAACACCCAGACACACATAGACACACAGACGTATACACACACAGAGAGGGAGGGAGGGAGAGAAGTAGAGACAGAAAGAGACAGAGAGGGGGGAAGGAGGAAGAGGGAGGGATGGAGGGGAAGGGAGAGACAGAGAATAGATAACAAAGGGAAAGCCTTCCCTCTCATTTTGTGAAGGGATTAAACATCATCTCTAGAACTTGGAGGACACCCATTTGGAAAAGTTTGTAGCGGACAGACTCAATAAGGGGCTGATGAGAAATAGGGGGTTGATAAAAACAACCTGGCAATTCCAGGGGACTGTCCAGTCTAAAACCCCATAAAATTCCCTGAGAGAATAAGACATAAATATCTCTAAGGCTCAGAGACTAAAAACCCCTATCCAAGCACACTGCCACGTTAGCATATAAGACCTTTCCTGTTCTCCCCATCCAACTGGACAAGTCAGGGGCCAGTCAGTGACGGCAAGAGAAGTCTTGAATGAGCTGGGAACAATGCACTTAAAATGCATCATGGTTATCACTGATGACAACTGAGTGTGTGTTTGTGACTGGGAGAACTATTACCCACGAGACACAAAAGGGCTGAAACCCATCAGGATTTCATCAAGGACCAGAGGACTGACCCCTCATTAAGAAGACTTAAAGGAACCCCGAGTCAATAAAAGTTGCTTTCATAGAGGCAGAAGACAGAGCTCAGTCAGTAGACTGTTTGCTTTGCATACAGGACACCCTGGGTTCGATTCCCAGCACTACATAAGCAGGCGTGGTGGGGCAGGCCTATAATGTCAGCACTAGGGAGGTAGAAGGACAAGGTCATCCTTGCCTATACAGCATGTGTGAAGCCTGCCTGGGATACATGAGACCTTATCTCAAAAGAAGAGAGGGGCTTTTATACTTGTGACTCATCTCTGTTTATTTATATGCTGGTCAAATATTCTAGTTGCTATTTATGGCTATGGAGTCCCATTATTCTCTTGTCCTGTTAGGGCAAGCAGCTCTTTCCATAAAACACCATATCAAAGTGACCCAAGAGACAGGCTGAGTGGCCAAGGTTTCTGACAAAACTTCCACAAGGTCTCATTCCATCTTCCAGAGGAAACAGAGAAATCTGAAAGTGCAAGACTCTCCAGGTTTGGTCTTGACCTCTTCCATGTCTTAGATAGTTACAAGACTTGAGAGAAAAGAGGCACACACAGCAGCAGTGACTTAAGAACCCCAGACTGGCTGACCTACCCACACAGAAAGTTACTTCTCAGCTCCGAGTATGTTTATGACGCTGTAAGAATAGGCCTTCTCTAGCCCTGTGCTGACATTTCAGGACAGAGCAGAGGATTTCTTGCCTTTCTCACATCCCTAGACTCCAAGTTCCTTTAGAGAAGAGTTGAGCCATCTAGGTATCAAAGAACTCGTGTAGCTTCCCAGCCATGGTGGGGTGGGGGTGGGGGCTCTGTCTAGAGCACTGAAATGAAAAGCTGAATGAAAGATTAAAGAATGGCAGACAGGTAGACGGTAGAATGGATTGGAGGGCAAGTGGATGGATTGACAGACAGAAGAGTAGGTGAATGGACAGATAGACAGATGGAAGAGTAGATGCATGGATGGAAGGACAGATAGGGAGATAGGATGGATGGATGGATGGAAGAACAGGTAGATTGAAAGTGGAAGGATGGGTGGATGGATGAATGGCTGAACTACTGGGAGAGTGGGTGCATAGATGGATGAACAGATAGATGGTCTTATATAAACCCCTTTCCCGGAATTTATTAGCACAAAACCATTGAAGGCTTCTGATACAACTCTTTTCTGCACCCTTCCCCAGTGTGTGAGGCCATATTCTGAAGGTTCCTCCTCCGTTTGTCTTTCTGTGCTGTTATAGATAAAGCAACAAGATTATGGATATGCAAAGACTCTATCCATAGTGATAGACATCAATTTTGACCATGTAAGGCAGCTTGAACTATACAAGATTGATCTCTGTGGAGGTTTGCCTACTAAGGATAGGGGCCATAATATTATAGAGCATAGTGCACATGCCAAGGAAGGGATAAATGATGCATCCACTCCCTGAAAATCTGCCCCCTCCATTCTAAAGTCCTATGGCATCCAGCTGTTGCCCCTCTACCCAAGTGACGGCCTCGAAACACTAGAAACTTCAGGTCATACCTGGATGGAGATGTCAGTCTGCCAGGAACCTTGGAACAACCTCCAAGGCTCCAGAAACTTCTCGATTCTGAAACCACATAACCAATTTGTGACCTTTAAGATGGATCACCAAAGGGGTAGGGGTGGGTGGGAGGGACACAGACAAATGGAGACGAAGTTTCAATCTTTTTATTCAAAGCAGCTTCTCACGATGTATAAATACTGCATATTAGCACACATGAAAAATACAACTTCTAAGGCACCCAGAAATAGGTTCATATACGTTACAGGACCATTCACAAAGAGTGGACGATTTGCTCCAGACAGTCAGCATTTGATAAATCAGAAGGTTATTACCCTCAGTACTGCACCCAGTTTGGGGAAAATATTTACAATGTGGAGAATGGGCCAGCTATACCTGCATATAACTCTATGAAGGACTCATACTTACAAGTATCCAAAACTAAGGACTCTCCAGTGAAAATCTGGCAAAAGAAAATGAGTAACCTAACCTGCAAAGGTATCCATGGATTTTGGTGTGTACGCCACATCCATGGTCAAACCCAAACACTCCTAGGGTGAGCTGGACACGTTTTTGGTAGCCTGCTTCATTATCAGAAGTTTGGTAATAAGCCTTACCAATAGAATAGCACTTCTTTAACATCAGTCATCTCTGGATTAGTAAAGAAGTCAATGACATCATCAAGAATGAGTATGAGAACGGGGGGCATCCCCTGGGGGAGGGGGCGCTGAAGAAAATTCCTGCTCTACTAAGCAGGAAGTGGAATGGCTTGATGAGGAACTAAGGAGATGGACATCTGGCAGTCACAGGATGTATCCCTGGAGACCTAGCTGCAAAACTTCAGCTGGAGGCCCCCACACAAATGGAAGAGTCTACAGTGTTCAGACACCTGGCGGGACCCCAGAGTTCCACTCTGTAACGGGATAAATAGACACCTGAGACCACACAGCAGAAACACCCACCTGAGATACTAAGTTCCAATCACAGAAACTCTCCTTCAGAGCCTTTCAACGAGATATTCAACTTCTCTGCATGGCCAGTTAGAGGAGCATGAGTTTGAGGGAACCAAGGCGTCCTCTGTGCCATGAAAAGCTCACACATCTGGACCCAGATGTGCCTAGAGCTTATGAAACTCATGCTCGGTTGGAATCATGAAATTCTTTGGTCCTTGGTTTTATGAAAGGCAGTTATTTTCACGACCTTGTCAATGTAGCCATTAGAAAATATTTTCAAGCTGGAACTAATGGCATAATGGCAAATTGAATACTAGGTGGAAAACTCTGCACCCTCTGAACTTCTCAGAGTCAATTTAACCTGCTCCAGCAGAAGCCTAGATGTTGAGACTAAGAGGTGAAGCCAACCCAGAGATGCAAGGCTGAAGCTAACCCTAGACGTCAGGTCTTCTGACTGACACATGAGCACATGCCAATCTCAATCCAAATGCTGAAAAGGTGACATTGGACACTTCCTAGAGAGGGCCCCCATGCTTAGCCTCACAGCCCTGAACTCACGCTCCTATTCCGAAGGTTGATAAAGAGAATCAGCTGGTAATGGCCAGAGTGCCACCTACCAAAAAAAATGGGATTTAACTTTTGAGAATTAACTCTTTAAGATTCCAAGATCCACCACGCCCGCTGCTGATAAAACCTGGGATTTCTGTGCCACTGGAAAAACCCTGGATAAACCAGCTCGCTTGCTGTGCGCGCTCTGTGTCTACAGTATGCCCCTTCTGCCGAACTCCAGTCTAGCATGGCTCGACACCCAGTTGCTCACAGAAACACCAAGGATGCATGGCAACGCCAATGACGGAACAAAAACCGACTCCAGATTGGCTACATAGTAAGACTTTTATGTAAACTTTGTTAGCATCTCTCAGAGACTGCCGACTTTAGCTACCCTGGACATTTGCAGGTCACCCACAAGGAACCTGGAGTTCCCACCGGGGTCAGGAGCAGGAACTGTCATTTGTTTAGAACAGATGATGAATCGGCAGCCCTCCCTGTTACCACCTCCAAACCATGCCACATTATGGCCAAAGACATTCATCAAGAAATCCACCTGGTCCCTGCCGCCATCGACTCCACCACTCTCTTCCGGTTAGCCACGAGCTACAGACTTCCGGTTAGCCACGAGCTACAGACTTCCGGTTAGCCACGCGCTACAGACTGCATTGAGCCCACCAACATGGCTTACATGGAGGAAACAACCCGTATTACCCTTTTATTTATTTATTGATTTTTTGCAACAACCTTAAGGCTCTGTTCACAGCTCCATCAACTGCCACACAGTGAGAATTTATGCGGGGCGGGAGGGGGCGTGGGGGGGGAGGACAGGCTTGAACGACACACGTAGTTTTGAAGGTCAGCAGGATTATTGAACCTAATGGTAAGGCTTATTCCACAAATTCAACACGTTTTTCAAATTAGATTTCAAACACAATGACTTCTAGAAAAAAAGAAAATTGACTTGATTTCTTAATGTAAGACTATTTGATAAAAAAAAAAAATTGGCACCAAACCAGTGTGCGACCTATTTTTTTTTTGAAGGAAGAAGTGATATTAATGGAAAAGATTGCCTAAAACGCATGTCCTAATTTACCACAGAAATATAAAAGTTTATATTCTGAAAATATATATACTGTATTAAAGTCTATAAGCATTTCAACCAAAACCCGCAGAAAGAACTAAGTGGCACTTAGCTACAATAACAACAAAAAACACACATGCAAGACAAGCCCCCGAAGACATATCTACAAAGGCAAAGTGTAGATTTTCGAGATTTTACAAAACCATTTACAGAGAATAAAATAAAATACTTAAGAAATCTCATTTGGAGTCTTAAATACTGTGTCTATTAGTGAGGGCATCTTGTCTCATATATACAACAGAAATACAGGAGAGAAGCGGGCCTTCCTTCTAAATGTTCCCATAGGAAGATTTGGGGGATATTTATTATTATTATCTTTTAAAAAAAAGTCTATGGAAACTAGATTGAAAAAGTGTGTGGAGTGGGACTAAATTCCAAATTTAAAAAAAAAAATTACAAACGTCTAAAGAGATTTTTGAAACCAGGAGTTAGGAGTGGGGGATACAATTCAGCATTCGGCGAGGCGATTTGTAAAGCAGAGTCAGAGATAAAATTGCATTGTTCAAAGTCTGTTGTGGTTAAGTGGTTATTTTCCCGTCCTCGTATTGAACTTTAGCTTTTCATGCTTCTGAGAGGACAATTCCCAGTTTGACCTATGCCAAAGGATAAGCCTTTAAGTCTTTTCTCTACTTCCTTCTCAGCATAACATGTTTCCACTCAGACTTTATTTCGAAACAGGAAAGGGTCACCTAAATAAAAGAACACCCGCATTACAAAGTGGCCTCCATGTGCTGAGGTGGTCTGGCCATCTTAACCATAACTCTTCAAAAGTCTCCAGGATCAAAGCCTCTAACCCCAACCATGTCAAATCCACATGCTGGAAGTTGCCGTTGCCAAGGCCGTGACAGGTCAGACAGGGGGCGTCCTGGGTGGCTTGCCAGAAGGGACGTTGACTCAGAACAGGCACTCTCTACTTCTCACCCCTAGCTGTCCTTCCAAGTTCAAAGGAACTCTTGAGTTGGGCCTTCTAAGACCATCTACGATCCCTCAAAGATTTACTTAGGGCTCTAGGAAAGGATGGCATGGGAAAGGAACAAGAAAGCTAAAGGAACAAGCAGAGGGACCTCATGGGAGCAGAGAGGACACTGGGACACAAGATAGAAGATGGAAGCCAGCACCCTGCCTCAATAAAGCCTTTAGGGTAATCTGAATACAACCACAGGCTGGGACTTTCCATCCCCATTCAGGATGCTGGAGGTCGGCTGCATTTCAACGACACACTACCCCGAGAGCAACCCTGAAAACAGCCATTTCAGTGGTTTAACCAGCCCTGCGGCAGACTGACTAAAGGACTTGTGCCCACGTGGCAGAACTACTTTATTGAAAGGACTTAAAACGAGCCGTACGAATTCCACCTTGGAAAGAATTCCTTGTCTATCTCGGTCATCACAGGTCCTTGATACATTCAGAGGTTTGGTGTTCATCAAGGACCCAAAGTTAAAACTCTGATTGTATCAGGAGGAATCAGAGATGGACACTGATAACAGGAATTTCTAAACATCACTTTCCATTTCCAGGAAGAATCCTGACCCCTTGGCTCCCTATGGACAAAATTGGCTTAATCAGAAAGCATGAGGGTTGGAACCTATAGAGGAAGCAGCAGTTGTGAAGAGGCTTGGAGACATACACAAGAACAAGGGCCATCTTAAGGGTTTGGATGAAGCACATGGAACTCATCTAATAGAGAAGGTTCAACAACAGACACCTGGTAGAATCCAGAGCGCTCCTCTGTTAACTCTCTACTCCCCAGCCTACAGCTCCTACAGTGTTCTACTGGGACACCAGGAAACTACAGGATTCTATTCTGTTTCCCTGTGACTGAATACAGCCGAAGTGGCTGCCCCTTCAGTCTCCTCATGGTTCAAGAGGCACAGGCTGAAAGAGAACGGAGAAGTGAAACTCCGGCCCTCTTGAACCCTTCTGACCCCTAACGCTTTCCATAGAGGGAAAGGTCATCCTGAGGAGCGCAAGGCCAAGCACACGTGGGAGCCTCCTGAGTGCTGGGATTAAAGGCTACCACGGCCCGACTGGAGACAGAGTCTTACGTAGCCCGGGCTAGGGACTTGAAATTGCAGCAATCCTCCTACCTCCGTCTCCCAGGTGTAGAGTCGGGCCCCTTCACTTGTTCTCATGAGAACATTCAACCACCTGTGGCATCCTTCCACCTGGGACTGGGGTAGCTATTCCCGTTCGAGAGCAGACAGAGAACCAACTCTCCTTCTTTGCAGCCCACCTCCTCACCCCAACCTCCAAGAAGATGTGCCAACTCGGTGCTGTACCCCACTATCTCCAAGGCAGGGCTAAGAAAGGCTGTAAACTCACAGGGAAATGAATAGAAAGAACAAAGGTCAAGATCTGGAACATATCTAGAACTATCCAGGCACCCTGATGGTCTAATTTTCTCTGGGCACATGATCTCAAAGAGGTTTGAGGTTCCAGGCACAGTGGAGCCTCTCTTCCTTCTATGTCCTGTCTCTTTATCAACTCAAACCCAAACTCCCCCTACCATGCAGATCCAGGGACTTTAGTTGGATCACATGAACACAGCTACTGGAGGCCTCCGATAGCCCACAGCCATTGAGGCAAGGAGACCTCCATGCTGGACACTGCTCCCTTGTATTCTCCCAGCTAGAAAAAAAAAAGAAGATTCATTGTTCAGGCTTCTGGAAGCAAAATGGTTTGGACCCTAGAAAAACTCCAGAGACTGGGTTTTCTTTCTCAACACTCTCAGAAAGCCAACTAAGACATTAACTTCCATATGAGAGGAAAGGTCTTGGACATCCAAGTTCATTTATCTATCCCAGAGCAAAAGAACATCTCACCCTAGGCAATATTTCATCCTGAAATAGGACCGCACCCCCATCCTTCCTTAATGCCGCTCATTTAGGGACTGGGTCCTGCTTTGAGACCATTTGGGATGACAAGAGTCCTAGGTTCTCCTTAATGACAGCGAGTGACAGAGAAAATGCCACCGTGACTTATCATAAAAACAAGACTAGAGAACTGGCATCATGTTATTAGAGTGACGTGGAGAGGACCTGACACAGTGTTGTTCATTTTAAATCCACGAAAATCCTTCCGTTCTTATCTCTGAACTTCCCACATGGCTCACAGTGAGCGCGCACCAAACGGCGTGAACCTTGAATCGTATTTGGTCCAGGGTAGTATGAAAATAAGATCTGTGTGAACAATAGACTTCATAATATATAAACAAAAATAAATAAATAAAATAAATCCGAATAAAGAAAAAATTTTCCTAGTAATTCATGTTTTTTTTTTGCAAAACTAGCTTTACATATAATACACATAAATTATCAGAATTTCCACTTACATTGTTTTAAAAATATATATTTAACAAAACATTTCTAAATGTACAATATCTGGGTTTGTAAATCACTCAGTTGGGTTTTGAGACCAAGCCCTAAGAATCACACCGAGCTGCATTGGAGAGGAGCCTGAAGCCAGGCCTATGGGCCAACAGAGTCACGTGCTTGTTGGTCTGCGAATTCCCTAAGATGATTGTCCCCTGGTCCCAGATCATTTAATCAGAGACCCATGATGGCCTCATCTCCAAGTTGGAGGCACTGTGTAGACACAGCCTGAGTCAGGAGGATGGGGGAGGTTGATCGTCCCCTTCTGGACCATGGCGGTGGAGCGTTTCAGCTAGTGGGGAAAGGGAAGCAGTGCCTGGCGGAGCCCTGAAAAGGTGTAACCCTGGAAAGCTCTACGGCCGGGCTGGGATAGGGACACGGGGAGGCCAAGGGTACTGCGTTTCCCACTGTTACATCAAAATCAAACCAATGAGGAACAACCGAAGGACACGAGGAATGGACACAACCCTAGGTGTAAAGACACACCCTGACAAACTCTTGGCTAGGGGCGGACCCTGGGCTCCGATGGCAGAAACATAGGGCCCAGCTGGAAGTCAGGTACCCTTGAGCAGAGAGGCCCACAAGCTGGGGCCCTTCAGACTTCATAGATTTTGTCCTGCAGGTAGCTGAAGAGGGAGTCCAGGCCTTTGGAGGAGCTCCAGAGCTGCTTCAACATGACGCACTCCTTCTCATTCACGTCTTCCAGCACCGACTTCAGGAAGCTCCGGACCAAGCATTTGGACTCCTCCAAAACCTGGAAGGAAACACACACATGTGGGGTCAGCCAGCCTGGGGCTGAGTTCTGTCTCTGTAGTCTTGCAGTGCCCACGGCAGCCAAGGAGAGGGTTTACCTTGGGTCTGAATCATTGGGTCTGTTTATTAGCACCATCCTGAATGACTTCCGAGTGGTCAAGGTGTTGAGCCCTCTACTCATGGGATGACTTGGGCAGGGAGGCATGGTACTCAGGCCTTAGGAACCTTGCCTTTTATCCAAAGATGACATATAATCAGCTCTCTGTCTCTATCTCTGTATCTCTCTCTCTCTCTCTCTCTCTCTCTCTCTGTTTGTGTGTGTGTGTGTTGTATGTGATGTGGTGTGGATATATGAGAAGGCCTTAGATCAACATCTTCTTCAACTGTTCTTCACTTATGACATAATCTCTCACTGGATCTAGTATGTGCAGACTGGGTAGACTGGCTAGATTAGGTCAAGAATCTGCCTGTCTTTGCTTCCCCAGCACTGGTGCATCTGTATATACATACACTATATATATATATATATATATATATATATATATATATATATATACACATACACTACATATACACACACTACACATACATGTACATACACATATAGTTTCTGGGATATCAGTCATAGGTCTCCATGCATGCATAGCAAGCACTGTACCCATAGAGCTGTGTTTTTTCTATGGGTTTTTGACGAAGTTCGCAAAGCATTGTTTTGACCCCACCCCATGTCATGAATGGAGTCATTTGTATGACCTGTCAGGGAAAAGAACACCCAACCCGAGGGTCACTGTGAACAGAGAACGAGCGGATGGTTGACAGAGTATCTGCAGGATGCACTGGACGGCCATGCCTCTGTTAGGCGCGGCAGCAACAACAGTAGTATTGGGTAACATTGTAGTATTGGGTAACAAGAATTACAGCCATAATAATGGTTGCAATTTGTAATAGTCATGGTAGGGAATGATAGCGGCATAAACTGTAGAAATGATTTTCAACAAGCACAGTAACAGTTGTGGTAATGATCAATAATAATCATAGTAATCAACATAATACACATAGGGCCAAGCAGCAATGTTACAGTAAGACAGGAATGAGGAGCGATGCCAACAATCACACCAACACTAGAGTAATAAGTGGCAATAGCAGTACTGAGCAATAATATTAATGGTGGCATTAATAACCACACCATGATGACCAGGCTCTATGAAGTATTTTTTTTTTCCAATCTCACGTCTCTCAATTGCAGGTAGTTCACATCTTACCCCCGTTGTAGATGAAGGACCCTGAGAGGTAATATGGCCCAGAGCGGGATCATTCAACAGCGGTACAACAAGGCATCTCAATCAGTCCGATCCCCAGACCACGGTGTTGCCTCCACAAGGGTCAAGGCTCAGATTCTCATGGTTCTAAGCACTTCGAAACAGGCAAAGCAAAGGGCAACCCCCAGGTGCCAGCTGTCTGGAAGGACCTTACACTCCAGCACAGCGGCGGAAGGAACCCTGAGCGCCTCTCATCCTGGATCTTTTTCTCCTGATAGCGCCGCCTCCCAGAGGCTGCCGGCTTCACTTTGCCGCACAGTCTTTTCTCAGGAAGTCACCTAAAGTTCCTGGCTCCTCTGCAGCGTTGCTGTAGAGGTTTCTTCTGTGTGGGTGTCTCCTAATGTTCCCCTCAGGTGTCCTTTCAACAGATACTTCATCTGGGGGCCTCCCCTTGCCCAGAGTGTGGCCCACACCCCTCGCAGCTCATGCCTGCCTCCTGCATCCCCTGGGCAAACTGGCCACAGTCAATGCTGAGATGCATTCGACCTTCCTGCTTCCCTGCCTCCTGCCTCCCAAACTTTTGCTGTTTCTTCTGCTTGAGCTCTCCCCCTGCCTCTGTGAAGCTCACCCTCAGGTGATTAAGCATGGCCGTTTACTTGGGAGTGGAAGGTTTCTTGGCAAGATTCTTTCAGAGCTAAAAGGGGGAGAATATCAGGAAAAGGGGTAGAAGAATAATCCCAGTCATTAAAGACAATCCACATAAAACCAGTAGGGCACGTGGTCCATATTCCAATATGGAGATCACCACAACCATCATGAGCAGCACTACTGCGAGAGTGCGCAGGCGCAGTGGATGTCCAATGACTAAACAGCTAACAGGAAGAGGCTGAGTAGATGCCCATCTCAGCAGAAGCGTGGGGGCACAAGGCATGGGATGCAGGCATGTGCATCCGTTTCTTAAGGACAAGAGTATAGACCTTATCCTTCAGCATCTTGTCCCACTCGGGAACCGGCCCTGAGGCTTGAGTCCCCTCCTATGCTCAGAGTCTCTGTCATGAAGTCAAAACCAACGTTTAACTGAAACCTTGCACCTCCGTGGAGGTGTGGTTCATCCCTTCTTTACTGCATTCCTGGAGTCGAAGAGCAACCTTTAGATGTGTCAGACACTAGGCTGGACGGAAGTCATAAAACAGGGGCAGCATGAGCTGGTCTCTGTCCCCTGACCTGTAGTGCCCTGGGCCTTCCCTTTCTGAGACTTTAGCTTGGTGCTTTTTGGGTGTTCGGGGCTTTCTCTTAACACAATGCTTGCTTATCAACTATAAATCTCTCCCGTGAGCCTCTTTCAATGGGGCGTGGATAGGAATATGCAATATCCTGGGCATCTTTTTCTAATAATTTTGGCATTCTGTACCAAGAGGCAGTATATCCCACACTGTAGAAAACCTCCCACTGACTCTGCAGGTTCTCTGGGGAACTATGGGAAGGGCTCAGTTGTCACATGAGCATGAGGACCTGAGTCTGATTCCCCCAGAACCCATGGAAAATGCTGGGTATAGTTGTGCTCACTTAACAATCCTAGAAGTGGGAATGTGGAGACAGGAGGATTCTCTGGTGCTCACCAGTCACAGTCTAACCAAACTGGCAAGCTTTGGGTTTGGTGAGAGAACTCTTCTCAAAAAAATAAGGTAGAGATGACATTGGAAGAGACTCCACATTGGTCTTAGGACTCCACCTGCATGCACGAACACACAATGGTCCAGTTACAAGGACGGTACATGAGAGACATGGGGACTCACCACGGCACTGCAGGACGCCATCTCCTTCACCCGCAGCATGACCTCCTGGCTGAAGGTCGTGGGCCAGAAGACTTGTGAGACAAGGCCCCGGCTGCATGCCTCCTGAGCCGTGAGTTTCCGCCCACAGAACAGCATTTCATTGGCCTGGAAGAACAAAGGCGGGAGAAAGCTGAGGGCACAGAGCTCTGCCCAGGTCCCTTAGGGAAGCCTGGAACAGCTGGGCATGAGCACCTCTCTGCTCCCTGAGGCAAGAGTCACAACCTAGAGTCAGATACACACTATGGAATGCATACAAACATCTGCCATTGCTCTCATTAAAGTGTCAAGAGAAGCCAACAGATCTCGCAAAGCTCTGTGAACCCAACAGTACTCCCCTCCAGTCATCGACCCTTGGGTGGGTTTGCACAGCCTTTGAGGTTCCTTTCAGTGCTGACTGCTTGGCCCTGCAACGGTGGAGGAAGGAGAGAGTGCTCTACCTGCAGGCAAACACTTTCTAACTAAGACAGTGACCCAAGTTTGTTCTCTCAGAAGAGAGATTAGTTCTGAGGGGAGAAGGAAGGGATGGAGGCAGAGAGGGATGAGAAGGAGATGGAACAAGAGAGAGTAAAAATCTCAGAAGAATCACTAAGCTTTAAAAAACAAAGTCAATCAAAACTCTCTACAGCAGTAGGGACCCAAAGATGAGAACACCAAGGTAGAGAAACAGCATCCAGCGGTTTGGGGCACAGACACTATGCAGTTGTGAGTGATGGAACACTCCCGTCTTGGCTGGGCTGCCTCTGCACCCCACACCTCAAAGTGACATGGTTTTCTCTGTTTTGGCATGGGTGGCTGTCATACACAGTGCTATGGGGGCATAAGTGTTCCCCAAAGCTCTGAATGTTTAAGGATTGGTCCTTGACTCGACTCTTCGAGGGAAGTGGTGAACCTTTATGAAATGGGACACTTGGCAGATCGTTTAGGTCACTGGAAGTAAAATGTACACTTGAAGGGACCCTGGTGTGTCTCCATCACTCTCTGTCACTGAGACAGAACAAAAGGAGCCACACAGAACTCGGTTGAGAACACACAGCCTTCAGTTCATTTCGAAGCATAAAAAAGACTAAGGCTGGGAAGCAGAGATGAGGCCAGACAGTTTAACCACAGCCTCTTGTTTACATCCATAACAATGAGGGACTGCCTAGGGAGAAACTTACATGAATGGGAGCCTGTGGCTAATGTCAATGACAAAGTGTTCACCTCCCAGCTGTGTCACAACCAGTGAGGCTGAGAGCCACCTGAGACAAGGGACAGTGCCTGAATCCAAATGACTTCTACGTCCCACCTGTTAGCCTATCCCATACAAGAAGTGATGCCTACATAAGGACAGGCTTAGAAATATGAGCTAACTGGGAACAGAATGGCCATCTTCCATGTCCTCAAAGGAAGCTGGTAAAACAAAAAAATAGTGTCTGGCTACGAACAAGGATGCACACTTGACTGTACCTACACTGTGGTAGACGTGGGCGCACAGGCCTCTGACTACATGGGGCCTCCCAGGCACCTCCAATAGTTTTCTTCCGGTGCTCTCTTTGAAAAGAAATGTGAGTGTTAGCTAGGAGCCCAAGACAGCTGCTGAGAGGCCAGGGAGCCATGGATAAAGACCAGTAAGAACAAAGGACAAACACTAGAGCTATGAAAATATCAACATAATGTCTCATCCCTGTTCAGACTCTGGGGAAGTCGCTTAACCTCACAGGCACTCCTCCATCCCAGAGGCATTCGACAGCCTATGGTTCTGGGCTTCTAGCTACAGCTGGACTAATAGAGATGGGGCTTTACCAGCACCTGGCCTGTGGTGTGAAGGTGATGAAGGGACACTATTTTTTTTTATTACTGCTGGTGTGATCAATTTTGAAAGGAGCAAGGAAGAACACAGATGACACAGAAGAGATGCTGTTAGACAGGCTCCCACTTGTGGAGACCAAGGCAGGTTTTCAAGGAGACGAAGGCAGCCCGGGACCCCTCCACACTATGGAATTGACAGGAGATGGGACGCCAAAGGAGAAAAAGAGAAGAAATTCAGAAATTGCAAAGCTCTCTGTTCTGCCTCTGCCCAGGGACTCCACAGAGCACCTGGATGGTGGGGAGCCACTAGAATTCTCTAGCGTGCAGACTACCTTGGGACAATCAGGGTTTTCTTAAAGGCGACTGCTTAATACATGTGTTCAAGAAGTACCCCGGAGTCTGTTTCCAAACCGAAGCAGTTAGCAAGAGACCCAAGTAGTAGAGCACTGGATAGTGTACTCTCAGCTCTAGAGCTGTAGGACTGTCCTTGTCACTCACGTCACGCTGCCCCAGCAGTGTGGGCTCTCCCATGGCCTACAGCACCTGCTAGTAGGGTGCCCCTTATAGCCATAAGTAGAATTCACTGAAACATGCATGACAGCTGAAGTCCCAGCACCCTCCCTGATGGATGCAGTGCATGGTCCTTGTCAGCTTGTCTACCTGTACCACCTTCTTCCTACCACTTTGCATGGGAAGGGCACCTCTAACAACCTGTCTGGGCTAGCTGCCCATTCAGGACCCCCAGCTCTGGTCCTGACGGTATTCACCTAAGACTCACTCATTTGTAGTTTTGCTTTATGACATACCGGGCTGGGAGCTCAAACTGGGCAGTGAACCATGGGGATCCAAACCGTAGGGCCACCATTGTACCACATGACTATTTTAGAGTGTGTGTGTGTGTGTGTGTGTGTGTGTGTGTGTGCATGTAGTTCTAGAGGTCAGAGGTTTTAAGATGGGTGTCTCACACTGGTGTCTCCCACCAGGTAGTCTTGGCTAGCTTGACCAGCAAGCCACAGGGATCTACCCATGCCCTTCTTCCTTGTGCTGGGATGACAACCATCTAACGCCATGCCCAGAATTTTTTATGTGGGTTCTTGGAATTGAACTCATGTCCTCATGTTCGTGTGGCAAGCCCTGGATGAACAGAGCACAGCTTTAGGTCCTCCCAGACCCATCAGAGCCTGGGTCCATCACACATGTTCACTGGTATCAGTGAATTCAGTGAAAACTGTCAGTGAACAGCAACTCTCCTCCTCATGGGGCAGTGGACGGCCCCAACAGTGAATGCTTTTGATGTCTTGTTGCCCCTACTGTGTGTCCTGCCTAGACTTGTCCTGCTATCTATTACCTAGGGTGGAGTCCACGGCTTTTCAACCTAGTCATGTGACAATTCCTTCGTGTCTCTGATCTCACTATTCCATCGACATTCTGGAAATCTCCCCATTTTCACAGGGGGGGGGAAGCATCTTTGCCATCACTCAAAGTCTTTCGTTCTTTCATAGATGCAAGGTTGAACTGCACTTCCTGACTGCCTTACCAGGAGGTGTGGCCACGTGATGGAGTCCTGGCCAGTGATATGTAAATGAACAGGGGATACTCTCTGCGAGCCTGGTCTAGAAGACCCTCTAGGGTGACTGTCTCTACATCACCGGGAATGGAAAGATCTGCTGGACAGAAGCTGTCTGACCAATGTGGATAGGATTTGCACATTTTCCAGACTATTCTAGAGGGGGGGGGCAGCTGTTGCTCAGATTCTGAGAACTGTGGCTGTTCACTACAGCACTCAGCTCCCCCAAAGACACAGCTTTACCAGAGTCTAGTGAGGAAGAAAGGGGATGGGGATGCTGTGCATGGTGCCTGGCACACAGTAGGTGACATCATCATCGTCATCTCAGCTTAGCTACTCCATCAAACACCAATAGCTTGAAGACCTGTTGGTCTGGCGTGAGATCAGCCTGGCTTCAGTCTCAGCAATTCCGGGACAGCAAAGGATGCCAGAGCAGGTTCTTCGGGCCTAGTGGATACCAGACTTTCACCCCTAGGACACTGCCATATTTTAACCCCAGTAAAAGGGTCCTGCTATGACCCAGGCCCATGCATACCAGATTTGAGGATTTACATAGGAAACAGGAGGCTTACCAGCGCCACACCCAGGATCTGGGGGAAGGTGTAAGAGGAACAGCCAGCAGGTGTGAGGCGGATAGTAGCATATGGTGTCTGAAACCAGGCCTTCTCACTGGCCCATACGATGTCACAGAGGGGTAGAATGGATGCTCCCAGGCCCAACGCTGGCCCATTGATGGCTACCACGATGGGCTTCTTAAACTGGATGAAGGCTTTCACGAAGTCTCTGGAGAAAGAAGAGCCTCTGTAACTCATGGCTTGCATTTGCTGGCCTCGGGATACCTGCTCTGACTCTCTCAGGTGCCGTGACACAATTCCTGGTCCTAAGAAGCAAGGGAGGGCCAGCCAGAGGCCACGCAGACTACCTGCAGACCCACGGGGCTGTCAGATTCTCAGAAGGGAGGAATGGCGTGGCTAAGCACCCTGGTGGCCTAGCTGTGCCCAATGAGCTCTCAGTTCTCTCCACCTCCCGTCTCCTCTCCAAAACCACGGCCTGGGCAGTAAATTCTATGGGCACCCTAAATATTGACAAGGTTGTATACTTAAAGGAAGATAAGCTAAATGACTGTTCTAAATGAGAGCCAAAACGGAGGTGTCCTTCAGAAGTATCCCTCAAGGGCAAGTCCATGTCCAGGGAGAGCGAATGTTCTAACATCACTGACCAAGACGTGATGACTGGTGGGGAATTCCTTCACTATAACTTATGATCACTTTGAGTGATGCTAAAGATGGAACTCAAGCTTCAGAGGGTGGACGTGGGTGGGGCCTAGGGACACCGAAGATTGCTTTCAATCCTGGGATGGTCTAGCTCTGGATTATCTGCAGGGATGCCAGAGTCACCAAGGTTGGTTCTATGGTGCTTATGGGAGTCTAGTGTTAGGATGACGTTAACTGAAATTGGGATAAGATGCTGGGCTCCCATCACGAAGCTTCTGGAGTTTGTGATGGGAGCCCAGAGAATAGGATGATGTTTAACTCTGCCTGACATGCTGTATTGGTCAAGGTTTATATATGTGTCTTTACTTATCAAACAGGGACACCAGTAATGACTTCTTGTATGTGCGAGTGTGTACATATGTATGTGCGTGTGTATGTGCATATGTGTGTGTGCATGTAAGTATGTGTGCGTGTGTGTGTGTGTGTGTGTGTGTGTGTGTGTGTATGTGTGTTATTTGGGTGCAGGTGCCAGTGGAGGCCAGACGAGGGCAGACACCATGGAGCTGTGGTTACAATGGTCATGAGCTGCCTCACATGGGGGTTGGGAACTGAACTCTGATCTTCTGGAGATGCTGAAAGCACTCCTTATTGTTGAACCATCTCTCAGGTCCTAGAAATGGTTTATTTTGCCTCTGAATGCTTTTTGCCTTTCCTCTAGTTGCTATCAAAGTTCTATAAATGTTAAAATTCATCTGTGTATGGAGGGAAGTTACAAGATGTCTAGTTTAGCTAGCATTCATCATTCTTAGATGGAAGACTGGGAACTATCAAAGAGTTGCAAGAACAGAAGCCAAACACCTATGCCCTTGGTCCTCCCTAGCTTACCTCTCTGGGCTTCTCTCCTGCCACTCTTGACCCTGCCTCCTGTGTATGCCCACAGGCCACCACCATCATTTTCAATTACCCTACTGAGAGTCTGCTTGCTCTTTTTGAATCCTTCTTCCCCTTTGGCCTCTGGGAAACTCACAGATCTGTCTGGCATACTGCCTGGCTTCCATCAATGTTGAAATTAGAACCCATGAATAGCCACTGAAGAAATATACTGTCTCCCAGAAGGGCACAAAGACTATGTTTCTCACTCCTCATTGTAGCTGGCTGTGTCCATGCCACCAAGGGCTGGTCACGCTTGTAGAATACATAGACCTCTTCCAAGTGAAAGCAGCTGCCAACATTAAAATCTCCAAGCCCGGTCATCTAGGTGATCATGATAGACAGGGACAACACCAGGGGAGCCCCAGAATGGACGGGCCTGGATTCCTGAGGCACTGTTCAACAGTGTCAATACCCTTTGCTGACAATATTTCCCCTTCTAACACTTATCAAAAGTATAACAGCCATAAGTTGGAATCTGATTCTACTGTAAGAAAGATTGTTTTATGTGAAACCTTAATATCTTTGTAAGTCATTAGGAAATACTTAGCTTTGACCCAAGATTGCATATCACATTACATTGTCTGACACCTATCAAGACTGCCTATCACATTGAGACTCACCGTGGTCACTCTTAGCTCTGCTCAAAAAGAAAAATCCCAGTGGCCTCACCCTCTGCTGGCTGGGTCTTCAGTGACCATCCTCCTGGTGCCCTTCCTACCCTCACGGCTGGGTTTTAGGTTAGAACACTGGCTTATTTCGACAATGCAATCTGAGTCTACTAAGGATGTCAGACTTACATGGACAGTCTAGGGAAGCCAAGGGCTGGGCAACTTTTATCAGACATCCCACTTCTAAGAACTTTTGTACAACTCCAAAGTCGAGGACCTGAGACGTGGGAAGACTTTCAGACTCCTTACACCACACTCTCCACTCTAAGGATATCAAGGAAATCAGCACAGCCCTCCTGATTCACAGCCATACATCTGTTAGACACGCTCCACTGCAGGGAGTCCATGACAGTTAAGTTAGCCTCCATGCTGTGGGCCTTGGGTAGGCATTGCTGACGCTGTCATACCTCACAAGACGACAATTCGGGAAGCTACTGAAGCTTTCACCCCTTCCAGAGGTTTCCATTTCAGCATCCAGAGACTTCTGCTCTGTGCAAGGCTAGGAGGGACCCTGAAGAAAGTGTTGGGTTTGAAGCGCACACAGCCCCGGCCTCCCATCACCAGCTGCCCCAGTTTCTTTCCCCTCATATAAATGCACCATGTGGGACCCTCCCATCCTTTCCCTCTCACCTCAGGCATAAGATCTCTATTTCAGGGGCTCCCAGGATGCAGATGCCAAACAGCAAACAGGATATTGCATTACAGACCTGCCGATCGGATATCTGATCGCCCTTCAGTGGCAGGGCTGGGCTCAGAGGGCTGCTCTCTATTTTCTTCTGTGTCCAATACCCTGAGACTGACTCTGGCCCTTTGTACATCCCTGTGCTCAGCCCAAGCCCTGTGTGTAGAGCCTGACCAGGCAAATGTTGCCCAATGTGGCATGGAACATCATAGGAGACCGTTTTGAGGTCAAATCTCAACTCTGCTTGTCACTATCAGACTTTCTGCTCTATAAAATGGGAAGGCCAATGCTGGGTAACCATGGAGCTAAATGAGAATTATACAAGAGTAGCACGTGCCCAGCACGTGAGGAATAATGGATCAGACTGACACTTTCATCACTGGGGTTCCTTAGCTTACTCAGCCAGGAAAGTGAGTGGAAGGCCCAAGACTCCAGCCACGTTTCTGCTCCCTGTTACAGCCAACGTTCTCATCTCCATCTGACCCTAAAATCTCTCTCTTGACTTGGTCTTCAAGACTCTAGAGAGAATGGACTGTCACCCTTATGACCCCAGTAGGTCAGGGAATAGGCAGATAATGAGCAGAAATGTTCTTGACTCTCAGATTTAATGGATCTAAGCCAGAAAGGCGGGGCCAGGCCAGAGAGACGCTACTCCCATGGCGCGGTCAGTGGTGAAAACCTGTAAGAATATACCATGACATAGGGATTCCCTGTTCAGGTCCCCTCCCACGGTGACTCAGCGACAAGTCCTTTAGTCCAGTGACCTGGCCGGACTCCATTCCACTGAGCCTAATACTGAGCAATACCTTACTAGAAGCTGACAGAGGCAACGGTTCACAGTCCTCACCCAGCAGACATTACTAATCGCCTGTCCAGAGAGATGGCTCTAAGGATGCTATGATGAGGGATGGGATGGACCGAGCCTGAGAAGAGAATCCAGGAAGATGTGGAATTCTGAGTACCACTAGAACAGTGACCACAAACCATGGCTCAAGACAACAGAAATGTTTTCTGTAGTGTCCTGGAGACAAGAAATCCAAAGTCCACGTGTTGGTCCCCTCTGGAGCCCTGCGGCAGGAGCCAGACCTCGCCCACCTGTTGATTCTGTCAGCTTTCTTGGGTGCTCTGCCTCACTCCGGTTTCTTGTCTTGACGTCACATCTCTCTATTTTCATGCCTAGGCCCCACGCCATTGCTGCGGGAGTATCTCCCGCTGCCTCAGCCAAGAGTCGCTGAAGCACAAGCCCACAGTGCGGCCGGGAGCGCCTTCCGCTCCGTCAGCCAATAGCCGCTGAAATACCAGCCCACTGGGGCGTGGTATATCTCTCTTTTAAAAAGAGACACAGATCCCGGATCAGGCCCTCTTGGTTCCAGCGCTTGGTCCCGGCTCCTGCTCCAGCGACTAGGCTCCCTTCCTGACGGTTTATGGTGTATGTAAGTTTTACCCCCCAAAATAAATAACCCCTTAAAACATAACTGGTGTGGGATTGATTCGCCGATACGCCATCGCCTTTCTCGATCTCAAGGGCAGCGCTCGCCCATTCTAATCTAGGATCTCAGGACTCCGAACTCCATTACATTAAGATGCTTTTTCCAAATTAATTTACCTTCAGAGGCCGAATAGATTAGGAAGTTTCTGTATTTGTGTGTGTGCGTGGGGGGGGGGAGACGACAAGAGGGCTAAGTGCTAATTAGCCATACCTGCATGAAGGAGAGCCTGAGAGCCTGCGCCATATCCTAAAGATTTCCCTGGGCTGGAAATCCCACAAGCATCCCCACCGAGATTAATAAACCAGGTGCGGACTGTGAGCAAGGCTTTCTAAGGTCACAAAAAGGCTCTTTGGTCCCTGGGGTGTGCTCTGGTGGCCCCGTCTATGAAGAGGGAATCACTCTAGTGGCTTTGCTGATGCTTCAACTCATGCAAGGCCAGCAGTGAGAAGATGCAGCCGAGAACAAGCAGAGCACAAACCACCAAGCCATGGCCAGGGCTCAGTTGCACACTGGAAATAGGGAGTGACATCACCTCAATTCCTCCTAAGGAACTGGGTCCTGGCTTCATAGTCCCTTCCTGGGGAGGAGTCTGCATGTGGAAGCACACAGGCATTCCTGAGCAACACTTCACTCAAAATTGGGCCTGGAATCCACATAAGGGGGATCTTCATGCTACAGCCCGCAACCTCCCGAATCCCTAGTGACGACATGGGAATCCTCCTCTGCTGTGATTCAACCACAGGTCCGTGAGACTGGAGACCCTGAAGACTCTCCAGTGTGCAGCCTGGGAGCCAAGACCCCACATGGAGCAAATGTTCCTGGTCTTAAGGCTGTGGCTCCTCTCTGTCTCCTTGAGCAAGGAACACCAGCAAGTAGGTCTTTCCTGGGGTGACTCACTACGTAAAAGCTGTTAAGCTGCAGAGTGACCTGGCTGGAGAGTTCATCCATTTGCTTTTGTTATAAATAATTGGGATGGGCTAGCCAAACAGCTCAGGAGGGAAAGTGCTAGCGTTGCAAGCATGAAAACCTAAGCTTGATCCTCAGAACCCATGGGTTAACATAGAGCTTGATGGTATCCACTTGGAATCCAAGAGCTGGGGAGGTACTGACAAGCAGCCTGGGACTCGCTGGCCAGTCCGCTTATCCTACCTGGCACGTACCAGGCCAGTGAGAGACCCTGTCATAAACAACAAGTGGACATTGCCTGAGGAATAACATCTGAGGTTGACCCCTGGCCTCCACATGCACACACGTGGACCCACACATATCCACATGCACCTACACACACATTCACATGTGCACACATAGAAAACGAACAACATCTAAATAAACGGGGAGATAATGATCCTGTGTCCTGAAAAGGTTACTAATAGTTGCCCCTATGGGTCACCATTGAGACACCCACAGACTTTGAGAGGGGACAATATTCCCGCCCACACAATGCACAACCGCCCTAAGTTCTCCATCCTCTTCCTACACTTGATTCACATCGGGCCGAGGACAGAGGAATGCCGGCACAACCCAAAACCCCACCAGCGGACCAAAAGCAGGAGCAGAACGCTTCATGGCATTGCCAATGCAGGCCTTAATGAGAAAAAATAAGTGTATTGTTTTTCTTAACCAAAAAGAGGGGTTGGGGGTCGGAAGAAGAATGCGGCCCAGAGGGCAAAGCATGCCATTGGGGCCATGGACAAAACGCAGGCTGCCCAGCTTAGGTCCACAGTTCAAAGACAGAAATTAAACTGAATGACAGAGCATTTGTCCAGCATGTACAAAGCCCTGGGTTTGATCCCTGGCATTGAAACAGAATCAAATTTCAGATAAATCAAAAACAACTGTAAGATATAGGCATGTCCCAGTGTCCCAAATGTTGCCAAGGATGTACTTACCCTAAAATTAAAATCCCACATCATCTGAAATTTAAGTTTAACTGAACAGCTCGTACTTCCATTCGCTAAATCTGGTCATGGCTGGCAGGTTCCCAAAGCGTTCGCTCAAAGAGAAGCTGAGCTCACCTGATGGCTTCTGCGATCCGAGTGCTCTCCTTCCTCCGGTCACTGGACAGCCGGCCGATCAGGTAGGAATAGTCCAGGCCGCTGCAGAACACGCTGCCCACCGCACTGAGCAGCAGTAGCTTGCTGTCGTCCGTGGCCGCGTTGCACAGTGCTCGCCGGACCTCCTTCATGATCTGTGGGCAGAGGCAAGCGTGCAGAGCTCTGAGAACCGGAGAGCCTCCGCTGAACGGAAGCACAGGCCAGACCCAAGGAAGGAACCAAAGCTTTCCGGCACCACGCACAGTGTAAGCAGAAGGATCAACTTGGAGGCTAGAGGTCACTGGTCCAGACCTGGGAGCCCGGCATGAACTTGCTCAGTGTCTATGAACTTTTGCAGACCCACTTCTGGGGTTTTGGGCTGAAGCCCTTACAAAGTGTGGGGAAACTGACCTCCTCACAGCTTTGGTGAGTTTAGCCTCTAGATGCTTCAGTTACCTTTTCTTCTCTTGTTCGATCTCCCTAGACCCTTGGACAAGGGGTTAGAAGTGGCCATGCTTAGCAAATTTTAGTATTGCAACACAGCCAAGCTCATGGTCAGTCATGTATTAGCCACAAGATTGGGGATTTGCTGGTCTTAACGTCCAGAATTCTTTCCAGGTAAGGAATAAATGACAGGGTGCCTGCGAGGTCACATTCTGGGAGGGAGAGGAAATTCAGGATTAAGAGCATCTTGCTCTCCCCTTCATGCCACCACGGGGGAAATCTCACTTGTTTGCCCCAGTTAGACCATGGTTTGAACAATGATCAGAATGTTGTCTTTCTTAGCCCCTGCTGTATTCTTAAGACTACCACAGTGCCTGGCATAGACATTCAAAAGTGACCCATGACATGACAGTTGGTCACTGTCACACCTGTGGCTTCCCCACTCTGACTCACGCCCCTCACAGCCCTGTCGTGAATCCTGTCCACGCTGCCTACACAACTTCTCTTGGGAACCCGGACATTCAGGGTGACTTCCTGGTCAGGAAACCTCATTGTAATATAAAACTAACTAGTCTTAGCCCTTCCTTCAGCTTCTCCACCACACATCCTCCAATCCTAGTCAGAACAAGCAGCTTGAATTTCTTCTGTAGGTAAAATCTCCCATGAGAACTTAAAACCCCAACACAAAGTTCTGAGGTGTCATACCACATGAAAGAGAAATCTTCATATTAAAAGAGGAGGGACTGTGGAGATGGCTCGGCAGTTAAGAGCACGTATTGTTCTTGCAAAGCGCCCCAGTTGGGTTCCTGAGGCCATGTCAGGAGGCTCATAACTGCTGAACACCAAGCTCCAGGAGTACACTGAAAAATACTACAATCATGTGCACAAAACGACACCTAGATTGTGTGTGTGTGTGTGTGTGTGTGTGTGTGTGAAAATAAAAAGCAGTATCTTTTAAAAAAAATGAAGAATTGATTGATATGGAAACTGGATACAAGCTAGCAGCATTTCTGGAGCATCTCATAAAAATGAACACAGACGTGCTTCTGAGAGAGACCGACACCTAAGCCACGTGACCACATCACAGGGAAGTAATCTGCGCTGCAGATGAGCTACCAACAAAATGACAGAAAGCATTTGAGAAATATGAACAGACATACAAATGGGAGGGACATAGCAACACTAAGTAATATTACTCTAAGAGACTAGAGCAAGGGGAAAATAGCCAAGGAGGGGGAAGGGGCAGGGAAACAATGGCGACTAGGAGAGACTGAAATGAAAGGGCTTAGGGAAAGAGAACGTAGCCCACGGACAGCAAAGTCATGATTGCTGCCTAGATTAACAGACTAAACGGAGTTGGAGGGAGAATAAGCAAGCCAGAAGATCTGGAGAAGTTTCCCTGTGCCCCAATCAGAGAAACAGACAGAAAACACACTAAGAGGGTACCAATAAGTGCAAGCCAAGAAGGTTAAAACGGGTGCTTAAGGAGCCATTTTCAGATGTCACAGAGAATGGGCAGAGTCTGTCTGAGGCAGAAGCTGAGCACGTATGTAATGAATTGCATTTCAACCTGGACATCATAAGGGAGAACACATTTCCTGCATGCTCCTGGCCTACTCTCCACCTTCCAAGCCAGCGATGGCCAGCTGGGTCTACTCTATGTTCCCTCTGATGCTGACTCTTCTCTCTTCCCCTTCTGCACCTTAGACCCTGTGATGATGCAGAGACCATGGAGACCTTTCCTTCCAAAATAATCTCTTCTTCTCAAAATCAGCATAAGGGCAGCCTTCATTCCTCCAGAAACCTTAATGCCCAGGCATGTAAGTTAGCATCATCTTAGGTTCTGGGATGAGGACTGGAGCATCTTGGGGGAAATGCTTTAAGTCTGTTCAATACAGAGTTAAGTCTGAGTTCAAGACACCACAAAAGGCCAACACAAAGCAAAGGTAAATCTTTAAGTATCCAGAGACAAAAGAAAGCTTACCTCAAAGATAAACCCTTGACCAGAGGATAGTTCTAAAGAAGACTAGCAAGCACTAGAGGAAGGTAATGAGATATAATGTTCAACGTGCTGAGAGAAACAGCTATAGAGCAAATTCTTCACCAATACAACTGGCCATTCAAAGGCAAGCACAGGAGAGTTTATCATTCTAAGACTCTCAAAGAACATGACTGCAAAAGCATGGACCTCAAGCAGAGGAAAGGTGTATTCAGAAAGAAAAACACAGATAAACTAGAAGAAATCAGTGTGAGCGAGACAGATGCACAGCAGACAGAGGGAAAGGAGACAATTGAGGGAAGTCCGAATGGCCAGAGGTGACAACAGGGTGTGGGAGACACACCTGTGTGGCTGGCCCATTCCTGTGTTCCCTATTTGTCAACTTGACCCAGCAAAGAGTCAGTTGATAAATTGTCTAAATCAGCTGTGGGCATGACTGGCAGGGGAACTGTCGTGATGTGGGAGGGCACAGCCCACTGTGGGCGGCACCATTCCTAAGGTGAGTGGTTCTGGGCTGTTTAAGAAAGCTAGCCAGACGTGAGTGAGCCAGAGAGCAAGCAAGCCGAGTGGGCCAAAAAGCAGCATCTTCCATGGTTTCCGCTTTCAGGCTCCTGCCTTGAGCTCCAGCCCTGAGTTCTCTTAATGACAGACCCGGAAGTGTAAGAGGAAATCTCCCCTTTTCTCCCACTAAATTGTTTTTGGTTTAAGTATTTAGTCAGGGCAACAAAAAGGGAGCTTCAAACACTGTGGCTGCTGCTGGTACTGGTTGAGGCCATGAGCACTGGAAGAACCAGAGGCTGGAGGCAAGCTCGGGGTCCCTCACTGAGCAGGAAAATAGACAAGTTTTGAATGGCAAAGCCTTGTTCCAACTCCTGTGCTAACAAGACAAACATCATCTTTCTGATCTCGGAACTGAGTCAATGCATCTGGTCACGAATGGATTTTTACCTTGTAATGTCAACCCACCCAATGACACACACACTGCTAAGAGAAGAAATTCAATGGCCACCATGAAAGGGTTCCCTCCAGGCTGTTCACTAACAAGCAAGGTGGACTGGCTGGTGACCTTAAGCAGCCTCGGCTTCTTCTTAGTAACAGCAAGAGCCTATATAGGCCAGCCATGGGCACTAGACACTCCTGGGCACCTACGGGTGCTGTCTGTAATCTCACAAGGGAGACAGGGTGTCTTTTCTATAAACAGGGGTGCACAGGCAGAGTAATTTCCCCTGGTAACAGAAATGGCAACAGAAGTGGGGGCGGGTTGGAACGCAGGTTGCTAGACTCCCAAATCTAAAACATTCCTTCTCCAGCACCTCCTCTTGGATCCAATGGGATCTTTCTTTAGGGACTACTGTAACCAGTGTGCCAGCTTGCCTGACTCATCCAGCCACTGAAATCAGTGGGTCCATTACTCATTCTTGTAACTGACTGATGTCCATAAACCATCATAAATCAAGGCCACAGCTCAATAGGTAGGGCCCACGGGTACCTCAGATTAGTGGAACACAGTGTGGCATCCAGGATGAGTGGGTACCCATTACCACACGAAACTGTCCCAATGAGGCAGAATGAACTGAGAGGTTTCACACTGATTCCATTTATGGAAGGGAAATAATGTGCCTTTTAAAAGCTTTTAAGATATAGTAGAGTAGAAAAAATGCAGGAAGAATTGGTCTTGTGTGGGTGCGCCATGATGAACTTAAAACAACATGGGTTCCAGGTAAATGTGCATATGAGGAGTTGCCCACCTGGGAGCCCACATACACATCTCTAGATCCTACCTACAGAGAACCCCTGGATGCTTCTGCTAAAGTTAAGTGAGGCTGCCTCTCCCCCTCCCAAAAAAACCTCCATGCTTAGAGGAGGGGCAACGCTATCGGCCTCACAAACCCCAAAGGCACCTGTCAGCTCTACTCTCACAGTCTGTCAATCATTCTGGGCTATAACACCCAGAACGCCACAAAAGAGTCATTGGTTGTATAAATCATATAAGACACGCGGTCACAAGTTCAAGGACATGGTACCCCTCCACCACTTCATGGGCATTCCAGAGGGTGTCAGCTATACCAGAGGATACAGGCCATCCTATCAATGCGGGCCTGGAAGAGCGGTTCCTCGAGAGCAGCGGCTCTCAACCTGTGCGTGGAGGCCCTCTGGGGGAATGAATGACCTTCTCATAGGGGTCATCCAAGACCATCTGAAAACATGGGTATTTATATTATGATTCATAACAGTAGCAAAATTATGAAGTGGCAATGAAAATAATCTTACGGTTGGGGGTCAGCACAGCATGAGGAACTGTCTTAAAGGGTCACAGCCGAGGAAGTTTGAGAACTGCTACCCTAAGAGTGCCCGCCCCCAGACGTCTTGCTAACTCCCCATACTTCCACAGATATTATGGACAAGCAAGTGCAGGGTATTCCAAGGCCGAGAAGGAGATCTGAAATCACCCATCTTCCTAAAGCTCTTACCTCAGGAGTCAGGGCGTTGTTATCTGAAGTCTGGCTGGACAGAAGAATGTGCGTGAAGCCCTCTTCCTTCCGCACCACGATGTCACGAAACCGACAGTTGCTTTCATTCTGGCGGACGCTGTACCTGAGCCTCTTGTCAAAGACGTAGTCCTTCTCGGTCTCCAGCTTCCTCTTCACGGGGCTATGCAGGTTCAGGCCTCCGTTGGTCAGAGCAGGGCCTTTCAAAATCAGAAAAGCGAAGTGAGAACCTGGCCTGCATCATGCAGCCACAGGAGTCAACTGGAGGAAGCCTGGATTTCCAGGGGAAACATCCAGGGTTCCCAGGACCCCCTCTTCTCTGCTTTGGAGGAGTAAAGAGTCCCGGACGTAAATGACATATTTTCAAATTCAGAAAACAATCTGGGGACTTTCTGCAAAGAACTGGCTTGAGGGCCTGATCCCATCGCGGAGCACATCCGTCAGTGAGCAGTCTGCTTATATTAGGATTCTTGACAGCCAAGAACCTACTGACCTCTAGGAGAGGCAGTCCTGTCCACTGGTGGACACACGTGACTGACAGAGAATCCTTAGTAAAGCAGTACTAGCCACTGGCCTGGATCCAACCGGTACCCACTGGCACCACGTGCTAAGCACAATGCTCCAACCCTACAGGTACATTGCTAGAAGTAGGGATCTGAGTGCCCAGTGCTTAACTTCTAATCATGAGGCCCCACACAGGCATAGACCTCCTTTTCCCACCTCTCCTCCCCCATGTTTGTGTCTTCTATATTAGTGTTCAAAAATGACCACAGACTGCCCTCACTAAAAAGAAATTGCTTTAATTTGCTTTCTATTGCTTTAATAAAGACACCATGACCAAAGCAATTTGGGGAAGAAAGGGTTTACAACTCTGGCCATACTCCACTAATGTGGATACAAAAGTCTTTGACAAGGGTCAGGCATGGTGGCATATGCCTTTAATCCCAGCACTTGGGAGGCAGGGACAGTATCTGAGTTCCAGACCAGCTAGGACTACATAGTGAGACCCTGTCTGAGAAACTAAAGGCTTTGATGAAATACGACTTCATGCAGTACAGCGAGAATTCTATGCTGTTAACAGGTGAGGGGAGTTGGTTCGGTATCTGAACATCAGTTGGTATAGCCAACCACACAGGAAGTGAAACAACGAAACATCACAGTCATCAACACAAGAAAAAAATCTGACAAACTCTCCCAGAGAGCTGCATGTCCTCCCTGACAGGGACATCAACAAAACATCTGCCACTTACATCACCTTCAATTGGGAAAAACTGGATTCCTCCCTCAGAACTAAAGTCACTAAAGGGCACTCTTTTTCCTGGTCACCCACATCCTAGAAGACCTAGCTAGTGTATGAAGAGAAGAAAGAAAAGGAAAGACAAGTCAAGAAAAGAAAAGACAATAAAAGATATAGACATTGAGAGGAAAGAGAGGGGCTAGAGAGATGGCTTAGAAGTTAAAAGCACTGACTGTTCTTCCAGGGGACTCAGGTTCAATTCCCAGCAACCACATGGCAGTTCATACCTGTCTGGAGCTCCAATTCCAAGGGCCCCAACACCCTCAAACAGACACACAAGCAGGCAAAATGCCAATGCATATAAAATAAAAATAAATAAATCCTTAAAAAAGAGAGAGGGGGAAGAGAAAAAAGACTATTTACCGATGCCAAGTCTGTATGTATAGATAGAATGCACCAGAGAACCGAAGGCCAAAGAAATCAACCATTCTTGGAACTAGTGAGCAAATTCAGCAAGGCTTCAAGATACAAAATTAATACACCTGCTAATTATCGTCCAACGTACCGGTAATGAACAAATAGAATTTGACATTTAAAAAACAGCACCCAATATATGAACCATACGCAGTTCTAATAAAAAAAATGTGTATGGGATCTGTAGATAGGAAACTACAAAACCCTGATGAAAGACGCTGAAGCACTTCTAACTAAAATGAAGTAATACTGTGGCTTCAGGGAGAAATACCCTCTATAGGCTCACGTGTTTGAATGCTTGGTCCCCAGTTGGTAGGTGGCACTGTTTGGGTAGGTGGCACTGTTAGGAGATGGGGCCTTGCTGGAGGACACCCACCACTAAGGGTGGGCTTGGAAGATTTCTAGCCTCTTCCCACTTTGAATTGGCTATCTCAGCCTCTTGTAATGACAACATGTGATCGGACCTGCTCCAGTGCCCGTTGCCATGACTTTCCTTATCAACTCCTCTCTCTGGAACCTTGAGCCAAAATAAATTCTTCTTTCCGTAAGTTGGCTTTGGTCATGGAATTTCATCTCGGGGACAAAAAGTAACTAATACAAGAAGCATGCCATGTTCATGAATCAGATTTACACTTTGGGTCAACTCTTCCCAATCGATCTATGAGTTCAGTGTAACCCCAGGAAAATCCCAGCAAGCTATTTTGTGCCCAGTGTCAAACTCACTCTGAACATGTTCTTAGCAAGGGGAAAGATATAGAACAGCCAAAACCAATGCTTCAAGATAAGAAGAGTGGGTTCTCTCCCACATCAAAACTTTAATAAAAAGCCACAGTGATCCAATGTACAGAAATACACCAACGGGTCTCAAGAGAGAACATATAAGCAGACGCTCATATATACAGTGTCAAGACAGTTCAGCGAGGGAAAAGACTTTTCCAACAAGTGTTACCAAAACAAACAGTAATCCATTGGCAGAAAAAAAAAACATGAACCTGGAGACATCACATCTACCATGACTAGCGGTCCACTAGATACACAGCTATAGTTACAGGGGAAGATGGAATCTCCACTGAAGAATTGCCCAGAGCAGACTAGCCTGTGGTCAGGTCTAAAAGACACTTAGTCTTGATATGGTTGATGACTGATGTAGGAGTCCCAGTCCACTGCGGGCAGTACCACCCTTAGGCAGATGGAACTTGGCTGAATAAGAAAGTGAGCTGGGGAAGCCAGTCAGTGGCGATCCTGTGGAGTTTCCGCTTCACTTTCCTGCCCTAAGATCCCTCAACGACAGGCTGTTACCAATACGATGAAAATATAAACCCTCTTTTCTCAAAGTTCCTTTCAGTTGCAGTGTTTATCACAGCAAGAGAAACCAAATTAGGACATCTTACAAATCCTCCCTCTCACTCCCCGTCTCCTTCTCCTCCCCCCGCCTCCCCAGACGTGCGTGCACAGGCACATGCAATTTTTCTCAGAATGGATCACAGACCTAAACACAAAATGATAATATGTCTAAAAGGCAACCAGATCAAGCTCTAGGGATACTGGGCTTGACAATAAATTTCTATATTCGGCATCAAGAAAATCAGGTTCCTTGATATAAAAAAAAAAAAAAACATGGGCAAGCTGAACATTATAAAAATTAGAAACTTCTGTTCCCTAGAGGGCATCATTGAGAGAATTGAGAGGCAAGCTACACTCTGCATGAAAACAGCTTGCCAAATATGTATCTGAGAGATTTTGTATTCAAAATACACAGAGCTGCAGTAAGAAAGCAAACAACCCAACTTAAAAGTGGGCAGGAGATCTAAAGAGCCAAAGCATGCCTTTTCCCTGAGAGGGAAAATCCAGGAGATGCCAGGGCACACAGGGTGGGTCCATTAGTGTATACAACAGCAATGAGACGGAGGCATCGCTGGTGGAGACCGAGAGTGCATGGCTTTGCTCACTGTTGGCAGCACACACAAAGAGTGTGCACGGCTGTGCTCACTGTCAACAGACAGACACAGAGTGTGCATGGCTTTGCTCACTGTTGACAGCACACACAAAGAGTGTGCACGGCTGTGCTCACTGTCAACAGACAGACACAGAGTGTGCATGGCTTTGCTCACTGTTGACAGCACACACAAAGAGTGTGCACGGCTGTGCTCACTGTCAACAGACAGACACAGAGTGTGCATGGCTTTGCTCACTGTTGGCAGCACACACAGCTGTATAGCACTATGGTACAGGGTTTGGGCTTATCTTCTCTTTCTCCTCTAAATAAATCTCTTTATTTTTTTAAACATCTTTATTCTTAAGAATGGCATATACAGATGAAATGAAATATGGTCATATCCATCAAGTATTCCACCCTTCATCTCCTCCCACAACCCTGAAACAACATTCCTCCTCTCGTCTTCTCTCCCTTTTAAAGCTACTTTTGCTTTCTCATTGTCTGAGAGTTTTGTTGTGGAATAGTAGTTTAAGATGTGTTGTGTTTGTTTAACTCTGTGAAGCTGTGTTACTTTGCCTGTCTAAAACACCTGATTGGTCTAATAAGAAGCTGAATGACCAATAGCTGGGCAGGAGAAAAGATAGGCGGGGCTGTCGGCCAGAGAGAACAAATAGGAGAAGAAATCTGAAAAGAGGGAGGAAAAAGCAATAAGAAAGAGAGAGGAGAACATCAGGGGCCAGCAAGCTACAGAGTAAGAGGGAAAGCAAGACATACAGAAACAAGAAAAGGAAAAATCCCAGAGGCAAAAGATAGATGGGACAATTTAAATTAAAAAGCTAGCAAGAAACAAGCCAAGCTAAGGCTGGGCATTTATAAGTAATAAGTCTCAGTGTATAATTTATTTGGGAGCTGGGTGGCACCCCCCCAAAAAAAGCAAAAGAGTAAAAAAAAAACCAACAACAGAATGTCATACAAGCGTATAATGTGGTTTGATAGGCCCCATTCTATTTCCTCCCCTCTAATTGCTCACCTATATTCCCTACCACCTTTTCTTTCCCTGTGGCTTTTAAATGCCCACTGAGTCCACTCAGTACTGTCAGAATGTACAGTCACCCACTAGAGCATGGGGAACCTACCAATAGCTGCACCATTGAAAGCGAAGACAATCTCATCTCTGCTGCCTTTGTGTTCTCATGGGTGAGCCTAAAACGATGGCAGACTGCACTCACTACACTGAGAATTCCCTTAACTGGGAATAGGATGAGGGAAAAGTGATTTTAACACTGGTCCCAAGCATAGAGGAGCCTGTCACAGGGCATCTAATGGATTCAAACATTCCTTCAATAAATATCCAGTCCACTTCTGCCAACTGCAAGCTAATCAAACCTTCCCAAAAACCCAATCATAAGAGAGCAACCCTTCCCTGCTGGCCAGCCTTCCTCTTATTAATAATGTGGCCTGGCCCTCTCTATCAAGGTATCTCCGTTATTGCCCTCCCTCTCCATCCCTCCCCCAACTCAACCATCCCAAACCCTCATGTTTGTATGGGGTTAGGGAGAAACCTGGTGCCAAAGATATGTCCCAGGAATTCACAAGGATGACCCCCACTAAGACTCCTAGTAATAATGGAGAGGGTGCCTGAATTGGCCTTCTTCTGTAATCAGATTGATGACTACCCTAATTGACATCATAGAACCTTCATCCAGTAACTGATGGAAGCAGATGCAGAGATCCACAGCCAAGCACTGGGTCAAGCCCTGGGAATCCAGTTGAAGAAAGTGAAGAGTGATTATATTCAAGGTGTGTGTGTGGGGGGGGGTCAAGATCATAATGGGGAAACCCACAGAGACAGCTGACCCGAGTTCATGGGAACTCACGGACTCTAGACCAACCGCTAAGAAGCCTGACCTAGGTCTTCTGCATGTGGGTAACAGCAGTGTAGGTTGGTCTGTTTGTGGGGCCCCTAGCAGTGGGACCAGGATCTGTCCCTGGAGCATGATCTGGCTTTGTTAAACCTATTCCCTATGGTGGGATGCCTTGCTCAGTCTTGATGCAGGGGGGAGGAGCTTCGTCCTGCCTCAACTTGACATGCTAGGCTTTGTTGTCTCCCACGGGAGGCCTGCCCCTTTTTGAGGAGTGGATGGGGAGGGAAGAAAGGAGGTGGGGGGAAGGAATGAGAGGAGAGGAGGGAGGGGAAACTGTGGTTAGTATGTAAAATAAATTTTTAAAAATATCCAAATAATTTCTTCTCTTTTGTGGAATAAAATGCAGGTAATACACGTAAAATAAATGGATAGATAGATAGATAGATAGATAGATAGATAGATAGATAGATAGATAGATAGATGATAGATAGATAGACAGACAGACAGACAATCCTGGAACACTCTGTGAGGCTGGTGTCAACAATTTAACCTGAGCGCAGATGAGAAGAAAACAGAGGTGTATTTGGGACGCAAGAGACATGTGTACTCTTGACAGCTATATGCTACTCGTAACACATCACAGGAGGTCAGGCTGAAGCTGGGTTCCAAGCAACGCCAGGGTCTGAGCAGGGGACCAAAGCCTCGAGAAAGCAGTATAGGTGGATGAGAGAGGAAACTGATACTGAAGTTGTAACTTCAGCCCAGGCACCTTTGGTTGCCACTTGGGGAAGAATTATTGCAAGAGCCCTTTACCCTGGACCTGTGAATAGCTGTCCTCTTCCTTCTTCTTGGGAACACTTTCTGCTACAGGCCTCTGGGATCAGGCGGTGGTAGACTGACCTCTGCAGACAGGACAGGCCCGATTGGCCTGAAGTTTCATGGAGGTCAGACTTGGGTCCTCGACTTCCCCTAGAGGATGACTTCACTCTTGCCTATTACCACTCTGTATTTTCTCAACATGCCCAGGAATAGAAGATAATACGCTATGCCCAGAATGTGCTCAAAGGAATAATAAGATCATGGAAGAATGAACTGTCACAGGAGAAACACTGCAGAAGACCACACTATGTTGCCATCCGAAGGCCACCAGAGACAATGTCAAGGTTTTATCCTGATCTAAGGCAATTGAGAAGAAGCAAAGAGAAACTTTCTGCATTTTTCTATAAGAACTTAAAGAGGAAAAACCAAGATCCATCAGTCTCCAGAAGTCCTTCCTCCTACCTCCACCAGGACAAACGTTAGAGCCTCTGCAGACACCTGGAAAGAGCATACGTAATCCTGTCTTTGGTGTCTCCCAATGCCTTGAGTTGAACCTGTTAAATACTTAGCCCTCTAGGGAACGACTTTTCTGTAACGGGATTGTTTTGTTACAGTTTGTTTTCATAAATTTGATGAGTAGCTTTAGTGTGGTAAAGCAGAAAGAGCTTCCATACACGCTCTCTTCCTCAAGGTTCTACTATTAAATCCCATCGTGATACAAAAGGGAGAGATGGGGAGGGAGGAAGCGAAGGAAAGAGAAGAGGGGCAGGGAAGAGAGGACAGAAGAGGAGAGGGAAGAAGAGAGGGGAGGAACAGGATTCTCCCTCTCCTGGCAGCTAGCACCTGCCAATAGCTCCTGAGATCCAGTGATAGTTCCTCAATAGGGAGAGGACCCTGGAGAGCATCTCCCTTGTCTATTGTCTTTCCTTAAAAAAGCTAAACAGAGCATGTAAAGATTTGCTATCTCTAGGTATTTATAAGCCAATTCTATCTGGAAATCTTACAGCTACAAATTATACAAAAAGAACAAAACACTGTGACTTTTTTTTTCCTAAACGCCCCCAGAAGCAACCACCATGTCCTTTCATGGGTGGATGGATAAACAAAATGGCACAACCGCAGAATGGAATATTATCCAGTGAGAAAGGTAAAGTAGCTGCTGTTCTCCTTTCATTTCTGTTGCTATGACAAATATCCCCTACCAAAAGCAACTTAGAAAAGGAAAGGGCTTATCTGGCTTACAGTTCCAGGTTATAGTCTATTATTATGGGAAAGTCAAGGCAGGAACTTAAAGCCTCATGTCCACGGTCAAGAGCAGCAAGAGAATAAATGCAAGGATCCTTGTTTGCTTGTCTTTCTACTCTTACACATTCCAGGGTACAAAACCAGGGACGGTGCTGCCCACAGTGAGCTACGTGTTCTTCCATCAATTAACGATCAAGACAGTCCCCAGCAGGCATGGGCCAACGTGAGCTTAACAATACTCTAATTGAAGATTTCTTCATGGGTAATTCTAGGTTGAATCAAGCTTACAAGTGAAACTAACCAGCTCCCGAGCTACATGAGTAGATTTTAAATACACATCACTTAGTAAAGGAAGCCACTGTGAGCAACTGGTGTATTAGGTGATTCCAATTCAATGACATTCTAGAGAAGAGGAAGGGATAACAGCGGTAAAAGTTCAGTGGTTGCCAAGGGATCCGAATAGGAGGGAGGTGGCAAAGGTGATGCAGAGACTGGCTTTCCACTGACTCGGTATGGGACTACAATGGAGGAGAGACGACATTAGACTCTTGTGTAAAACCAAAAGAACTTCACAGCACAGACAGGTTTAAATATGCAAAATTAGGTAAAAGGTGCTAGGATCCCAGGATGAAATACAGAAATCTGAAGGTGTCAAACATGGAGGAAATCACCTCCCTGAAGGTGGAGGAGACCACAGCAAGCTTGGAAATGTGAGGAACTGTGGCTACCAAAGTTTCTTCCCTTCTCTCCTGGCAATTCGCAGGGTCGTGTGACCTCCGACTTCCTGGAGACTCTGCACTAGCTCTGGCTTGAGGGGATAACCTAGCTAGAACCTGGTTCTCTTTGTTATGGTGATTCCACTTGTATTCAAGGTCTTAGCAGTGGGCCAATAGCCTGCCTCCCCTAGATGACCCTGCCCGAGGCACCGGGAAGGCTTTAATCTTCCCTACTGCTCCTGGTTGGGAGGAGGCCTTGCATTTTCGGTCTTTCTAGCCCACTGGTATAAATATCTGACTTGAGTTTAATAAAGTTGCCATTTACTCTTGTAGATGAGCCAAGTCTCTTTTGTCTGTGTCTCTTTTTCAACCCTCAGGACAATCGTCCCTTCTCCTGGGCCCGAGTTCAGGAAGCGCGCAGCCTGGGTCGGGCGTGGGTATCCATTGGAAAGTGCTGACTCTTACAAGGAACCTGAAAACTGAAGGAAGGAGAACACGAAGGCTGCATACCCTCAGAAACTGCTGATCCTCTCCCCCGCTCAGGGAAGGCCCAACAAGTCTGCTGTGCACACACAGCCAGAACTGAGTGACTTGGCAATGGGTGGCAGGTGGAAGTGGCAGGAGAGGGAATTCACAGACTAGCAAGGCCGAGAGGAAAGCGATATCCAAGGGTGATAGCTCAGATTTGGAAGCACTGCCAGCAAACGCGGACACTGCCTGCAGAACAGTCTGTGCACAGGTCTGCAGACATAGGTTAGTGTAAATGTGTGTACAGGTGTGTTTCTTTCACTGTGACTAAGGCAAGCAGGAATTAATGGCATCCTAACAGCAAGGAGCACCCCTGAAGCCCAAATCTTGATTTTCAAGAACTCTGGGGCTGCAGCAAGACCCTCTAGCACTGCACCAAGAATTATGCGAGATCAGTTTACAGGGCCAGAATGCAAAGAAGTGCTCAAATAAAATGACCACCAACAGTGACAGGGCTTGCCTAGAAGGACACATGAACCAAACAGAAATCTCCCATGCCTAAAGTTACAATAATATGAGCAACAAATAGTCTGGGGTTATAACAAAAACAATAATAACCTTCTATAAGTAGATACTGGTGTAAACAAATGACAGAAGGAATAGACAAAAGCAGAGCCGATGCACCTCCCATGAAGAATTCAAAATATTTAGTGAAAATGCTCCAACCTGCCCAGGACTACAGAAGTGGCTCAGTGGTTGAGAGAAATGGCTGTTCTTGCAAAAGACTAAGTTCTCAGCACCCCACATGGTGGCTCACCACAGTGTGTGACTCCAGTTACATGGGATGACACCCTCTTCTGGCCTCCATGGGCACTGCACTCACATACATATACCTATGCACATATACACACACAATTAAAACCCTATAAGACCTATAAACCTATAAACCAATAAAACCTATAAAAAATAGTCTGCCATGAACCTTAGAAGAAAATCTACTACTGCTACTTTGTAAGACCAGTATAATTCCTTACTACATCCTAAATCTTTATCCTTTGTCTTAGTTAAGGTTTCTAATGCTGTGAAGAGACACCATGACCACAGCAACTCTTATAAAGAAAAAACATTTAACTGAAGCTGGCTTAGAGTTTAGAGGTTTAGTCTAATATCATCATGGTGGGAATCATGGAGGCATGCACACAGACACTGAGCTGAAGAGGTAGCTGAGAGCTCTACATCCAGATCATCAGACAGCAGGAAGAATGAATGACATTGGGCCTGGCTTGAGCTTCTTAAATCACAAAGTCCATCCCCTGTGACACAATTCCTCCAAGAAGGCCACAGCTCCAATAATGCCACACCCTATGAGTCCATGGGCACCATTTTCATCAAAACCACCACATCCTTACAGCTATGGGTATAACCTCTCTTTACAGCAAAGAGAGACCATCACAGACAAACAAACAGGACACAATGGAGATATCAATGGATTGTGGGGAGTCCAGTTCTATTGATTATACCTCTATTATAGCTCTTGTGTCTATGGTTCATGGATTATCTCAGAAGAGGAGGCAGAAAGACTGACAGAGAGAGTCATAGTACAAAGAAGCCTGCTGTAAAACAGTCTCTCATAGAAATGGCTGCATAAACAAGATTGGGACAATAGTAATATTAATGGACATGATAGCATGAAGGGGGAAATTATCATGGAGTTTCTACTTCTAGACAAAGAACTACAGGCCACTACTGACTGCTGGCAGAAGAGTTAGCCTGTCCCAGGAATGAGCCCTCTTAATGGTTTTCCAATGCACAGTGGTCATCCTTGAGACCACATACACACAAACAACAAAAACAGACTGAACAAGTCATATGTGTGTAACAAATAGAGCCAAAGAAAAATAGGCTATCAACTTGAGAGTGGAGGGGCGTGAGACGGGCTTAAGGAAGGGGAGTGGGAAGGAGCTGGAGGGAGCAAAGGAAGAAGATAAGTGATGTAATTTTATTTCAGAAAAAAAAACATTTAAAAATACTCCAACCTCAAGGAAATGGAATATAATTTGATTTTTTAAAATGTGAGGTATGCTCGGCGACTTCTTTTGTGTGACAGAGGCAGTGTGGCAAAGAGAAGGGAGTTATAACCATCAGTAGGTATGTCAAATCCACATCCTGGCCCTTTAGTATGATATGATGAGATGGGTACCTATCCTCTGGGGTCTGCCCCAAATCTTACAACTCCACTGTGTCCATGAGAAAGCCATTAGATAAATCCTAGTGGAGAACATCTTGCCCCCTATAACCTCAAAAAGTCACTAAAAAGAAAGTTTGTGAGATTACCACAGTCAAGAGACACGTGATGACTAAGTAAACACAGTATCCTGGATGAGACTCTGGAAGGACACTAGGCAGAAATGAAGGAAACCTGAGTAAAGTATGGGCTTTAGTTCCACCATGCTGAGATAGCAAGATGTGAATAGGTAAAATTAAGTGGGCATGGAAGGACTGTCTGTGTCCAACTTTCTTATAACTATAAAACTATATTAAAAGTGGAACTTAATTTAAAGAGTCTATATTAGTCTGGAGAGATGGATCAACAGTTAAGAACATTTACTGCTCTTGTAGAGGACCTGGAGTGGGTTGTCAGCACCCGTGACAGGGAGCTCACCACTGCCACTCATTCTAGCTCCAGGGAATCTGGCGCCCCCTTCTGGACTCCATGAGCACCTGCACTCACACATGCACATACTCACATATAGTCATACATATATACATGCAATTCAAAATAATAAATCATCCAGCTCAGCACTAATGTTTTCTGGCAATATTGCCACTGAGTTCTATCAGAAGACAGCAAGGCAGGCTCAGCATCCTGCCTCTGTAATGCAGATCATATCCCCAAAGCAGTCAAGACTTGTTCATCAGCACCCAAAGCTCCAAGTTCATCTCTGGATATCAGACTTCCCATTTGACTCCAGACCCTTCAGCAAAACCTTAATTTTTAGAACCTCAAGCTGGAAGCCAAGGGTAGGGACTCAGAAGTGCTCTTTATAGCCCAAGAGGTGGACTGTGGGCACAGGGGACGCTGTGGGTATCAGTACTGCCTGGCACAGCACCCATATCATCCCACAGCTTCTGTAACGCCACCTCGTTTGCTAATTATCTATTACTCAAAGCAACCGGCCTTGTCAGATATCAAGATGCAGCTCCCGTCGCCCAGCAGGATCACTTAATGAACTTCAGAAAGTATACACGAGTATTTAATTAAAGGGCTGGTGCCAAGGGACCTGTTTCTCCAGAGTTAACTCCGAATACTTGACAACTGAGATGGTGACACTTTCTGCAAGAAAATACCCATTCATCCATTCATGGTGCACCAGTCTAGTAACCAAGGGTTCGGGTAGGGGGGCTGCATCCAGTGGGCTCTAGCTCCCACCCAAACATAAGGTAGACAGTGAGAATGGGAGTGTGCCCACGCGTCCAGAACAGCGTGGGTAGGGTGGCACACTCCTATTTCCCAGCAACCCACGGCCCTGTTCTGAGCAGTTCTAACACACTCCACAGTTCTGTGGAGTGGAAAGGGAGGGGGTCCATCTTCCAGATAAAGGAAAAGTGTGTAACTTGTCAGGTGCCACATGGATTTTATATAATGGAAGCAGGATTGGGGCCAGCTGTCTCTCATTTTATTTCACTCATTCCTAAGCCATTGGAGGAGAAGACAGGGTTCCAAAACAGAGGAGTCAAGCTCCTGCTTTTGGGCTAAATTGAGGGAAATGAAAAGCTAACGTGATAACTAATACCTGTAGTGATTTCAGACCAAAAGGTAATGGGAAATGTGACAACGGACGAACAGACATCTCTGGGCTCCAAGGTCGTGCCTCCCTATGGGAGCCTAGAGAGAGAGAGAGCTCTGACCAATCCTGCATGATGTTGGGTGCACATGACTGATGCCGACTTGGGAAGACACAGCACTGTTGAACCAAGAAACCACAGGCGCCTCTGTGAGCACCTGGTACACATCACTGTGGCTGCATCGCTCTTTCTGAGTCCCCCACCACCACCTCAGGAGAAGCAGCGGGAAGCTGCTTCCTCATTCTAGTCTTCTGCTCTGCATCTCAAGGAACTGTTTGCAAGGCTCTCTTCCTCTCAGGCATCGCAATGGTCTCCAGAGGGATGACAACCATCTGGCAGGGGAAAGAGCCTTGGGATCCACAGAAGCACCAGGCTATGAAGTTAGATGACAGGGACATATCAACCCTCAGTCTGCTAATTGGGTGGAATCCTATAGGAGCACCCAGCTCCTGTTTCCCAGATCAGTGTACAGGAAATATTTTCAAAGGTTGTTCTCAACTATAAACTAAGGAGCATACACCAAAGTGCCTAGGTGTATGCTCCTTACCTTAGGTGTATACACCTAAGCTCTTCCCCTGCCGTAGCTGTGGGACACCATGCTTGTTATCCTTCTCTTTCCTATAACCAAATGCCTGCTTCTCCCATGAACACAAGGACCTAAGTTCAATCCCAGGAGCACACGTTAGCCTACTCAGAAAGCTCTGGGTCCCCAGTGAGAGACCCTAGCTCAGGAAACAAGGTAAATAGCTCCTGAGGAAAGACACCCGAGGGTTCCCTCTGTCCTCCACATGTACATGAACATACATTCATGTGCATCTCCATCCTTACATACAAAAGCAAATTAAAGGAAGAAATTTTTATTGTGGTCCATGATACCAAGTATGTAGTCCAAAGTATACAGTAGGCAAGGCCTACTGCAATGGAGCTAGCTCCAGTCTGCAGCAGGAGGAGGCTGTGTGCTCACATCTTGGTAGATTAGGAACTGGGGCAAGAACATAGTGGTACTCAGCTGGCTTCCTCGTTTACTCCTATTTATTCATTCTAGGTCACCAGTTCAAGTGATGGTGGCATCCTCCCCAGTGAGACCTCTCTGGACATGTTCTCACAGACGCACCCAAAGGGGAGCCTCAGTGATGATCCAGACACTTAATCCAACCCAACTGGTAATCAAAATTGACCTGCAGATATACCAAGGTGCTCAAAGGAAGGAGTACCTTCAATATCACACCTTCCCCCTCCCACCTCAACCCCACACACATGCCAAAAATGGGGCATTCCCAGTCCAGAGGGGAGGAACCATCCTGCTGAGTTGGACAACCAGGGGAAGTCACCACTTGCTTTTAAACACCACCATACATCACATGATTCAAAGATGGCTACCACTTGCTTTTTAACTCCACCCTACCTCTCCTGAATGCAAGGACAGTTTGCTCACCTGCTCTGTGCCTTCACTGTCACACACAGGAAATGGGTGGCACTATCCCTGCCACACAGGACTATGAAGAAGTACATAAAACAATACCTACTCCATGTATTGGACAGAAGGAACCATCCTCACCCTAGCTCCCTTTTATCTGGCCCCACCAAGTCCGCTTTTGAAGGACAAAGGCCCATTTCCCATGAAGATGGCCAGGTAAACTGAGTCAGTACCTCTGCACCAAACATAGAACAGTGACAGAAAAAACACACGAGGAGAATTCAGTCAGATGAAGCTGGGTTCACAAACATAATGACCATCTCTGAGTAAGAGAAACCGGAAGCCCCCAGGAGCAGCAAGCAGGGCAGAAAGGAGGAAGTCTTGCAAGGGGGCCTCTTTCAGGCCCCTGAAGTCAAAGTCTCTGCGAGATGGGAGAAGAGACCTCAGTCTCAGGGTCACCAGCCAGGGAGAAGGTGAGGCTCCTTCCCCACCTCATGAAGGCCAAAGGACAATAACAAAAACATAGGCTTTGTTGAGAGAACTCTGGGCTAGCGGGGGGGAAAATACAAAATGATTGAAGAGGTGGAGGGGTCAGAGAAAAGGCAAAGAAAAATCAAATACAGCCTTCCCTGCCCAAATGAGTGAGCACACCAAAATTCCAAAGAGTTCGGGCTGGAAACATGAATAATGCCAAATATAAAATCATTATCATGAGACAATCTGACAAGGATTTTAAGAGAGTAGTATTTCAAAGGCTCCTAGTGAGAAATACAAGAAAAAAATACACATTTAATATAATTTAGAAAACTTCACACAAAAGCAGAAGAAACAAGGACAGTGCATTAAGCAGAATAATGAGCTAATTAAAAAGCAAGTGTCAAATATTTGTGTATCACAGATAAAGGATTAATACCTCCAAGTTGTAAAGCGCTTTGAAACACCGAGGATAAAGGAAACAAAACAGCCCCTGGAACAAAATTAATAAAAGACACACACTCTACAAATATTACATTAGGGTAGCTTTTAAGTAGGAGAGGACTTCAACTTCACTCCGAAGAATAAGACAAATTAAAATTCATAAAATGAGACATGAAAATTAAAATTGCATCGAAATATCATTCACTTGGTGCCCCTTAGCTTGGTGAAAGCTCACCACATGGATAGTATAATCTGTCTCAAAGACGAGAGTGGGCTTTCTCATCATCGTAGGGAGGGAATAAAGGAGGGATCATCATTATCAAGGGGAATTTCGTCCTCTGACAGAACAGGTTTGGTACCCATTCTCAATTCTACTTCTAGAAACTTGACTGGGCACGGTACTTCCAATGGCACAAAGCACGCATGTATAAGGTTGTTCTTTACAGCAGCATTTATTCTTGGGAATAACAACAGCCACCAAAACGACACGTGAGCTAGTGAACTCAAGTCAACGCCATTCACGTGATGGAATATCATAACATCATACAGCTGGGAAAAAGAAGCTCGTTCTCTTTCTGTCCCTCTGTCTCTGTCTGTCTGTCTGTCTGTCTGTCTCTCTCTCTCTCTCTCTCTCTCTCTCTCTCTCTCACACACACACAGATATCCATTGTGGGAGAAGCTAAAGCACACCTACACAAAGAAATACCATGCGTCAGCTACAGGAAACAAGACTACTGTCTATAGAATCATATAGAGTGATTCTTTAAAAAAAAAATCTCAGTTGAATGAAGGCTCAAAAGTTAACTTTAGTATAAGAATGAAGAAAAATCAAGGTAAATCTGGCACCTTCCTCACTGGGGAGCAAACAGCAATTCATGGTAGCTGGATAAGGGGAGTCGCTCTTCTATGAGAGTATTTCCATGGGTAGGTTTCCCATGCTCTGGCAGTTGGCCCCACACCCGCACACATGTGAGCAGCATTAACTTGACTCAGTGGGTTATCAAACAAAAGAAAAGGTGAAATTAGGAGGGGCACATGGGGGGACTATGAGGGGAATTATAAAGAAAAGGGTAGATGTAATCATATCTTAGTATATACCTTGTGAAAATTTCAAAAATAAAGTCATAACTAAAAAGAAATTAAGGAATTTGCCTATTTCTGTAAAATGAAATGCAGGAGTTACACACTAGAGAACAAAAGCTGGCAGCAAAAAGGGGTGGTAGGGAGTGAGTCCTTCTGTTCAACTTCTGGAAGCATGCTAAAGCGCATTAAGGTACAAAATAAAGTCTACCAATAAGAAGACAAATAGACTAAATACAAACAGGAAAAAAAATGAGCTGTGTGGGATTTCAAATGAATCGCATCACTGCTTGAAAGAGGAATGAGAGACCAAACAAAAATGGGGTCTGAACCCAACACCGACTCTATCCCCTTCGGTTCCTCTTTGATTCTTCACGGGTTTTGCTTTGCACAGCGATCAGAGTGGATCGCCCCTTACAATTGTTGAAATGAAGCGTCCAGGCTGAGAAAAAGACAACACATGACGTTGTATAGGAACAGAAACCAGAACAGGCCACTGTGGAATGGGGGCAGACAAGGAAGAACACAGCTAAGTGAGAACAGAACTGGAGGACTCTGCACAAAACAGCTTCTAAAACCATAGGCACCTGAAGGCTGGAAAGATGGCTCAGCACTTAAGAGCACTTGTATTTGCAGAGGACCTGGGTTCAGCGGCCAGCGTCCACATGGCAGAGCACAACTATCCATAACTTCAGTCTCAGGTACTCTGAAGTCCTCTTCTGACCTTGGAGGGTACCAGGAGGGCATGTGGTACATACACACATGCAGACAAAGCCTCCACATACATAAAACAAACAGAACCATAATTTTTAAAGTTTCCTTTAAAAAAGACGACACGTTCTTCTTAACTCTGGTAGTTCCAAGGGCTTTAAGCAAATTAAATCAAAATATATCAGTGGCCATGCCTAGATTTGACATGCTGGTTCCTAAGTAATAACTCCAGTGTGTCTGGAGAAAGGGCTGTTTCTTAGGCTTGGCCAGATGACATATATATATATATATATATATATATATATATATGTATATATGTATATATGTATATATGTATATATGTATATATATATATGTGCTAGAAAATCTTACCATACCAGAAATAAAGAAGTACTAAAAAATTAATTAATTAAATATTCAGACATGTCAAAAGGTTATAAGAGGATATTTGAAGAGACTTCAAATTTGGCACAATGTGAACATCAAACTAACCCGCAGCACAAAATAAGAAGAGTCTATAAGTGATACCAGGATGATTGACAGATGGAGAGTAGTACATGGAAAGTCGTATGAATGCACACATGTGTACAGAAGGAAAGTAACCATGTCAAAATGCTGAGAGTGGTGAATATGCAAAAGGTCCTTAATAGTTTCTTTAGGTTTTAAATCACCTCAAAATAAAGCTAAATATGTTTTTAAACATAACTATATATAAGAAGAAATTAAAACTTTATACAAGAAATGACTCTAAGAAAGGAATAGTCCTAAGAGTCCTATTTTCTAGAAAAAATATCTTTCTTTGACAAAGCACTCTGAGTATCAAGAAGGATAAATAGATAATAATGAGAAACTAAAAATGTAATACATAAAGAATTCTTAAAATATTGTTTAATAAAAATAACATTGTCAAGGCAGACTAATAAACTAGTATCAGTAATAGAGGGTTGAAAGAAATGATCTGTTATTATCAAAATGCTAAGACTACATGACAATCTGAAATTTTATACCCAGATAAAATAGCACTTAAAGTACCATGTACATGAACATTTTCAGATATCCCACACACTAAGAGATATTGTTTAACATAGACTCTTAAAGAAATATTCAGAAAAACTTCAGAAAATCAAAAGGTCAGTTGAGAAGACGACATGGGAATAAAAGAAAACAAGATTAAAATGTTTCCATTAAATGTAATTATTGACTATAAAAGTAAACTTTAGTGTTTAACGACATTGAGTATACAAGCAGTAACAAAATGTGGGAAGGGTAAGCTCAATGGCAATTTGAAGATGAGTAGAATTCTTCTTAGTATGTCTTGCTAAGCCATAGTGGGGAGAAGTTTGTAGTGAAGTACATGCACTACATACAATTCCTAGCTACTTTCCAAATTAGTCCCAGGAGTAGGAATTACAGTGGAAAATGTATCTGTGCAATAGAAATCGTTAACCAGGGGATAAGAGTGGGAGAGAGAGAACATATAAAATGATTTTAAAATTAAGTGTGAAATAAAATAAGAAAAATAACCCAATATAGAAACAATTACACAAATCTGTGACCAGATTAACTGCTATTAAGACCGAGATCATCAGATGGGACAAAAGAACAGCTGAGTATTGAGTATTCTCCAAGGAGAGATTCGGAAAGATACAAAAAGGAACCTCAGCTCAGCTCCTAATGGAAAGTGTGCTGCTCAATGGATGGAGAACGCTAAAAGAAGCAAGGCCTTGCTGTCAATGTGTAGGTAACACTCCCCAAAACAGACAGAAATTTGGCATATGACAGACAAGAGGTGACATCTCTGAGGTCTAGGGACAAGCTGTCAGGGAGGATGGAAGGTAATGGGTTGAGGGCATTGTCCAGGGGAGGAGGATGTAACAAGCTTCCTACAGGCAACACCAACTCTCAGGAATTTGACCACTCCTGGCAGGACTTGGGAATGGGCTCAAGTGCTCCCCCAAAAGCCCACTAAGTTCCAGGTACAGAAGAGCACCCATATTCCTCTGGACAGGGAGGAAGGCAAAGTTTAAACATCACCAAGAGATTCTACTTTCAAGAGATAGATGAATGGGCCATGCCAGCCCCATTACTGACACAGACACCCTTGGGTTCTAGAGCAGCATTTGATAGTTATGGTAGTTGAACCAGGAGCAATTTATTCTCACTTCAGGAAAAACCAAAACAGAAACTCATGTCATTTTGAGGTTTTGCTCAGTTGTTCATGACAACAGAATACTCCTGCGATTCTGAGGATTTACTGTGTGATCTTTATAACCTGTCCCACTCAGTCCTCATCACAGCCCTGAACAATGCTATTCTCACCTTCTGTTTACAGAAGAGAAAGTGATAGCCAAGAGTCCCATTGTCATTTCTGCTGCTGTGATAAAATACTTAGACAAAAAGCAGCTAAGTGGAGAAAGTGCATTTCATATTACAAATCCAGGTTACAGTCCACCACTGAAAGGAAGTCAAGGCAGGAGCTTCAAATAGCCAGTCACATCACATTCACAAGCACGAGCAGAGAGATGTAAATACACGTGTGTTCACTTGCTTCCTGTGCTCACCTAGATTTCTCTACTCTATACAGTTAGGAGCCACCTGCTACTCACAGTGGGCTGAGTCATTCCATGTTAGAGTTAATTAAGTTAATTAAACCATCACCAATAGACATACCCACTGGCCAGTGTAGATGATCCCTTACTAAAGCCCTCTTCCCTGATTACTATAGGTTGTGTCAAGTTGATAATACTATCTCACCAAGGCCATACCACTGCAAGGCGTCAAGCATCAAGATTCAAGCTAAACAGGAAGACAGACTTATATGAAACCTATTCTGGATGCTCCTGCTGGGGTGGGCTCCAAGGGATATGCTACTTTTCTGCCCGATTGTTCAAGCTTTTTTTTTTTTTACATGTTCTAGCCTGCTGCTAAACCTCTCCACCATGGGATCTTCGGGAGCAAGCCTGAGGTTTACTCAGCTTGACTGGAGCGCTGTGTGCAGGGCCTAGAAGACGCCACATGGTCCGCAGTATTCACCAAATTCATGACTGAGCAAGCCAGCAAGTCCAGAAAACCAACTCAAGCAATTCCCCCCAAAAGACCACCACGGGCCAAATTCATAAAGCAACATCATTGCTGATGGCCGCATACCGCATCTGTCTCACTTGCTGATCGCAAAAGCCCAGTCCCACGAAACACGAGTCTCATTTCCCAAACGTGGAAATGGAAGTGTGTTTTCCACCACCAGGTAGATTCTTCACCCTGCCCACTCCCTTCCATGTAAAGCTACACCTTCTCTGCCTTCCACAAGCCGCGTGAGATCTCGCCACTCCTAGACATCCAAAGAGAGAACAAGATGTAGTCTGGATGATATTCATCTTCCTTCCCTCGTGAAGACGACAGTAGCACGCTGTGGGGCTCCAGCCATGCCAACATAGAATGAAGTCAGGAAGAGGGTGAAGAACAGGCTCATTCTCACCACGGGTGGAATGCACGCCTCCCTCCTGCTTGTGTTAGAGGTCTCATTTTCAATGGGGCTCCACGGTGACGTCTCCTTCTCTTAGCAGTGCATCCACCTTTCTCAGCTACAGTGTCCTCTGACTATTCTGCACACACACCATAAGAATCTGCGGTGTCCTTGGCACCTGGAGTGCACTGGTAATGTTGGGGCAGATGGGAGACTGCCCCCTGGACCCTGCAGTTGGATTCAGTTCTGTCCAGCAGGGCACTCTGCAATGATGCCACTACCCAAGCTGTTCCATAAGTACCTGCCGACCAGAAGTTCATTGAAAAAAATTAAATTTGCTAATTCTAACTAACTGAAACTCAAGACACTTGTATCTGGTAGCTACACTACTGGACAGAGCAAGAGTAACACCGAGGTATAATCGTCATGCACACTGACCATATCTTGGCATAGTTATTTTAAATGTCTGACTGCCCGCTTGTCCCACAGGTGATGTCCTAAAGACAAGAACTACCCATGTTTTAACCCATGTTTTCAGAACCAGCAGAGCCAAGAATAGAGAAGGATATAGATATTTGTCTGATAAATAAACTAATTTTGGAGTATAACAGAAGGCTTGTGGAAGCTCCTATCTCACAAATGGGGGAGAGGTCAACGAGAAGGCTAATTGATAAAGTGCTTGCCTAGCATACATGAGGATCTGAGTTCCAATCCGCAGCACCCACTTAAAAAGCTGGGCATGGTAGTGCAAGTCTGCTACCCCAGCACTGGGGCTGCAGAAACAGTAGCAGCCCTGGGTCCTGATGGCCAGTCAGTCTAGCCGAGTTGCTCAGGTCCAGGTTCAGTGAGAGGCCTTGAATGACTGAGGAAATTCCTGATGCCCACTTCTAGCCTCCACATGCATGCACACCCATACACACACATATGGAGGAAGCAGAGAACACATGAGCATGACTGAGAGACTGGAACTACTTGTTAAGTGTCTCCTGTGGCCACAGATAAAGATGCCAGCACCAGGCTTGTTCCTTCCTACCGTTCTTCCTCCATCATCACCTAGAGAAACAAATGCAATCCATAGAGAGGAGAGAGCACTAGACCCAGGGTAGCTACAATCTGAGCATCTTTGGTGATGAACTGGGGGTAGTGTGGGATGGAGAAGATACAGTTGGAAACACAAGAGACCCATGTGGTCCCATAGCTGACCAAAGCCTCCACCCTGGAGATGGAGGTGCCCAGAGATTTCCAACTGCAGTTCTCAGTAAAAATCAAGTGCAAGTTACAGGGGAGAACATTTCCAGGTATGTGGCTGGCCCTTAGGAGACCTGTTGTGTACAGTGGGCTGTGCTGAGGTGCTGTGAAAGAGAAGGACAGTGGGGTAAAGTCGGGTCCAGATCTTGTTCTGAAAACACATCAGGACACAGAGCGGGCTGAGCAGTTTCTTCAGTAGGGCAGGGGGGAGGAGGGGAAAGGAGAAGGGAGGGGAAGGGAGGAGTCGGAGCTGGAAAACCCCTCTGAGGGCTCCGCCCACCATATCACGGGAGTTGTGGATGCAGAGCTGGAGAGCTCTGTGTGCACCCGCAGCCCTGCACTTATAACACAGTCTCACTGCTGTTCACTATACCAGCTCCTAACGGTTCCCATGTGCAAACTCTCTGACCTCAGGGTCTGAGGAAGAACAGAGCTCAAATCCACACAGGTAGATTAAAAACCTCATGTCACACCTGTCATTCTCTGTTACACTGAACCCATGCCTGAAGAAAATCTACAGTAGATTTTGAGGAACTTGAGGTGCAAGATGTTTGTTTAGAACTGCCAGGAGTGATGATTATATGCACTGTGCAATGTTTACTATCTAGTGTCTAAACACCTTACCCAGCCAGCAAAGCATGAATCCAAAATGCAAACAGCCCAATTAAAAAGCCGAATACCACAGTATAGTGTGGTAGGTGGAGCCATTGGAGGGATTTCCCAGCTCCAGCTCCTCCCCTCCCCTCTGCAAAGGAACTGCATCTACAGGTCAAATAACTTCTCCCATATAGAACCACCAAGGCAATGCTGTCTCCATAAGCACCGCTGTGCCAGAAGTTGGACCCATGGTAGAATATTCCCTAAAATGTTCAATGTTGACAACGACCCTCTGAAACTCACTGAACTCCCCTGCCTGGCCGCTCCATTAAAAGCAGCCCACAGGCTATTCTCTAGTCTTACCTTCCTCTTAAGCGGCCGTACTCTCAAGGCTATTAAAGGTTCCCAGACATATATTTCCCTGACCCTCAGACATTACAGGTTGTCTGTAAAGGCCAGGAATGCCTTTCCTGTCCACACGCAGTGGCCTCCTTCTCCCTGTGTTGTGAATGGGGAGAACATGGGGTACTGACGGTGTATCTGCTGGGACCAGAACAGAAAACAGCTCTCGGGCTGGGTTCAGTAGCACTGGCTATCCGGACATAGAGACTGTCCCCCAACTTGCTGTTTCTTTGTTGTTTGCTTGCTTCCCTGAACTTGGAATACCCTGCCTTATCCATCACCAGAGTCTCAGAAGGAGCCACACAGCAACCAGCTACACAGTGCTTGGCCCACAGCAGTCACGTAAAGAATGCCCGAGGAAGAAATATTAAGTGGAATTTATTGATGGTGTCTGAAGCCAATGTTGCTTATTCTCTACAAATATTAATAAAATAACATTCCACCACCCAGTGCCATCTTCCCTCTATTCTTTACCCATCAGAGATCTGGGAAATCTTCAGAGCTCAGGTTAGTCACCGTGTTCACATGGAAGCCACTCCTATAATCCCCTCTTCACAGATGCTTCCCGCTGCATGGGTGTACACCAGTTGCATCAGTGTACTCCAGCTGCATGGGTGCACTCCAGCTGCATGGATGCACTACAACTGCATGGGTGCCCTCCAATTATGTGTATTCTTCAGCTGCATTTGTGCATTCTAGCTGTATAGGTGCAGTACAGCTGCATGGGTGCACTCTAGCTGCATGGATGCACTGTAGCTGCACGGGTGCACTCCTTTACACAATACCCCAGTGCTGAGTGAACAACAGGACTAGTGGCTTCTCTCCTGCGGTCTCCAGGGTACACAAGACATCTCTGATGGAGACTAGGCCAGCAGCAGGGACGTTTGTCTGAACTCCAAGAGCCTTAACTCAGACCTCTCCCTGTCATGCATAGAAGTAGAAGAAAGAATAAATGAGGCTCGTGGTGAACCAATCTACCAGTGCACTATAGGACAGAACAGAAAGCAAACTTGTAGACAGGACCCCCAGTGCAATGACACTGTCATTATGGTAGCAGGGAGGGGGAGGGGGGCAGTGCAAGGCTGATTTTCTATAGGGAAGTCAAAAAATGGCAGACGCCCACTGCACACAGGTAGTGTTTTTGATCTCTCCATAGTCGGTGACATTAACAGAGTGAAGTTAGTATCTTACACTAACAGGGTATTTGGGGTGGGGCAAGAAGCACAGCTTTTCCTGAAGGATGACAGTCTGTCTAGCAAAGGGGAGGGAGAAGAGCATCAGCAGGTACCAATGGGGTGCCAGGTCCCACCCCTTCATTTTCCCAGGCAGAGTTTTTAGCTCAGAAGCATTGCCTAGAGGCTGGGAATATGGCCCAGTGAGCAGAGCATCCATCTAGCACACTCAAAGCCTTGGGCTTGGTCCCTGGCTCTACATAAACGAGGTGTGATACGGGACAGCTGTCATCTCAGCACTCGGGAAGTGGAGGCAGGAGGATCAGGAATTCAGGGTCATCTTCAGCTGCATAGTAAGTCTGAGGTCAAGCTGGGCTATATTAGACTACCAAAAGGAGAAGAGGAGGAAGAAGCAGGGGCAGGAGGAGGGCAGTGATGATGAAGAATGGCTAACCTAGGGAAAAAGCCTGTTTCCCATCCTATGCTCCCCATGTTCCAAGCTCCCACTTGAGACTCCCAGCTTCTTGCTTGTGCTGTCTCCAAAATTTCTAACCATTTTATAGACGTACAGATGCCTCTGCACCTAGAATTTCTTATTTAGAAGTCCACTGATTTCCCATCATGCCTTACCAATAAGACAGGTCATAAATCATGGTTTATGCTTTTATTTCTTCTATAGCAAAGGGCTATAGAACATCGGCGATTGCAACTGTAAGGAAATTCACTCTGCTGGGAAGGGAACACCCATACCCTCTGTGCTTCCACACATACCCTGATGCTTCCTGGAAAGCCAACCATGACCGTGTGAATACGGGGGAGGAAGGCTGGTATAGAAGACGGCATGAACACCCGTAGACAAAGGAAAGGGAGCATTCAGTTGTTGTAAGACCCACCACAAAATATTACCTCTCTGTGATATGATACCATGAACAGGAAGTACCACGTGAGCATGCAGGACACTCAAGGACAGAGGATGTGGGGACAAGGGCAGGTAAGTTTCGGCAGATGCTAACATGGCTTACTGTAGAGTGACTCCCAGACCCAGGTATGAAGCAGAAAGGACTTCGGGGTTTCTAACATCTGCTAGTTCCTTCCCTTCTCATTAGCTGTCTGCTGTGTTTCTTAAACATCTCTTAAGTGGGGGGCACTGCTAGGTGTTGGAGATCCAGCCGTAAGCCAAAACCCAGACCACCCTGACCTAATGGGGGTTATTACTGAGCATGGAATTATACAATCACACAGGCAGTTTTGGCTTAACTATGAAATTCCCCCAATAGTCTCCTGTGTTGAGTGATGCCAAGCTGCTGCCACTCTTCTGGAAGGTTCCTGAGACCTTAGGAGGTGAAGACTAGTTGAAGGAAGTGGGCCACTGAGGGCATACCCCTCAAGGCTATCCCAGTCCCCCATTCCCTTCCTTCCTTTTGCAGCTTCCTGTCCATCAGGAGGCGAAGACCCCCTGTCTGTCATATGCTTCTATTGCTATGATGATGTTTTTACCCACATACATAGGGCCACTCATCCACAAACTGAACTCTCTGCAATCACGAATCAAAAATACATCCCTCCTCCAATAATTGGCAGTTCTCATGCATTTGGGCTCACTGATGTAAAAGCAATTAACATATAAATAATCAAGCTATGGGCATTGCAAAATGAGGGACATGTTGTCAATGAAGAACCGGAGCTTTCTACGCACAGATAAATGAGAACTGAAATGACTGGCAGTCAGGGAGGTTCCCATGGGAGTCACTCCCCGAGGGAGACATGCAGGATGAGAGGCAGTGACTATGCAAACGAGGGGCTGGCACAGGGAAAGCCTGGAGGAACCACACATGCAGAACACAAAGATGGGCAGGTCTACAAACACAGTTCTTAAGCCAGTGCTGACTGCACGGACTCCCCCATGCAACCACACACTCTCTCTTGGCCTGAGCCCTTGTCACATTGCCACGATTCTAGCCATCCTTGCCCTTTTCCTTGCTCATTCAATCAGCTTCAGCTCACATACAATCTCCTCCAAGAAGCCTCGTCCCCTAAGCTGGGCTTGATGTCCCTTCTCTCAATCCCCATAGTTTCTTCCACATGTGTGAGGACCATTGCGTGTTTAACCTGTTAGATAGTGGGCACTCTCTCTCTAGAAATATGTGTGTTAGCTTAATACATGTAGGAGTTAGTATGCACAATACATAAAATAATTTTAAAACAAAGAGGAAGATGCAAAGATCAAATTATAAAAAATTAGAATATTGACAAAAAGCATTAGCCATCAACAATCCTCTGTCACATGGTAGGTGATATTCTAACAGCTTTCTATAAATTAATTCAATTAATTTTTTTGCCCTAGCTTATGAAGCATGACTGCATTTCATCAGTGGGCCCAGAGAAGCAAGGCAATCTATCTGAGGTAGCAAGTGGATGGCTGACTGCCCAGCATAGTGTGTGCTGGCTGATGCCTATGCCTGAGCAGCTCCTGGGGCCGGAGACATGGGAGCGTGAAAAATACACTCTGGGGCTAAGAAACTAAAATTAAACAACTGAGCTTGGAAGAGCATTACGGAGACTGGCAGCGGCCAGGGTTGGCAAGAGTGTGTACCTTTGCAGCAGCATGAGTGTCATCAAAGAGACGGACAATTAAATCCCTGCACAGTGTAAAAAAAAAATCTCCATGGCCAAAAGGAAGAGAGTAGATCTACATGGCCTTGCCCAAAAAGGGGGACAGGACTGGCTCAGAGTTGAAGAGGCAGCTTGTGATAGAACAAGGTACAAATGCTACAACTCAGACGTCACCTCAGGAAGGGCCTTGAAGATGGTGATGCTGGATGGATGGATGGATGGATGGATGGATGGATGGATGGATGGATGGATGGATGGATAGGTGGGTGGATGGATAGATGGGTGGGTGGATGGATGGATGGGTGGATGGATGGGTGAATGGGTGAGTGGATGGATGGATGGATAGATAGATAGATAGATAGATGGATGGATGGATGGATGGATGGATGGATGGATGGATGGATGGATGGATGGATGGATAGGTGGGTGGATGGATGGATGGGTGGATGGATAGGTGGGTGGATGGATAGATGGGTGGGTGGATGGATAGATAGATAGATAGATAGATAGATAGATAGATAGATAGATAGATAGATAGATAGATGGATGGATGGATAGGTGGGTGGATGGATAGATGGATGGATGGATGGATGGATGGATGGATAGATAGATAGATAGATAGATAGATAGATAGATAGATAGATAGATAGATAGATAGATAGATGGATAGGTGGGTGGATGGATAGGTGGGTGGATGGATAGATGGGTGGGTGGATGGATGGATGGGTGGATGGATGGGTGAATGGGTGAGTGGATGGATGGATGGATGGATAGATAGATAGATAGATAGATAGATAGATAGATAGATAGATAGATAGATAGATGGATGGATGGATAGGTGGGTGGATGGATGGATGGGTGGATGGATAGGTGGGTGGATGGATAGATGGGTGGGTGGATGGATGGATAGATAGATAGATAGATAGATAGATAGATAGATAGATAGATAGATAGATAGATAGATAGATGGATGGATGGATGGATGGATGGATGGATGGATGGATGGATAGGTGGGTGGATGGATAGATGGATGGATGGATAGATAGATAGATAGATAGATAGATAGATAGATAGATAGATAGATAGATAGATAGATAGATGGATAGGTGGGTGGATGGATAGGTGGGTGGATGGATAGATGGATGGATGGATAGATAGATAGATAGATAGATAGATAGATAGATAGATAGATAGATAGATAGATAGATAGATGGATAGGTGGGTGGATGGATAGGTGGGTGGATGGATAGATGGGTGGGTGGATGGATGGATGGGTGGATGGATGGGTGAATGGGTGAGTGGATGGATGGATGGATGGATAGATAGATAGATAGATAGATAGATAGATAGATAGATAGATAGATGGATAGGTGGGTGGATGGATAGGTGGGTGGATGGATAGATGGGTGGGTGGATGGATGGATGGGTGGATGGATGGGTGAATGGGTGAGTGGATGGATGGATGGATAGATAGATAGATAGATAGATAGATAGATGGATGGATGGATGGATGGATGGATGGATGGATGGATGGATAGGTGGGTGGATGGATGGATGGGTGGATGGATAGGTGGGTGGATGGATAGATGGGTGGGTGGATGGATGGATAGATAGATAGATAGATAGATAGATAGATAGATAGATAGATAGATAGATAGATAGATAGATGGATGGATGGATAGGTGGGTGGATGGATAGATGGATGGATAGATAGATAGATAGATGGATGGATGGATGGATGGATGGATGGATGGATGGATGGATGGATGGATAGGTGGGTGGATGGATGGATGGGTGGATGGATGGATGGGTGGGTGGGTGGGTGGATGGGTGGATGGATGGATGGATGGATGGATGGATGGATGGATGGAGTCTGACTTCGCTTCCTAGTTGCTGTGATAAAATGCTGGCCAACAACGACTTGGGAAGAAAGGGTTTATTTGCCTTACAAGTCAGAATCAATCATTGAGGGAAGTCAGGACAAGAACTCAAGGAGGAACCTAGAGACAGGAGTTGAGGCAGAGACCATGGAGAAATGCTACATGGTTCCCATGTCTTGCTTAACTAACTTTTCTATACAGCCCCGGCTCACCTGTCAAGAGATGGTACTACCCATAGTGGTCTGGGCCTACATCAATTAGCAATCAAAGAAAATGCCCCACAGACCTAGCTAAGGGCTAATCTGATCAAGACAATTCTTCAGTTGGGATTCCCTCTTCTCAGATGATTCCAGGTTTGTGTCAAGCTGATAGTTGAAGTAACTATGACAGATGGTAAAGAGACAATAGCCAGGGAGAAAGAAAGGGAAGAGAGAGAGAGAGAGAGAGAGAGAGAGAGAGAGAGAGAGAGAGAGAGAGAATTAAAATAAACACGCTTTTAAAAAAATCTAGGTCATGACCTGAGTGGAGAAAGTCAATTTCCCTACTGGGCTTGCCAGTGGGTTAGGCTGCTCCTAGTTGGAGCTTTAGATTTTCCATCTCAACCTGGTGTCCTCTGTAGGGTGTAGTAGCCAACTTGGACCAGGATTTAGCTTCACCACATAAAGGGCTTAAATGCATCCATTAGCACCAGCTACCTGCCACACACTGAAGGGTAAACATAAACCCCTTAAGCTTTCACATTACTGGGATTAAAAATTCTCCCCCTCTGAACACCAAAAAGATTGGTCAAGGCTGGTTCACAGATGTAGCTGGTACTGGACAAATGTAAAAAGAACTGTGGTCCAGGTATCACAGGGAAGTTGAGGGCCATCGCTGAAGATGCTCAGAGTCATCTTGCATCAGATGACCTGTGCTTCTTTCAGGACAAGCCCAATGCTCTGGGAAGTAATAGTAGCTGAGAGAACCGGAGTTCAAGATCAGAACAAAGAGAAGTGTCTAGAACAGTTTCGAGTAAGTATTGGGGGGAACTGAGAGAAGCCAAAGGGTTATTCAGGATGCTGACTACTATTCTCCAAGTGAGACCAACTTATAATTTTCCTTTATCACCTCCCTGCCTGGTTTGGAAATCCACACTGTCTGAGGCTCATCAGAGAAGCCTGGAGTGTGTTCTCTTTTCCAATTCTCTGCAAAGTCTGCATGAGCGAGGGGCAGCCCACTCTAGAAGCCTCGCTTACATTATTCATTCTAGAAATAAAGACCACACAACTACATTGGCCTTGTGTTCCCACCAGATTCTTCTGAGTGCCTTCTAAGAGTGAGTCCAGACTTGGGAAGCTGTATTTATTTGAGTCTGTGTGTGTATATGTGAAAGGGGGAGGGAAGGACAGACAGACTCTGACAGACAGAGAGACTCATGTATCTCAGGCTGGCCCTGAGCTTGTCAAAGACGATCTCAAATTCCTGACCACCTTTCTCTACCTTCAGAGAACTACAACTACGGACAGGTACCACCACGTTTGCGGAGGCTCAAGACTTCATGCATGCCAGGAAAGCACTCTAAGAACTGACCGTAAGTTGTATTTTTTTATAAAATTAATCACTTTATCAAGGTTTGCAGATGTGAGTCAGAGAAGTAGATCCCACCCCCCAACCCTGGTCAGAGTATGTTTGTGGGTCACCAGGGCTTACAAATTGCTTTCTCTGCACGGAAGTCAAGTAAGAAGTGCTTCAGGGGTCAGCTCTGGGGTCCAATTGCCTGGGTCTGTCTCCTGATCCCAAACTGGGCATTTATAACCTCCATCTGCACTTTAATAGGATGGGCATACCAGCTGCCTCTCAGGACTGCCATGAGGATCACAGAACAGCCTTTGTAAATGCCGTATCTCAGGAGAGTCCCTTTACCCTACATCTCCCACACCAAGTTCTCATCTCACACTTTAATGTTTCACGGAGGCTAAAGGAAGGTTTTCAAGGGTAAGCATGCCTACTCTCCAGGGAGGCCACTGGCTTTCACAACCACCTATATTTTTATCTGACCACCCACAGCTGATTAGTCAGTGGTGGTGGTTCCCAAAGTGGGGTTCCTGTGTCAACAGTACCACCTGGAACTTGTTGGAAACATCTACGTTCTGGCTCCAGCCTACCCCAGGCTCTGACCCGCCCTCCAGGGTGCTAAGTCTGGCCCTGCCTTTGAGAGGTCCCAAGTTCTCCCCATGCTGACACTCAGTGTGAATTGTTTTTGAAAAAAGAAATGTGTGCATCTCAGTTCTGCTCCACGGAAAGAAAAGCAATAACCACGGTGGAGAGCGTGTAGGCTGAAATGGGCATTCTAGATGAGAAGGCTGGGATCCCTTCAAACGATCAATGAAAGGAAAAATGGCAAATGATGCCCCTCTGTGGGGGAGGACATGCGAGGGCAGGGACGAGGCTGGGAATAGTGAATCATGCGAGGCTGGGGTGACAGACAGCCATCAAGACATGGGGGATATGATCCGTGGCAATCAAAGAACAGTGGGCCTGGGAACTGAGGGTCCCTGAGCACTTGAAGAGCAATGAGTGGCTATGCTTTGCCCAAGGGCTCAAAGGGAATGAGGGTGCCTGATAGGGAATGCCCCCTAAGGTTAAAGCACAAGTTGGTCTGTCAAAGAGCCAGGCTGTGGCTTCTGTGGATAGTCAAGACAAAGGAGTTCTCCTGGGCATAACAGGAGAGGGGGGCTCCCTAAGCAGCCAGCTTCTAGTCACAACTAAAGCCTGTCTTTCTTAAAGAACAGAGGGAGGGAGGAAGGGCGGGAGGGCCAGAGAAAGTCAGAGAGAGAGAGAGAGAGAGAGAGAGAGAGAGAGAGAGAGAGAGAGAGAATCCTTGTCGGAAGTGCACAAGCAAGGGAAGAGACCTTTATAAAACCACGCTGTTACAAGTTTAAAATGTGAAGAACAGCTCCAGATCTAGCAGTGAGGGATCTATGAGCCATCCCTCACAACCACACATGTCCGCGGGGGCGGCCATCCACACTCAGCTATTAAAACTCATCCTTTGACAGGGGTGACTCACACCTGCCCCCGGTCCCCATTCATCGGATGGGGCGGAGCTCATTCTAACAAGCTCCCAAAGGGACACTGAGGCAGATGGTCCCTGAACCACAGAGTCATTTGTCACTACAGGAGAAGAATCAGAATAGAGATGGGCACTGAGCCACGGCATATACATCACAAGCTTCAGCAGGGAGAGGCGTGGTGTGAAACCAAAATGTGCCACCCACTGAGGCCCTGGTTTTGGTTTGTCCCTATAGCATAAGGGAGTCCGCAGTCAATGGGAAGTGTATTATATAAGCTACTTTTCTCTAAGAACTTGTCGCTTATAAGTAAGACCCATATAAGAATCAACACTCCATCCCAAAGCACTGCCATGAGGTGCAGCCAGGAGCCTTCTGACCCTTTCTGTAGGGCAAAGGGGGGACTCCTGGTGCTGCAGCCCACTGGCTATAGGGCACCAGGTCCTTGGTGTGAAGGCCCAGAAGGGAAATAGCCAATGTCCAACCTAGATACAGTTGTAGCCCTCAGGAAAGCTTTCCTCTGGCCAGACACATGAATGGAGATGCTGGGTCTCAGTCCACCTCTAACTCCTTGCTGGAAAGACCCAGAATGACAATACTTCTTGTATGGGGTCTCGTCTACGAATCTCAGACTACCCTCTTTGCAAGGCTTCTGCCTCTCCTCTCCCAAGTTCTTGGCAGACCTGGATAATAAGCTAATTGTAACAAAAATGTTAAAGGATAATTGTGTCTGGGGGCATTTCTCATACTCGTGACTACAGAAAACTTGTATGTAAATATGACAAAGCCACTGCATGTCCTACCCATGACTCTGTTTATGAAGTCAGCTTCAGGTCAACTCATAGCCAGAGGCCACCAATATAGCAGAGGGTAGATTGTAAGTCACAAAAGATGAACCCCTGAATCCTCACCGCCTCTCTCTAGCACCCAGCAGGGCAGTGATCCTGAACAGATTCTCCAAGAATCAGAACTGAATTAAGGGGTGCTGGTGCCTGATGGGAAACCACATCACCCTCTCATCCTGGTACAACGTCTGAAACACAGAAGTTACCAAGGTGCCTGGTAAGATCTGGTCCCCTGGACTCCACCCGAGACTCAGTACCTCAGATACTGTGGGATCTGCCTACATTTGTCGCAGGTACCAAGGGACATTACACATATGAAATATGAGACCAACAGCCTTCTCCTCACGGGAGCTTGCGGGCACCCACACGAAAGGATGTAATTAAAGCAAAAGAGTTTGGAACAGCCGCAAACACAATAGAGTTGGCAGCTTCTTCCCCTCTGTTCCAGCTAGGGCCCTTGGATGTGTGGATATACGCTATCTGTGGAAGGTGGAAAGATAAAGGACCAGGGCGGAGGATGATCCAGAATAGCTGCAAACTCCCAGAGACTTCAGAAGGTGGGCCACGCTAATGTCCCAGATGATGGAGTGCTGGACCTGTTAGCGGGCCATCATTCAAGGAAGCTCAACCCAGAGCAAAGGGCTAGTGGCTCCACGCCACTGGAGAAGGCAGCACAAGGGGAGAGAGACTCCCTCTGTGCTTCACACTGCTGTCTGGCAGTCAGTCAGTCCTCCCTCATGCCCCTCCTTGCTCTTGAGGAAGCTGCAGGCCTGGTAGAGGGTATCAGGGGCTCAGCTACTGGGCTCCCACCCAGGCTCCTGCGCCTGTACCCGGAGAGCCTAAGAGGTTTCCCGTTGCCTCCCTTCCCACATCGACAGGGGGATCCTGCCACTGCTGGCAGCTGTCACAGGAACATCAAATGCGGATGTTTATGCCAAGCCTCATTTACACAAGCTACTTCTCCCCCAAGAGATGAATGTTTCAAACAAACAGCACTTCCATATGCTAGAGGCACGGTGCAGCAGCACTGGGGATCCCCAGACGGAAACATGAGTCAGGCTGGGGCAGACGCCTAAATAAATCATGTTAGGGTGAAATTCCTCTCTGGAGCAGGAGGAACCTCTAAGTGATGACAAGCTCTCCCCAATGGAGCATGCTCAGAATGGTCCAGACCCCACACTTAGCATCATCACTGATGAACTTGCCTCATGGTCCAGCCAGCTGCTGCACCATCCGCATCCCAGCAGCCCTGTTCACACATGCGCACACACTCACTCCATCAGGGCCATCTGAGGGCCCTGCACATTGGGCACAGATTGTTGTGTGCCCAGAAAGTATTTCCTGAAGCCCCTGAGGCTTGGGGATCTGATCCCTCAAAGATGAAGATGCTGCCTGCAGATACATACAAAGGTGTTTGAGAAAAGAGGAGGTACGGAACCGGAACACACAGGTTGCCCAAGGACACAGGCCACTGAGGGCTCTGCTAAGGAGCCATCTGGCTACCGAGGAAGTCTTAGCATAGGAAGCTGAAGTCACCCAGGTCACGGCCTCCTCCTTTAATTCTGCTTCCGGAGACTGTAGGAGGGAGGAAATCGACCATCTAATGTGAGCCGCACACAGTCTGCATTGCTTCCCAGACAGAGAAAGGAGCTGGCAAGACAGCAGTCACAGGATGGGGCTGTAACTGCATTTAGGACCCACCAAGGTCTGGATGTTGGGGCTCCCCCTCCCCTAAAAGTCATAGTTTGAAGCCTAATTCCCCATGTAGCAGTATCAAGAGGCTGAACCTGTAGGAGAGGATACAGTCATGAGAACTCGACCACCCTGAATGGGATTAATGACTTTATAAGTGAAGCTCCAGGCTAGCCTGGGCAACAGTGTCAGTCCAAGGTAAGCCTGGTCTAAACACAGAGACTTTATAAAGAAATTAAACACAGAAGCATGAGAGGAGGTGGGCTGTCACAGCCACCAAATAAGCACACAGCTAGAAGCCATGCTCCATCTACAAGGAACATCCCTCAGCAACCCTGGCTGTTGCCTACTCCATCTTGGACTTTCCAGTCCCTAGAACTGTGCGAGTTACGTTTCCATGGTGACCTAGTCTTGGTCATTTTGTGACAGCATCCTGACTACATCGAAGCAGGACACGATAAAGAAATGAAGGTCATCACCTATGTGAGTGACCCCAGCAGGGAAGGCATCTCCCATCATGCCTTGTGTTGGTGTGGTGAGCTTCACCTGGAAATCCGACGGAAGGAAAAGCAGCCCTCAGGTGGCCCCCTCTCTGGTCACTATACAACCACAAGCAAAAGCTGTGAGTGAGACCCCTGAGAGGTGCTGGCCCTCTGGGGATGATCCCTGTGTTCAGGGTGTGAGAATTCTTCAGCTGCTTTCCGGAATGTAGATCTGGTGTGGTGGCCACGGCTGTAGATGTCCAGCAGTGTACGAGGGACTCTCTTTCTCTCTTTCTGTATATAACAGCACGGGGGATTGGATGCCCCCAGCCCTCTTTACATTACAGGATCTCACTAAGTGGCTCAGGCTGGCCATGAACTCAACCTGTAGCCCAGAGCGACCTTAAACTTGCAAGCTTCCTTCTTCAGCATCCCATGTAGCTAGGATGGCAGGCCTAGCTGTAGTTAGGTCTTTATAAGCCATCACAGGCCCCACCTGAGCATCTGTGGCTGGGCATTCCCAAATGAAAAGGTATCTAATAACGGACATGGGTTTGAGGTCAAGTTTACACGGCCCTGATGTGAGAGACGAAGGCAGTAGTAACAGTCGCTAAGAGTCAAAGACAGGAGGTGTGAATTATGTGTTTCCCCAGGTTGAAAGAAAAATCAGACCAAGGGACTAGACAGGTGGCTTGGCTGGTAGAGTGCTTGCTTAACATGCAATTATGCCCTGTGTCCTGCCTCTACCTAAGCCTGCCTGTAGTGCCAACACTCAGGAGAAAGAGGTAGGAGATAAGGAGGTTAAAAGCCACTCTAGAATATTTAGTAAGTTTGAGGCCAACCTGGGCTACCTCAGATCCTCTTTCAAACAACAACAACAACAACAAAACTACTGGCGACAGCCAAAGCCAACCCCAAAAGAGAGAGAAAAGCCACAAACCGACTCCGTTCTCCACCAGCGCAGAGTGGGTCCCATCACAGTCGCTGGCATCCTGTTCTCCGACCTGGTCACCCAAATCCAAATCCAGCTGATGGGACCCATTCCCAAAGTGCGCCTCTTCCTTCTCAGAACCAGCGTCTCCGTTCTCTAAGCCATTCTGAGCCTTCTTCAGGGGCATGATTTGCAAGCCACTGGGAGTAGTCCTATAGGACACAGTCTTAGTGGCCCCAGGGGCCTTCCCTGAAGACCCCTTCTTGGGCCTGGACAGGGGAGAGTTGATGCGTTTCCGCTTGTGGGAAGCTGACTTGCTTTTCCCGGGCTCCAGGGGCCTGTGGGGGAGCCTCTCCACTGGCGGGCTGCGGGTGTCACGGAGGAGCTTGGAGGCTGCAGCCTGCTTTCCTGACTTCACTTTCTTGTCCTTGGACACATGCAGCCCGTTGAACTCATCAATAAACTCCTCACAGTGCAGGAGGTGATGTTCTGGCTCCCATGTGTCCTCGGAGCTGCCGTAGCCTTTCCATCGGATGAGATATTCCCATTTCCCCTTCTTGTTCTTCCTCTTGTCCACAATCCTTTCGACCTGAGAAGGCAAGACAAGAGAGTGAGAAGCAGGACATCGCCATCCTCGTTCCAAAGCGCCTCAGGCCATTGTAGGTCCAGCTACTGATGGACAGGCGGACACCGAGTTCCCGCTAACGCTGGCCGGAAGAGCCCCCAACACCCATGCTAGAGCTTTTAGAGTGGGAAAATATTAACAGTAAAGCTGGCCTGATCCTCTGCAGACATGTTAAGGCCACGCACTCGAGAAGCTTTAAGACAGACAAGGAGGCAAATGTAGAGATGAAGCCGTGCGGAGCTCTTGTTGAGAAACAGACAAGCATTAGGTGTGGCAGGTGACATGTAATATTGGACCTCCCAGATGACGTGGCTTTCAATGAGAGCCTTGGGTTCAGGTTTATAAAAAATTTAAAAAAAAATAAACTGTACCATGCACTCTGCAAAACACTTGCACTTTATCTGGGTGGCTGTCCAGCCTCACGAGGTCATAAAACAAACTGCACAGCCTTTGCTCTCTGAGGCTCCGGTACTTGCTATTTCGAGTGAGGGTCTTCAATCCAGTCAATCCCAGGCAGCGAGTGCTAGGGAGAGAGCTGGCTTGTTTGAGAACGTGGCTGAAAGGCTGGGGTTTTAGTCTAGCCTCAGAACACCTGCCATGCAGACCAGAGGCTCTGGGTTGGACTCCGAAGCCCTGGCCCTCCCCCTCCAAACTAAAGCATCACAGTCATGGCGGTCCATGGTGCCTCTTCAGGCTATATCCTCCGGGTAGCATCCCACATCCACCTTTACTCCCTCTTGTTGACATAGCACTATGGGGTTTCTCTAGAGATTCTTGTTTTCGGGGTTGCAAAGTAGACTTTGAAAGCTCCATCTGACGAGGATGTCTACTCTTAAAAAATAAGTAATCGTAATTGAGCAATAATACATATGACATCATGGTATAGGAGTCCCTTCTGTTTGTGTTGCTTTCATTGGTTAATTAATAAAGAAACTGCCTTGGCCTAGTTGATAGGTTGGAACTTAGGTAGGCAGAGGAGACAGAACTGAATTATGGGAGGAAGAAATCAGAGTCACAGAGAAACCATGGATCCTCCACCTGAGACAGACGCTAGTTAGAATCTTTCCCGGTAAGCCACTGCCATGTGGCAATACCGATTAATAAAAGATGGGTTAAATCAAGATGTAAGAGTTAGCCAATAGGAAGTTAGAGCTAATGGGCCATGTACTGTTTTAATTAATACAGTTTCTGTGTGGTTATTTCGGGGTATAAGCTAGCCGGGCGGCCAGGACGAACAAGCAGGCCCCTCCATGCAACAGCATCATACTAATTTGTCTTTGTGATACCATTGCTATTTTATATAATTATAAAATATAATTATAAAAGATTATATAATAAATCTTTTTTTAAAAGATTTTTGTATTTATACATATGTGTGGGGGTAGTGCATGTGTGGAGCACATGGGGAGGCTAGCGGAGGTGTAGCTGAGCTGAAATCACAGGTGGAAGTGAGCAATGGGACCTAGGTGTTAAGAACCAAACTCATAAAGGCTGAGCCATCTCTTCAGACCCTGTAAAATAAATCTAACGCATAGCTTTCATTAACCTATACGAGGCATTTCTAGGGTGGACGCTGTACGGAACAGGGGCCTGAGCACCTACTTGCCCATCACATTTTCTCCTGACCTCCCAATAAAGTAACAATCTTCAGCCAGGCATTGGTGGCACACGCCTTTAATTCCAGCACTCAGGAGGCAGGAAGATCTTTGTGAGTTCGAGGCCAGTCTGATCTACAAGAGCTAGTTTCCAGGACAAAGAAGCCCTGTCTTGAAAAAACAAACAAACAAACAAACAAACAAAAAACCTTCTCTGTCTCTACTTTACAATGAGGACACTAAGGCACAGAGACAAGTAAGTCACTTACATCCCAGAGCTGCTAAGGGAAGACCCGGGGTTAGAACAACTCTCATCCCAAATGTTTTCTCTCAATCCCCAGATAAGGCTGGCCTTCTCAGGGGCAAGAATCTTTCCCACTGGACAAAGAGTATTTGCATCCACCCAGCCAGGTTCTCCCTAGTGCAGCCTCCTCACTGCCACACAGAAGTGCAACATGGAGGCAGAGAGACGAGTACAGCACTTGTTGAGAGACTGCCAGATGCCGGGCATACGGCCCTGGGAAACACTGTTATTCTCCCGCCTGCCAGGTGAAGAGACTAGCTGTACTGGCTAGGGCTTCTATTGCTGTGATAAAACATTTCAACCTAAAGAAACTTGGGAAAGAAACTTGGTTTGTTTCAGATTACAACTCTCATGTCCCACATCATCACTGAGGAACATCAGGGCAGGAACTCAAGGCAGGAACTGAAGCAACGGCCATGGAGGAATGCTGCTTACTGGCAGCAATTTTACCCTCTACAGCTCTCCCAGCCTGCTTTCCGGTACAACTCAAACCCATCTACCCAGAGTTGGTACCGCCCACAGTGGGCTGGGCCCTCCCACCTCAATTATTAATCAAGTACATGCCCTACAGATGTGCCTATATTCCAGTCTTAAGGGGGGTATTTTCTCAATTCAGACGCCTTTTTCCTATCCATATCTAGGGATGGGTCAAACAACTAGCACACGGTACATAAAGCACTTGCCCAGGAGCACAAGCCAGGCCATAGTAGGGGTGGGTCTGAATCTATTGCCTATATTTAAGCCACGTTCTACTATCTAGAAAAATACCCCCTTATATTCCACAAATAAACACATTCAGGGAAATGCTGGGTCTGTGCTGATAGCTGATGTGTTAAAGTGAAGGGCCGTTTTTATTTTTTTAAAAAATTAAACATTTATTTATTTATTTATTTATTTATTTATTTATTTATTTATGTGGGGTGCATATGCCACTCTGCACATGTAGCGATCAGAAGGCAGCCTGCAGGAATTAATTTTTCTTCCAACACATGGGATCCAGGGATCAAACTTGAGTCATCAGATTGGTGGCAAGTGCCTTTGCCTGCTGAGTCAACTCAAGTGACCTAAGCCAGGGTACTTTTGGAGATCATTTACTATTCCTTCAACCTCATTATCCACTTGAATTTGGATTTGTCAGTGGCAGCTGGTCAAGGTGCAAAGAATGAGTGTCTACAGAGTACTGGGCTCTAAATGAGACACCTGTATCATACTTCCTCCCACTAAGGCTCAAGTATCATCACGGAAGAGGGGACAGAAGTTAAGAGCCAGAGATTGGAGGAGAACTTGAGAGAAACAATGCCCTCTAGACACAACTGTTGGGGGAAGGGTCACTTGTTCTTCCCGGCATCCCAGCCACTAAACAACCACTCAGAAAGCCATATTAATTGCAATACTGTTTGGCCAATAGCTCAAGCATATTTCTGGCTAAACTCATGTCCTAAACTAACCCATTTCTATTATTCTGTATATCGCCACGTGGCTGTGGCATACCAGCTAAAGTTCTCAGCATCTGTCTCAGGTGGCGGATCCATGGCTTCCCCTAACTCCACCTTCCTCCTCTCGTGCTATAGGCAAAGCCAGTTTTCTTTATCCACTAAATAAAATCAACACATACACAAAAGGACCACCCACACCACACGAGAGAACCACTGAGCTTATGAACTCATAGCAACTGTGACCACTCATACAAAATCAAGCCAGTCAATACTCCAGCACGGAGAGAGAGGGGGTCATAAGCCTCCCCAGCTGAGGGGCTGTTGACAGTTGACAGCTTCTGGGGAAGGCAGCTGGTTTTTTGCAAGGGTGTGACCCCTGGTAGCTTGACCCAGCTCCAATGGAAGGTCCACACCCATTTACGTACGGGTAACACAAACTGGACTCAGTAGGTTCTAAAACAGAGTGAAAAAGCACAAAGTTGGGAAGGATGGAGGATGGGAGGTGGATCTTGGAGGACTTAGGGAGATGGGGAGAAGCAGGGGTGTTCAAAATATATCTTATGATTGTATGAAATTCTAAAAAATTAATAAAAGTATATATCATTTGTAAAATGTGCTGTTGCATGCCTAGAGTCCCAGCTTTTGGGAAGTTGAGACTGGCAGATCTGTGGATTTGAGGCTAGCTTATTCTATATAAAAAGCTCTGACCTTCATCCCCCAGGCACTCAATTTTCCTGAGAATTTTTAAAACACTACATTCAAACATACTTCTTTTGTTGTTGTTGTTTCCTTTGGTGTTACTGGAGACTGGACCCAGGACCCAGGACCTCCTCGTGAAGGCTAAGTTAGTGCCCTCTCATGCAACCATGCCCCTACCCTTCACCTGTACATTTCAATGTCCACACAATTCATTCCAGGATGAAAGTCTGATCCATTGGCACTGAACAACAAGCAAAGACAGCACTCCTGAAACTTAGGAAAGAGGATACAGAAGGGAGAGGAGGTGCAGGGAACGCAATAATGGTCGCAAAGTACTAGATCCAAGGGGCTCTTTGACATTGCGTGTTTCCAGGTTGAAGTTTCATGAACTGTGGTCATATCCCTGGGTGGTGAACATGTAACAGGGGCTAGGGAAAGTAACGAGGTGACTTTTACTGTTCTGCCTTAATAAATCCGGATCTAGCTAGGTCACACCTCCTCGTCAAAATACTGCCTCTTGGACAATTTCAACTGACTCCTTAACTTACTCATCTCTCTTGAATTTGCCTCTTTCTACTACAATTTCCTTCCTCACAAGACTGTTTTAGATGCATTAAATTAATCACTCAAACTCAATAACAGTTCATCTATTTTAAACTACACCTGGGACCAATTCATCCTGCCCCAAACCTATGGTGTCAAAGGTGCTGCCCGTCAATCATAATAACACCTCAGGAAGCTGAGAGCCTGTAGCTTTGTTTCCTTTGAGGATGTTGTGGGAAGAGACTCTGTGCAGTTGACAGACTAGGAAAAGGTAATAAGCAGCTTGGCCATGTCTAGAATGGCAGCATGCCCAAGGACACCCGACTAGACTGTCACTAGAAAATACATAGTTCTTGGGACCTAAGGGGTGTTTAACAGAATGGAGGTCTCTGTTCTAGAAAGTATAGGCTTAACTCCTATGGTGAAGGGATTCCTCCCGCAGATAAAGCAGAAGACAAGGTTACACGGTGGGTGGATACGCAGGTGGGTGGGTTGATGAATGATAAGAGGATCATGGTAGATGATGGACAAACAGATAAACAGACAGATGCAAGGGTGGATGAATGCATAGATGGATGGGAAGCTGGGGTAATGATGGGTGGTTGGGTAGATGATGAATGGGAAAACATGATTAAATGAATGGATGATGAATAGAAGGGCAAATAGATGGATGCATGGGTGGATGAAGGCATGGATGAAGGCATAAATGATAGCTGGTTGGGTAGAATGATGATGGATGATGGATGATGGAGGATGGAGGATGGATGGATGGATGGATGGATGGATAGATAGTTGGGTGGATCCATGGATGGATGACTGATGGATTAATAGGCAGTTGATAGGTAAAAGAATGGGTAGAGGGTTGAGGTCATGAAGTGATAAGCAGATGGATGGACGGCAATCACATTAAAATGAAGTCGGATAATATTAAGAATGAAGACTTTATAACAAGACCCCTATTAAACCCTATCATGTATTTCTAAACTCATTCATAAATGTCTTTAGGCCTATGGTGACTCATAGAGCAAAGAGCAAGGAGAAAGTGACTACCTGATCTCACTGGGTGACTGTGGATACCGTACAAACACGAGTTTTCCCATTCCACAGTACAACTTAGTTAATCTTGTAAAACCTCCTACGACCACAACACTTGCTGGTGTCTATGAGCAGAATGTTTCCCTGCCTTGTACAAAATGACCTCAGGTGACAATCAGCTCCTCCCCAAAGAGAAGTGAGAGTCTACTGTCTTGGATACATCTCCCCAAATACAGAAGAAAGCCGGACACAGCAGTGTTGCTGCAGAATCCAGGAGCTGTCGAGAAGGGTGCAGAGTCTAGATGGTGGGATCCCACACTGGAGGGGGGGAGCGAATTCTGCTCTCTTCAAGTTACAGAAGGCTTCAACAGACCACTGCTCTACCCCAGTCCCACCCACAAAGCCACTGAACATGTAAACTAACTCAATACCAACTTTAAATAGAACTTAATAATATCACTCCAGTATCCTGCTGTTTAAAGAAATACAAAAAACCAAAACCAAACAAGCAAACAAACAAAAAAAAAACAACCCTGCCACCCTCTAGTCCTATGACTGGAAACTTGCCCAATCACTAGAGATCTCGGTTTCTCCATGTGTGAAACAAACAATATCAGCCCCAACAGTCTGGCGAGGAGCGGAGAAAGGACTGCAATACAGAGGAGCCCACAACACCTGAGGTCAAATGGGACCACTCTCCTGTGCATGAAGCCAGTGGACAGAACTGCTTTATATGGCTTCGTCTGGTCTTTAAAACAAACAAGAAAGGTACTTTTCAGGTTTAAAAAAAAAAAAAAAACAATAGTTCTTTCTGAAAGACCAAAATGCCTCCAGGGAACAAGGGGAAAGATGACCCCAAGCATCTCACTATACTTTGGCCACTGCCATCTCTGGTGACTCACCCTCCTTGATGCTTCTTTCTCTGCTGGCTGAGGCTCAAGTCACCCAGACTTGACCTTACCTGTGATTTCAAGATTTCCTACCTGAGATATCTTTCTTTGCTGTAATCCCTCCCTCCCACCTCTGTCCTGTCTCCCAACTCCTCACTCCTTCTGACAGCAGAGACCTGACCCTGGTCTGGACAAGCCCATCTCCTGACACTTCACCTACCTGTACAGGCCACCAGCATTGTCTAGAGCTCAGTCCTGGCAAATGGGGGAATTGCCAATGCAATCTCCTTGGGCTTATATGCACTTACAAACATGTGAATGATATCAGAAGAGCTGGCATGCCCGCATCTCACAGGCTCCTTTTTTCAGAGATGAGCAATATGAGATGCTGAACTAGTCCTTAGGGCCCAACTAAATTGTTAATTAACGTTTATACTCTCTGATCCCAGCTAACTCGAGACGACGCTACTGCAGGTGGGGACAGGAAGGTCCTGATGCAATCATTACCTGTGTCACGGTGACCCCAGGATGACTGTCCCATTAGGAATAACAATGATGGCAGTCCCAGGAATTACGTTAATCATGAATCAAGTGTTCGGTCTCATTTCGGTGCCCACTCTTTCAGCAAGGCATCATTCTCACCACTTGACAAGTGGGGAGACTGAGGCTCAGGGAAGATGGTGACTTCTTTGCACCACATATCCAACAGGTGGAGAATCAAGATTTGCCTCAGAGTGAAGTGTCAGGCTTTGTTGACTTTCCCTTGGGAAGCCCTTCTGAGGAGTGGATGGGGGGGCGGTAGAGGGAAGGGTGGAGCAGGAAGATAGACAGAGACACAGCATGTCCAGCAGAAAACCACAGGGCACAGAGAGAGAGTGTGTCAGTCAATGTGTAAGACAGAGTAAGGGATGTGCACTGGGGAGGAAAGTAAGAGGCCTGGGGCAGACAAAGGCAGAGAGGAGAAGCTTCCTCGGATGAGTTTCTGGGAAGAAGGAGCTAGACAGGGCTAAAAGATGCTGAAGGGAAGAGAGAATTTAGATCCAGGCGATGCCCACGAGGCGTCCTAGTCTCCTCCTGGCAAGCAAACACAATAAGAGCAAAGTCTGATATCTGTTCAGTCAGCCACTGTTGTACATGACCCCACTGTATTAACTCAGTTCATCTTCAAAAAGGCCCAGTGAGATCATTTTATTTTCTTTTTTATAGACGACAAAATGAAGCTCCTGGAGATAAAGGACCATGCACAGGCCCCACCTCTGACAAGCATCAGAGAGCTCAGAATGGCCCCCAGTACCTTGGCTTCAGGTCCCATCTTTTCAATGAATGCCTTATATACAACCCCCACTGTGTGGTGGGCCCCACCTGATAAGGCCAACAGAGGGGGTGCCTGCACCCTCAGAGCCCTTCTCTCCGTGCATGTCAAGGTTACCCACACACCTGCAGCACCTTTACATGGTTAGATTAGCCTCCCAATCTTGACACTCCTGGGGATTTCCAGCACACCCTTTAGTCCACTCTACCTAACCCTCAATCACTTTGCCTATCCTAGGTTTTCTGTTCAACCCGAGACCCCCAGAGAGAGCAGGAGAGAAAACTATAATATCTCTGGTATGCAGGATCCCCTACTAAAGACTTTCCAGACTCTCTTGGCCTTGACCTCTGAGAGCAAAGCACGGGGTTGACAAAAGAATAAAGTGTGGCATTCCTGCCTAAGGGACATCACCAGCGTAGCCATCCCTGGATAAAATTATAGCTCGTTCCCTGGATCCCACAAGTGGAGAATCCCTTGGTTCTCTCTTTTGCATTTTTGTATTTTTAAATCACATTTAAGTACGTTACAGACCATTATGCTATTTTTAAACAAAGTGCTTTTGAGGGTCTCCTTCCCCATCTCCCCCACCCCTGTTAGAGCCCCAACCCTGACCCTTTCCCTCTTCCATGTCCCACATGTCCCTTTGTCCACTCCCACACTTCCTTATCACTCCATCTCTGTCTGCTTTCCAGACATTTGGGATTCACCCACCCTTACCCATGATTACACAGAAGTATGGATATGCTATAGGCTAGGGTTTCCATATGGTGGAAAATACGCTGGTATTGTCCGGCTTAGTTACAGTCACCTCAGCTTGATATTACTCTTACCAGAGCCATCCATTCTCCAGCAAAGTTCTTTATTTACTTTTCTTTACAGCTGCATAATACTCCATCACATACATGGACCACATTGTCACTCCCCAATCAACTGTTGCTGTACATCTAGGCTGTTTCCATTTCCCATCTCTTATGAACATAGCAGCAATAAACACGGATGTGCAAGTGTCATGTGGTAGGATGTAGAGTCCTCTCTGGTGATGTGCTTAGGAGTGACATACGTGGATCATATGTTTATTTTATTTTCTTGAGAAATCTTCATACTGATTTCCCATATGGCTATAATAATTTGCAATCCTGTCAGCACTGATTAAGAGCTCCTCTTTCCCAGCATGGACCTCTTTTTTTTGAATCCCATCAATATTCTGAGGCAGCTAGCTCCCTCGGGGTACAAAGCTTTTCAATAAAGGACATGGAAAGTTCTGGAAGCAACTTCCTACCTTGGTGTGTCAGGTGGCCCAGGTAGAGAGAAAGACAAGTAGAATGTGGTCTGCCCGGCAACACCACCTGGGGAGAGGGCTGGGCTGCAAGGTCAAGACACTTGACCCAGACCTAAGTAAATCAGATTTGTTTCCAGAGGAGGTCTGACCTGGGGATTCCGGGGCAACCAAGTGATAAGGGTGATCAAGAGGGGTCTCCACAATCCGCTAATTGGAACCCCACCCCTACAGAAGCCTGACTTTGACCAGGAACACACAGAGCCATAGAACTGTCTACAACATGAACATGGCCACTATCCAAAACCCTCCAGAAAGCTACATTAATGAGACATCCCACTGTATGCTTTCAGTGGGTATGGGCGGTGTTTCCATGACTGTAGAACTAAGACCTCTGTAGTCAAAAGGAACAGATGATAACATGAAGATGACAGATTGAGAAGGAAAGTGACATGAAGGAAGAATCACTTACATAAACAAAGACGTGGGTGACTTGGAAGGGAAAATCCAGAGAAGGTAGATAATCTCACAGGAGCCAGGAAGGGCCAGAATCAAGCAGTAAACCAATGGATGGCATTGGCTGCAGCCTCACCTGTCTCCCCAGGATGGCCGTGGGGACAGTCACTGAGTTTTAAAGGAAATATCAATGAAAATGGGGTTAGGCATCCAGAAGAGGTTACAGAGGTCCAACCAACATTAATGGAGGGAAATGGGACAGAAATGTTAATCAAAGCATAGGAGGAAAAAAAATCTCTGTATCGGAGTCTACAAGTCCAGAAATGTGCTCAGTGGTGTTGGTGGGAAGAATGGGGGAGAAATGTAAAGACTGTTTCTCACCTCACTAAACATCATTTCAAAAGTTAAATCCTGTTCTGTCACACAACAATCCTCCTGCATCCAGAAGAGTAATTTCGGGGAATATTAAAATACAATATACAACGAAGAAACAAACACCAAGCCATGGAGACTGTTGCCGAATATTCCTTTACTCTGTGTGAGATGTGTCACTGTGGGTGGTTTAACAAAGAGATGAATGGCTAACAGACAGGCAGGAAGAGTTTAGGCAGGACTTCTGTGGACAGAGAGGTCTTAGGGAAGAAGAAAGGAGGAGTTGCTAGCTGGGGAGGGAGCAAGACATGCAGGAGGAGAGGTAAAAACCACAAGTCACATGACAGCACACAAATGAATAGAAATGGGTTAAGTTATAAGAGCTTGTTAGAGACAAGCCTAAGCTACAGGCTGAGCTTTTATAATTGATAATAAGTCTCTGTGTCACGATTTGGAAGCTGACGGTCCAAAAACGCCTGTTACAGGAGAGATCTCAGTAGACAAAGCATTTGCTATGCAGCTCAAGGATATGACTTTGAATTCCCAGAACTGATATAAAGTCAGTTTCCAGGTGTGGTGGAACACACCTGTAACCGCAGTTCTATGAGGGGAAGGGGGAGAGGCAGAGGAATGCCAGGGCTTCGCTGCATAACCTGTAGAGCCAAAGTGATAAGCTCCAGGTTCAGTGCGAGGCCATGTCTCAAAAAAAATAGGTGAAGAGTCATGTACAAAGACAGTCAGCATCGATCTCTGGCAGTCATATTCATGTCTACACACAAGCACACACACACGTACAAGCACATACACACACACACACACACACACACAGAGGGAGACAAACACTGTGAACTGTAATGTTCTTAACTACAGACTGAGGAGTCTTCTGAGGCAAAGGGGGAGGATCTTGTCTCATGTTTTAGGGAGCAAAGTGCAAATTACCCACTTTCAAAATCATGGCTCAAACTTGTGCTTCAAAAACCAGCTTACAGCCTAAATCTTACAACTTCACAAGGTCGGGAGGGGCAGCAAGACCAAGCCAAGCCAAATGACTTGAGTTCAATCCCTGGAACCCACATGGCAGGAGAGAACTGACTTCTGCAGGTTGTCCTCTGATCTCCATGTACATAAACACACACACACACACACACACACACACACACACACACACACAAATAAATAAATGTAAATTTGAACTCAAGAAGGTATAGTAAGAAAATGTCCTCCTGTCCTCTCTTGCTGTGATAAACACCATGACCAATATCAACCTAGAGAAAGAAAGGGTTTATTTCATCTTATAACTCCCAGGTAGGAATCCACTGAGGAACTTCAGGGCAGGAACTAAAGGCAGGAACCTGGAGCTGAAGGCAGGAACTCAGGTCATAGAGAAATGCTACTCACTAGATTGATCACCATGGCTTACAGTACCACCTCTCCTGGATAACACTTCTCACAGTGGACTGAACCCTTGCAGATCAATCATTAACCAAAGAACTGACCCCATAGACTTGCCAACAGGCAATCTGATGGAGGCACTTCCTCAACTGAGAATCTCTCTTCCCCAATGATTGGCTTGTGTCGAGTTGAGGAAAACACACAGCACAGGAGATTCACATACATCTATGTGGACTGATGAGAAACAAGAAGATTCAGTGAGACTCTAGAGCGCAGCAAATATTTTGAAAATAGAACAGGGGGTCTCTGCCTTCAGGAAAAACAAATACATCCACAAATGACAAGAACAATCATAAGATTTTTCTCTGGAGCAGACAGAAAACTGAACAAGGAAATACTTTCGAAAGTGAATAAACGGTATTATACCCACGCAGGGGACACTTGGCGAAGATGAGAAAATTGAGAAGTGCAGGCTTTCGGCACATGTGCACAGGCAGTACACTGATTCCGAGAGGCACACCTGAGAGACTGGGTACCAGGCAAAACTCAGCCCTGGGACCAAAGTCTCAGCGAGGACAGAGTGGGGCAGGTGAAACAACACAATGGATCCGGTGACAAGAGCCACCAGAAAAGTTTCTGAGATAGAGAAACAGTCTCCAATTTAAGCACCATGGTGAGACAGACACCTGTCAGTCACTCTAACACTTAAGATGTGCGGGTTTACTGAAGGTGAAGACCCACAGACATGGAAAGAAGAAATGGGCATCCTAAATCAAATGATATAAATGGCACAAAAATGACCGTAAAAGCAAAATAACATTAAGAAACAGGAGCCAGGGGGAGAAAAGTTAAGAAAGGAGAAATGAGACTAAATATAACCCCCACCAAAAATAATCAAACCTGTGTGTACATACTTACGATGGCATTGTTTGTAACTGCCCCGATCTGGAATTAGCAGCAGTCCTTCAGCAAGGAAGCAGACACACACACTGAAGGGAATTCACAGAACTGACCGCCACTCGGAAATGAAAGGCAGCAAGCCACTGATGGTCACAGCAGCCAGAGTCAATCTTAAATTCATTCTACACAATGGCAGAAGATGGACTCACGGGGCTAGGACTACAATGTCAGTTCCATTTGTATGACATCCTGGGAAAAACTAAAACCACAGAGATGGGAAGATCTGCGGGTGTCAGAAGCCACTGTGGAGGGATGACTGCACAGGGCTACACAAGGGGATTGTTTTACATGATGGAAATGCTTTACAGGACGGTGGCAGTGATCGTGTGACTCTACAGAGGTGTCAAAGCCAACACAACGATGTAGACACCACAAAGTAACTTTTAATATATGTGCTTTTTAAAAACAAATAGCTGAGGGTGGGCTATGAAGATAATTAGTTGATATGTTTGCCACACAAATTTAAGGACCTAACCTGGCTTTCCTAGAATCCATATAAAGCCATATACAGTGAGCTGGGGAGGTGGAGATAGGGACTTGCTGGCCTGCCGGTCTAACCAAACATCAGTTGGCTCCAGGTTCACTGAGAGATCCTGTCTCAAAAATATAAGGGGAAACATGATTGAGGCAAACACCTGCCACCGAGCCCTGCCCTGCACACACAAATCAGTCAGAATGCCAGGGGGACCTAGGACAGAACGGTGTCTGTGACAACTGACTCCCACAGTGACACAAAGATCTGATGTCATCTGAACGAAGGGGAGAGGGGAAAGGAGCTGCCTACATAATTTCAAGAAAAGAAAGCATTTCAATTATAAAATACAGGCAATGATCATACACAGGATTCGACACAAACAACAGACTCTAGTTGGTAAATTTGCTTCTCACGCAGATACAAAAGATGGGGATACATACATGTGAACACACATACTAGGTTTGAACAAATGAGTGAACAAACCGGAGGCTTTAGGAGTCAGGTTCTCCACAGGTGATGAAGTCATAAATAACACCTATAAATACATAAACATGCTTACGGGTGCCGTGGGTTGGTGTGCACACAGTGTCTCCTACATCTGAACTCTGAGAAGGGCTAGAATCAGAGACACCCAGTAGCCGTAAACACAATTAGCATATCCATGATTCTCCAACAGAAGGAGTCAGCGTCCCCCAGAGAATCCCCAGACAGGCTGTGCACCAAATGAACCTGGAGCAGAGTCCTGCTCCACCCACAATGATGGGAGAATGAAGGAGCAGCTGCCCATGACCAGAGCTGGGACACTTTCAAGAACAACTACCAAGGGTCATCAATTATGAACCCAAAGCACAATAAATGTCTCTAGACAGTCTAGCACAAATAATTTAATCTGTAGCTGGCAGAGTCTGGCCTGGATATGGCTCAATGCTGGTTTAGAGATAAGATTTCATTGGCACACACCCATGCCCTTTCCTATACGCAATACCTGTGGTCCATACTACAAGCACAGAAGCGAGCTGCCATGACAGTGACTGAGCAGCATGAAAAGCCAAAACCATTCACTATCCCACTATAGAAAAGTCTAGAATGAACAAGCAAGGGGCAGAAGAAAAATATTCTTAGTAGAATAATGCCAAATAATAAAAGTTAAAAAAAAAAACCAAGAGGATCAAAGAGGTGGTTCAGCCAGTTAAAGAATGTGTCACATGAGCCTGGAGATGTGAGCTTGATTTCTGCACCCACATAAAAGGAGAAGAGAACTGAGGCCACAAGCTGGTTCCCCTCCATCCATGTGTGCACCACCTTTCACACACAACATACACATACTCTCACACCCTCATATACATGTCATGCACACTCATACACACACACTCTCACACCCTCACACACACGTCATGCACTCACACACACCCTCACGTGCACACGTCATGCACTCCCACACACCCTCACACGCACACGTCACACACTCACACACATCATTCACTCACAAACACACCATGCACTCACATACATACTCTTACATCCTCACACACACACACACCCTCACACACATGTAATGCACACTCACACACACCATGCACTCACACACACACTCTCACACTCTTTCTCACACACACACACTTACACACATCATGCACACTCACAAACACAGCAACAATTCTAAAATATTCTTAGAAGAAGGAGGAAAGCCACACTCACCAAGAGAACACTGCTATCTGTGGCGGAGAAAGCTCCTGGAGAACCAGGATGTGCCCAGAATGTGCACATACCTTTAAAGAGTCTCTTCCAACACGTTTAACTCATGAGCTGATTTAATAGGGAGGGGCTGGTTCCCCATCCTTCAGGAAGAGGGACGTAATTCCTCTCTCTCACAGGAAATATTGGGAAACTAAGCGGGTAAACCACGAGACTCTACTCTGTGATCTTTCCGAAGCTTACATGAATGGAGGGTGATCCCATGGTGCCGCTGGGTAGAAAGTCGTAATATATTAATGCTGCCAGTTTGCAACAAATTGATCAATAAATATAATGCAATTACAGTCAGAATCCCAGTGAGTCCATTTCCAGAATACTACAGAATGATTCTTGGGAACCACTGGGAGAATTAAACAAAAATAGACAAGAAGTCTTTGAAAAAGCGTAGCGGGAAAGCAGTTCCCCAATTACATAATTAAGCACGATTGTAAAAAGCCACCAGCATCGTGAGGGTAGCACTAGGGCAGGAAAAATAGACCAACTGAGAGAGAACACAAGTCTGGGAACGTCCCTGAGAGAATTGGGGGATGTAATTCATAGAAGAGGAACATCCGGCTCCCTATCGGATGGAACGGTTTGGGAAGGTGTACTGGGATGGATAAATGGGAGTAGAAGCGAAAGACCCTCATTTCACAGTGGAGGAAATAGTGTGGCCTTTAAAGTTTAATTTCAGTTAGTTTCAAGAGTCAGAATACCTAAACACACACACACACACACACACACATACACCTCTGTCTCTCTGTCTGTCTGTCTGTCTGTCTGTCTCTCCTTCACGCCACACACATAAGCCTATCCAATGGAACACTATGTTCTTCATGGTAAAACATCCTTTGGACACCCACACCCCTTGGTAACTCCATGCTGCATCCCTTCCCACCAGGGCATGGGCTGTACTTTCCAGTCCTTGACTATGGACTGCTCTTGGGACTTGCCTTAACAAATGGAATGTGATGGGCGTGGTGTCAGGAAAGCTGGGACAGAGCTAGCCCTGAGGCAGCTTTCTGCTCTTCACTCCTCATTTGCTGACCTAAGGCCACCATTGGAAAATGCCATTCTAGCACGACAGAGGATACAGAAGTCCCAACCAGCAACCAGTACGTCATGCCATGGAACCTTCCAACCCTATTTCTTGAGTGAGCCCAAATTAGGCCAGCAGAGAAACCAGTCAACTCACAACTAATCATGAGGGACGAACACCTGCCATTGTCTTGATGCAATAAACCTATCACTGATAAACTATGCTATAAAATTTAAATTTTATATTATGTCAGTCATGTTAAATACAAACACACACATCTCTACAGAAAAAGGATAAGAGGAAATATTAACTGGAATATAAAAACTTACTTATAAAATTATCACACACACACACACACACAGGCAAAACAGAAAGCCAAGGGTGTTACAAGAACACCCTCTTAAGAATAGGATAATAATCGTTGTCCTCTACTTTCCTGTACTTACAAGGGGTCCTTTTGTCCGCAGACACATAAATAGAGGCTCACACTTTAAAACTTAGAGTTCTATCTCCCCAGCTTATTTTAAGAAACATAAATCAATTATTCCCACTAGCTGCTCCACAACAGCACATCAACAAACTGTCCTGAGAACATCAAACATCTGTAAAAAGCACATTTTTCTCAACACTCCTATGAGCTCATAAGCTCAGAACTCAGGAGGCAAAGTTGGATCCATCTTCTCAAAGGAGGTGGTTCCAGGGCTCTAGCCTTGGAACAAATTAACCTGAGCCTGAATCCAGGCTCGACTACCCTGTGACACATAAAAAGACCCAAAGCATCCATTTTCACCTCCCCGAGCCCCAATTCTCCTGGGACTGTATCACTGCTTATTCCAGGGGTCAGATGAAACAGTGTTTGGAGAGAACTCACGAATACTAAGCAAGCGCTGTGCAGGAAGTGTAAAGAATGGGGGGTTCAGTGAAGGATCAGCTGCAGCGAGGGAGACGACAAGAGCGGGGAGGAAAGGGTTTGGAGCGGAGCCTTTTCAAGTAGGGACAGTCAAGTCATCACATCAGAGCAAGGCAGAAGAAAGGCCTCCTGTAAAGCAGCAAGGGCAGACGAAAGGGCTCAGATGATTCTGTTCTAGACGTCTCTCCTGGCCATGAAATCGAGGTCTGAGCACAAGCAGGGTGTCTCAGCTGTGTTCCTAGAAGACTGAGAAATTGATGGAAGTATAGCAGGGACTCACAGGGTGCACGGGAGCCAATGAACTCCCATGACCCACTCCGTGCCCCAGGGCCACCTCACACAGACTAGGTAGGAGCTTGGAGGTTCTGCCTAACAACAGCACTCAGGCTAGAATAAAACACTTTTACACAGCAAAAATAAGTGTGGCAAAAAATCTTACACAAGATGATCCTTGTTCACAAGTCCTTCCAGTCGGATGACTTTAAAGGCCCTAGGTAAGGCAACAGCATCAAATGGTCCAAATGGTCCAAATGGTCCAATTGGTCAAATGGTCCAGCACAGGATGCTGGCTTAGGGTGTCTTCACCAAGCTCTAGATGGTGGGACAGAGTCATCTAAGGTACAGAGACTCGAGGCTGAAACCATGGTCCCTTCCTTGTCTTTAGCAGAAGTTTTGTGTGCACACAAAAAGTACCTATCTTAACCAAATAGCCAAATCCAGTTGGCAGAGAGGCAGCCCCAGTGAGCTCAGGAAACGCAGCTTTTCTGGCCCCTCACACAGGTTGAAGAATAATACTTCAGGGGACTGTCATAGAAGGGTACCACTGTCTCATCAATATTTACCAGGTGAGGGCTTGGGAGAGAGCTCAGTCTGTAAAGCATTTGGTATCCTAGTATAATAAGAACATGGGTTGGATACCCCAAAGCCCGTGTTTTAAAAGGGAGGCCCTGAATCACACGCTTATAAGTCAAGTTTTAGGAAAAGGAAGATGGAAAAGGTTCCCGGAGCTCACTGGCTGCCAGGCTAATTCAATCTGTGAGCTCCAGGTTCAGTGAGAGACGCTGTGTCAAACACAAGGCGGAGAAGACTGGCGAAGATATTCAGTGTCAACCGCTGCCCTCCATAGGTATGTGCACACAGATGCATGCACATATAGAGGACTACACACACACACACACACACACACACACACACACACACTGGGGGATTATCTAGATGAGGATGACTGAGGGCGGAAGACCCATCTTAACTGCGGGGGACACCATCCCGTGGGCTGAGGTCCCGGACTGAATGAAAAGAAAGAATTGAGCTGAGCACCAGCATTCAGCTCCCTCTGCTTCGTGACCATGCGGTGTGAGCAGCTGCTTCAAGCTCCAGAGCTTCCCTGCCAAGGTGGACTAAACCCTTGAGCTGTGGGCCAAAATAACACCCTTCTTCATTCCGCTGATTCTGCCAGGGCATTCTATCACAACGACAAGACAAATCATACATACATACATACATACATACATACATGCATACATGATATCACAGAAGCTAAACGACATGGGGGAGTGAAGGGGACTAGTGGGAGGGAGAAAACAGAAAGCAGAGGGGAAAAAAATCTGTGGGGAAAACATGATCAACCTGTATCATATCCTCTATGGAAAATGTTTCCATGAAACCCAGTACTGTGCACAAGGAACACGTGTCAATGATATCAAAGAGGAATGTCACCACTATTACCCAGGTACAGCCCCTTGTGAGAGGGCCAATGACATCCCACCCTGGGGGTGAGGCTCAGTTTCTCACCAAATAGAAAACCCAGTTTAATCCTCCAGATAGCAAAAGGCAGCACAGGACCCACCAGGCAATCAATGACAGTTAGCTAGAGGCCAGACATCCCTTTAATGTGGTTGAATAGCAGGTACGGACCTTTTTAATGGATGCAGTGAGCGAGAGGCTCATCTGGCGGTTCAAGTTGTTTGCGGTTTGTGGGATGAGGACAGAGAGGCACGCATCTAGCAATGATGGAATCTTAGTGGATGCCATTCTCATGAAAATATTCTAGCAAACAAAAACGCACTGGCTACGAAGCAAAACAAGGCAATTACCTGTCTACATCCCCTTTTAAAAGAAAAAGCAAAGCCTGCTGGCAACCCAGCTCCTGTTTGCAAACTGAAAGGAAATGCCAGGCACCAACCAAACAAGAGGAAATCCAACCAGAAAAAAGTACACCGGGACCACTTAAACTCGTTTCGAACCACAAATTTGTTTTGATGTGATTGACAGATTAGGGAACAAGCTGTGCTCTGGTGAGTTTTCCATTTGCTTGTGTCTGATTTTGTTGGGAGACAGTAAGTGTAGAAAGTCCCAGTCAGACGAAACAAGCCACGTGGAAACACACAAAACACTCACACGTGCTTATCACACCTACAATTTGCCTCAGCTTGCCACATCTGGCCATGGTCTCTCATCTTTGCCATCTTGTAGCCATCCATGGTCACACATTTCCACAGGGCATGACTGAGTCCTTTTCAAAGGTTTCCTGTTTACTACGTGCAAAGGTATGCCACCTTTTTTGCCTATGTGACTAGAAAAAGGTTTTCTGTGGCCTGTCTGTCCTTTCCCCATGAGCCTTATAATTGTTTGTTTGATGATTCTGACACTAGCGTGGTTTCTCAGAGCACCCAAGCCACATTATAACAGAGAGCTACTGTTGTGTGTCCTTCTTGGTTTATTATATTAATAAAGGGAAAATACGGCATTATCAATTGGAGCAGACTCTCTGGTCATCATATGGTGACATTTGCCAAGCTATACCTATGCATTTGGATCAAGTCATCCAATTCCAGAAAGAGACCCTGAGGGCACAATAACAATTGTGAGTCGCCTGCTGTGGGTGCTGGAACCTGAACTCAGATCTTCTGCAAGAGCCATGCACACTGCTAACACTGGAGGCACCTCTCCAGCCTCGATGTTTTAAGGTTTAGAAAGATCTAAGTCACCAGGGAGAACTCAGAATATGCTAACTTCCAATTTGGCTAAAAATCAGAAATAATCTCTCACTACATACCCTAGACCCAGCGTGATATTCTGAAACATGAAGGAAGCAATTTGGAATGTTGGTCTCATGCGTACACGTTTTTGTCAAGGTCCAAATGTGAACCCTGACTATAGATGGCTGGGTAACCTCAGTCTGTCACTAAGGCTCATTGGCAACACTGGGGCATGGCTGCGAGTGTGGAGACTACGGTCCCTTTATAACACGCAAACCCAAGGGCACAACACACCCACAGAAAGACACGACTCTGTTAAGCTACAGGCAAGCTGGGTAACATCTGGGGCAATGGGCACAAAGCTAGTGGGAGGGGCAGTTGTTAGGCAGGGCAACTACCAAGAGGATAACTTCTTGAATAAGCCAGAGAGCCGACTGGAAGTGGGGACTTCCACACAAATTCAATGGACTCGGTCAAAATTCTTCATGGGAAGTAGGAAGTCCCGAGCCTGAACCATTCTGCTAGAATCTCCAACTCTGCCTACATTCCCGACTGTGAGGAAGAAGACATTGACAGCTCAGGCAGAGGCTGAGGGTGGGCGGGCATGCCTGGAGACACACCTGGGAGCCAGCAAGAAAGGAATTCTTGAGTGCTTAACTGGAAGTCCTGTTTTTATTAACATTTCAAGTTAATAAAAGAGCTGGGCTTTCCCATGTGTAAAAGTGTTCTCCTCCTCTGAGCACCAGGGATGGAGTGGGAGGGAAATCTTGAGTTTCGGGTCCTGTCAGGCCTGCATTTCGCTAACGCTACCTGCTGTGTGAGCCTTGGCAAAATTGTGCACCTCTCTGGGCCTCCCTTCCCTTTTCACATCAGAGCGCCCCCAGATTGTTATTCTGAAAACCAAATGCTTAAAAGGGGGGGAAGCTAGACAGCTATTTATTCACTGAACTTACAAGAGTTTCCCAAGCCACTGCACACTTGGGTCCCAGCATCATTTCTGTTGCTGTAATAAATACCTCCCTAAAAGCAACTTAGGGAAAAAAGGATTTATTTGTCTTACAATCCCAGGCCTCAGTCCACTATCGTGGAGAAGTCGAGGCAGGAACTTAAAGCATCGTGTCCATTTTCAAGAGTGGAGAGATAATAAACACATGGATTTACCTGCTTGCATTTCTCTGACTTTCTCCACCATCACACATTCATAGACCCACTGTCTATTCATAGACTCTTCCTACACAATGTACAATCAACACAACCCTCACAGGCCAACCTGATCTACATAACCCCTCATTAGCTTCTCTCTCCAGGCTATTCTGTGTCCAGCTGACAGTTAAAACTAACTATTGCAAACTATATTGCCAAATTTGGCCCCTTTGCCCAATGTCCCCCAAAAGACACAAGTCCTAGCTGACCATATTCAATATTGTGCTGAGGGAGAAAGCCCCCTAAAGCCTCCTGAATTAGCCATTATTCAACAAACAGTGGATTAAGGACAACCAGTTTCATCCAACTCACCAATGGATCCATAAGTATAAGGATGGTAAAGTTAGGAGGTAATGGGGACAAGTTGTAAGAATCATTCACTCTACCCTCCAAGAAAATCCAAAAGCACCTTTCCCTGTGATCCATGAAATACAATAAAATGTATGTTTCAAAATAGTGTCCAGACAGTCCTCAAAAGCAATCACCTGATCACCTGGAAACGGCCTGGAACCTCTACTGTGAACCATCCCTTCCCTGTGTCCTCTGTGCACCTTCCTCAGTCCCTCTGGTTCTTCTGCCAGTGCCTCAACAGTGTTGGTTCCTACTTCCTGCACATGCCAGACGGCCCCTGCTGACTCTCGCCACTAAAGCGGAAATCTGAACGTTTGTAGACATGCCAGAGGCACAAGTGATCCCATCTCCAGAAGCAGCAGCCCTGGGCAGCTACATCTCCCTCTAACACACAGAAGGTGGCTGAACACAAGCAAGAAAAAGGACTCTGTTGTTCTTAGCAGGGAACTAGGAAAGAAAAACCCGAGGGTCTGTAAAAGGTACCTGTGATAACAGCAGCCATAAGCCACAATGCATAGTCTGGGGGTGGATGGGAAATGTAGTCAACAGAAATGATTGTGTCCCACTTGACATGTCTGTTTGCCTTCATCCAAATCCGGTAAGAGGCAAGACAGGTCTCAATTTTCTATACACTGGGTGTCACAAACTTAGGAGCACCCAATTCTAAAGGAACACTGGCTTCCTTGGTGGCAGATGGACACTTTTTGCCAATACAGGGAACAGGAGAGCCCTGTGAGTATCAGAAATCATATTAATTCCAGATTCTGTGTGTGTGTGTGTGTGTGTGTGTGTGCGCGCGTGTGTGTGTGTGTTTCACGTGTAAGTGTGTACGCATGTGCACATATGTACCTAAGAAGGCTATTGAGAAAATCAAGAGATAACCTGAAGTTCAGAGAAACAGCAAGACCTCCAAGAAGTCTGGGACAACGCACAGATCTTGAGGTAGAAACTGGACAGAGCTGTTCCTGCCAACAAGAGCATCTGAAGGGAAGTGAGTTCCAGACTAAAGACTTAACCTGCCCGGAGAACTGGGCAAGGGCTGCTAAGGTTCCCAAGGGGTGCCTATACTGAGAATGAAGCTCATGCAGCCAGTGTGCACGAAGCACCTGCAACAAACCTGACTCTCACTGGGCCTTGGAGGCAGAACACTCTGAGCAAGAGAGACACTACCCCTACCTGATGCACCACTGCACACACTGCAGACTGGGAATCCCCTGAGGAGAGAGAAGTCTGCCTGGGACTTATGGAAGCCCTGTTACTTCTCAATGCCTCGGCTTCCCCACTGATCACTGGGAATAGAAACAGGAATGAACCATAGCCGCCGTCCTCAAAGATCAGGACAGGAGGCTTAAAACAGAGATAGCTCAGTCAGGGACACGCTGCAAAGAGACCTAGGTTCAAGCCACAGCACTCAAAAAAAAGCCAAGTGAAGTAGTGTGCCCCCGAGAACCAGGTAGCAGGGAAGCAAAGACAGTTGGCCTAGAAGATTTATGAGTTCCAGCTGTAGTGAGATACCCTGGCTCAACGAAATAGAGTGAAGAAGCAATAGAAAAGATACCCAGCATCAAGTTCTGGTGTGGGAGAATTGTCTGTATCCTTTCAATCATATCTTAATAAAACGCTGATTGGCCAGGCAGGCAGTATAGGCGGGAAAGCCAGATAGGAAGTAGGGGTGGAGCAAAGAGACAAGGAGTATTCTGGGAAGCAGGAAACTCCCTCTGCCATTCCTGTGTAAACCACCAGAGAAGCAACATGTGAACTGACAGCTGAAAAAGGTACCAAGCCATATGGCTAATGTAGATAAGGATAATGGGGTAACGTAAGTTATAAGAGTTAACAAGAAGCCTGGCATAATGGGCCAATCAGTTTATAACCTTATGGAGTTCTGTGTGTGATTTCTCTTTGGGATTTGCCGGCTGTGGGGTACTGGGAGGGACGGAAACCCCAACAAGCCGGCCCCTCATGTTACAAAGTTCTGGCCTCAGAAAGTAACTGGTCTGGCAGAAGCAAAAATGCTCTGACTATTATAACAAAGGACCTCAAAGACATTGGAATTTCCCCCAGGACTCTCATGCTGAAAGAAAGGAAAGGCCCCAGTCCGAGGGAAAACCTGTCTCCAGAGACTTCAGGGTTCTAACGCTTGTCAGACCACCTTATAGGATGAGACTACAGCCCAGACAGAGATGAGTCAGTGGTGGGCAGGGCCATACCTTGACCAGGACTGCTTTGATGTGTATATCTTTGACCCTCTATTTCTACATCAGTCTTACTTCAGGACATCAAGACTTAAGGGGTTCTCTAAATCTTCACAATGTGGCCACAGTGGATAAACCTCCTTTTTTCTGCTTTCCACTTTTAATTTGGTTCCTTTAATGGGTTTATTGAGGATGAGTGACCAGATCTAACTGAGGCACAGGCTATGTTCCCCAAGTTCAGTCATAATATATATGTGCACCCACATAAACATGCACGTGTATACACACATGTGTGCACATACTTACCACAGAAAGGATAAAATCATCAGAGAAGATGACCTAAACACAAGTCAGGAGTGCATGATCTTCACTTCATGTTCTGCACTGTCATGTGAGAACAGGGCTTCATTTGAAGCCAGACTTCATCTTCTCAGACCCTGGGTCTTGAGTATGTATCCCTAGACTGCATTTAGCCCAATGGGCACGTCTCATTTTCCAACATGGAGACTAATCCATACCTTAAACTCCACAGCAGCATGTGTCTGTACCTTGGACTATCTGGGGGAAACAAGGTCACCCCAAATCCCAATTCTGAACCCTCGAGTGCTGCCATCTCTTCTGGGAACCCTGATACAGCAACATGATGCGGGAGAATTGTCTGTATTGTGTCAATTATATTTTAATAAAACGCTGATTGGCCAGGCAGGCAATATAGGCGGGAAAGCCAGACAGGAAGTAGGGGTGGAGCAAAGAGACCAGGGATATTCTGGAAGCAGAAGCTCTCTCAGCCACTCCTGCGCAGACCACCGAAGAGGCAACATGTAAACTGCCCAGCTGGAAAAGGTACCAAGCCATATGGCTAACATAGATAATGATAATGGATTAATATAAGTTACAAGGACTAATAAGAAGCCTGACCTAATGGGCCAATCAGCTTTATAACTTATAGAGTTCTCTGTGTGATTGATTTCCTTGGGGTTTGCCGGCTGGGGGGTACCGGGCGGGACAGAAACCCCAAAAAGCCGGCCCTCATGCTACAGCAACAGGATACAGAGAGGCCATGCTGACCAAGCTTCACACATTGCGAGGGGGAGCATCTGGCTTACAGCTTGTCTGTTGGTGTGGGGGTGACAGTAGGAGCGGAAAAAGGCACTTGTGAGGTCTGCCACACTCTCTCCCTCCCCTGGCACTGATGCTCTCCTACACCCTGCTCACACCAGAAGAGTTTCAAGAACATCATGACATTCCCAGTAGCTACATTCTTTCCTAGTAATGTCCCCTCACACACACCTTGATGCTGTAAGGTCTCCAGCCTGGGGAAGTGGCTCAGTGGGTAAATAGTTATTGTGTGTGGGAAGATTGAACTTAGTAACCAGAACTCAAGATAGATATGGTGGTGCAGGTCTACAATCCAAGGACTTAGTGAGTCACAAAGCAGAGATGGGAGAATCCCCAGAAGCTGTGGGGCCAGTTACCCAACAACCTGACGGTGAGCAACAATGAGACTCTGTCTAAAAATGGAAGGAGGCGCACACCCAAAATTGTCCTCTGATCTCTACATGGGCACTGTGGCACATACCGGCCAGCACACAAACATCATACACACACAAATAAAATTGAAAAATAATGAAGAAATAAAATTTTTAAAAAGGAAAAATGAGGGGGTGTGGTCCAACAGAATCTACCCCATGCCCTTCAATATGATTTTTGAAAGAGCTGTTTCCTGCTAGGAAAATTAAGTCCCTGGCATTTCCTCCTGGGGAAGGATGGTCCTCCTGGGCAGCTGGTTGCTCTGTGCTGCTCTCATCAATATAATCCATCCATCGAATTAGCAACCAGGGACCTCAGCAGCCTGGTCTGGGGACCCGGCTACCACTTGCAATGGTTCTGGTTTAAAAATAAATGTGGAGAGCCTGGCCGCTTCAGAAACTGAACATGTGTGGCTGCTGAGCGGCTTTCTTTAGAGACACAAGTGGGGTAACATCTTGAATAAGAGGGCAGACTAAAATAACCAGAGAGAGCCCACGCCCATTCATTTCAGGGAAATGGCTCCCAGCAGAAAATTCAGCCCCACTCTGGATGGACCCTCAGCACAGTGTGCCCATTTCTACTAAGGCATTAAGAAAATGCCACCTTTTCCAAGGAGGCTGAGGGCTTCCTTCCCAGGATGCCTGGAGGCTGGCTGAACCACGAAGCAGATTCTGATGAACTTGAGCAGACAAGGTAATGCTGCTAGCAGATGCCTGCTGTCGGGCACTGGGAACAAGCTGTACACTCCAGGCGGTTACTTTGATTTGGGGGAGTCCTGAAATGGCTACTTTTATCATGTCTAGCTGACAGGGGAGAACACTGAGGCTCCAAAATATTAACTTTGGGCTCAGTGCCATTGTATCCAACACACACTGGGGTCTGGGTTCAAGGTCACAAAGTGATTCTCATGGCTGTGACCTCTTTTCCAGGGTTTGCGTGAGTAAGGTTGGGCAGCGACACGGTGACCAATAGCAATGTCCTTCAATTCGTGACTATTTGGAGACCTATTGGCTGTGAAGGCTTCTTGAATTGTGGTTCCTTCCTTGTCCCCTACAGTAACCACACGCTCCTGCACATCTAGCTCAACTAAGCCCCTGCTGACCACATCCCTCCGTGCAGGCTGTCAGGCAGCAGAACCCACTCTTGCCCTGTGGTTTCCACCCTGCCACCTCTGCAATCAGGGATGAACCCCAGCCAGGGAGGCTTACTCTGGCCCACCAGGCACCTTCTACTGCTCAGGATGACAGCTGAGCAGAGGCCACAGTCATACCTCCTTCCTGCTGGGGGCATCGGGGCCTCACAGTTTTTTCTTCCCTGTCCACCTCTCCTACCCACTGAATCTGTGTCCAAGATCCACCAGAACTACAAATTCAGGAATGGTACCCCAGGCAGGGAGGGAAGAAATCCTGTGTGAGCCTGCTTCTGGAGTCTGTAAAAGCCTCATCAGTAGAGAAATGAGTGGGGAGACCATTTAGAAGGTAAAAGGGCTCTAGAAATCAATGGAACTAAAGGTCCCCAGCAATAAGTAAGCATTGAGCTATCATGGTGGTATTTATTTTATCATGGATCTTAATTATGACGACAATATTAGGATCACCTGGGGGTTGTTTTTTGTTTTTAATGTCAATAAAAATGAGGGAGAAAGTGAATGGATGGAAGAAGAAAGGGAGAGAGGGAGGGGGAGGGAGGGGGAGGAAGGGAGGGAGAGAAGAAAGGAGGGAGGGAGGGAGGGAGGGAGGGAGGGAGGGAGGGAGGGAGGGAGGGAGGAAAGGGCACTTGACCAGAGCATGGAGACATTGAGAGTTCCTAGGGGTGTTCAGCTGATTAGAACATAAAATAAGGCACTAACCTTATTTTCATAACCAGGGCCAATGAAAACAGACATAGACTTGGGCCTGAGCCTAGGACCTCAACGGAATTTCCTGAGCTACATCCTCAGTGCTTTTTAATGGCACTTCATTGTCAAGTCAATGACCAGCAGTGGCAAAGGTGTCCACAGCAGAATGGAATAAGTCCTCCATCTGTAACCCTCCGAATGCACACCCAAGTGGTTAGCCCCTTCTACAAATGGGGAGGTGGAGGCTTAAAACTTGCTCAAGGCTGCAGAGGAAATAACCAGTGGACATCTAAAGTCTGCGCCCTTCCCACACACCAAGCTGTCTCTCCAAATTCCAAAGACAGATAAACCACAGTCCATGCACTCTCGTGCTATAAAATTTAAAAAAAATAAAATAAAAAAGCACCCAGGAGGCACACCAGCACATTGTTAATCGTCACATCTGTCACCCAACAAGCTGAGGATGAGGGACCGTACAAGAGAGACTGAAGAACAGATGACCGTACAAGAGAGACTGAAGGATGGAGGACTATACAAGAGAGACTGAAGGATTCACTCTCCCTAGAAAAGAAGCTTTGGAGGGAAGTATTCACATACAACACAGGTGAAACAAAGGCTGTGTATAAGGGCAGGCGGGGAAATAAGGGTCCACTAGCCTATCCTGTTGCAGGATGAAGATCTTGTAACCATCACACCCAGTGTGTACACTTGCTGTCTCTCCTCTGTGGCCCCTGGGTATCCCATACCCAGCCACCTGCTTAGGCCAACCTAAATGTCTGCAGGGGCATTTAGGCCCAGGAATTCCTGGAGGGATACTCAACAAAAAGCCATCTCCAGCAAGCCACTGCTTCCTCTTGGGCACAAAGGTTGCACTCTGTGTGTGTGTGTGTGTGTGTGTGTGTGTGTGTGTGTGTGTGTCTGGTCTCTGCAGCAGGGAGCTGTCCCCAGAGGGGTTATATTAATTAATCCCTGGCCAAGTACCAAGTCCAGCGCTGGCCTTGCAGCACTGAGAAACTGAGCCAAACACTCAATTTACAGTTTGTATTCTGTGGTCGCCTTTATGGCCACAAGACGGGACACTTCAAAGTTAAGGACTTTAGCTCTTATCTATCTCGGTGGAATCCCATGCTCCCCAAATACAAGTGCCCTGTGTACCAGGCTTTCCCAAGGGTCAGCTCAGCCTGGGGCTATGGTCCTGCCCAGCAGAGGAATCTTATTCCACCACTGATTTCATCCCTTCAGCTCCTTAGAACTGGACAGCAAACCTACAAGCCAGTTCCGGCTACCAGCTGCTTCTTTGAATAAAGTTTTAGTGATAACACAGCCATACCTCTTTATTAACAGAGTACATATCACCACATTTACTTTATACCACATAACTGGGCACCGGGGACAGACTGCAGAAGTCAAAAACCACAGAAAAGATGCACTCACTGGCCCTTGTCAGAAAATGCTAGTCAATAACAGCAGAAGAGGACAGAAGACAAAGGAGGAGAGAAAAATCAAGAGGAGTTATCTCAACTTAATATTTGTCACCCAGATCTTTTTCAGTCTCACCATCATTCTCTCTCTCATGGGACAAATCTCTAAACTTTAGAGCTAGTCTGCAGCATGCAAGATGTGGGTGCAGATTCCTTAAAATGCTTCATAAAGATCTGGGGTATCTGGAGTATTTCATGTCCACCTCAAACACACACACACACACACACACAGAGAGAGAGAGAGAGAGAGAGAGAGAGAGAGAGAGAGAGAGAGAGAGAGAGAAACTAGTAAGGAAGGAGTCTCTGGGTCAGGGAACTCGGAAGAGCATGGTGGTTGCAACTTGGGGAGGGAGTCTCCATTATTACAAGGCTTATCTTACCTATGCCTCATAGATGTTAGGGGACGCATCGTAGAGCACGTGAAACAACAAGGTTACAAATGGCCACAGACCTTTCAGTGGAAACTTGTGAATTTAGTGTTGTTGGGCTTCACAGTCGGCTGTGAAGAGGCCAAGGCTCAGAGGCCATGGCTGTCTCCTGTACATGTCCATGACCCAATATGTATAGTGTGTAAGTGGCAGACTACATGCCAACTACCATGTTGTCGTGCAAGTTCTTCAGACTTCCTTCCTTTCTGGTGTTTCCTGGTGTTGAGGCTGGGCGGGGACTATGGAGAATTTGGGTGTGTCCGATGTTCTGCTCATGGTTAGAGCTGGATGTGGACTTGGAGAAGAAGATACAAGCTGTTACATCCACCATCATCGCATCACATCAAGGGCACACACTACCGTCATAGCTCATCACTGATGTTGCTGACCTGGATCACCTGGCAGAGATGGTGCTTGTCCTGTATCTCCACTATAACCTCCCAGCTCTTGGTCCTTTTCTGTGGACCACAAGACTCAATCTTCACTCGAGTGGAAAGCCCACTCTGCCTCCTCCAGGATGAGGGGGGTTGATGGTGGATAGCTACATAATGTACTTGGAATTCTTTAGTATGGAAGATTAAGCCTTCTATTAATTAGCTAATCGATCATTTACATAATTAGACTTGAGGATATTCATTTTATATTTTGGGCTTTAATCAAGTAATACAGTATTTGTTTTGCTACTTATGTTGTTCCAGTATCTGGTATCATTGAGAGTTCTTTCAGGTTGGCTGTGGTGCTTGGCCATCACTCCATCCTCCTGGGCATTTCTGATAACTTCCTCAGTTTCTAGCATTATAAGGGGCTTCAGACTTATGGTTTTCAGAGGCCACTTTTTAATGGCAGAATGAAAATAGATCCAAGATGTGAACTTAAGCTATGTGTGTATGTATATTATATACACAGAGATACACAGATTATGTATATATGCATACATACATATAAACATACAAAATCATGTACACATGCATATTGTTGAGCTAAGAAGTACTTGTAGTATACTTGTTAAAACAAATGCCTAGCTGGCACTTACTTTCTTAAGTACTGAAAGCCAACTTCTGTACTTGGGTGAGGAATCATGTTTTTAGTTATTTCATTTTGCTTGAAAATATGAGAATACAAAATTGGGTAGGTGGGGAGAGTTAGGGGGTAGAACTAAGAGGAGCTGGGGGAGGGGAAGATTATGATCGAAATAGTATGCTATACTCAAAGAGCTAATTAAAAATTTACTCTAAAGAGAATTTCAGCTTTTAAAACTCACAGTTAGGAATCCATTCATAATTTAATGGTATTTTAATAAAAAGTTACAGTATGGATTAAAGTAGGATCATACAGTTGTTTCAATCCTTTTACAAACCTTTTTAGTTGATAGTCTTATAAGCAAAATTCTTTTTATTGGTAGAAGACATATGGATGAGTGTTGATTTGAGGCACTAAATGTTAAATAAATATTCAATTTTTGTAAGAAATATTTCGCACATACATAAAACAAAAAACATCTTTTTCCTTAATGATTTATGCTATTTTTAGTTATGTGTGTGTGTACAGGTGTCCAAGGAGGCAAGGAGGCATCAGATGGGCCCTCGAGCTTGAGTTGCAGGTGGTTGTGAGCTACCTAATACAGGTTCTAGACATCTAGTTAGGTCTCTGCAAGAGCAGTACATGTTCTTAAGCACTGAGCTATCTCCTCAGTTCCAACAAAGAGCATTTTACATCTAACTCCTGTGAATACGTTACATAATCTCAGCAGTTTGTCTCCATGCCTAGTCTTCTTTACTATACACCCAGTAGGGTTTTGGTTTGTTTGTTTGCTTTTTGTTTTAGATTTTTTTTGTTTTGCTTGGTTTTTTGTTTTGTTTTTTTGCTCTAGATTAGCAAATCAATTTTGAACTTGAAGTAGATGTCACTAATCTTTTGTGATTCAAACATACATAATGAAGAAAGCTCAAATAAAGTCTAAACAACACTTAACAGTTGGTCTCTTAAATAGACCACTTGACAAGAGAGGAACTGGGCTAAGTTCTCAAGTCAGTCATATACACCTCCTGACAACATTTCTTGTGGACTGATGAGCCTTCTGCATTTAGATTAGACCAGCACAATTGGGGGTGGAGTCAAATGTGCATTTGAAATGTATAAAAGGTCCAGATATTCATTGACATTCTTCTCTTAAAACGATTCAATTAATTTTATGTATACATATATTTGCCTGCATGTGTGTATGTGTGTGTGTGTGTGTGTGTGTGTGTGTGTGCGCATGCGCGCGCGTGCATTATTTGCATGTGATACCAAAGAGGCCAGAAGAGTGTGTCAGATTCCCTAGACTTGGAGTTACAGATGGCTGTGAATGCCAAGTTGGAACCCAGGTCCTCTGCTCTCTAAGAGCAGTAAGGGTTCTTAACAGTTGAGCCATCTCTCCTTAACGATTTTTCAACAACTACTGGGGCCAGGGACAAATAGACATGCAGTCTATTGTATGCAGTGTATGCTGTGCATGGATGACCTGAGGTCAAGAGCAAAAGCAGGCAGCTCCCATGCACCACACCTGCCACTCATTATACTCATGAATAGTGTAGTTAAGAGAAAATAGTGTTGCAATGCAAAGGATTAACTGAGTTAGTGAGGCAAGGCATGTGGTGTGTGCATGTATATGGGAATAGCTGTATATACAGCAGGTGAGAACATTCCAACTCAAGAGACAATGCTTGCAAATGAGTAGGTCAGACCATGCCAATACGCTGTGATATGAAGCCTGGTTTTATTCTTAGTGTAATGAGAATCCTCTAAAAGATTAGAGGACAGGACCCTTCAGAGACATCTCTCCAGGCTAGAAGAGCCCCTGGTTCCTGTGTGAAGAGCGCATTGACCAGAGTTCAGGACGAAACAGGAAGAGTATGTGGGAGGCTGCAGCAGAGGTCTGTGTGAGAGGTTTTGTAATGTGGTTGTCAAGAAAAGTGGGTAGATTTGAGAGTTAGTCCATAGACTGATTGCTGTGGCCCTCAGCTTCTTTGATGATGACCTACTGAAAAGCATAAATTTGTGTCATGGGTCGAGTGGAAAAATGTGAGGGCGTATATGAAGACACAAAAGCTTTGTAAAACAATCCTCACAATGTAGGCAAAGCACATGCATAATTGGCATGTGAGTATGTGTGTGTGTAAGTGTGTGTGTGTATGAGAGAGAGTGTGTGAGTCTGAGGTGGACATGGAATACTTCCATGGAAACTGGACCTGCATCGGGCATGAAGCAGACTAGCTCTGAAGTTCAGAGATGTGTCCCATGAGAGAAGTCACCTCCCCTGGAGAGAAGGCTGAAGCATGGAATACAAGACTAAAGCCTGGTCTTGGAATTGAAATGCACAGTAACTAAAGTAAGAAAATGACTAGCAGAACACAACAGATATGCAGGTTGTCAGAAGGGAGAAGCGGTGACCTTCGAGGTAAGTCACCAGTGCTTACGCAGTCTGAGAAGCACAGGACCGTCAAGGAACAGCACATCAACACATGCAGAATGGACAGCACATCAACACACGCAGAATGGACAGCACATCAACACACGCAGAATGGACAGCACATCAACACACGCAGAATGGACAGCACATCAACACACGCAGAATGGACAGCACATCAACACACGCAGAATGGACAGCACATCAACACACGCAGAATGGACAGCACATCAACACACGCAGAATGGACAGCACATCAACACACGCAGAATGGACAGCACATCAACACACGCAGAATGGACAGCACATCAACACACGCAGAATGGACAGCACATCAACACACGCAGAATGGACAGCACATCAACACACGCAGAATGGACAGCACATCAACACACGCAGAATGGACAGCACATCAACACACGCAGAATGGACAGCACATCAACACACGCAGAATGAACAGCACATCAACACACGCAGAATGGGAGCACCAGAAGAAAAGGAGAGAGAAAGGAGAAAGAGGAGATTCTAAAAGAAACCATGGCTGGAGACATGGCAAATTTTAAGAAAGAAAAGCCTCATCTACACACCCAGAGAGCTCACAGAATTCCCAGTACAATGAATGCAAAAATATTCACAGCCAGACACATCTCAGTGAAATGCTGAAATCCAAAGATGAAGACAAAAATCCTTCAAGAAGCAAGAAAAATTCAACTCATCCTAAAGCAAGCAATCACGAGATACACAACTGAATGAACTTGTCAGCAAGTCAATGGGCCAATAACATAATATTTTTAAAAGGTAACCTCTAAAACTTAAGGCAAACTAAAGACATTGCCAGATTTGCAGGAAAAAAGGAGGGGATATTTGCTGTAGAACCACTAAAATTATAAGAAAATACAGAGATAATACTTCAAGCAATATTAAAGTTTTTCAGTTAATAAGAAATAAAGTAGAAAACTGAAAGGCATAAAAACAAAGTATACAGAGAAAAACAGAAAACAAGCACAAAATGAAGCCCAGGCAGACAGATAATTCAAATGATGTAAACACCTAGTTTGAAATATTGACAGTAAGCAGCAAAGCACATAAATTAAGAGACACAAATAACTCAAATGGGAAAAGGTAAGTCACACTAACACTAATTAAAAGGAAGCTGAGTGATCACTCTGATATCAGAAAAAGCAGATTTCATAGCACAGTTTATTATTAGAGAAAAAGAAAGGTCAATTTGTTTTGAAGACAAATTCAGCCATGAATGTGGCTCAGTGATGATCACCTATGCAGAACACAGAAGGCCCTGGGTGGGTTTCCAAGTACTGAAAAGAGGAAAGAAACTGAATTAAGTCATGCATGGTTTTTATGTGCCTGATAACAGATGCAAAGCACAAAGAATAAAAATTCACAGAATTAGAAGAAGAAAAAAGCCATAATTCTATCAACACTATTAGATATACCAGTCTCAAAACTTGAGGGAATAAGTACTCCCAAAATCATTATGTAAGGAAAATCTAAACTATAGGAAAATCTGAAAACCACTACTGATCACAGTAACCAAGTTGATGCACTCCACACAACAGCAGCAGAATAAACTTCCCTTTCAAATGCAGAGATAGCATCAGTCAATATAACCTAAACACAGGGCAGTAAAACCAGTCTCACCAAGTTTAAGAGGACCAAAACCACACAAAGTATTTCTCAAACCAAAATAAAATATCAAAATAAATAGCAGAAATATATCTGGTATTTAGACATTTGGAAATCAAGCCATGTACTTCTAAATAATCCACAGAACACAGAATATTAAAGAGAAATTTTTTTAAAAAGCACACTTACAAATGCCACCTAACTTCTGGCACCTACATCCACATAAGGCCTAAGTACAGCATACAAAGACTGCCACCCAGCTGGAGCTGAATACCAACACCACGTGGCAGTACCATGAAGTAAGCTGAGACACACCAGCAGCTGACATAGCAGTTTAAGATTTATCTCATGTGATCAGAGAACACTACAGATGCTCAGTAGAGACAGATCCGGCAGAATTTTTTAATTGCTCATGAATGACCAATAGCTGCTAAGAGACATTAGACTATGGAAGATGCTAGATTAAATCAAACCTATATATTTTAAAAATGTCTTGACTTCAAAATGGAAGTCAAAAGATGTGTTGCTTTGGGGAAGAGGTTATGCTTTTGTTTTCACAGAAAACAAAAGGCTGTGAATTCGTTCAAGGCTGAAGAAGATCAGGTTTAATTGAAGAAGACACTCTAAAAATCCTGACTACAGACATAAAAAAGAATAAACCTAAAAAAAAACTATTGGATAAGTAATATATATTTTACCTGTTCAAACATAAAACAAAAAAATCATTTTTGGCTGACTTGTGTACAACAAATAGTCTATACTTATATTAGTACAGATAAGTATGTTACCTTTGAAAGTTTGTCTATTTTTTCAGAAAAAGGGGGCCAGACACCAATAAAATACAAGTGACCCAGGTGATCCAACATCTCCAAGAGCCCCTCTGTTGCAGTTTCCTTAGGGTTTTGCATTCAGAACAGCTTCAAGGCTGCTGGCTGAGATGGTCCAGCCTCATAGACTACTCTAGCCACGACTTAATCATTATCTAGATTTTCACAGGCTCCCCCAAAGATATTAGTGCCGCCAAACAACAGGAAGTAATCTACAGAAAATTACACCCACATTCCCAAAAGATGGGTTATGGATGCTTGTCATCATTTAAGGGGGATTGGTTACAAGTTGTTATTGGTCATAGTCAGGGAAAAAGCTAAACAAAAAAGTTAAATTCAAAGATCTCTTTCCAAAGGAAAAAAAGAGGGGTATAATATAAAAACAATGAGATAAATGGGAAGATTATTGACTCTAATTTAACCCCCAAAGCAACTACTAATCTAAAAATATTTTTACATTGGTATGGATTTGGGTTTATTGATACAAATTTAAAGTTTTTGTTATATTATATGTATGTACTCTTATATGGGTTATTGTGTTTGTGGAAGCTCATTTAAAATGTAATGTACAATTTAAAAACACAGGTAAGTAGTTAGTCACCTATAATAGTCAAACTTGTAGTTATATTAGGTATATTTTCAAGGTTAAACATAAGTTTAGATAGATAAATGGTCTTCAAACACTTCAAAGACCTACAAAATATGACATTTAAGATGTTTAATAACCTGAGACTTTTTATGACAGTGAGACATGTCTCGTCCTGGCAGCACCAATTTACTTCAAAAGAACATAACAGGCATTAAAAAAACCTCTGTATGGTATTTGATTTCTTTATGTCAAAAGCTAGTCATTTGGGCAAGCAACTGCTCTTGCTTTGACTCCTGACAGCATGCTGTTCCAAACTGGACAATCAAGATTCAAAAAAAAAAAGCACTGTCAAACTTTGCCAAGACAAATTAGGAAAGTCCTTCAAAACTCCCTGCTTCTTAGAAATGTCTGTCAGCTATGCTAGGTCTGTAGACCAAAGATGGATGCCCAAATGTTGTAGCAGAACTTTGGGTGACTGTCCAGGAAGTTAGATGTCCATGTCATTAGTTAATATTATATCCTTCTGGGCTCTTGAATAGAGTTAAAGACTGAATAGTTAGACTTATATCTTTCCTTAGTTATGATAAAAAGTAAATTCAGTATAAAACTTTAAACTCACAAAGATAGATAATATTTTCTCTAAATTTGCCAAATACAAATGGACTAAGTATTGTAACTGTAATTCTTACTTGGTTTTACAATGTTAAAGCTAAGCCCTTTCTTTTTAATTAGATAAAAGGGGGAAATATTATGGATTAGTGTTTTGTACAGTGTGAAGATGTGTTGCTATCAGTGGTTAATAAAGAGCTAATGGCCAATAGTTAGACAGGAAGAGGGTAGACAGGACTTTTGGGCAGGGAAAAAGAGAGCACAGGGAAGAAAGAGGGTGGAGTCACCAGGAGATGCAGAGGAAGCAGGAGATGAAATTGCTGTGTTCACAAAAGGTACTGAACTATGAGGTAGTACATAGATAAGAAATATGTGTTAATTTAAGTTGGAAGAGCTAACAAGTAGCAAGTCTAAGCTGTGAGCTGAGCATTTATAACTAATAAATCTCTGTGTAGTTTATTGGGGAGCCAGTGGTCCCAATTAAAAAAAACCCACCTACAAACTTGAATGAAATTATATATAATATGTCAAATTTATAAGATAGTACTAAAACCTGCCTAGCAGCAAAGAAGCAAAGTTAATTACCTTAGAATCTATCTTAAATAACTAACAACAAAATTAAACTCAAAGACATGGAAGAAGATAAATAATGAAGTTCAGAAGAAAATAAAGAAAAAGAAAAATGTTTTAAAGAGAAGAATCAGTTAAGCTGAAGGTTGATTCAAGGAAAAAAACATCAAATTAGTAAATTTTAATAAGGATGACCTGAAAAAAATGTTTAAAAGCTCTGAAACCAAAGAATGAAAAAGGTGACATCACTACAGATTCTACAAACAAAGTTTGTAGACAGAGTTGAATATTACACATCTACTTACCAATAAATTTTACATCATATATGAAATTAATACATTCCTGGAAAGACACAATTCCTCTAAGAGTCTTAATAAACAGATAACCATAACCGTCTTTAATTATTTAAAAAGTTGTATATGCAGTTTCAATCTTTCTAAAAGAAAATCTCATTAATAAATATTTGCCAAAAAGGAACAAAAAATATTCTAGCAAACTTAGGCAAAGGTAAAATTTTCCAAATGATTCTATGATGGCAATATCCTACCACAGAAATTATACAGACATTAAAATGAATGAAAACTAGTTGCAAATCAATTTCTAACAAACAGATGAATACAAATCTCTAAATTTAGCAGATTCAATCCAACAGCAAACAAAATTGTCTATATTTCATGACCAAGTTGAATTTATCTCCAGGAATCAAAGCTGTTCAAAAGAGAAACAATGAAATTTTCTCTTTAAGTATTTTTTTTAAACTCCAAACAATTCAGATGTATCTAAAATCAAACAACTATTTTATTTCAAAGTATCAGTAAATTAGAATCAGAAGGAAATTTCATTAACTTGATAAAAAATGAATCTTCAAAAAAAATCCCACAGCTATCATCACACTTGACTGGTGAAAATGTAAATGCTTCCCCACTTACATGAGGAACAATACACTGTGTCAGCATCAGGACACAGCAAAATGTTTGGTATTCAAGTTAGAAACAAGCAACCCAAACTGCTTTTATTCTGAGAAGATATGTTTATCAATGTAGATGATCAGAATGATTCCTTTACAAAGACTGTGGACTAATTAACTTCAGCAAGACCACAGGACCTATGGATAGAGAGACATCAATCACATCCCCATGAGATGATATTAGACATCCAGAAACTTTAAAGATGCTGTGATAATTGGTCTGGATTGCCAACTTGATGAGACTGAGAAATATGTAAGAGATTAGTAAAGCATGCATTGAGGTGTGACTGTGAGGGCCCTTTCAGAGACAGTTAGATAATGAAGGCTCCAGTCTTAAGAACTAATTAATAACCCCTTGATGGTTCTCAACATGGTGGCATTATGGGATATTTATGACAGGTAGGAGGTGGGGCCTAACTAGAAGATGTTATCTCCAGGAGCATATCCAAGGGGCTATATTTTGTCCTCGGTTCCTTCCTCTATGCTCGGTTCTGCTCCCCGTTTTCCATAACGTAAACTGTTCTACTCTGTAACAGCCTCCTCTTCAGAATGGGCTGAAACCTCTGCAGCTGTTGAGCAAACTACATTCAACCTAATTGAAGCTGTTTCTGGAAGATGCTGTGACCACAGTTGTCACCAAACTAATACTGAAGTACTGGGTGGGGCCGTGGTTATGTCTGAATCTGACCATGTGGTTCTTATGTGAAATGGTTTGTGGGGGGAGTTTGGAAGGACTGACAGTGCAATGTTACAGGTCAGGAAAATGGTTGGGTGTCAGGCTGACAAAGGCTGGCCTTCTGATTTTTGGTCTTGATTATCAGTTTAATTGGATTAAGAAATACCTGAGAGATTAGTAAAAACATGCCTCTGGGATAGCGATGAGAGCGTTTCCAGAGACCGTTAGATAACAAGGATGCTAGCCTAATGAATAGGTTAATCCCTGATGGATTCATACTGTAACAGTGTTATTGAGCATCATCTAAGGGTAAGAGGAGCAACCTACTTGGAGGAAGTAATCATGGGAAGTATGCTATGGAATAATAATTGAAGATGTGCTACGTTTGTTTATGCTGTGAAACATTTGTTTAATGGGGCAAAGATGCAGGCAGAGACTGCTTATTTACTTCCTGGCCACCCACATCTGAAATAATCACACAGAAACTATATTAATAACAACACTGCCTGGCCAATAGCTTGGCTTCTTATTAACTAACTCTTACATCTTAAATGATCCCATTTCTATTATTTTATATTTTACCATGAGGGTCGTTGTTCACCAGTAAAGTTCTGGGGCATCTGTCTCCTTCAGCAGCTACATGGTATCTCCCTGCCTTCTCTTTTCCTCTGTCTCTGCTTGGAATTCCCACCTTGCTCTATTCTATGTTACCACAGCCCCAAAGCAGCTTCTTTATTAACCAATGGTAACAAAACATATTCACAGCATACAGAGGGGAATCCCACATCACAAAGATGTGTTGCATTCTTTTGGGTTGCATTTGTTTAACTCTGTAAAACTGTGTTGCTTTGTTGTCTAAAACACCTGACTGGTCTAATAAAAAACTAAATGGCCAATAGCCAGGCAGGAGAAAGGATAGGCAGGGTTGGCAGGCAGAGAGAATAAACAGAAGAAGAAAGAAGAGGGAAGGGTGAGAAAAAGAGAAGGAGAGAGGATGCCAGGGGCCAGCCACTGAGTAAGAAGTAAAGAAAAGAATATAGAATAGAGAAATATAAAACCCCAGAGGCAAAAGGTAGATGGGACAATTTAGGTTAAGAAAAGCTGGATAGAAACAAGCTAAACTAAGGCCAGGCATTCATAAAAAAGAAGACAACTCCATGTATTTATTTGGAAGCTGGGAGGTGGGCCCCCAAGGAGTAAGAACCAAAAGAATAAAAAGAAAAAGAACTACAGAGGTATGTGTTTGGGAGCTTCTATCTCAACCTGGGCCCTTCCTTTATGCTCCTCTCTGCTTCCTATCAGCCAAGCTGTAACCTCCCTGTTCCACCACATTGTCCCTGCCATGGTGAAATGAAACTCTATGTTAAAATAATCCTTCCCTCCCTTGAGATGTCTGACAAATATTTCCATCTACAATATCACCAAAGCATACAATATTCTTAAGAAGCATCCTGATAAAATATATGCATGGGCTGGAAAGATGGTTCAAGCATTAAAATTGGCTTCACAAGTGTGAGGACCAGAATTTGAATCTACAGAACCCACATAAATGCCAGGTGGGCATGACAGCCTGCCTGTAATTTCAGCCTTGGGAAGTAGAAACAGGAGATTCCCCACCGCAAGCTGGCTAGTGAGTCTAGTCGTGTCAGCAAGCTCTGGGTTTGACTTAAAGACCTTGCTTCAGTGAACATGGTGGAAGAGCAACGAAGAAAGACTCTCAGCTCTCCAAATGCATGTACTTAAAAATACATGTGAACACAGTATTGAATGTGCATACAGTCACTCGTGGGCCTGAGCACATGCAAATATGCACATACACATTCATATGCACACACGTGTATAATAAACATGAATCACAAATGAAAGTAGACAAAAACTATGCAAATCTTATATACTGAAAATCACAATGCATTGATAAAGAGTGTTTCAGATCTATAGAAACAAGAACCACTCATACAAGTCACTGACTCAGTATTACAATGTCAGTTCTCCAAAGTCTGCCACAGGGTTGACATAATTCCACCCAAAATCCTAGCAGGCTTTTCTAACGGACTGGCATGCTGGTCTTAAGGCTTGTTGGAGATGGTGAAACTCAGAGCGAAGCAATATTAATAAACCTTCCTGATTTAAGACTTGTTATAAAGTACAGTAATCAAAGCAATAATAAATCAAGAGACAAAAAGGCTGGAATGAAGCATCCAATAATAGCCCCACGTATTTCTCAACAACTGATTCTGATAGAGGAACAAAAGCAGTCGAGTACAGCACAAAAGGTGCCGGAACTAGCGATGAACTCCAGTCCATACCCCACACCACATCCAAACATTTACTCAAAAGGATCACAGACCTAAATGTGAAACCCAAAGCTTTAAAATTTCTAGAAAAAAAAGATAAAAGAAAACCTTTTGGACTTTGGGTTGGACAAAGGCTTTCTAGAGGGGACACTGAAGAGCGTAGTCATAGAAATAGAACAAGAGATAAATTAGATTGCATAGGTTAAAACATCCCTCCGAAAGAAAGGTTTGAGAGAAAGAAAATACAAGACATGGGTTTATGGAAAAAATGTCAAACTTATTTGATAAAAAGATTTTTACCTAAAAGAGTTCATGAAAGTCAAGGATAAAAAACAACCCGATATTTGAATTGGCAAAAGAGTCAAGATGCTTGGGCAAAAAAAGGTATACAAATGACAAGTGAGAGAATGAAGTGATCCTCAGCATCATTAACCTATAAGGATATGCCAATTAAACCCAAATGAAATGTCATGTGCACCTATAAAACTGTCAAAATTAGTAACCTCACCAAACAAAATATCAGATGCAGAGAAACTGTAGTTCTTGTTCACTGCTAAGAATGTACAGTCATGCTAGGCATATTTAACAACAAAAATGTCTCCTATAGAATCCACCCCCATTCCAAATTTATGCTTTTGCCCCAAGTAAATGATCCTATCCATCCCACCAAGATTTAGACATGAATACATGCAGTAGCTTCATCGGCAGTAAGGAGACGGAAACAATTCACACACCCAGCATTTAAGGGAAATGAGAGATTAAACTGTGATGTGCCTATGCAGTAAGATACTACTTAGCAATAAAAAAGGAATGAACTATTAATACAAAAACCTGGATGAGCACACACTACTGTATTGATGCATTTATATCAAAGTGTGGAAATGCCAACAACCTGTAGGGGTGGGAAACAGGTTAGCAGGTGTGGTTAAAAAGCAGGGAGTGACTGATGGGTAAGAAGGCAGTGGAAGACGCAGTATGGATTGCAAGAGGCAAAAGGAAACATCTGGAAGTCATAGGTGTAGGCTGACAAAGGTGATGGTTCCACAAGTTATACAGATGCTAAAATTTGTCAAATTTTACACTTTGTGCACAATTGCATTTAGGTTAATTTCACCTCAATAAAGCTGTTAAGTATTCCCCCAACAGAGACGATAAAGACAACATACATGCAGCATAAGAAGAGGCTGCGATAAAAATGGAATAGTTCCGGAATCAAATTTTTAAAATTCTTAGGAATTAAAAATAGTAAAGCAAAAACAGAATAGCAAAAGGACTGAACTAAACAGAACTTCTAGAATCTAAGACCACGTTCAAAAACATGAGGAATTTTGAGGATTTAGAAATGTATGAAAAACCGAAGTTCAAGAAAGTGAAAATATAGAAACTAAATGGGAAGAGAGCGATCGAATAACCCTGAAAATTTTCTTCCACAAGAACTCAAGTACCAGGGGCTAAGGAGACAACTCAGTTGGTAAAGTGCCTGCTTTGCAAACATAAGAACCCGAATTAGGATCTTCGGCATCCGGGTAAAAGCAGGAAATGAGGGTTCACACCTAAACCTCAGCACTGATGCAGCCACAAGACTCATTAGTCAGCAAGTCTGGCTTAATCCTATGCGCTCCAGGTTCAAAGAGAGAGCCTATGTCAAAAGTAAGGTAGAGAGCCCCAAGGACGGCTGATATCAAACTCCGGCTTACACAACACACAAGCATGCACACACGCACACACACACCATACCACACACGTACACACACATGTTACACGACTATAGTGGTTCGTTTTCACTGTCAATGTGCCACAATCTAGACCATCTGAGAAGGAAGTCTCAATAAGGAAGTAACCAGATCAGTTTAGCCTATGAGCACTTTTCTTACCTGGGCTAAGAAAGACAGGAAGACCCAGCTCACTATTGGCACCTTGGAGTGTACAAGAAGAGAGAGCCTGTGAGCCGCTCGGGGTGCATGCATTCATTTCCCTGTGGTCTTGTCTGAGGGCTGTGCTGTGATTGGCTGCTCTAAGTTCCTGCCCACGTTGACATTCTCACAATGAAGAAACACCAACATGGCACTATGAGCTAAAATAAACCCTTTCTCTTCTAAGTTGTTTTTGGTCAGAGCTTTTTATCACAGTGGCAAGAATGAAAACAGAACATTGTCCAAAGAACCCATCGGGGATCCTCACAATGGCCAACATAGCAATGCCCCGTGACACAACCTTAGGAATCATAATGGCTTCAGCTTCCTCAGTAGGTAACAAGGAACATCAGAAGCAATGGGCAGTGGTTCTCAACCTTCCTACTGCTGTGACTCTTTAATACAGTTCCTCATGTTGTGGTGACCCAAACATAAAATTATTTTTGTTGCTAACTACTGTAATTTTGCTACTATTATGAATAGCAATGTAAATATCTGATACATAGGATATCTGATATACGACCTCTATGAAAAAGGGTCGTTCAACCCCCAGCAGACAACCATACATACATACATACACACACACACACACATGCACACCACACCCATACCACTCGCCACACACATACACATCAAACACATACCACACAGAGAGGCACATATAGCACACACACATACATACCACACACCATACACACACAACTACCAAACAAAACTTGCATGAATCCCATCACAATAACATTGAGACAACAGGAAAGAAACTGAGATTATATTCTTCCATAAGTCAAGACAGAATGGCATTTCTAAGGGGAGCAATCAGGACAGAACTTAGAGCAGGGAAGACAGGGCAGGGCACAGGAGCTTTGCAGGGCACACGAGTGTGGCTTTCTTTGCTGTGTTCTCCACACAGCACCCTCTTGTGCACTACTGCCAAAGTTTAATGCAGTTCCTCATGTTGTGGTGACCCACCAGCCATAAAATTATTTTTGTTTTCTACTTCATAACTGTAATTTTGCTACTGTCAAGAATCATAATATACATACCTGCATTTTCTGACGGTCTTAGGAAACCCTTGTGAAAGGGTCTTTCAGCTCACAAGGGGGTTGCAACCCATAGGTCGAGAACCTCGAACATAAAGGGCTGCTTCAATGAAAATCATCTACAGCCTGGAATTCCACTCTCAGCTAAGCCATAGACAGAATAGGAAAATAGAATTAAGACATTTTGAGAAAGGAGAACCTTTGATTAATAGCTTGAATCTTGCCTCTCTCAAGGATCTAGTCGAGGACAGCTCCACCCTAACAACAGCGTGAGCAAATAAAGAATAACGTGTGGAACCCAACACAGAAGGGACAGGGCACAGCTGAAGGAGGCAGGGAATCCCGCAGCAACAGAAATGCCCTAGACCTTGAAGAAAGTCTGCCCGGATTGGCACAGATTTGACATTTTCTTGGCCAAGAATGACACAAGATTCCTCATTCACAGCCACTCTCAGAATAAACAGACAGGCATACGGCGAAGCCCCAGACCGGTCACTGGTATAGTGACATCATAACAACAACAGTATATGAGTGTGCATGATCAGAACACACATGCCAGATTTCACAGATGACAGCACACGGCATTCCTCATTTGGACACCTCTGGAATAGAAGAGTACCATCTTTGGCAGCATGGTCTTCACTGACCGGCTAAAGCCCCTTTTCATGGACAGCATCCTAGCTTCTGTGAAAAATATGTTCCTCATGCAAGAAGCTACGCTCGGGTTTGGAGCTCCTTGGGATCGGCATCTTGGTGGGAGCTTTCTACAGTCCAGAGTTGGTGAGCAGAGACAAACTGTTGACTCCCAGAGAGAAGAGGCTTCTGGAAGCACACAGGGCCAGCGTATGTGTGGGTCACCTCATGAAACCGATGGTACTGAGAGAAACAGCAGTCCTCATTTACCCCGTTCTCCTTCTGAGAAAGTCTTGCCATGGTCATGCCTTCACTATCAGGAAATGAATCACAAATTCAATTATTTCAGATAACTAAAGTGCAGCATTTATACTGATGGCTAAGACTCTAGGCATCAGGAGAGAAAAACCACAGAGAAATCACACAGGGGTAAAGGCTACCTTTTATTTCACTGGTTCTCAAAAGATAACTAAGTTGTGCTGGGGACACGGGTCAGGGCAACACCAAATCCAGACAGATCCCCAGAACCCATGTAAAAATCTGGGTGTAGTGGTGCACACCTGTAATTCTAGCGCTAGAAGGCAAGACAGGCAGTTCCTGGGGGGCTCTCTAGCCAGCCAGTCTAGCCAAATCAGTGAGTTCCCTGTTCGGTGAGAGACGTTCTCTCAAAGTGTCAGATAGACCGTGACTAAGGAAGATGCTAGAAACAAACAGACACACATGTCCACAAAAACACACATGTGTTTACACATGACACATACACCACACATTCCATGCATAACCACACACATGTCTGAACTGCGTTGCCTGTGCCCAGGTTTCATGACCTATTCAGTATACCAAAAGATAACAAAGTCGTTGGCAAAGGAAACTTGGGGACATACACAGAAAAGAGTGAAGGGCGAAGGTTTTTGTCAAAATCATTTCTACCCCAGATTCCCATGTACCTGGTGTCTTTTATAGGAAGGGCTCAAATGGAACACTGAGAGAACGGGGTGAGGAGGACGCTGCGGAAGAGGGATCCAAGAAATCAGCCATCTACCACAAAAGGCTCTTCCGATGAGCCAGCATCTCTGGTGTGCGTACGTCAAGGCACCTTGAGAACTTCAAATGGGCCTGGATCTGGCTGAGGAAGGAAAGGAGCACAAAGAGGGGGCATCTCCATTTCTGCCAGCGGCATTCTAAGTAGTTTCATAATGCCATCTGGCTGTGCAACAGCTCTGCCCTACTTCTGCATTCCACAGATGCTGAAAAGCCTGGACACTCTCCAAGGCTCCCTGGACAGGTTTACAGCAGCCTCCTTGAAGGCATGTGTGTCCTCACTTCAGATCTGGTAGGAAATGACATTTTGTAAACCCCTGTCATCCTGGGGATCTTGCTGCTAGACCAACATGAGGAAATGCCCACCAATGTAAGAAGAAATAGAATGACTTGGCTGCATACCCCCTCCCCCGCCAAATGCTTTGTCAATCAACTCAAGGAGAGAGAGCGGTTGTCACCACAAATGCTCTGAAGACCAAGCAATGCACCCCCCAATTGCTAAGAGTCTTAGAAATTTCTATCTGATCCCATACAAAGATGACCTTTTGCCAGTCCGGCCAACAATGGTGGCAAAGGACCTTTAAGCTTCTTCTCTTCCCTCAGAAGCCAGGCTGAGATTTCTATGACATAATCTGATTGTCTTTACCATCCTCAGCAAGGACTTCCCTAGAGGTTTAAGCCTGTCCCTACAGGCAAAGCACAGTTTCTCAGAATCACTCCAGAGGGAAGACTGACAGCACGCACTGATTCTTGCCAGGAACAAAAGTAAGAGATGAGTCCATTGATAGTGGAAAAATTATTGCGTGAACTCAATGACACCGAACTCCTGCATTCTGGGAGGACACCTCACAGCAGGGAATCTGATAACACACAGTGTTAGGAAAACCCATCAGGCAATGCTCAGAATTTTAGTGCGGTGACTCGAAGGCTTTATCTGGCCGATGCGTGAGCCTATAAAAACTAAGGGGACTCAAAACCATGGGAGCCAGGCTCCATGGAGTATGGAACAGGACTTACGGTCATGAGCACCTCTATCTGCCCCACACTGGTTTTGAGGTGCAGGCTACATGAGCCTAGGGTTAGGTGAGTTAAGGTGCAATCCTCTGGACAAGAAAGAAGGCATGCTAAAGCAACACTGGTACCCCTTTCTGCCTTTCAGACTGCGGAAAGAAAGGTTTCCAGGGATTTAGAATTTCCCCAGGAGAGGAAGACTGGGAGAAGAAAATAGTTGGGGCTCTGGTCCCAGCCAGGAGAGCTTGCCTCTCTAAAAGAGATTTCACAGTTCTGACAATTTCTCAGCCCATCTTGCAGGACAGATGGGAGCATGGGCAATGATTAGTGGGAACACACTTGCCCAGGACTGCTTAGATATGTGTGCCCCTTGCCTTCCATAGGAACTGAGCATCTGGACCCCAATGATGGACTTGGGGAGGGGTACCTGCATCTCTCTGATCCTCTTCCCAATGTGCCCAAACTGAATTGATTTCTTCTTGCTGCTGTTCCCTAACTTGTCTCTTGCATTGGCCAACCAAGCACCAGTGGGTGAACCTAATTTGTGAGGTTTGCCAGGGCCCAGGCTCTGACTCCAATGACTTCAGTTATAACGTGACCCACCCAGACAAGAGAATGCTAGAGATGGAGACATTGATGGTGATAAAGGACAGCAGAGCCACAGGACAGCAAGGCAGAGGACAAGCAGAGAGAAACTGAATACTTAAGTAGGCTTGGGGTGGCAGATAAGAGTGAGCTCTTCTCCTTGGAAGTCAGGCTACTTGGCAGTTAAAGACAAGGGGCCTTAAGTGTATCCATTCAACAAGGTTTGTTGCATAAGCTGCCGTATCTAAAAGGCACTGAGTTCTGGAGTACAGATAGACTCCCTGCAGTTTAGGAATGTATTTCAAGGAAAAGGAGAGTTGGAAAGATCATCTCCATGCACACTTTCCCTGAGAGCTTGTTCCCAATTTTGTAACTTGGTGTTTCTGTTTCTGCAGTGTAAAGCTGGGAGGTCCTGAGAGACCTGCCACCGACTACGGACCAGCGAATTTGTCGTTTCAGAAGTCTCCTGGGTTGCAACATTCCTGAGGCCATCCAAGCAAAGGCTTTCCAGTGATCCCTGGGCCCTAAGCTTCCTCCTCTGCTTTTCACACCAGTCCACTAGGGTGCCTTTCCTCCAGCCACCACAAAACTGGCATTCGCCACTTAGTTTTCTTGACACCGACTGATTCTTCCAACCATGCCACGTGCTCATCTCTGTCCAGCATCCCAGGCAAGAACTCTTCAGTAGAACAAGAGATAAAAGCGGGGTGTGGTCACACAAACCAGTGATCCAAACACACGGAGAGTCCTAGAAACTCCTGTCAACTCACACACAAAGGTGGCCCCTCCCTATGTCTACGACAGAGTCTGCAGAAGACCTTCTGAGACTCACGTCGATCCACCAGCCAGGGCAAGAAATCTTCAGAAGAACCGGAAGTGAACACTGGGTATGTGTCACACACAGGTAGTCCCAGTGTGTGAGCAAGCTGGACCAGGATGATAAGCTTCAAACCAGCTGGGGGGAAACAATGAATTTCAAAACAACCTGGGCCACACAGTCATATCCTAACTCAAAAGGAAACTGGGAAAAAAAAAATACATTAGTTAACTCTTGTAGGCATCCCACAGTCAACTTAAAGAAGGAAGGATTTGTTCTCTTGTTTTGTTTGATGGTTCACAGTTTTGTGGGTGATGGTCCATCATGGGGAGGGGGGGGGCATGGTGGCAAGGACCTCCACAGCAGGAGGAGTGCACAGCCGAGACTTCTCATTTCCTCCTATCTCGGTATAACAGGAAGCAGAGTACAGACCGGAAGTGGGGCCAGACTGTAAGACTGGAAGGCCAGCTCCCAGCGACCTGCTTCCTCCAGCAGAGCTCCAGCTCCTACAGTTCCAGGGCCACCTACACAGCACCACCAGTGGGGAGCAAGGATTCAAGCAGGAGAGCAACTGGTCTTCCAAACAGCCCTCAGCCAATCAGAGAGCTCCGAGGCCGGACAGTCTTACCAGGCTCCAGGCTGCCTCTCCATGCAAGTGGGGAAAGTAAGGCCTTGGAAACATGCTGTCCAGGGTCAGTGATCCCCAGGGTCATGGGTCAATGGATAGGCCACACACCACATCTGGTCATCTTGCCTGAGTCACCTGCCCTTACTTGATAGGGTCCTGACTTTCAGACTGCAACACAAGGTGGCGCTACTGGCCCTGAGCCTGGGTGTGCATGTGGATAGGCTTCCGTCTTAGGAGCATCCATTTGTCAGCTCCTGAAGCTAGTTGCCAAAGGCAGCACCCCACCCCACCATCAATACGCTCACAATTCGCAGCACTTCGAAGCCCTTTCACCAAGCTTGCCTCATCTGTCCATTCTCATTTCCAGACAAAACCTGACCCAGAACCATCAGAACAGTGGCATAAACAGCCACTCCCACGAGGGTGGTTCGAAACGTCATTCAAAACATGTTGCACACATGTGAGTGAGTGCGTGGGGGCTGGTTGTGGGTAGATGGGTGTGGGTGTGTGCGATCGCAAGAAAGCAGGTGCAGAAGTCCAAGGTCAGCCTCAGGTGTTGTCCCTCAATAGTCATTCACTCTGGGATATTTAAGGTTTGGTTATTTTATGTGCATGAGTGTTTTGCATGTATGTATGTACGTATGCACACCAAGTATGAGCCTGATGCTCTCAGAAGCCAGAGGAGGGCATTGGAACCCCTGGAACTGGAGTTATAGATGGTTGTGAGCAACCACGGAGGGGCTGGCAATGGATCCCAGACCATCCCCAAGAACAGTAAGTACTCCTAACTACTGAGTCAGCTTTCCTGTTTTTCCACCTTGGTTTTTGAAACAGTGCCTCTCACTGGACCTGGGGCTTGCTGACTGAGCTAAGCTGTCAGGCCAGCAAACCTCCGGCATCCTCCTGCCTCCACCTCGCCAATACAAGCACAAGCCACTACATCTGGCTTTTTCACACAACTCATGCTCTCCTGGTTGCAGGGCGAGTATTTTATCAAGGTGCTATCTCCCCAGCCCGCTACAATTTATTAAGTGACTAATTTTTTAAAAAGATTTGTTTCTAATTATGTGTATCTATGTAGGGGTGGTCGTGTGCACAGGAGAACGGGTGCCTGCAGAGGCGTCAGATCTCCCTGGAGCGGGGGGTTATGGGACATACCTGACATGGGTGCTGGGAATCAAACTCGGGTCCTCCGGAAGAGCCTCCGGAAGAGCATCACTACCTCTTAACCCCTGGGCAATCTCTTCAACCTCCTCAAGTCACTCAGTTTCCCTTTCCTAACCCCAACTCTCCATGCAGGGAGGAGAAGGAGGCCAGAAGATAAGGCATGCAGGCTAGGACTCATCTATAGAGCATGTGATAGGGAAGGCAAGTCAGCCTTGGGACCAAACATGGGGACCCTGGATTCAGACATCGCGAGCTAAGAAATCAACTTTAGGGGAGAAAAGGAAATGAGGCCTGAAATGTGCTACAGTCTTGGCGGCTTAAAAATATGATGTTAGGTGGAAACAGCTGGTCACAAATGACCGCATGCAGTACAATGCAAGCACACCCCACACGTGTATATGCTCCTGCATACATGCACGTGTGTGTGTGTGTGTGTATGTGTGCGCACACACACACAGAGAGAGAGAGAGAGACAGAGAAAGACAGAGAGAGAGAGACAGAGAGACAGAGAGAGACAGAGAGACAGAGAGAGAGAAAGCAATCTTGAATACATTACTCAACTTCTCTAAAATAAAAATGCCAGAACAGAAAAATGCATGGAAAAATACATATGTCAGTGGCTGGTTGAGCTGGGGGACCAGGTGGGGCCACTCAGGAAGAGTTTGGTGACTGCTGAAGAGTTCAGGGGCTCCTTGTGATGGAGGAAAATGTCCTAAAATTGACTGTGGCTATGGCTGCACATACTTAATGTGTTTTTTAAAAAAGTGATCGGTCAGCAAATGGCTCAGTGGAGAAAGGGGCTTTTTGTCAGGTACAGTGCCCCGAGTTCGACCCCCAGGACCAGCACAGTGGAAGGAGATAACAGACTCTCATATGCTGCGGTCTGACCTCCACATTGATACCACAGTACGTGCCCCACTCCCCAGAACACATAAATAAACACAGAACAAATAAATGCTTCAAAAAAGAAAAAAAATGTTGGCTTGAGTACTTTAAATGCATGATCATAGGTCTAACAATAATAATAATAGCAGCAATAATGTTTATTCAAAGGCGAAGTTGGTAGGCTGGGAAAGCAGCTCAGCTTTAAAAAATAATGCAGTAGTCATACAAAGCATGAGGATCTGAGTTCAATCCCAAGAATAGTTCTTGGGAAAATAAAGCTGAGTTTATTACTTAAAATAAAGTTTGTAGCATTTGTAAGCTCAACACTGGTCAGCTGCAGAGCCAGCCAGTCCAGAAATGTGAAGTGAGAGATCCTACTCCAAAAAACAAGACAGACAGCATCCTGGACACAACACCCCCACACACAAAGGTCTACGCTCCAGCATTCACACACACACACACACACACACACACACACACACACACACATGTACACATACACACAGAGAAAGAGAGAGAGAGAGCAATCTTGGATAAATTACTCAACTTCTCCAAAACCGTTTCCCCGTCTATAAAAATGAAAATGATTAACCATATCGAGTTTTAAATTACTGTGAAAATCTAGAGGAATAACTCATAAAAAAAAAAGAACCAGGTATTTTGACTACTATCAGTATCAGTTATAAAAGATTAACCAAATGTTCACAAAAGCCAAAACACAAACTCTGCCCCGTTTCCTGTCAGTGGGAGAATACAGACACAGAATGCAGCACAGACTATGTCAACTTTCACAGCCTAGGGTCATTTGAGAGGAAAGACTCAGCAGAAAAACCGCCTAGATCCGACCGGCCTGTGGGCATGTCTAGGGCTGTGTTATTAACTCATACAGGAGGGGCCAGGCCACTGCGGGCAGTACCATTCCCTGGGCAAGAGGTCCTGGGCTCTAAGAACCCTAGATAAGCATGAGCCTGAGAGCAACCCAGCAAGTAGTGGGCATTCCTCTACGGCCACAGTTCTCAACCGGTGGGCCACGCTCCCTTTGGGGGCTGCATATCAGATTCCAATTCATAATGGTAGCAAGATCACAGCTATGAAGTGGTAATGGAATAATTGTACAGCCGGGAGTCACTACCACATGAGGAGCTGTATTAAAGGGTCGTGGTGTTAGGAAGGCTGAGGGCCAGGGCTCTTTGGTTTCTGCTTTCGTTTCCGCTTGAGTGCCTGACTTTCCTCAATGATATGCCGTTACTCAGAACTGCAGTCAAAGAAACCCTCTCTTGCCAGGCGGTCAGGGCATTTTCGCTTCCAGCAACAGAATGAAATGTGAACATGCACACACTGGAAGATTACTCAGCCTTCACAGACAGGAGAGACTGACACTTGCTGGGACATGTGTGAACCTTGGGAACAGTATACTGGGGGAAGAAAGCCCGTTTTCAAACTCCTACATGATTCTACTTACATGAAGTGTCTGGAGCAATGAACTTCTTAGACGGAGACTAGAATAGTAGATTCTGGGGCTGGGGGAGGAGATGGGGCAGGAGCTTAATAGACAGCCTCGACTTTGCACGCAAAGGGATGCGGATGGGTCGTGGTGAGAGCCATGTATCATTGTGAATGCCCTTCGTGTCTCTGGTTATGCTCTTAAAATGATTAAGATGACAAACGGCGCATGAACTTTATCACAATTAAAATAGAGAGGCAGGAGGGATCCAGGAGGTGAAGAAAGAGACTGTGGAAAGGAAGAGGAAACTGTGAAGAATTCATAGGAAAAAAGACCAAGAGCCAAAGTCCTATCAGGGCAGGTCCACGGAATAGCTTGGCCCCAGCAGGCTCAAGGCAGCACCCAGCACACCACTGCCTTCTGGAGTGTGCTGGCCTCACCCACACCCTGCCAGCCACACTGCCACCCACAGCAGCCCTGAAACAAGCAGTACCAGCTCAGAACTCAGGGGGTGGGAGCAGAGTGAGTCACTGAGTCACACAGCTCTGCCTTCTGACAGAGAAGAGGCCCTGCCTCATCCCTGCCCCACACCTGCGACCTCTGTCTCCACAGTTCCCAAAAATGCAGATTCCAGTTCACCATCAAGGCAGCATAGGCAGTCAAGAACCGAATGCCGTACGGAGACAAGAGGACCCTCAGGATCCAAAGACACAATTCCCTCTGTTTGCCAGTGCCCCATGAGTAGCTTTGTAGAGTGACAGGTGCAGGAGGTAGGGAGGGCAGGTGAGATGAGGGGAGAGCTCAAGAAGTGCTCAGAAAAACTAAACAAAAATGCAGGTGAGGGCTGAGGATGTCACGCAGTTGGTAGAGTGTTCACCTAGCATTTGGGAAGCCCCAGATTCCATTTCCAGCACCACCTAAACTAGGCATGATAGTAGACACCCATAATCCCAGAATGGGGGAAGCAGAGGCAGGAGGATCATGGTTTCTCCACAGCTACATAATGAGTTCAAAGTTCAAGGTCAGTCTGGGATATATGAGACACTGTCCTTAAAAAAGAGAAAATAAAGAAGTGAGGGATGAAGAAAGAAAAAAAAAGGGAGGGAGGGAGGGAGAGAGACAGGGAGGGAGGGAGAGAGGGAGGAAGGAAGGGAAGGAGTATGAGAGGGAGAGGGAGAGAGGGAGGGAGGGAGGGAGGGAGAGAGGGAGAGAGGGAGGGAGGGAGGGAGGGAGAGAGGGAGGGAGGGAGGGAGGAAGGGAGGAAGAAAGGAGTCTGACTAAACTAGGCAGGACCAAAGTTTACAAAGCTAAGACACTCCGTGAAGTAGCCCCAGCAATATTCTAGTTATAGTCCATAGATGGACCCTACCCAGAAGATACAGCAAAGCTAGGGGTTGCACAACCCTGTCTCATGGCCCACGGTTCCCCAGAGGTCCATCCCCACTCTGTATCTCTCCCTTCTGCAGGGCTAGAGAGTGGGGAGGAGACACAGCAACAGCCAACTGGACAGAGAGGGGCACAGGAGAAGCATTGGAAGCCATGATACACAAGGACAAGGTCCACCTCCCCATCATGGTTCTAAGTGTGTGAAGTCCCACCACAATAACTGCAGGGCACTGATTTTAATGCTATCTTAGAACTACTAAGCAGCACAATAAGAACAAAGCAAGGACAGCAACAACTGTCTATGAAAGAGTCAAAAAGATAGGACACAGCGATACAATCCAAAAGCTTCACAGCCCAAAAAGAATAAAGGGAAAGGATAGAGAATAAAGAAGTCACTTCAGAAGTCTGTCTGGTTACCAAATAGAAATCCAATCAACAACAGTAATAACTGGTGAGGAAACATGGTAGGAAAAACTACCCTATTTAGAGAAGCAACGAAAATATAAAATGCCTGGGAATAAAATTTAACAACAAGAAAAGTGCAGAATCCAATAAAGAAATCTGCAAAACAGCAATACAGCTTTTAAAAGGCATTTATACTAAATGGAGACACTACTATATTTGTGGATGGGAAGTTCATTACTGGAAACACGTTAATTTTTCCTCAAACTCAACTTCAAACTTCAAGCAATTTTAATCAAAATCCCATCTGGAATTTTTTAAACTTGACAAATTTATTCTAAGTAAATAAGAAGCAGAAATAGCCCAGGAAAATTTTTAAACAACAAAGAAAGCCTGAATTTAGCACTTGTAGTAATATTAGTCACCGCAGAAAGCTGCTGGGAAGTAGCTTCACTATAAGCACAGGTAGAAACTGGAGTCGCATGAAAAGCGCCAGGACATACCCATGGATACGTCCCGTATGCTATGCAGTAGGCAAACGTATATATAATAGATTTTCATGAACAGTAAAACGGTATTTTTAAATTCTATATAAAGAAAAGTATGTGGACAACTAATTAAATAAAAGAAGTTGTGGGACTCTGATCTGTTACCATCTACAAATATGAACCCAGTTTAACCCAAGAATTAAATGTAAAAATAATTAAATGCACACATCAAGTAAACTGCACAACAGAAAATGACCTTTTTTATACTTACAGAAAAACTCAAAGGTTTTTATAAAATAAATTTTCAAATCTCTAGATATCAAAGTATCATAAACTAGACTTTTAAAAGATGAGAAAAATCCTTGCAACCTAAATAATACACAAAGTAATTTTAAATATTTAAATAAATTTTATACCTTAGTGAGGAAACGCACTCAGAGAAACATTTGGGAGTGTTAAGCGTGGGGATAAAAAATAAACATGAAATGACCAGCGAGCAAAGGAAAGCTATTTCAGTGTACCAGTATTATAAGTATGGACGACTAAAACAATGAGTCAGCACTTTTCCCCAAATCTGCAGGAATTCGGATAAGTGGCCAGCAGTGACAGGTGCCTAGTTCTCTATGCTAACAAGATATCAACACCTGACTCATTTACAACACTTCGGAAGAGCAATTTCAAAACCTTTGAGGTGGTCACATCTTTTCATCAGTAATTCCACTGTCAGAAAGCAGCCTATATGTAAAAGCTTCAAACCACCACATGTTACAGACACTCACAACTGGCACACTCACAACTGGCACACTCAGTTCTGTACTTCAAATGGATTGTATCACTTGGTCCTTTAAAACAGATTTTTTGCAGATAAGGAATCTGAGGCATGGAAAGGTCAAGAAAGTCACCCAAAGTCACACAACTATTTATTTGCAGGGTAGAGCCAGTATCCAAACACAAGAAGTATGTATGTCTGTCAAACTAGACTCTTAAGTTTTAAGATGCCACTAAGGAAGCATCAGCCCCAAGGACAAAAGCTCTGGCATAACACGATAAAGTGAATAGAGGACAAGTGGATGATGGGATGGATGAGTGTGCAGCTGGACAGACAGATGGCTGCACAGGTGGGTGGACAGATAATCTAGGCAGATGGATAGCTCGATGGAAAGACAGGTAAGTGAGCATGTGGATGATTATATTGATTGATGTCTGAATGATAGGAGAAAATTGGTGGGTGGATGGATGAACAAATGGATGAGTGAAGGGATGGATGGACATATGAATGGATGGGTGGGTAGGTGGATGGACATATGGATGGATGGATGGATGGATGGATGGATGGATGGATGGATGGATGGATGGGTGGGTGGACGGACATATGGATGGATGGATGGATGGATGGATGGATGGATGGATGGATGGATGGATGGACATATGGATGGATGAATGGATGGATGGATGGATGGATGGATGGATGGATGGATGGATGGATGGGTGGACGGACATATGGATGGATGGATGGATGGATGGAAGGATGGAAGGATGGATGGATGGATGGATGGATGAGCGGATGATTAGACAAGCAGATGAGTAGATAGATGGACGAGTAACTGGATTAAAATACAGATGGGTGAGTGAATGGATAGGTGGACGAAGACCCAAATTACAAGCATTCATTTGAATTATGTCACTATTTTGGTTTCCACTCACATATTCTAGATATTGACTTTGTAGTGGGTCAGGTTCCAGGCATTGTTTTAAGTGCTCATGAACACAGGCAGGAACAAGCAGCAAAGCCCAATTCCCCTTCCAGAAGTAGAACCTTAAGTGGGGAGCTCGGGCACTGTGAGCTCATTCCTTGAACCAGAAGCTAGTATCTTCTCCAGTCCTTAAAACCTCTCTGGTTCATAAAATAGAGCCCAGAAGAAGCCATAAAGTACGTAACTCCTCCAGAAACCACACACCAAAAGGCCATCAACTGTAGGCCTGAGACACTCACTGAAACAGAAGGCTTTGCCCCGCGTGGACTGGAGAAGATAAGAGGGCATGGAGCATTCAGAATGAGTCAGGAAACATGTTCCCTAAACCTCCCTCTGCCACAGGTTTTCCAACATCCCCCAAACCCCAAAACTGTCTGACATTGTGAACTCTATGTTATCTGTCATCATTTTAAACCAAGTAAAATCATTTTCTACAATACATTGGTTTGAAGCAGCTATTTTTGAGACAGAATCCCATTATGTATCCCAGGACGGCCTTAAAATGACAATCCTCCCAAGTGCTAGGATTACAGACACACACCACCAGGCTTTTTTATTTCACTTTGAAAATCTGATTAAGTGCGAAGCCAACCGGCAAGTGAAGAAAGGCCACACCCTGGTGACCAGAAGACACGGTGCTTCTGAGCACAGGCTCGGCGCCTGGTCAGAGGTTAAGTGATTGCAGTTATCAGTTGCCATGGCAATGAGATTATACTACCATCACTACCTCTGCAGACACTCCAGAGGGAAAACTGAACAGTCAATCTGAGTGTACCCCAATACCCCCCAACTCACTTAGTCACTCATTTTATACTTCTGGGACTTAGCCATCACTTGACCCATTTGTAAGGTGTGACAGGTAATCTTGGCTGTCAGCTTGCCTGGGTCTGGAATCCACTAGGAGACACGCTGCCAGGCACACCTGTGAGGAGGTCTGAAGTTTGAAAACCCAACCATAAACTTGAGCAGCACCTGCTGGGCACACAGGGCAGGAACAGGATGGGAAGGACCCTGAGTTTCTTCCTCTCTTTCTGGCCTCTACTTTTCTACCTCCTTGGCTGGGATCTACAAAGTTGCTGGGGACTCTTTTTCCCTGTCACACGCTGAGTCCTTGACCACACTTACTACCGTGACCTCTTCCTTCCAAAAACCCTCCTTCCAAATCTGACCTCAGAGGATAGCAAGGTGGTATCCCAACAATAAGAAAAGAAGGGAGGGGAGGGGAAGGGGGGAGGGGAGGGGGGAGGGGAGGAGAGGGGAAGGGAGGGGAGGGGAGGGGAGGGAAGGGAAAAACGGAACACCGCATTATCAGGCATATTACAGCTGTGGGTCAACATAGCCAAGGACTGGCTGGCTGGTTCTACAAGTTCTGGCAGGCTGTCTTCCCCCCCCCCGCCCCCCCTCCCGCATTGACAGGCTGACAAGATACCAAAGGAATAGCTTTATCTTTGTGATAGCAGCATGCTTCTTCCTGCTTGGGAGAAGGACTGGGCTGCCCCACCCTGCTCAACCCTCTTTCTGTGAGCTACAATCCTAGTCATCTGAATTAACGACACTGGTCACCACACCACCCCAATCAGAAGTCCTGGCAAACAGGCACTCAACTGTCTCTCTTGTGCCACAGTGTACAAAACCCCTGACTTTGGGGAAGTCACTGATGCAAGATTAAAAGTCCCTGAGTTAATATCCCAGTTCCCAGCTAACCAGCATGTCGGGGTCTGGGACGTTTTAGGCAAGAATCTCTCCATGAAGTGAGGGACTCAGAAGTGAGGGATGGTCCCTCTACAACACCAGACAGGGCTTTCTGTGTCAAGAAAGAACTTGGAAACCCAAATGCCCGCTCCCTTTGGCAACCAGTGACACCATGACCAGAAGTCAAATGAAACCCAACACAAAACGGCCCAGCCTGCCTGCTAGCCAGCTGTGCAGCTTAGGGAAAGCTACTCCACCTCTCTGTGCTTGAGTTCCTAGTTTACAAAGGAAAGATAAAAGCAGAAACCCCTTCATAGATTTGGCATGAGCGTCAGATGAGATAAGAGCTACAAAGTGCCCCCAAAGTGCATTTGTGTAGTTACTCAGCAAATGTCACCTGTACCTGTTACTACAACCACCCCTATCTAGAGTCTGGGATAACAGAGATAGAACCACAAACAAGTCATCAACCTAAAAGAGGTGATCTTGGCCTCAGATTTAGAACAAAACACATGGCTGAAGCATCCATCACCCTGTGAGGCCCGAGTTGATTACCTACCCCTGACCAGAATTTCACACCAGAGTAACCTCACACTGTCCCTCAGACTCGGAAGTGAGCGATGGGCAAGGAATCCCAAAAGGACACCATTTGTTTTCTGTGCAAAACAAGCTCCATGCAACCCCCACCCGATGATGCACACCTAGTGTTCATGGATGGGCAAGCCTGCTGTAAGTGGCTGAAGAACGCAGAATGCATAAGCCTCACAAAGATCAATTTCCAAGACATTCCATCTTCCCTTAGCTCCACGGCAAAACGACTTTCCAACAGCTGCATGCCCACAGTGCCCACTGCACCCAGATACATGCCTACAGTGCCCACTGCACCCAGATACATGCCTACGGTGCCCACTGCACCCAGATACATGCCCACGGTGCCCACTGCACCCAGATACATGCCCACGGTGCCCACTGCACCCAGATACATGCCCACGGTGCCCACTGCACCCAGATACATGCCCACGGTGCCCACTGCACCCAGATACATGCCCACGGTGCCCACTGCACCCAGATACATGCCCACGGTGCCCACTGCACCCAGATACATGCCCACGGTGCCCACTGCACCCAGATACATGCCCACGGTGCCCACTGCACCCAGATACATGCCCACGGTGCCCACTGCACCCAGATACATGCCCACGGTGCCCACTGCACCCAGATATATGCCCACGGTGCCCACTGCACCCAGATACAGCAATATGTGACCCGGCAGCCCAGGCAGGAGCCTCCAGACACACAAGGGAAGAAGCACACCACTTGAAACAGTGCCAACAGGTACCCTGCATTGTGCCTCCAACACAACCTGTAGCTGTGGGGCCACTTCCTGTCCCCTGCATGCTAGTAGGTTTCTTGGAGCATTGTCTTAGTTAGGGTTTCTACTGCGATGAAGAGACACCATGACCATGGCAATTTTCATAAAGAAAGAACATTTAGTTGGGTCTGGCTTACAGGCTCAGAATCCATTATTATCATGATGGGAAGCATGGTCACACACAGGCAGACATGGTGCTGGAGAAGGAGCTAAGAGTTCCACATCTAAATCCACAGGCAGCAGGAAGAGAGCCACCGGGCCGGGTGTAGACATTTGAAACCTCAGACTACCCCTACAGTGACACACTTTCTCCAACAAGGCCACATCTACTCCCACAAGGTCACACTCCTAACGCCACTCCATAAGGATTCAAATACGAATCTGTGGGAACCATTCTTAATCAAACCACCACAAACACAGAAAAATCTCTCTGTGCCCCAAAACAAAGGAATCCAACAAAACGGTCACATTTCAAGAAAATTAGGGGGAGGTCCACAATCCTCCTCATCTGCATTCTGGCTAACCCCAGAGCCCTTGGTCAAGAGACATTCGGGGGGGGGGGGGGGTCTGGGTTCAGATCTAGGCTCGACGACTTAACTTTACATCCATGGGTATGGCCTTAACTCTCTCTGCACCTCAGAGACAGAATAACAACACCTGTGCTTCCTGGGGTCTGGGAGAGGATTTTAAATATGCCTCATGAAAAGACTAGGTCCTGGGCTGGGGCTACCAAGTACTCATTGGATGTCTGCAGCCATTGTTACCAGCAACATCAGAAGTTGCAGTGGCCACAGTGTTTAGTCATTTGTCTTCTAGAACATTCCTTGCAGCAGGATTGGATCCCGGTCCCCTCCCAATATCTGAAGTCAGAGAAATGCACCGTACAATAAGGAGTTAAAGTGACAAGCACCATTGCCACAAACCCTTCCAGAACATAATCAGGAGCCTTCATTGCTCAGTCCTGAAGCCTCATACACCCCTACTAGGTCATATCCTCTCCTAAACACACTCCTGTGTATCTAGCCTCCATGGTTCTCTGTTACCAGAACCTTCCTACTCCTGACCATCTGGAAGCCCTAATTTACACCTGGAGGCTTTGATCAGCCGGGAGAACCACGAGCTCTTCCTGAGTCTTTAGGCAAGGTGCCCAAACCCAAACACTGTGTTTCTTCATCTCTAGAGCAGCAGGAGCCCTTTGAAAGCAGGTCCCAGGGAGCCATAGGACCCCAGCCCTCAGCACAGCATGCAGCAGGTGGCACACAGAGAAGTCAAGTTCAACCACCAGGAGCCCCTTCATGCTAGCTGGATATTACAGCATGCTGATCAGGTTCAAAAGAAAGCCAGTAGGACATAGTACCAGAGTTTCTACTGTTTAACACTGGGGGATACACAAAGTTGGAGTCCAAGTAACTTCCAAAGCCTTGGTTTACACACATAAGGTTATTAAGGACAGAGAGAGGGGTCGGTAAAAAACAACAATAGGAAAAATTACTCGGCACATTTATTATCAACACTCCAATCTGTCCCAATCTTCATCTCCAAAATTTTTCCTTTGCAATGCTGGGCCTTGAACACACTAGGAAAGCACTCCACCACTGAGCCAGAATGCCAACTCTGAATCACCTTTTAGTCTTTGACCTTGAAGTGACCCTGGAGCCTATCCCCTAACTTTCAACTCTAAGGTAAGGGTATCTAACTAAGAGATTGAGGGAGGGTTCCAAGTTAGCTCACCTTGTTATAAACACATCCATCAAAGAGGGGGACATCATACAAGGGGCCAATTGTATGTTCTCTCTGTGTGCAGTACAATATTGCCATAAAGAACATTTAAAACAAATGAACACAGTCCACGTCTGGCACTGACACACTTAAGATGTAAAGCAGATGTAAATCCTCAGGTACAGCATGGCTCCCACGGTGCCTAACTAACATACAGCCAACACAACTGTGGAAGCTGATCACGACAGACAATAATGATGGTGCTTCTGGGTTTGCTATCACTTCTACTTTCTCTGTCAATCTTCCCTCTAGTCGTCTGCCTCATGAATAAAAACTAAGGAAACTCTACTGAACGCCTAGTGGTGTTTTAGTTAGGACAGGTGATGACTTTTAAAGCTGGTAACACATATATAAATCATCGGAAATGAGGGAAAGAAATGGCAGTGTGTCTGCAGTAGTCAACTTTGCACAATGAGGAACACAAAACCCAGCCTTTAAAAAGGCACCGGAATGTTTGCGAGACTTGTGGAAGCCCTCTTCCATGAGACACAATAAATACCAAACCCCAGAAACCACTGTTTGTAAAGCAATTTTTAAAAAATAACTAAGTAACAACTGAATTCCTCATTTCTGTAACCAAAGCAACTTCAATAAAGAAAGATGAATTCTGACTCATGGTGGAAGGGACTACAGTCCATCATGGTAGCCAAGGAATGGCAGCAGCCAGCGGCTTACCCACATCTGGATGGATTAGGAAGAAAGGGTGGGGAGGCAACATTGGCATTTATCAGATTTTCTGGATCGGCTTTTTTAATGAAGTCTGGATCACCAGCCCATGGGATGGTGATGTCATGTTCAGGCTGAGTTTTCCTTCCTCAGGAAATACCCTCATAGGCACACTGAGAGATATGTCTGCCAGGTAATTTTGAATCCAGTCAAACGGGCTGAAAAGTGTACAGAGATCACAGCACCCTTGGTTTAAAAAAAAAAAAAAAAACAAAAACACCACAGGTGGCCAGAATGCAAGAGGTACAAGGAAATGATTTCAAAAAACATACACTTACTATAGAGCCCCAGAAGAAGAAAGAAAGAACAATGAAGAAGCATTATATGAAGGGATAATTAACAAGAATTTCTGAAAACAGATTATGAAGTCACAAAGATCTCAAGCAGATTAAATAAAAAGAGGGAGAAGGGAAGTTGCATTATCTTATAAGGGAAAGTAGGGTAGCAACAAGGGAACAGCTCGGATCCCAGTAACAATTTATAATTACTGAAAGAAAATAAAAGTATTTATGGAAATGCTCTGTCTGAAATAGGCTAAAATAAAGATACTTTGAGATGTGCAGAACATGGATGTGCACTAGCCAAGGGTGTGCTGGTATGTGTTTAACTAGAAAGTTCTTGATGTCTACAAGTATCTTCTGGTTTCTGTGTTGTAAACAGTCCCGCCCTGGCTGCTTAAGTAGCCAACATAACATCATCAGTTAACATTAAGTTCAGAGAGACACTGGCCATGGCATACAGGTGCCACTAGTTGACTCAGAGAGAATGCTTTGGGAAGAAGGAAAATTCTCTCATACTGGAAGGTGAACGTGCAGAACGGAATGAAGGCCACAATGAATATAGATATGATTGAATCTAAATTAATACTTAGTTGCAGCGCAATGAACAGTGAATGAGGTCTTCAAAATCAACAAAGAGGGGGCTCAGTGGTTAAGAGCACTGGTCGCTCTTCTAGAGGACCGGAGTTTGATTCCCAGCACCTACATGGTGGCTCACAGTCATCCATAACTTCAGCTACAGAGGTTCCAACACCGTCTTCTAGCCTCTATGAGCATGAGGCACACATGTAGCACATGTGTACAAGAGCAAGAAAACATACAAGGAAAATGAAAATAAGTACTTTCTTTTTTGAAAAAAACATCAATGTAGAGTCAAGATACATGATGACGGTGAACAGAATAGGAAGAAGGGGAAGGGGGACCTCAGTTAGTCATCTGCATGCCTGCGCCTGTGTTGAAATCCACTCTAGATCCAAGACCTAGAACACTCCCTGCCATAGGCTGAGGGTCCCAGCTCCTAAGCCTATACAACTAGAAGGCACTGCCTGCTGCTGCCTGCTGCTGTCGGCTGACACCACCCACTGTTCCAGGAAGCTGTGGAGTCTACTAGCTGCCAAGTGCCAGAGTTACTAGTGGTTAAAAGACACAGGTCTTTGCCTTCTAAAGCACTGAACCCTCGAATCTTGAGGCCAAGAACCGTAAGCTTCTGGATTTGTCAGTAAAGGCCCCTGGGCACTCAAGAGCCCAGGACTGCCAGCCCTGGAAGATTTCTTCCTCGCCAGCCCATGATTCCCATCTTCTAGAACACAAGGACCCCACTCCGCTGACTGGCCAACACCAGGGACTCTTTCCAAAGGTATGATGGCACGAACAGATAAAAATCCCTTCCCAGAGAGATTCCATTCAACTGGGAGACCAATGTTATGTATCAAGCTAACATATGGCACAGAAAGAACGGAGGGGAAAGACTACAGAGCAGACAGCCTAAGGGGGAGACCGGCATTGGAAATGAAGAGGGTACCTAGGGAAAGCACTGTGGAAATAAAAGAAACAAGGGTTATAAATACCAGAAAGGTCAATAAAAATAGTCTGGTTAGCTACAGTCACCCTACTGTACTATAAAGCGCCAGACCTGAGTCCTCTTAGCTGACTGTAAAGAACAAAGAACAGCCTTTAAAGGTGGTATGTGTTAGAGGCCAGCAAGATAGCTCAGCGGATAAGACAGCGGCCTTGCTACCAAGTCTGGTGGCCTGAGTTAACTCTGTGGGACTCACATGCAGGAAGGAGACCAATTCCCAAAAGTTGTCCTCTGACCTCCATGTGCAAGTGGTGGCGCGCACACACACACACACACACACACACACACACACACACACCTACACACACACATGCTCACAAGCACATAAAAAGAACACAGAGGTCAAATGCTCATATAACTGCAAGAAGACACCAGAATTAGCACACTCTAGCAGTCAGCTCTGTTGTGGGAAAGGACTTCTTATAAATAAATGGAGCTGGCCCAGCTGATTAGGAATACGAAAGAGGATGAACCAGTTCCTCACATCATACTTATTTCTGAATTCTGTAGCCTTGGAGAAAACCTGCATGAGTATTGCCTGGATGGCCTGTTTCGGACCTCCAGTGTACTGCGGAGGCAGAATTAAAGCCGCTTGACTTCAACCCATGGGCGCTTACCAAGCACTTCCTTCTGTAAGCATAAGGAGTTTCTGAAACACTGTCTACATCTAGGGTGATAGTAAAGTTCTGCTTATGTGTTCAGTAAAAGAGAGCCAGTTCTGTCATGGTGAGAAGAGCGCTTTGATTCCCCCCCCCAAGAAGAACGCAATAACGTGTCCAACACTGGCTTCCTATTTAGACTTTTAGAAGTCAGTCCAGATTCAGAAGTCAGAGGCTAGGGAAATACCAATGGCTTCACAGGGAGAGGACTGCGTGGACTGGGGACAGTGAGGGACAAAGGGAATCTTTATAAAACTTGAGGTCCATCAGAGACTGTGGTGGTCTTGGCACTCACTTTTCTGTTTTGAGGACACCCTGTGGAATCAACTTAATTCTGACAAATTCTTCAATGAAAACAAAGGAGATGGCTCCCTTGACAAAACTTTCCTCCTAAACACTAGGACCTGATTATCATCCAGAATTCATCTTTAAAATATCAAGGTATAGTGGCATAGGCTTCCAATCCCAGCTCTGGGAAGGTAGAGACAGGTGGAACCCAGGGCCTTACTTGGCGAGTTCCAGGCCAGTGAGAGATCTTGTCTCAGAAAAGATCAATGGTGCCCGAGGAAGAGCTAAGATTGTCTTATGTCCTCCACACACCTGTATATGCATACCATACACATGAAAACACACACACACACACAAATGCACATACTCAGCAACTAAAAAGAGGAACAAAAATGTCCAGGTTCATTCTGAGAAAGGTTCTGGCCCAGATGATAGGACTGGGAGGCCAGGGAGCAGACAGCTGCATACCTCTACCTAATACATCACTTTTGTAGGTTCCTATATGGCAGCCTTGTCAAGGGACGGAAGTTAAGCAACCCACTCGGCTACAGAAGCGGTCCATGAGGTAGACCAGTTGTCCCTGAATAAGCTCATCCACACTTCAGTCTGCAATCAACACTCCTTCAGCCTGAGCTAGCCCAGATCCTATGACAGGTATTTAACCAATCTCTGGGTGGCCAAAGACTGGAAAGCTAATGAGTAATGGGAAAAACTACAAAAGGCAAAGGCAGCAGATACAACTCCATAAAAACCGTGGATGTAGAGCAGAGACTGAACATCTTCCACAAACCTGACAAGATCTGAAATCACGACAATAAAAAGCCAGTGAGTCCATAAGAAAAACACTTCCATCCCAGTTACAAAGTAATTGCCACCGTGTGGGAAGAGTCGAGGTGTTGCTTAGAGGAGAACGCAGAGTTACTGTATAACTCAGCCATTTCTAGGCATATATCAAGGAGAACAGAAAAGATCCACCCACACAAAAGTCTGCACACACCTTTAGTGGCAGCATTATTCATGGAAGCCAAAGGTGAGAGCAATCCAAACGTCTGTTAGCTGATGAATGATCAGCAAAGTGTACTCTATCCACAGGGTGCAACACCCATCAACAAGAGGATAGATGTGCTGATGCATGCTACAGCACGGCCTCGCTTTTGGAAGCACTGGGAAAAAACAGCTATACTGGAGAGATGGCTCAGTGCTTAAGAGTACATACGGCTTTTACAGAGAAGCCAGATTGGGCTCCCAGCACTCTCATCCAGCAGCTTATAACGACCTATAACCCCAGCTCTATGAGATCTGACACCCCATTCTGGACTCAGCAGGCAACCATACTCATGTGCATGTATCCACACACACACACACACACATGTACACACATACATAGTCTAAAGGTAATAAAAATAAATCTTAAAGCAGGAGCTAATCACAGGTGATAATATATTGTATGAATAATGCATTTCTAAGGAACGTTCAGAATAAGCAAATCCACAGGAGCAGAAAGCAAATTGTGGTTGCTATGGGCTAGGGAGGGCATGATGGGATACAGAGCAACAGCTAGTGAGTACACAGGTTTTAGAAAAAGAAGAGAAGAAGAAAAAGAAGAAGAGGAGGAGGATGAGGAGAAAAGGAGGAGGAGAAGGAGGAGGAGGAGGAAGAGGAGGAGGAGGAAGAGAAGAAGAAGAAGAGGAAGAAGAAGAAGAAGAAGAAGAAGAAGAAGAAGAAGAAGAAGAAGAAGAAGAAGAAGAAGAAGTAGTAGTAGTAGTAGTTCTATTGATTCAGGTGGTGGTTGCTAATATGCTTTAAAACAAAAAGTATTCAGAGTTCTGTGAGTTCAAGACCAGCCTGATCTATATAGTGAGTTCCAGGCTATCCAGAGCTAATTAGTGAGACCCTGTCTCAAAAGAGTAAAAGGAAAGTTTTCTGCCCATTACTCAGCTACTTCATGAGAGAGTTGGTCTAGGGGGCCCTCTGATGCATCCCCAGCATATGAACATCACACACACACACACACACACACACACACACACACACACCAGAGAGAGAGAGAGAGAGAGAGAGAGAGAGAGAGAGAGAGAGAGAGAGGATGACTACTCAAACTCCCTCAGAAAACACAGCAAAATAATCAACTTCCTAGACAGTAGACCTTACACCCAAGTACACAGCAAACACAGAGATGAATCCTTTCCTGTTGCCCCAATTATCACGCCACACCACAGATCAGCCTGCTACATTTTGCACATCACTCTCGAAAGATCCTCTGAGCATACATTACTTGGAAGACACTAACTATATTAAGCCGCATGTCTCGAGGAAGGAAAGCTTAATTTTATTTATGACTTTTAACAGGTGTTTAATGCAGTGCTGAGAACACCTGCAGCCATTTATTGCAGGATGGGGCTCCCGCTGCATACCAACTCCTTCACTCGGCTTCGTTACAGGAAAAACAGAACTGCCTAAATGAAGGGCCACCAGGTGGCCATAAAACACGAACGCCTAATGGAAAATAATTTGGTGCATAATTAGTTTTTCTTTTGTGCCCAAGGCATCCTCAAAGACTTTAAAGCAATGGTCACGACAGAGAAGGCATGCAAAATGGGACACCCATGGCTCGTCGACAGCACCATCAGCCTGGGTCTATGCAGTCACAGGATGCCAGAGAATCTACCTGCCAGAAATCCAGGCTGGCTCCAGAGAACTCACGCACCAGTATTCATAGAGGACCTACCACAACATAGGTTCCAAACAACTTAGCCTTTTTCTAAAATTTAGGAAAGCATCTGCCTTTGGATTGGAGCTGAGGCCTGTTCCATGGGAGCTAATTCATGCCTTGTACTGTAAACCTCATCAAAAATTCCTACCTAGATTCAGAAGTCACAGGACCTACAGGGAAACCTATTATGGTTGTCTTGCTAAGTGGATATGTTATCAATCTGCTTTCTAAACATTTATGTTTATAGCCACAGACTAGGGTATACCTTCAACCCTGGCCAGAGAAGCTTCTCTCTTCTGTGGTCAGACATTAGTGCCGAGCATCCAACAGGTAAAAGGGCTAAGACTATGTGACCATCAAGTGGCCAACATTAAAAGGGATATTTACGTCAATGCCCTACATGCCAAGGCTGAGGGAACATGCAGAAGAGAAGATGGGAAGAATGGAAGAGCCAGAGAATGAGGAGAGTGTGGTGAAATGCTGTCTTCTGGAGACAGCACTCGGGAACTCACCACGGACGCTATGGTTACCCGCATAAGACCCACACAAGATCAAGCCAACCAAATCAGCCAACACTACCACCAACAGGCAGCACTAACTGGACTCAGTGGGTTACAAAGAAAGGGAGATGACGTGAAATCAGGGAAAGAGACACACTGGGGTTGCCTGGTGGAAAAGGGGGGGGGTTAGATATGATCAAGATTCATGTTTACATATATGATGTTATCAAAGAATAAATAAAAGATATTTTATTAACAACAATGACAAATGATAGGGAAAGGAGCCGCCATGGAGGTCACCAACAATTAGCCCCATGATTACTGTGGAGTGTCAATGGCTTCTGGTCACACTACAGTTATTAAAGAGTGGCTCCCTTCTCTGGAGTCCTCCAGGACTCAAGGTTTTGTGAGCACTAAGCACTTTGCACAGTTACCCCATCAGTCTTCCTATCTATCTTGTTAGATCATGTCTGCTCTTCCTAGTTCATGCGTGGTACTGAAATTTGAATGCAATGTTTTCCCACCCTTGGTCTGAAGACGGTGCTGCTGTTTGGTAGACCATGGAACCTTAGGGAGAAGGAGTCCAGCTGAAGGCATGCATGGCTCAGGACAGGCCTGGGGGTTTACAGTCCAGCCCTATTTCTCATCCCAACTCTGCCTGCTAAGCTGAGGAAATGCAGCAAATGATGCCCAAGATCCTGCGGATGGAGAGAAAAGAAACCCTTCCGCCCTGAAGTTTCTTCTTGTCGGGAATTTGGTCACAGCCAAAACAGAAACAACAAACACACGTGACACCAGGACTCAGAGCACCAAAACCATTCACCCCACCACAAACCACAGGAGCAAGGTCTTAAGAAAACAAAACAAAGCAAAGCAAAACAACAGGGTTTCTCTATGTAACAGTCCTATCTGTTCTGGAACTAGCTCTAGAGACCAGGATGTCCTAGAACTCACAGAAATTTGCCTGCCTTTGCCTCCCGAGTGCTGGGATTAAAGGTGTACGCCACCACCACCCAGCCCAAAGATTTTTTTGAAGTTTTTTTTTTTTTGAGGAGTCTCACTGTGCAGATCTGGCTAGCCTGAAACTCACTATGTAGGCTGTTCTTTTTTAAAATTATTATTATTATTGAAACACACATTTGATATATTTAAATATACAATGTATATTCAGTGTTTTTCCCTCCTCCAATTCCTCCATATCCTTCCCACCTCCCAATTTTATGTTCTTTTTAAAAGAAAAATCAAAACCATAAACAAGAAAAAACTAAAATCCACCAAAACAAAAATTGAACAAGGAAAAATATCCAGTAAGACAAAAAAATAACAAAATGAAACAAAACGTCCACAAAAAGATGGAATTTGTTTTGTCTTGTCCAACCACTTCTGGGCATGGGGCCTACCCTGAAGTGTGATTAATGAGCCCAGTGAGACTTCACTGAAGAAAAACTAATTTTTCCTTTGTGAGTGGGCATCAATAGCGGACAGCATCTTGGTTACGGGTGGAGATCCATGTCTACGTCCCTTCTCAGTGCTGGGACCCTGCGTAGCACGAACCTGTATGGACTTCGTGCACACTGCCACATTCTGTGAGCACTTATGTACATCACTGATGTTGTGTCTGGAAGACACTGTTTCCTTGGAGTTATCCATCATCTCTGGCTCTTCCGAATGCTGCCCCCTCCTCTTCCACTCAGATTCCTGAGCCTAGGAGCTGAGTCTTGGCCAGGCTGAATTACACAGCTCAGGCCTTCCACCAACACAAAGAGCCACACCGTGCCCATGAAGAGAGACAGAAAGTAGACTACATACCTTGACAGTATCACAGGAATTTCCACTTTAGCCCCCCTCCCCTTGCCCAATCAGGCCTTGAACTTGATCATTTGCCACTCTCCCAATGTGAATGTCTCGTGTATTTCCTACTGCACAAACTGGTACCCAGGCATCTCAGTCGGTTCTGACTGTTAGAACACTGTAAGACAGGCTGGGTGAGTTACTGACAGCAGGGATAAGGGATGGGAAGTCCAGGATCGAGACACTGGCATACCAGGAAAGTTGTGTGGACAAAAGGACAGACTGCAGGACACACAGCAGTTCCCAGTGCCACCGAGACGAACGAAGGGGTGACGGAGAGGCGATAAAAATGGAAAAACAAAGTGGGGTCTTTTCTTTTGTTTGCTTTTTTGTGTTTGTTTTGTATTGGATTTTGTTTGTTTTTTAGTTAATATTCTTCATTGCATTTTTTGTTTTTTATTTTTATCTTCTTTTTGTTATTTTTTAGTTTTCCTTTGGGAGGGACACTACAAGGGTGAGAGGAAGATATGGACAGACTGGGAAACGAGTAGGATTGGGAAGCATATGAAATCCCCAGTGAATCAATTTTAAAAAAAAAAAGTTAATGAAAAAAAGATATTGGCCAGGCAGTAGTGGCACATACCTTTAACCCCAGCACTTGGGAGTCAGACACAGGTGGATCTCTGAAATTTATTAAATTAAAATAAAATTTAAAAATCTTTTAATTATTCTGAGTGTGTGTGCATCTACTGACGTGCACTGCATGTGTACAGAGCATGCAGAGGCCATGCCAGGGCAGCAAATCCCCCGGAGCTGGGGTTTCAGATTCTGAACTGCCACATCAGTGCTGGGGGCCAGACCCGTATCCTCCGCAGGAGCAGCAAGTACTCTTAACAGCTGAGCCCTCTCTCCAGCCCCAGCACACTGAGCTTTCCAAAGAAAAAACACAGACTGCAACCAACACGACCAGGTATGGGAGTTGGTGTAAAAGCACCATCTTTTTCTATTTCAGATTTTCAAGAGCCTAGAACTGTATCTATTCTTCCTGAACAAAAATAAATAAATAAAAATAAAAATTCTTAACATCCAGTGCAAAGTGAATCAAACAACAAATTCAGAAATGGGGCACATATGCCATAAAATAACTTGTGTTGAGCATAGATAAGGAGTAAAATTTACATCTGATGTCTAATCCTTCTCAGTGTGGTTATAGGAAAGATATCTTTTTTTAAATAAGAGAGACTATTTGCAAATCTGTAACAAAATAGAAAGTCTCCAAGTGTTAACAAAAATCAGAACAAAGGGGGCTGGAGAGAGAGATCAGCGGTTAAGAGCGTTGCCTGCTCTTCCAAAGGTCCTGAGTTCGATTCCCAGCAACCACATGGTGGCTCACAACCATCTGTAATGAGGCCTGGTGCCCTCTTCTGGCCTACAGAAAGAATACTGTATACATAGTAAACAAATAAATAAATATTTTTTTTAAAAAAATTCAGAACAAAGGTCATATGTAACAAGCCACTCTCAAAACTGACTGAGTCCTGACAAGACAAAACAGAAATGGGAGAATCCAAAGTGCAGAGCTGCAGAGGTGTCTCAATGATTATGGTACTTGCCACACAAGCGTGAGGACTGGAGTCGGGGCCCCAGAAACCAAGTAAATACTGAGAGGGTGTGGAATCACGATTCTAGCCTTGGAGAGAGGAGATAGGGAACTCCCCAGAACAAGTTGACTAGCGAGACTAGTCACATCAGCAAGCTCTGGGTTTGATTGAGGGGACTTGCCTCAGTGAATAAGATGGAAGGAGGATCACTGGAGAATGATTCCCGTACTAACGTTAGGCCTCCATGGGCACATGTACACACTGCACATGCACCAACATGCATGGGCCTCTACTCATGTTCAGACAACATCTGCATACCACACACACATGAAAACATGGTGGGAAGCAATTGTACACTTAAGCAATAAAGAATTGGAAGAAAATGGAAAACCAGGAGGCAAATACAGAATTGTATATTTCTTAGACCAGAAGAATCAACTAAGAAGATGACAAAGTCAACCCAATGGGAGTCTGCCCTGGGCACTGAAGCAGTGCACTGGGTGTAAGGAAAGGTGGTGAGAACGTTAGCCTCACAAAGGCCACTGCCTGCTTTGGATTCATCAGAAATGTCTAGAAAATCTCCCCTGTCACTTATCCCTATAGGTGACTTGAGATGATCCTGTATTTCAAGAGATTCTTATAAAAGTGAAAGAAAAAAATCAATCTAGAGAAAAATAAATTTATTCCAGCCCTCAGTTTAGGTCTGAAAAAAATCCTTTTCCAAATAAAAATGCCAAGAACTCAGTCAAAGATACCCAAACACATGAGGAGAGAAGACAGTGTTGATAAGATCCAGGAGAAATATCAGACAGTACAGGCCTTCGGAGGCTCTTGGTGGGGAAATGTCAGATACAGGTTTTACATGATCAGGAGCTAAAAGACAACATGGAAATCTTTAACAAAAAAAATGGACACTAAAAACTACACAGAGGAAAAATTTAAGATCCACACAAATATTTGAAGAATTTGGAAACTGAAATGTGGGTGAAATAGAAAAAGAATGAAACAGAAAAAATAATTAATAAACAAAGTATACAGATTTAGATTTCAAAATTCAGTAAAACAAAGACAAATAAGGAGAAAGGTGGGGTACCTGAGGACTTCCCGGACTGATGGGGAGAAACAGCCCCATCAATCAGTCCAGCAAACACCAGCAGATGCCATGTGTTTGAAGACACTGAAGAGGAATCTTCAGTTCACTGAAGTAAATACTTGCAATCTGATAACTCTCTACTCAATGAAAAATATACCCTTTAAGAATGAATGTGGGCACCAGGCATGGTTGTACACACCTTTAATTCCAGCACTCAGGAGGCAGAGGCAAGAAAACTTCTGAGAATTCCAAGCCAACTGAATCTACATAGTGAGTTCCAGATCAGTTACATAGTAAGACTCTATCTCAAAAAATAAAGTTAACATGTAAGAAAACCAAACTGGGGGATGGAGAGATGGTTCAGTGGATAAGAGTGTTTGCTATTTAGACTTGCAATCTGAGTTTGATGCATGGAACCCACATGGTAAAAGAGGAGACCCAATTCCTACAAGTGGTCCCTCCACACATGGCCATCACACACATGCACACATTTACACAAATAAGTAAACTGTAACAAAGAATATGTACTTAGGATAAGCAAGATGAAGGAAAATTCACTAAAGGAAACCAAAGGATATTCAGAAAATAACTCCAGGTGCAAGGATGGAGATGGAGAATAACAAAAAAGTCACACACAAAACTGAGAATCACAAAGACAACAAAGAAATTCAAGGTCCTGTAGAAACTCTTCTGTAGGAACAGAAGAGCTCTGAGGTCTCTCCATTGACAAAAACAGGGTAAAATATCAGCAAGAATGAATCTAGTTTTCTGCTGTAAATGTTAGAAAGAAAGACAGACAGAGAAAGAAAGAAAGAAAGAGAGAGAGAGAGAGAGAGAGAGAGAGAGAGAGAGAGAAATATGGGGGAGAAAGAAAGAAAGAAAGAAAGAAAGAAAGAAAGAAAGAAAGAAAGAAAGGGGGGAGAAAGAAAGAAAGAAAGAAAGAAAGAAAGAAAGAAAGAAAGAAAGAAAGAAAGAAAGAAGGAAGGAAGGAAGGAAGGAAAGGAAGGAAAGGAAGGAGGGAAGGAAGGAAGGAAGGAAGGAAGGAAGGAAGGAAGGAAGGAAGGAAGAAAGAAAGAAAAAGAGGGAGGGAGAGGTTAATATGGCAAATGGGATGGTTCAAGGTAGAGAGACTGAAATGATATAAGGTAAGTCAAAGAAAAAAAAGAAGAGGAATAGGATTCTTTTTTATATAATATGCCCAGCTACCTAGAACACAATCACTAGGTTGTTATGCAAAAACATATAGGCTGGGAGAAATGGGAAAAACTATATAAAGCAAAAGTGTGAAGGAGCATAGATCTGAAACAGAAAAATGCTCCAGACTATTGCATTAGTGCAAGTTTCTCAGTAGCAAAGACACTCAACTAATTCATATTAGTCATGCTCCCATTCACTGCACTACACTCGCTACTCAACAAGGAACTCAACTGAAACAGCATGTAGGCAGTATACTGCTTGAGCGTTAACTGCCAGGATAATTGCATATTTTTCATGTTATAAAGCCATATTAATAAAATGTATAATTTTTAATTATGAAGGAGGAAAAAAAGAAAGAAAGGGAGGAAGAGAGGGAGGGAGGAAGGGAGGGGGAGGGAGGGAGGGAGGGAGGGAGGGAGGGAGGAAGGAAGGAAGGAAGGAAGGAAGGAAGGAAGGAAGGAAGGAAGGAAGGAAGGAAGGGTAGGTATACAGTACAATGGTTGCATTAAATCCAAATATGCACACAATTATATTAAGCATAAATGATCTAAATATTCCAAATAAAATATAAGGGCTCTCAGGAATGCCAAAGGTCTAATTACATCCCATTTACAAAAATACAGCGAACACATCTGGGTACAGAAAAGGTAGGTGTAGCATGAGGGGAATGCACATCATGCAAGCACTGAAAGAACATGATATGACTACTAATCACAAAAAGAGAGACATAACTTTGCCAAGTGAGGTGGTGTACACCTTTAATCCCAGTACTCAGGAGGCAGAGGTAGGAATATTTCTGTGAGGTCAAGGCCAACCTATTCTACATGCCCAGTTCCAAGTCGGGACTGCATCATAAGACCCTGTCTTAAATGAGAGAGGGGGAGGAAGAGGGAGGGAGAGAGGGAGGGAGGGAGGAAGGGAGAGGGAGGGAGGGAGAGGCTTTGGGAGAGAGAGGGAGAGAAGTGCAAAAATCATTTTTATGATTAAAACGAATATATATTTTATATTGCCAAATAGGCCAGTATCCTAACGGGTAAAGACAAGTTACAAATTTGTATGTACCTAATATCACACACTCAAATTTTAAAATTTATTAGGACAAACACTGGCAAAACTATAGTAAAATAAACAATATAAAAGCTAGCAAATTTATAAGGAAAAACAGGCATACCCTACTCAGAACAGAAACATTAGCGCCCTCCTCTCGACAACTGATAGAGAAGCATCCTGATTCTCGGCTAAAAACGTGAAAATATGATTGACATAAAACTCAGAACTGTGGCCTGAAGGTCATACAAATCATACTGTACCCAGCAAATGTACATAAATAAATGAAATGAAAGCCAGGTCTAAGACAGAAAACTGTTACTACACTAGCAGCAAAAGTACTCAAAAAAATTACACTAGTAGAAATAAAAAAAATTGTACAAATAGTCAAACCAAAAGAAAGAAAAAAATCATGATTACACAAAACTATAAGCTGAAATAGTATAAATTTCAAATATATCAGTATTTATAATACTTTTCTCTATGCATTAACATGGAAACTTACCACATAGATTACAAGAACCTAGGACTACAAATAAGGCTTCTCATAGTTAACCTAGCAAGATCTAAGCAGTCTGTCTGATACAACTGATGATCTATTTAATATCTCAGTTATCAATATTAATCATTTATATAAAATTTGTATAGAATTTTATGCTTTCAAGTTGCTATTTTTCTCAAGTATTAATAAAATATTCATCTTATATTAAGTCAAAAGAAATTCAAACACATTGCCAAAAGGTATTAAATTTCTTACTCATAAATCTATCATGTGGAAAAAAACCCTGAAAATATAAAAAAAAGGAAACAAAAGTAGTATTAATCTGATTATATCAAAATTTATAAACATCCTTCCAAATAATCATTCGGTAACAGGACAAAAAGCAACTGAAAATACATTCTATTTTTTTTTAATGACTATTAGAAGACTATATAGGGGCTGGAGAGATGGCTCAGCAGCTACTGGCACTGGCTACTCTTATAAACCCTAGGATTTAGCTATTAGCACCCACATGGCAGCTCACAACCACCTGTAGCTCCAAGGGATCTAATGCCTTCCTCTGGTGTTCACGGGCACTGCACGCATGTGGCACACACGAATATGCCGGTAAAGACTCGCATGCATGATATTTTAAAACTATATATAATAAAACACTACAATTAAAGCCATACTCTGAAAAGAACCTACGGCTCTATGTGTTTTCTTTATTATCTTTAAGAATAAAATGTGAAAATAATTAATTTAAGCATTCAACTCAGATTGCCTGCTAGGCAATCTGATCAGAAACAAATCAAGATGAATGAAAACAAATTCTCTGGAGATTCGCTGGTAAATATGGTTGAACAGATACGAAGACCCAGGAATTGAAGAGTTTGGCATGAATATGCCAGAAGAATATTTTAAATACAAATATATTTATAATATTGCTGCTCATCACAGCAAAGCATAAAAAGAAAACAAGAAACCAAAATAATCCCAAATACCTATTGACAGTGGAACATATAGATTCCATACATTTTTATGTTTTGTTTTTGTAATGGTCTATATTATTATCTTAGTTTTGGTTTTGTGACTATGATAAAACATCCTGACAAAAGTGACCTAGGGAGAAAAGGATAATTCCACTACAGTTCAATGGAGCAGGGGGTCAAGGCAGCAGGAAGTGAAGGCAGTAAGCCCCATCACATCCACAGTCAAGAACAAGGGGCGATGAATTAATTCACGCATGCCGGTGTGCTGCTCACTCCTATACAGCTCTCCTACCTAGGGAATGGCGCCGCCCACAGTGGGCAGCCTTTCCAGTTCTTTTTCCATCATCTACATCTCCACAGACCTCCACATGTGCCAACTAGATCTAGACAACCCCTCACCAAGACTCTTCCCAGGTGACTCTAGATTGCGACAGGCTGGCAAAACTCACCACCATGCTTTTTAATGTGATATATTATGTATCACAATAGTTCTATGTATGGCATATGTGAATATGCACCCACATAGTCTCGCAAGAAATCTACTGCTTTAAAAAAAAATTAGCTCCATCAGTAGGAGGGAATCTCAAGAACATAATGCTGAGCCGAAAACAAAATGCAGAATTCATATGGTTTGAGTCCAATTCTGTGAAGCGCAGAACCCGGGGGAATAAAACCAAGCAACTTTTATCCTATGGAATCCATGTGTTTGAGGTGAAACTACAAAAGAACTCAGGGAGACACTGAACCTGAAATTTGGAAGAATGGTCACCTCCTAGAACAAAGAAAGGACACAACCTGCCATAGGTCATACAAAGGGCTAAACAGGGTTCTTGAATTATGTTCTTAGTGCGTCCATCTTTATTATTAAATTGAATGCATATATCTGTGCTGATCTTTCTGTTTGTGCTGTAACAAATAAAGCTTGCCTGAAAAATCAGAGCGTGGAGCTAGCCACACTAGTTAGCTGTAGAGGCCAGGCAGTGGTGGCACACACCTTTAATCCCAGCACTCAGGAGACAGAGGCAGACGGGTTTTTGTGAGTTCAAAGCCATTCTGGGCTACATGAGATTGACTCAGTCTAAAAGAGAAACAGAGCCAAGCAATGGTGGCTCAAACATCTAATCCCAGCACTAGGGAGATGTAGACAGGAAGTGATATAACTGGGCAGAGAAAGGAATATAAAATGGGGAGAGCAGAGCTCAGGAATCAGTCTGAGGTTTCATTCAGTCTGAGGATTCAGTCTGAGGATTCCTAGAGACAGGATCGCCTGTCTGGTCTGAGCATTGGTAGAGGTAAGAACTAGTGGCTGGCTGCTCTGTTTCTCTGATCTTTCAGCTTTTACCCCTATATCTGACTTGGGGGTTTTATTAGTAAGACCAATTAGAATCCACACTATGTATATCACTTTTATTTCTACATTACATTTCACAATTAAAAGTACAAACAACTAAGTCGATGAAGGAGTGGATGATGGTGAGTCAGCAAACTGCACAGTGTGTAAAACAAGAAAACAAAGCAAAGAAGTTATTTTAAAAAAATGTAAGAGGCAAACGGTGGTGGTAAAAATGATACAGAAAAGAGGAAGCCAACCATCTTAGGAAGAGCAAACAAATGTAAGAAAGAGATGCTTCAAAAAGGTTGGAAGAGACTCTTTGTGCCTCTGGGTATTCGTTAAATTAAGGATGCCATACATGCTGTCTCACTGATGTAAAACACCAAGAGTTACGAAAGGACAAAGATATGGAAAATCAACTCATTTACAAATATTGCCAAAGCTATATAAAAAAAAATTCCAGATGTAGAAAATGTAACCAACTTCTTTCTTTCATGGGCCTTTCAGAAAGTCTAACTGACCTGTCATATAAACCACCCTTGAAAATGGAGAAAACGGAAGGCTAATCAATTAATTTCAAGAAACCAGCATGACTCTGACAGTAAAGCCTTGACTAAATTGGCACACACATAAGGAAGAAAAAAATCAGAGGTCAGTCACATTTAAAAATGCCAAGACCCAAATTCTACCAGAGCAACTGGCTGAACTTAGCATAATAACAAAATGAAAATGCATTATCATCAAATATGATTATTTCTAAATATGGAAGGTCACCCCTAAGAAGTTTGTTAAGAGGACTGGAGAGATGGCTTAGTGATTAAGATCACAAACTTCTCTTACAGAGGATCTGAGTTCAACTCCCAGCACCAACACTGTGTGGCTCACAACCACCTGTGACTCCAGCATCAGGACTCCCTCTTCTGGCCTCCACAGGAATTGCACACATATGCACGTAACACACAGAGACACATACAGGTACCATAGGCTAAAGTTAAAAGTGGGCTGACATGCCCATACAGAATTGGTGGAGGGCTCTGGAGATCTGAACTCAGATCCTCATTCTTACACAGCAAGAACATACATACATACATATATATGTACATATATATATATACATACATACAAATATATGCTCTCTCTCACTCTCTCTCTCTCCACATAAATATGGACTGTACATTCCTTATCTATTCCTCTACTTTTGGATACTTAGGTTGGTTCCATGTCACAGCTTTGTGACAAGCATCACAATTATGCTAAGGAGTAACTGATTCTTGTCATGTATTGGCTTGGAGGACTTTAGTGGAAAACCCAGCAGTGAGTGGTACAGCTAGGTCATATGGTAAATCTTTTACTTGGCATTTGTTGTTGTTGTTATTGTTTGTGTTTTTTCGTTGTTTTTTAATAAATTTTCACATGTATGTCTATAGTGGCTGGAAGAAAGAAATTGAAGAGGACATCAGAAAGACTTCCCACACTTAGGTATTGAAAGAATTAACATTGTGGAAATGTCTATACCATCAGATGGAATCTACAGAGTCAATGCAATTTCCACCAGAATTCTAACTCTTTGTTGAAAGGCAAAAATAAAAGGCTTCTAAATTCATATGGAAAAACAAAAATTCTGCATAGTCACAATAATCCTGAGCAGAAAGACCAATGTTGAAGGCATCACATCCCTGATTTCGAGTTACACTACAGAGCTATAGCAATGTAAACGTGATACTGGCACCAAAACAGGCACCTAGATTAGTGGATTAGAATAGAAGATCCAGATATAAACCCATGGAGAAACAACCATCTGATTTTTCACAAAAATATACATTGGAGAAAAAACAGCCTCTTCAGCAAATGGTGTGGAGAAAACTAAATGTCCACATGGGGAAGAATGGAACTAGATTCCTCTCTCTCATCCTGTACAAAAATCAACTCCATGAATCCCTCTCTCTCACCCTGTACAAAAATCAACTCCAAGGGAATCAAAGACCTACATATGAGACCTGAAACTCTGAAACTGTGAGAGTGAAAAGTAAGAGAAACACTTCAAGATGCAGGCACAGGTAAGGACTGTAGGCAGGACTGAGCAGAAGTCCAGGTGATCAGAAAACCTGCTAACAATTGACAAATGAAAACCTTCCTGTCCAGCCAAAAAGAAAAAAAGTGAACTGAATGAAGAGGCAGCTTGCAGAATGGAGAAAACCTTTGCAAAGTATCCATCTGGTGGGAGGATTAATGTCAAGAATTACAGAATATACAAAAGACCCGAAAATAAGCAAACAATCAAACAATCCAATCAATAAAGAGGCTAATTAGATGAACAGATGCACAGTAAAGACAGATTCAGGGGAAAGAAAACTCAAACAGGTTACAGTGTGTTTAAAAATACACATAGGCTTGGGAGAGAGAAGAAAAAGAGTACATATACAATTTTAGCTTTTAAAATTTAGGGGGGGGGGGTTGGTGGTTTTTGTGAGACAGGGTTTCTCTGTAGCTTTGAAGCCTGTCCTGGAACTAGCTCTTGTACGCCAGGCTGGCCTCAAACACAAAGAGATCCACCTGTCTCTGCCTTCTGAGTGCTGGGATTAAAGACATGTGCCACCACCTCCCAGTTTAAAAAATTAGTTTTAAAATAATAAAGCAAAGTCCTTAAAAAGGAGTAAAATTATATAAAAGAAAAAAAGCCACATAAAGATGGGAGCTACACAGAGTCTGGATATTGTGTGTTACTGTGTTGTCTTTGAATTTTTGACTGCTGAGGAAGGGGCAATAGCTACTAAAAGACATTTGATTATAAACGCTGCAGGATTAAACTAACCTATATATTTTTAAAATGTCTTGACTTCAAAGTAGAAATCAAAAAGATATATTACTTTGGGAAAGAGGTTCTGCTTTTATTTCCTTTTTTGGTTTTTCAAGAAAGGGTTTCTCTTTGTAACAGCCTTGGGTGCCCTGGAACTCACTCTTTAGACCAAGCTGGCTTCCAACTCACTGCTTTTATTTCCACAGAAAATAAAAGGCTATGGATTCGTTCAAAGTGAAAGATGATCAGGTTTGATCGAGGAAGACTCCCTGAAGTCCTGACTACAGACATAAAGAAATAGACCTAGAAGAACTACAAGACACATGATGTCTACTTTACCTGTTCAAACACATAAGGAAAAATCATCTTTGGCTGACTTGTGTACAATGCACAGTTTATATTTGCATTACTGCTGATATATATATATATGTTACATTTAAAAGTTTATGTATTTCCAAAGCAAGGGAACCAGATACCAGTGAATTCAGATGATGCCAGTGATCCAGCATCCAGAACAGTTTCAAGGTTGCTGGCTGAGATGGTAGAACCTCACAGACTATTTCAACCAAGACCTAATAACTACCTTGATTTTCTCAAGGTTCCCTCAAAGATTACCAGTGCTCCCAAACAATAAGAAGTAATCTAGAGAACAACACACAATCCCCAAAAGATGGGTTATAGATATTTATTATCATTTAAGAAGGGTTGGTTACAAGTTGTTATTGGTGATGATCAGGAAAAAAGCTGAACAAAGATTAGATTCAAGAATGTCTCTCTGAAAAAGAAAAAAGAGGGATATAATATAGAAATAATGAGATTAAAAGGTAGATTATCGAATCTATTTTAATCCAAAAATAACTATTAATTTCAAAATATTTTACATTGGTATGAATTTTGATTTATTAATACAAATTTCAAGTTAATTTTGGTATACTGTATGTTTCTACTCTTGTTTAGAGTATTATAATAATGCAGCTCATCTAACAATGTAATATATAATTAGGAAATACAGATTAATTGACATCTACAATAGTCAAACTTATAGTGATGTTAGGTATGTTTTCAAAGTCATACACAGATGTATTGAGATAGATAGATGGTCTTCAAACATGTCAAATACCTACAGAATATAACATTTAATATGTTTAATAACTTAAGACTTTTCATGCAGTGAGACTCATGTGCTCTTGGCAGCATCAATCTACTTCAGAGAAGACGGTGGGCAATGAAGAAAATCCATATGGAGTTTGCATTCTTTATGGAAAAAAGTTAGCCATTTTTGGCAAAGAAACTGTCCTTGCCTCAATTGCTAACAGTAAACTGTTCAAAATGGATGAACAGGACACAAAAGAAAGTGACTGCCAAACTTTGACAAGACAATGTAGGATAGTTCTTCAAAATTCACTGCTTCTCAGAAAACTTCGTCAGATATACTAGGCCTGTAAGCCAAAACTGAATGCCCCAACATTACAGAAGAACTTTGGAAGCAAGATGTCCCTGTCATTAAGTAACAATTCACCCTTCTGGGGTCTTTGATGGAGTTGAAGACTAGATAGTCATAGTTAAAGTTTTCCTTAGTTATGCTAAAAGGTAAATTAGATATAAAATTTTAGACTTACAAAGATAAAATAATATTTTCTCTAATTTTGCCAAATACAAATGAACTAGGCATTATAACTATAATTGTTATTTAATAACTGTTTTGTTATATATGGTTTTACTATGTTAAGGTTATAAACTTCCTTTTTAATTTGACAAATGGGGGAAATGTTGTGAAATAATCCTTTGTAAACTGTGAATATGTTTTACTCTGATTGGTTTAATAAAGAAGCTGACTGGCCAACAGCTGAACAGGATAAGGTTAGACAAGAGAGTCAAACTGAGAATTCTGGGAGGAAAACGGGTGGAGTCTGGAGTCACCAGCAGATGCAGAGAGAAACAAGAGGGGTGTGCCTTACTTAGAAAAGGTACCAAGCCACGTAGCAAAGCACAGATAAAAACATGGGTTAACTGAAAATGTAAGAGTTAGCTAGTAACAATCCTGAGCTATTGACTGAGCATTTATAATTAATACAAGCCTTAATTTGTTTTTTAGGAGCTGCTGGCGGGACAGAAACTTCTGTGTACACTACAGTACCAGATGGGACTCAGTAACAGCAAGTTGAGAGAGAAATGTTACAACTGTAAACATAAACATTGAAAAGGAAAGAAGGTCACAAATCAGTCACTACTTGTAAACTGCAACTAACCAGAAAAGATAAACCTAAAGCTTGAAGAAGCATAAAAAATTACAAGAACTGGTCCTAAAGGAGAGAATGGGAAAAGGAAAAAAAAAATCTTTAAAAGATGGTTCTTTGAAAAAAATGAACAAAATTAACAGACTTTTACCTAAACCACCTGAGGAAATTAAAGGATTCAAATTGCTGAAAGGGGAAATTACTAGAGATTGAACAAGAATAAAAGTAATCTTTAAAAATGCTACAGGGACTGGAGAGATGGCTCTGTGGTTAAGAGCACATACTGCTCTTGAAGAAGACTCAAGTTTGGGCACCCGCAGCCATGTCAGGAAACCCAGCATCGCCTGTATTTCCAGCTCCAAGGTATCTTATACTCTTTTATGAACTCTGAAGACACTGTACTCACACAAGTATACATCTATCTATACATAGACATAATATTAGTTAAAAATGAAATGATGCAAATACATGAAATATTCTATGTTTTACCCCAAACTAAGGAAAGACTCACCAATACATATACAACAAACACAAAGAACCAAAGTAGACAAGACCAGAATAGAAAATATACATAACAAAAAATGTATTAAGAACTACAAGGAAAAAAACCTCAAGTCACATATAAAGAATAACGAATCATCAGAATAACAGCTGATTTCTCATGGAAATTTTTAAATACAGAAGAACCTGAAGCAATTGATTCCAAATGCTAATAGACTATGCTAGCCAGATTAGATTAATATACCCAACAAAACTATCTGTCATAATAGAAAGAGAAGGAAAAAATTTCCATGATATAAACAGCCTAAATTTTTTATAACCAACAAATCAGCCCTAAAGAAAACATAGTAAGCAATATTTTTAACTGAAGAGAATAAAGAACATATCAGAGAGACTGTGGAAAGAAATATGAAGTCATAATTATTACAACATAAAGTATCACTGAGAATACAACACCAAAAATAAATAACACAAGGGCCTCAATTAACACATACATTTCAATAATATCAATGGTCTCAATTCTCCAATCAAAAGATATAGGTTGACTGAATGGGTCAAAAAATAAAATCCATCTTTCTGTTGTCTAAAAGAAATACTTCTTAGCTTTAAAGATAGGCACTGCCTTATTGTAAAAAAAAAAATGGTCAAAAAGGGCTCCAATAAAATGGAATCAGGAAGCAGGCATGAGTCACTATCCTAATGTCTGACAAAATATACTTCAAACTGAAACTTATCAAAAGAGATAAAGAGGAACACTTCATTCTAACCAAGGAAACAGTTAACAAAGAAGATATTATTACTACCCTAAACATACATACAACAAACTCTGCTACATCCAATTTCACAAAAAAAAAAAACGAACTACTGTATTAAAAGACATTAATTAATAGTAATCCATTAATAGTGGGTGATTTCAATACCCCACTTTTTTCAATAAACATGTCATCTGAACAAAAAATAGAGAAATACCAGAATAAGTTGACATCATACATCAAATAGACTTAACAGATGTCTACAAAGTCTTTCACTTAAATACCATAAATTTACATTCTATTTAGCAGCACAAAGAAGCTTTTCTAATACGGGACACATCTTTTTTTTTTTTTTTTTAACCGATTAAGTCAATTTATTAGAACAGTTGACTTAGGCATCTGCAATGGTGACTTCAACCTCCACGCCCGGCTCAATACTGATGGACGTAATCTGCTTAACTATCTCGGAGGGGCTGTGCAAGTCAATGAGGCGCTTGTGGATTCTCATTTGGAAACTATCCCACGTCTTGGAGCCTTCACCACAAGGTGTTTTTCTTGTAGTGATCCTCAGGGTCTTGGTGGGCATGCGCACCGGCCCCTTCACTTTCAGGTTCTTCTCCTTGGCGCCTCTGATCAGGTCAGCACACACCTTCTCCAGCGACTTCACGTTGCGGCTGGTGAGCGTGATCCGGATGCGATGGATCGCCACCTCGGGCTCCACGGGCGTCTTCCCGGTGTCTTTGAAAGCCATAACTGCGGCGCGGGCTTCCTGACAGACTTGTTCCTCGGCGGGAGCGAACAGCGGTGAGTCGGGACGGGAGCAGGCCGAGCAGAGCTCCGCGGCGAGCACTACCACGCCTCAGAAAGCTACGGGACACATCTTGAGACACAAAACAAATCTTTACAAATTCAACAAGATTAAATAAGACAAAATCGACAGCAAAAAAAAAAAAATAAAACCTAGTGAATATACAAAATCATGGAGATTACCCATTACTGAATGATGAATGGGTCAAATAAAGAATAAGGAAAGAAATTTTAAATGTTTCCTAGAACTAAATGAAAATGGAAACACAACACAATAAAACCTCTGAGAGAGACTGAAAGCAGTGCTAAGGGGAGATGTATAGCTCTCAGTGCCCACATTTTATAAATCGGAAAGAGCACAAATAAATTGCCTAATGATGCAACTCAAAAAGTTGGAAAAACAAGAACAAACCAAATCTAAACTCAGTCAATGGCAAGAAATAGTGAAATCAGATGGAAATCAATAGAATAGAAACAATGAAGATAATACAAAGAATCAATGAATCTAAGAGCTGATTAAGAAAATAAGATGGGCAAACCCTTGGCCCAACAAACGGAAAGAAACAGGGGAGGAAGGGACGGAGGGAGGAAGAAAAAGAGAAAAGAAAAAGCCCAAATTAAGAGACTCACAAATTAAGAAAAAAAATATTACAACAGACACAAAAGAGATTTAGAATATTATAAGGTATTTTTTTAAACTATACTCTATTTAGCTGGAAAGCCTAAAAGAAAAAGATGAATATCTAGGATCAGTCAAAACCAGGAAGGCAAAAACCTAACAGACAGACCCATAACAGATGAAGAGATTGAAACAGTAATAAAAAGCCTTCTAGCTTAAGAAAAAGCATTCCAGAGCCAGATATATCCACAATAGAATTCTCCCAGACTTTCAAAGAATACTACACTAAATCCTTCTTAAATTATCCAAAAAATAACAAAATATAGACACAGAAGGATCACTCACAAGCTCCTCTTCAAAGCCCAGTGCCAGTCATATATCAAAACTAGGCAAAGACATAACAAAATAAAAAGAAAACAACCAGGCCAATATCCCTGATGGAAATAGCCAAAAATGTTCAATAGAACACTTGCAAGCAAAATACAGACATATGTTGAAAAGATTGCCCATCATGACCAAGTTGGATTTACCCCTAAAATGCAAGCATGGTTCAATATACTTAAGTCAATGAATGTAATAAAAAAAATTAAAGACAAAAGCACACAATCATCTCAATAGATACAGAAAAAGTCTTTGATAAAATCCAACAGCCTTTGTGATAAAGCTTATAGAGAATGTAAGCGCATGCCACAACATAAAATCTACATATGAAAAACCCACAGCCAACATTATCCTAAATGAAGAAAAGCTTTAAACAATACCACTAAAGTAAAGAACTAGACAGGGATGATGCCCACTCACTTTCAATGTTGTGCTCCAAACAGAAACTGGAACAATAATTCATTTGCAGATGATATTATACTATACAGTAGTATACATAAATACTACCAGAAAAATTTCTAGCAATGATCAATTCAACAGTGTGGCAAATTACAGAATCAACTTGTACAGGTCAATAGCTTCCCTACACACCAACACGAAACATACAGAGAAACAGCTCAGGGGCATACTCCCATTCACAACAGCCTCAAAGAAAAAAATCTAGGAATAAGCCTAACCAAGAAAGTGAAGGACCTCAGCCATGAAAATGTTAAACCTCTGAAGAAAAACAGAGGACACTAAAAAATGCAAAAGAATCCCAAGTTCATGGTTTGGTAGAATTAATATTTTGAAAATCAACATTTTACCAAAAGCTACTCACAGACCCAATGTAATCCCAATCAAAACATCCATCTCGTTCTTTGCAGAAATAGAAAACCCTATACTAAACTTTATAAGAAACCACTAAAGAACCTGGATAGCCAAAACAGTCCTGAACAAGAACAATGCTGGAGGGACCACCATTCCAGATCTTAAGCTATATTACCGAGCCATGGTAAGAAAAACAGTGTGGTACTGGCAGTAAAATAGACATGTAGATAAATGGAAAAAAATTAAGACCCAAATAAGAATATGCATAGCTTTGGCCACTAATATTTGACAAAAATGCCAAAACATAAGCAAAATAAAATAAAGTGCCTTCATCAAACAGTATTTAAAAAACTGGATGTCCACATACAGAAGAACGGCACTAGCCCCATGTATATCGCTTTGCACACACACACACAAAAAAACTAACACCAAGTGTATCAGAGACCATTAAATCATAAAACCTGAAACATTGATTCTATTAGAAGAAAACATAGTCAGCACCCTACATGGTGGAGGTGTAGGAAAGGACTTTATAATTAGGACTCCATTTTCCCCAAAATTAAGGCCAACAATTGACGAGAGACTTCATAAAACTAAAATTGCACAGCTAAAAAGAATCAGCAAATGAAGAGGAAGCCCACAGAATGGGAAAGAATCTTTGCCAGCTATGTATCTTAAAGAGGATTAATATCCATACTATATAAAGAACTCAAAAACTACAGACCCAAGAAACAAAATAGTGACCCATTAAAAAAAAATGGGCCTGGGCCTGAACAAAACAAAGAAAAAATAATAAATATCTCAAAAAAGTCCATCTTCCCCAGTAAAGAGGAAAATGCAAATAAAACCAACTTTGAGATTTCATTTACCCCAGTCAAAATTGCAAAGATCAACCAAGGAGGCACCAATAAATACTGGAGAGGGTGTGGGAGAAAGGGAATTCTCATTTGCTGTTGGCGGGACTTCAAACTAGTGCACTCCTTATAGAAATCAGCGTGGAAAAATCTCAGAATGCTAAAATTAAATCTACCATATGACCCAGCTATACCACTCTTTGGCATACACCTAAAGAACTCAGCATCTTGATCAGCCACGTTTACTGCTGTTCTGTTTACAACAGCTAGGAAATAGAAGCCACCTAAATATCCTTAAAACTGACAAATGGATAACAAAACCGTGGTGCATGTGTACCGCATTACATGGAGTACTAGTCAGCTGTAAGAAAAAGTGAAACCATGAACTTTGCAGGTCCATGAATGGAACTAGAAAAGGTCTTACTGAGTGCGGTAACCCAGACCCAGACAGACAAACATTGTGTGTTCACTTTCACTGGAAGTGCTGACCTTCCAGTCTTCAGATATAAGTACATATCCTGGAGTAACTGTAGAAATCAGGGGAGTAAAAATGGACTATTGTCATCATGGGCGGAAAGGGAAACAACAGAGAGAGAAATAGCAGGGTGCAAATGATCTGGTTGGGTAAATGAGGCTCCCATTAGGGATAAAGGAGAGAGATAAATATCAAAGAGGAGAGGAGAGTAAAATAGCAGCAAAGGTGTCAGAAAAAGTCATAAGAAAACATACTATTTCCTGCATACCTAAAAACCTGTAGAACACAAAAGTCTGTGTGTGGATAAACATATAGTTTAAACGGAATTTTCTCATCTGGGATGACAATGCTTCTTCCAAGAACCAAAGACAATCGATCTAACAAAAATGCCAAGACCATACATGAGAAGTTGTAAGTCTGGTTGTCCAATAGACTATCAAAACACTGCCGGCTACTGATATGTCTTCAGCTGGCCCCAGAGCTAGGAAGTTAAGTATTAATGAAGACATCACGCGCTTTAGACAGAGGGCATACAGGACCCTGAGCTGGAACACCTGAATGCATCCTCCTTGAGGACTAGTTTCCATGGTACGAGGAGGCACCATGAAAGCGTCTATGAAGGGGAAGCAACCAACAGTAATGCCTAGATTTAATGCCTAGGAGCCATAACAAGGACCAGCACGGCACAATAACTCTTATGTGGAATTAAAGGCATTCATACCTTGGTGGTAACCAATAACTCCATAATTGGACTTAAGATCTATTCAACAAGGGGAAAACCATGCCTGGTATCGGAAACTTAGTCAACTAGACCGGGTTAGTAAAGTCACAGATCTTGGAAAAGAACCTGTGACTACCACTTTACTAAACCAGAATAATTCCTAACTACATTCTAAATTTTTGTACTTGTGGTGGTTTGAATAAGAATGGTTCCCATAGGTTCATATATCTGAATGCTTAACCATCAAGGAGTGCCACCACTTGAGGATTAGGGGTATTGATTTCTTCTAGTAGGTGTGGCCTTATTGGAGGATGTATGCCACTGGGGGTGGGCTTTGATGTTTCAAAAGCCCAAGCTAGACTGATAAACTGACTCTCTCTCTCTCTCTCTCTCTCTCTCTCTCTCTCTCTCTCTCTCTCTCTTCCTCCTCCTCCTCTCCTCCTCCTCCTTCCTCCTCCTCCTCCTCTTCTTCTCTCTCTCTCTCTCTCTCTCTCCTCTCTCCTCCTCCTCCTCCTCCTCCTCCTCCTCCTCCTCCTCCTCCTTCTCTCTCTCTCTCTCTCTCTCTCTCTCTCGTCTCTCTCTCTCTCTCTCTCTCTCTCTCTCTCTCTCCCTGCCTGTGGATTCAAATGTGGACGGTAAGCTCCTCCTCCAGCACCACATCTACCTACATGATGACAATGAACTATAACCCCTGAAACTGTAAGCCAGCCCCAATTAAATGCTTTTATTTATAAAAGTTGCCATGGTCACGGTGTCTCTTCACAGCACTAAGACAGTCCTTACGCCCACAGGTAAGTGTAATCTTCATCCCTCATCAGGGAAACTTGTCTTGGCCACATACAGAGACCATTACAGAAAACCACAACCGATCAAGCTTCAGCGTTCTGGAGCCCAGTCCCAATGCATACATCTAGAAAACAATTCCTGCACAAAAGCTCAGGGAATGTTGCAGAAGAGAAGGAAGGAAAACTGTAAGTGCCTGAGGATCAAGGAGTTTGCTGTGAGGCCGTGTCCCCTCATAGTATCAGAAGCTATACCTGTAACGTCTCACTGACATTACTGTCTACACATGAACTGAACAATGACAACACGAGATAGGCCAAAGCCGACAATGGAAAGATCACTGGTCCTGTACAAAGAACTGTGAGTAATTAAGGAATGCTTGGAGAAATATTCTTCTCCAGGGAAGAACACACCAACTGGTTATCCAATACCAAGTGGTTAGCCCTGACATACAGGTAACATTATACAGACTGAGCAGGTTATATTTAAGAATATACATGCCTGTAACAACCATCAGTGGAAAAAGAGACAATGAATGTCAGAGAGCAAGGAGGTGTGTATGGAAGGGTGTGGGAGAGTAAAAGGAAGGGGAAATGATGTAATTATATTATCATCTCAAAGAATAAAAGGAATAATAAAAAAATAAATCTTTTAAAGGAAGACACTATGAACAACTGCACACCAACAAACTGCATGAACTAGATGTATTTCTAGAAATACACAAGTGATAAAAATTGACTTTTAAAAGAATAAGAATAGGAACCTTGTACTAGACAGACCTCTGCCCTAGGTTACTATTGTGATGAAACACCATGACCGGAGCAACTTGAAGAGGAAGGGATTGGGTGTGGGAGAATTGTCTGTATTCTGTCAATCATGTATCTTAATAAAACGCTGATTGGCCAGGCAGGAAGTATAGGTGGGTCAACCAGACAGGAAGTAGAGGCGGGGCGATGAGAACAGGAATATTCTGGGAAGCAGGAAGCTCCCTCCGCCATTCCTGCACAGACCACCGAAGAGGCAGGATGTAACCTGCCCAGCTGAGAAAGGTACTGAGCCGTGTGGCTAACGTAGATAAGGATAACGGGGTAACATAAGTTATAAGAGCTAATAAGTAGCCTGACCTAATGGGCCAATCAGCTTTATAACTTACGGAGTCCTCTGTGTGGGTGATTTTCTTTGGGATATGCCGGATGTGGGGTACCGGGCGGGACAGAAACCCCAACAAGCCAGCCCCTCTTAAAGCTAGCCAGGTGGGTCGCAGGAAGTGGCCCGCCGTTCACTCTACAAATGGCGCCCATGTGGATAACTGAATCCACAAAAAGCCTGAGAAAGCTTGGGAAAGAATAGAGTAAAGCATGTTTTGTTGGTAGCAGCAATTTCTCAGGTCTGCTCTGCTTGCTAGAGGCAAGCAAATTCTCTCATCTAAGAGAGGCTTCCTGACTCAGCTTTAGCTGCAAAACTTTGCAGCTCTTTAAGAGGTTCTGCCACAAAACACTTAAACGGTGTTGATGAAAAGCTGAATGCATGCTTTTCGGGTTTTCAGCTGTAGCAGGAAAAAAGCTGCACTTTTAAAATGCAGGCTTTCTGGGCTGTCCTGCCAGGGCAATCTCTGACTCTTTCAAGCAGGCAGTCCAACTGAGTGTGGTCTGTGAGCAGAATGCTGCAGCTTGCTTGCTGGCAGGGACCTTGAAACGCCATAGAGTTGTGGCAGTAAAAATGGCTCCAGCGGTACCTCTGCCATGAGTCTGGAAAGCTAAGGAATGGGCTGGATCTAGCCATCAAAGCCATGGCTCTCCATATCACTTAGCAAATTAAAGGCTCATGCGGTCAGAAAAAGAGAGATATACAGTAAAGAGAGATTCAAAGATGAAGAAAACCTCTAAATGGTTTACAGTGTGTTAAAAAATATATGCAGGCTAAAGGTTAAAGTCATTAAAAATAAAAAAAGAAAGAAAGGGAGAAATAGGGTGTGGTGGTACACACCTTTAATCCCAATGCCTGGGAGGCAGAGGTAGATTGACCTCTGTGACTTTAAGGGAGCAGAGGTAGGTTGACCTCTGTGACTTTAAGGTGTGGTAGCACACACCTTTAAACCCAATGCCTGGGAGGCAGAGACAGACAGATCTCTGAGTTCAAGGTGTGTTAGCATACACCTTTGAGCCCAGCACTGGTGAGGCAGAGACAGAGTGATCTCTATGAGTTCAAGGACAGCCTGCTCTACAGAGTTATTACAGGACAAAGATATATACAGAGAACCTGTCTCAAAAAGCCAAAAGTTAAAAGAAAAAAAAAGAAATAGAGGTTAAAATAAAGTCACATAAAGATGGAAAATACACAGAGAATCCTGATACTGTATGCTATTATGCTCTCTTTGAATTGTTTGAATGCTGAGGAAGGAACAACAGCTGCTAAAAGACTTTTGTTTATAAATGCTGCTGAACTAACCCAAGATAGGTATTTTGAAAATATTTTGGCTTCAAAATTGAAGCCAAAAGGTATGTTACTTTGGAGAAGAGATTTTGCTTTTGTTTCCACAGAAAATGAGAGGCTATGGATTCATTCTGAGTTAAGGAAAATCAGGTTCGATAAAGGAAGACCACCTGAGAAATCTCCGATAAGAACAGATGGCCCAGATGACAGAGTTCTTCATCCAGAACAGCTTCAAGACTGCTGCCTGAGATGATCAAGACTCACAGGATACTCCAGTCAGAACTTGGTTATAACTCTAAATTTTCTTTAGGCCCCCATAAGATTATCTGCGCCCCCAAAGAGCAAGAAGTAGCCTGAAATACTACGCCCACATTCCCAACAAATGGACTATGGGTATTTTCCTTTGTTAAAAAAAAGAGGGGAAAGGTGTGGGAGAATTATCTGTATTCTGTCTATCATGTATTTTAATAAAACGCTGATTGGCCAGGCATTAAGTATAGGTGGGTCAACCAGACAGGAAGTAGAGGCGGGGCGATGAGAACAGGAATATTCTGGGAAGCAGGAAGCTCCCTCCGCCATTCCTGCACAGATCACCGAAGAGGCAGGATGTAACCTGCCCAGCTGAGAAAGGTACTGAGCCGTGTGACTAACGTAGATAAGGATAATGGGGTAACATAAGTTATAAGAGCTAATAAGTAGCCTGACCTAATGGGCCAATCAGCTTTATAACTTATAGAGATCTCTGTGTGATTGATTTTTCTCTGGGACTTGCCGGTTGTGGGGTGCCAGGTGGGAACAGATACCCCAACAAGCCGGCCTTCATGTTACAGGGATTTATTTGTTTACACTGCCACATCACTGTTCGTCACTGAAGGAAGTCAGGGCAGGAACTCAAACAGGGCAGGAACCTGGAAGCAGGAACTGATGCAGAATCCATGGAGAAGTGTTGCTTCCTGACTTGCTCAACCTATTTTCTTATAAACCCCAGGATCACCATCCCAGAGCTATCACCACCCACAGGACCAGGCCCTCCTCCATCAATCTCTAATTAAGAAGATGCCTTACAGGCTTGTCTGTGGCCCCACCTTATAGAAGCATTCTCAACTGAGGCTCGCTCCTCTCTGATGACTCCAATTTGTGGTAAGCTGACATAAAACTAGGAAGCGCAACTGACCCCTTGTCAAAGTGATACACAAATAGATCACTGTTAAACCACAACCTTCCTTTCTTGTTCATTCCCAATATCACACATCAATATACATATTACAATACAAAACAATTTACAAAGTTAAACAGTCCTACAGTCTTTACAAATTCCAACAGTTGAAAATTAAGTGTATTTAAAAATCCAAAATCTCTTTTTAAATCTAAAAATCTCTTTTAAAATTCAGTCTCTCAACTGTGGGCTACTGTAAAACCAAAAATAGATTCTGTCTTACTTCAAGAGGGAAGAACCAGGGCACAGTCAAAATCTCAACAAAGCCAAACAAACTCCAACACTATAAAATATGACCCATTGTCCAATATCTGGGATCCACTCATGATTGCCTGGGCTCCTCCAAAGGGCTTGGGTCACTTTTCCAGCTCTGCCCTCTGCAGCACACACTGCTTGACTTTCAGGCTCAGGCTGGCTCCACTACACACCTGCTGCTGATCTTGGTGGCCATCCTATGGTACTGGCATCTCCAAAATGCTGGGGCCTCTTGCTGAAATCGGTTTGTATTTTCACCAACAGCCTCTCCTAGACTCTTCGCCTCTCTTTGGGGACTCAAGTCTTGTCACACAACACCAAGTCTCAGCTGCTCTCCATGACTCCTTCATTCCTTCAAAACCAGTACTATCTGGGTGACACTTATGCTACCAAGTTTGGCCACCAGCACAAGGTGCAGCCTTGGTCACCTCTGAACATGGCTTTCATGTACTGACTCTAAGCATAGACTTCCCAGAAGATTTCACCCCAATGATACTGTTCTCTTCTTAATCACCACTGATTTCTCATTAACCAGCATCCATTGTCCAAGTAAATCAAAAAGATGACTTCAGGAGTTCTGGTGTCTTGCTGATCACAGCTGATCCTTTAGCCCCAGCTTACCAAAGCCACATATTCTCACCCCAAAAGAGCAAATGGCCGTGAATAAAGTCATTAAGGGACTCTCAAATTTCCCTCTGAAACTTCCCAAATCAGAATTCCACCATCTACATTGCTCTCAACATTTTTATCTTCCGATCTCTGCTATGCACGGTAGAGAAGATGAGAAAATGTCCCAATGAGCCCCACAGCCGCAGAACATGCATCCACTCAGAAAGCTGGGTCTGCTGTTTAAGGAAAGCTATGCACATTCTAAAGGCAGCAGCTCTATGGCTCCCTTCCTCTGTCTATTAGCCACAGTCTGCTTCATGGTCTCCATGTATATCTTGTTCATCCAAATATATTCAAGGTTGCAACACACACAAATAGATAGAGTGATGTAAATATCAAGACAATCAAATTTTCCCCTTCTCTCTTTATAGCAGCATGGATTTTGGGCTCTACTACTTGGTTTGACTTCCAACAGTTGGCATGTGCATTGGTATTTCTAGGAAAATTCAGTTCTTGGGGTTCCTTATAATGTCAAAGCCTGTGGTGTTAGTTAGGAGGAAAGGTCTCAGACTCGTCATCACTAAGAGACTTTGCCAGAACCCAAGCCCACACTAAGCTGCCCTGGAGTCCTTCATTAAATTTCGCACAAGAGCACAATAATGTCATTGAGATTTTCAAGGCAACTCCCCCAAGGAACACAGGAAGACGCTGCTTCTAACTCATGTGTAACACACACAGAAATCAGCAATGCAAGCAGCCAATTGTATCTCAGACATTTGTCTCCTTTAACAGTCAAAGAGGCTCTCACTTTTTATCACCTGCTAAAGACGGCCAGGAAAGAGTAAACATGACATTGAAACTCTCGTCCAGCTCCAAGACTTAGTGATACTCTGAAAACAGGACTGTGTTCTCTTATTGACAATGCAATGCTCCCATTAAGTTTGACCAAACAGGAAAATGATTGTCCACCAAGTGACCAACAAAGATGCCGAAGGGGAGCTCTAGAGTTAAACAGAACAAAAAGATTAGGTATTCCTTTCAGCCTTGTGCCAGCGAATCTATAGAGACATCTGAGACAGCCACAGCTCTCGTGCACATGAAGGACAAGAGCATATTAATTCTTCCATTGAATGGATTTTTAGTCTTGTCCTGCGCCAAGTGCTAAAGACAGAAGACATTAGACAGATCCAAAGCTCATAATCTAATGAGAGATTTTGAAAATAAGTTGAAACGTTTAGAGTATATGCAGGCAAGTTTTAGAGTACCAAAAGAATGGGGTTCTGTAGGAACCCAAAGAAGAAGCATAAAGTTTTAAGTTCCATTATATAGTTTGACTTTCAACAGGTGTTTAAATTCCAGGAAGAATTTGGGTGTCGGGGTTCTACATAATGTTCAGGGCTGTGATGGCACCGAAAGTACAACAGGTGTAACCTTATTCACCATCATCCAGAGACTTCACCAAGGCCAAGGCAATGCTTAGCTCCTCTAGCATCCTTTGCTAAGCCTTTAGGCAACAAGGCTTTGCCAAGTGTGGTACCTAAGCAGAAACTGGGAAGAGGTATTGAAACTAAGCTCCCAGGGATGGAGCACAGTTGACAATTGAAGCTTGTCCATTAAACAGAAGAATGAATAACGGGATACTAAAGAGTGAAAAGCAGCTCTCTGGGTAGAGCAAACTGCACACAGAGTAACAGCAGGAAGAAAGCGGGACAAAGCCTCCTAAAAGATACGCTGCCAGAAGATAGCACATATGATTTTTTTTCTAGATCATGATGAGGGCATCCCAGAGAAAAGCTGAGAGGTGCCAGAATGATTCAAATGATGGAAGGTATTCCATGAACTACAGTGATGAGAATGAAGAAGACCAAAGACAGATCCCAGAAACATACAGGCTGCTGATTCAACAGAGCAGACACTGTGTCTGAACAGAACAAAAGAGACCATACTTCTGGCTTGGGAATGGACAGATGTGGGCTAGAGAGAAGATCCTGAGTTTGACTTTTATATATATTGAGTTTAAAGGGCCCAACTTTAGTTGTTAGATAGTTCTAGGGCTCAGAAGAAGAATCCAGGCAAGTGTCAGAGACTTCAAAGTCAGTGATCTTGTCTGGTACACGAGGTCAGAGGAAGCCTGGGACAGACTAATCATCACTTTGTAAGCTGCCAGGTTTAAGATACAAACAGCAGAAAGTGAGGGCACAGAGACGACCAAGCAGTGGAAGATGCTCCAAGAATGAGGTGGGGTGCTCAAGAGGAGTGATACCCTGTAACATGTCTCCCTGTGTGTGGTTCATGTCACATGAGAGTTAGAATACCATCACAAGCTTGATATGTGGCTAACATGTCAGTACTCAGAGCCAGCTATGAGTCCCCAAAAGGTAGCAACTGACAAATGATATCTTCAAGAGAGGCATCAGTGTGGCAGATGTGAGTTCAAAGGGACCCAGAGAAGAAAGACTTGCCATCAGTAAATACCAAGAGATGATGTCAATACAAGGATGTGGCACTAAGTGCAGGGCTTCTTTGGGGATGAATAAACCCATCCAACAGTTTCAAGGAGATTCTCTGCTGACAAAACCTCAGACGTCTCAAGGGAGCTACTCTGCCCCATCCCACAGAGCAACCTTCAGCACCGAATAGCCGATACAGGGGTTTAAGAGCTCCATCCCTTTGCCTCAACTGGGGATGTTCCTGAAGGCCCACTTTTGTAACATCAGCGGGGATTTAGCTACCATCTTGCTGTACATCATCACCTGCCTAGTCCTGCCTCCCAAACATCCTCCCAGGCCTATTTCCTGACAGTCTCCTAGATTCCCTAAGTTTCTATGTTAGACTGTATCCAGGCAACCCAAACTAGAATTGATAGTGTATATCAAATGGGACCAATCCACTAAGGCTAGAGTGGAGAGGCAGAGATGCCAAGGGCAGAGGCGGCAGAGCACTGGGTGCCCTTTGTGTGTGCTCATATGAAGCAACTCTGCCACATGCAGTCGATGAAGACTGGCTACTCTCTATCCAGTTGTTGTCCACTCCGATGAGTGATGGTTTGAAGATTTTGATTTGCCTGGAGGGACTTCTGCTACCTAAGACTATTCAGGATCCAGTGGCAGGAAAAATGATAACTTCAGTTTCCAAGACCATCTAAAACACTCTTCTCAGGAGAGGGATGACTATGCCACACACAGGTGAAGGACGGCAAGCTAAGGTAGGCTGGAAGCACAGACTTTCAATATTTTTCATCGTTCCATTCACTGAGCGGTGACTTAAGGCCACTGTGTAACCAGCAAGGTCCCACAACCTGAGACTACAAGCACAAATGGTCTAGCCATAGTCTTTCTGCCAATGAGCCTGGTATCCAGCAGAATACAGTGGAACTCAACCATAGAGCACTTTGCCAGACAAAATGGACATGTGGCCAATATTGGTATAGATGTCTTTTCTTAGTTTAACTGACTAGTTAGCTTTCTTATCACTGACTAGGTTAACTGAATAAATTCTAGTTTAATAGAAAAAACTTTCTCTGAAACCTCATAATATTACCTGCCATCCTGCAGCAGTCTGTGATCCATCAACTTCTTCCTGTGTTTGATTTGCTGGTGCATGAAAAAAAATGACCTTGAATTTTCTATTAAAAGTACCTGTGAGCCGTATCAGGCTAGGCTTACTTTAAGTTGCTTTGACCGTGTGGTCTTGCAATCTCAAGGTATGGTTATGTTCACTGAACCCCAAGTCTTTGGGAATGGAAATTTATTTGTATGTCTGTCTGTTTCAAGGATGGACTTCTAGCACCTAAGCATGGATCTCAGCCCTTCCTTCTCTCAAATAATCAAGGCAGAGGACTTAGACGTGCCAATAAGACCAACAATAGAAAAGTTTAATATGTCCCATTGCTATCACAGACTTATCGCACACTGGAACATACAACAACCATGACCACCTCATCCTTGAGGGCCATTTGAGTGGCAGATGTGTGCTACAAAGAGTATTTCCCTGTTCTACTTCACATGAGAAGACATGGGTAGGAACTGGTTTGAGACCATTGCACACCTAAAATGTTGATTTTTAAAAAAAAAATTAAAAAGCACATTGTGGTAGTTTGAATGTAACTTGCCCCCATAATCCCATAATCTCATAGGGAGTGTCAGTATTAGAAGATGTGGCTCTGTTGGAGTGGCTATGGCCTTGTTGAGGAAGTGTGTCACTGTGAGAGTGGACTTTGAAGTTTCATAGACTGAGGATGGTGCCCATTGTCAGTTGATTTCCTGTTGCCTGCAAGACGCAGCAGTACCAACTCCAGCACCACCTCTGCCTGTAAGCTGCCATGTTCCCTGCCACAATGATAAATGTGGGGGCATGCCACATTTATTTGACTCTTGGCATGCCAACGTGGGGCTGACTACATCCACATAAAACCTGAGAAAACTTGGAAAGGAATTCGAGACACAAAAGAACAGAGTTAAGCATGGCTTCTTGACAGCTGGCCTTTTATTTGGATGGGCTCAGTTTGCTGGCGGTAAGTATGGGCACTGCGGCTCCTTTAAGAGAGTCTCCCTGACTCAGCAGTGACAGCAAAACTGCCCAGCTTCTTTAGGGGAAGGCTTCCTAGTTAACACTAGTTTCAAGAAAGTTCTGGCTCTTTCAGGAGGCCAAGCAGTAAAATGGGCATGTTACAAACTGCTTAATGGCTTGACATAGACCCCCTGCATACTAGGAACTGGGGCAGTGTTCATGTCTCAAACAGAGGCCACATTGGACTGGGCATAGCCAACAGGCAGGGCCATGGAGTTGGTCCTAGCCATGCCCAGTTAGCATTTTAAAATATAAGTGCTCCTGGTCAAAAAATAAATACAGATACACATGCAATAAAGACAAATCCAGATGGAAAACTGGTCACAGTGTTGAACAAATATACGAAGACTTGAGAGAGAGGGAGCATAGACAGTTATAATATAAAAGAGGATAGACAATCATAAATTAAAAGAGTAAAGATAATAAAATATTAAACTTTTAGAAAAAGAGTAATAAAAATAAACCACATAAAGATGGAATATACACAGAGAGTCTAGATTATGTATATTATTGCATTTTCTTTAAATTTTTTGACTGTGAACGAGCTAAGTACAGTGAGACATTTCATTGTATGGCCGCTAAGCTAAACCAACATATATATTTTAAAGGTATCTTAACTTCAAAATATGAGTCTAAGGATATGTTGCTTTGGAAAAAGGTTCTGCATTTGTTTCGACAGAGGATGACAACCTGTGGGTTCCTTTCAGACTTATGTGGTCCAATGGACTAAGACCCCCTGAAAGGTCTCCATGAATGCCCCAAAATTACTTCACCCAACAAAAATCAGGAAGCAGTTTGGAGAGAACTATGTCCAAATTCCCAAATATTGTTAATAAATATTTGTTTACATTTAAAGGAAGATATGATATAGAAATGAATACTTTGCATTGGTATGAATCTTGGTTTACTGATACAAATTTAAGGTCAACTGTTTTATCTATATTTCTGCTCTTGATTAAGGTATTGTGCAGCTCATTTAAAAATGTAATGCATAGTTAAGAAATATAGGTTAATAGATAATCACCTATAATAGTTAAGCTTATAGTCATGATGTAGTCAGATCTTCTAGATATATAGAGATATATTTCAGTTAGATAGGTATTATTCAAACCTTTCAAAGACTAATAGACTGGGGCATTTAAAATGTTTTAAAAGCTTAGGACTTTTCATGATAATGAGACACATCTGCTCCTGACAGCACCAATCTACTTCAAGAGGAAGAGGGGCATTGAAGATGTTCATTATGAAGTTTGCTAGCCATTTAGGCAAGAAACTGTTCTTGCCTGAACTGCTTTATGTTATGCTGTATGAACTGGACATGTAGGATCCACAGAAAAATGACTGTTGGACTTGCCTAAGGTGAGACAGTCCTTTGGGGTTCCTGCTTCATGAAAGAGTCTGCTAGACATTCCGCAGGATACAGAAGAAAGTTACTGACAAACTGTCAATATAGGTGGAACTGTCTTGAAATTTCCTGCTTCATGAAAAGTCTGCCAGATACTATGGGCCTATAGGCTGAATATGGATGCCCCAATGTTGCAGAAGAACTTTGGATGACTGTCCAGGCAGTAAGCTGTCTCTGTCAATTCTAGAGATTTTGAAGTTACTTACAATGCACTTTTGTTTACTTAGGCAATATTATATCCTTCTGGAGTCTTTGATGGAGATGAAGAATAGATAATTATAATTATAGTTTTCCTTAGTTATGATAAAAGATAAAGTAAATATAAATATTGTAACTGTAATTCTTCTTTGATAACTGTTTTGTTGTATGTAACTTTAATATGCTAAAGTTAAAACCTTTCTTTTTTATTTAGACAGAAAAGAGGAGGTGATGTAGGATTCCCCTCTGTATGCTGTGAATATCATTAGTTAATAAGGAAACTTCTTTAGGTCTATTGCAGCACAAAATAGGGCAAGGTGGGAATTCTAAGCAGATAAAGGAGGAAAGAATAGATAGAGTCAGGGAGATGCCATGTAGCCGCCACAGGAGACAGACGCCAAATGGAAACTTAGTGGTTGGCCACAACCATGTGGTGACATACAGATTAATAGAAATGGGCTAAAATAAGATGTAACAGCTATCTATAAATATGCATAAGATAATAGAGTGAGCGGTGTTTTAATTACTACAGTTTCTGTATGGTTATTTTGGGTCTGGGCAACTGAAAACAAATAAGCAGCCTCCAACAACCTCTGATACCTTAAGAGAGCCCCTCAAATGTTTTCTTTATAGATGCTTCTCTGGTCAGAGTGTGTCTTCACAGCAATAAAAACCCAAACTAAACCATAAGTTGGTACCAGGAGTGGGGTTTTGTTGTGATAGGCCTGACTTGTTTTTGTTTGGAGTAATTTGTGCTTTGGTACTTTAGGTTATGAAAGCAGTACACTGCTTTAAGTACTGCTTAATAACATATACTAGTAGAAGCATGGAAGACAATTGTGTTGATAATAATTTGAAATGTTGAGAGCTGGTTCAAGAGGTTTCAGAAAAGAATTTTATATGTTGACTAGAAATCATTCTTGTGATACTTTGGTGAAGGTAGTGGTTGCCTTTTGCTTTTGTCTAAAGAGTCTGACTAAGCCTAAAGTGAAGAATTTTGGACTAATTCTGTCAGCAGAAGAAATCTCAAAACAACCTAGTATAGACTCTTGCCGTGTGGATATTAGTGGCAACTCTAATTAAGATATATAATAAAAGGAGCAAGTTGAGAAAGGAAAACACATATGAGGAGAAAAATAGCACCAGAAAAATGAAATGGAGCTAAATCCTTTGTTCAAGGAAATAAATGGATTAAGAAATAGAATAAAGGAGGGGTGACCTCAGGTGAAAGTGGCACACATCTTTAATCCTGACATTCCATAGGCAGAAGCTGGTAGATCTCTGAGTTTGAAGCCAGCCTGGTCTACAGAGCAAGTGTCAGGACAGCCAAGCTTAGGCAGTGAAAGACAGAAAGCTGGTGGAGATGTAATTAAACAAGGGGGCCATGTTCCAGCCACAGCAAGCAGCAGAACTTGGCAGTTTGGCCACATGGTTATGAATTTAGAGTTAAGGACAGAAGAAAGGAGTTAAAATCCTGTGGTTCTGATTAGATGGGGCTGAAGAACTGGCTATGATTAACAAGATAACATAACTACTAAGAAAAAGTTTTTTGCTTGCTGGAATACTTAATGCTGGTCAGCTAGACCTAAGAAATTAGCCACGATTATGAAGAGACCAGAATCACTGAGGTGAAATCTTCTGGGAAGTGTTTCCTGAGAGCACAGAGAAGCTGTACTTCAGAGGTGGCCAAGGTTGTACCTCATACTGGCAGCCAGACTTGGTAATGTGTAAGCGCCACCCAGGTGATACTGGTTTTGATGGCATGAAGGGGTCCTGGAGAGCAGCTGAGGTCTGGCACTGGGAGAAGCCAGAAAAGGTCATTCATTGGTAAAGGTGCAGCCTCAGTGGCAGTTGAAGGCCCAGAACTAAAGTAGTCATGCAAAATGTTGAGGCTTGGCACCATGAGGAGAGCCTGTAGGAGGCTAGTGGTGAAAGTGCAGCTCAGTTGTGGGAGAAGACGCCAATGTTTTGGAGATGCCAGTACCATGGGATGACCACAAAGAACAGCAGGAGTGGTGGAGTGATGCCAGCCAGAGCCCAGAAGACAAGCTCTGTGTACTGCTGAGGGGAGAGCTACAGAAGTGACCTGAGCCTTTGGAGGAGTCCAGAAGATCAGGAGTGGACCCCAGAAACTGGAAAGCTGGAATTTTGTAATTACCCAAGATGTTAAAGATGGCAAGAGTCATGGGATGCTTGCTGAAAAGAGTTGCTAACAGGGACTGGAACCCATCCAAGAGAAAGAAGTGTGTTGCACTCAACAGAGCTGAATAGACTTGGATATGTGGAGAGCATTTTGACATAAGACATGAAGTTGCAGAGTTTGGAGTTTGCCCATTTGGTATGCACTCTTGCTTTGGTCTAGCATTTGCTCATTATGCCCCCTTCCCTGCATTTTGGAACGGTAATGAATATCCTGAGCCATTATGTTGGAAGTATATGACCTGATTTTCAAGTTTGATTTTTGTTTTTTACAAATGATTACAGTTAAGAGATTTTCGTGTGTGTCAGAAAAGACTTTGGACTTGTAAACATTGTTAAGACTGTGACAGATGATAGAGACTTGAAGTTGGGCATTTTTCATTATGGTATTTTTACAAGTTTATATGGGTCAGGTAGTGAAATGTGGTAATTTGAATGTAATTGGCCCCCATAATTCCATAATCTCATATGGCATTTAATATGCTTAATAACCTATGGCTTTTCATGACAGTGAACTACATTTGCTCCAATTGCAGCACCAATCTACTTCAAAGAAGATGATGGGTATATAAAAAAAACTCTGCATGGAGTTTGTTTTCTTAGACATGTAGACAAAGAAATTGCCCTTGCCTCAATTGCTGACAGATACTGTCCCAACTGGATGAGCAGGATGCAAGAAAGGCAACTGCAAATCTTTGCCAAGACAAGGTAAGACGGTACTTCAAAATCCCCTGCTTCACAGGGAAGCCTGTCAGATATGCTAGGCCAGAGTTGGATGTTCCAACATTACAGAGGAACTCTGGGTGACTGTCCAGAAAGCAAGATGTCCCTGTCGTTAGGTAACATTTCATCCTTCTGGGATATTTGATGAAGTTAAAGACTAAATAGTTATAGCTTTCCGTAATTACGATAGGAAACAAATTATGTATAAAACTTTGGACTCACAAAAATAGGATAGATAATGGAGTATTTTCTCATACTTTGCCAAGTGCAAATAGACTGGATATTGTGACTATGATTCTTTCTTGCTGTTTTTGTTGTATATAATTTTACTATGTTAAGGTTAAACCTTCCTTTTTAATTAGATAAAAAAAGGGGGGGAATGCTATGAAATAATCATTTTGTATACTGTAAATATGTATTGCTCTCATTATCAATAAAAAGCTGATGGGCTGATAGTTACGCAGGGAGACATTGGGTGAGACAGTCTGACAAAGGCAGAATGCTGGGGTGAAGAAGGAAAGAATCAGAGGACTTTCCAAGAGACTCAGAGGGAAGAAGACATGCTGAAGGATAGGTAAAATTATGAGTCACGTGGCAACACAAAAATTAATAGAAATGGGTTAATTTAAAATCTAAGAGTTAGCTAGTAATAAGCTGGAACTATTGACCAAGCACTTACAATTAATATTAAGACTCTGTGTGGTTATTCAAGAGTGGCACAGGAAAACTCCACCTAAAAATACAAGCTCTCAAAAATGCTAATAATGCTTAAATTGGACATTGAAATTTTAATTACTCATTCCAAAAAAGAATTTAAAAGATACTCATGGCTACAGAATCTGTTCCCTGCATAGTTATAGGCACATAGCTAATATACTATTTAGCTGGTGGATTACTCAACAGTAACAATTTTCTATATGTATTGGTATTTTGCCTACATTTATGTCTATGTGACACAGGCATATTTGGTACGATGAGGGTCAGAAGAGGGCAGCAGATCCCCCAAAACTGAAGCTACATTTTGGTTGTGAGGCACAATGAGGACGCTGGAAATCCTACCTGAGTTCTCATCCAGAGCTCTTAACCACTGAGCCATCTCTCCAGCCCTCAATGACTATTCTTAAATTAAATCCAACTCTACAATTTGCACAATTTCTATAGCATGTTATTAAAACCCCTGAGGCAGATTTTAAAGCACTAGGCTAAAGGACAAGGAAACCAAAATCAAAGAGAAGAATTTCCTGATGAAGAATCTAAGAATGGGGTGGTGGCTCCTCAGTAGGGGAATTCCTGGTAGGGCCATGAATGTCCAGAGCCTCAGTCCCATAGATGTGCCCCCTTTAGTGCCCAAGATGATAGTTCCCTGAGGATGAATTGACACAGAGATTCTAGTTTAGGTGTGGAAACTGAAGTCAAAATGGGCCCATTTAGAAGAGACACTGGTCATGAAATGACAAGGCTTCTCAGGAGCCTGTTGCTCTACACAGGAGTGGATAATAGATGGGCTTTTCACTGGAGTGGTAACCACTAGAGATACAGACATCCACTCACTGGTTAAGGAAAATGGGACAATGTAGGAGGCTGACAGTAAGCTCAAGAAACAAGATCATGTGGACAAGGGTGAAAAGAACTACTGGACAATCTCCACCTTCAACAACTTCTCAGGACAGAGACTGACTCAAGCATCTCTGATTCTCAGACCCAAGACACCTACCTGTACTGAAGTGCAGTACCTCATGGCTGTCGTGGAATACACACACACACATACACACACACACACACACACACACACACACACATACACACACACACACACACACACACACACTGAACAAGGCATTTTGCTGTGGGATAATGCTTTTGTACACTGTAAAGATTTGTGACTCACACTGGTTTAATAAAATGCTTATTGGCAAGTAGCAAAGCAGGAAGTATAGGTGGGGCAATCAGACTAAGAAAATTCTGGGAAGAGGGAGGGCAGAGAGACACAATCACCACCTAGACATGGAGAAAGCAAGATGAAATGCTTTACTGAGAGAAGGAATCAAGCCACATGACTAAACATAGAAAAGAAATATGGGTTAAGTTGTAAGAGTTAGTTAATAATCAGCCTGAGCTAAGAGGTCAAGAATTTCCACATAAAGCCTAAGAAAGCTGTAAAAACAAAATTCTAGACAGACATGAACAGAGTCAAGTGCAGCTTCAGTAGGCTCTGTTTGTTGATGACAAGCAGACTCACCATCAAAGGCAAAAACCTCACAGCTCTTTTAAGAGACCCTGCCACCAAACACTTATTTGTTGTTTATGAGCAGCCGGCATCAAGCTTCTTAATAGTGGCATGGAACTAGAAACTCCACAGAGTTGTGACAATAAATGTGGCTCCTACCAGTATCTCCACCATGAAGCTAGACTCTTAAAAGCTAAAGAATGGGGTGGAACTAGTCACCAAAAGCACAGATTTAATTCTAGCCATATTGCTTAGCAGATTAAAGACTAGTGTGGTCAGGAAAAGATAGAGATATACAGTAAAGATAGACTCCAGGAAAAAAAAACTCTAAATAGTTCACAGTGTCTTTAAAAATATATGTAGGCTTAGAAGAGAAAAAAAGGGATAGAGGAAGTCCTTTATAAAAAAAATAGAGTAGTTGGGTGTAGTGACACTTGCCTTTAATTCCAGCACTTAAAAAGCAATGGCAGGCAGATAGATCTATATGAGGTTGAGGCCAGCTTGGTCTACAGAGTGGGTTCCAGGACAGCCAAAGATACACAGAGAAACCCTGTCTCAATAAACCAAAAATTAAAAACTAAATATAAAAGAAATAGAGTTTAAAAAAAAACACCATGTAGAGATGGAAAATACACAGAGAGTCTGCATGCTGCATGTTATTGTGTTGTCTTTGAACTGTTTGAATGCTGAGAAAAGAGCAACAACTGCTAAAAGACATTTGATTGTAAATGTCTTTTTATAATCAAAGAAATATAGGTTGCTGGATTACCAACCTATATATTTTTTAAATGCCTTGACTTCAAATTTAAGTCAAAAGGTATATTACTTTGGAGAAGAGGCTTTGCTTTTGTTTTCATAGGAAATGAGAGGTTGTGGATTCATTCTGGGTTAAGAAGAATAAGGTTTTATCAAGGAAAAGGCTCCGATAGGAGCAGATAGCCCAGATGATCCAATGTTTCAGAGCACCTCTGTTTCAGTTTCCTCTGAGTTCTACCATCCAGAACAGCTTCAAGACTGCTGGGTGAGATGATCTAGCCTCACAGAATATTCCAGACAGGACTTGGCTATGATCCTAAATTTTATTTGGGTCCCCATTAGATTACAAGCACTCTCAATCAGCCTAGAAAATCACACCCACATTTCCAAAAAGTAGATTTTGGATGTTTATCTTTGTTTAGTGTGTTGGTCACTAGTTGCTACGGACAATAGTCAGAAAAAAAGCTAAACAAAGGAGATTAGATTCAGGGTCTTGTTTTGAAAAGAAGAAATGGAGACTGCTGTGAGATAATGTTTTTGTACGCTGTAAAGGTTTGTGACTCGCATTGGTTTAATAAATTGATGATTGGCCAGTAGTCAGGCAGAAAGTATAGGCAGGGCAATCAGACTAAGAGAATTCTGAGGAGGAGAAGGGCAGAGAGACACAGTCAGCACTCAGACACAGAGGAAGCAAGATGAAATGTCTTACTGAAAAAAGGTACCAAGCCACATAACTAAACATAGATAAGAATTATGGGTTAATTTAAGTTGTAAGAGCTAGTTATTAATCAGCCTGAGCTAAGAGGCCAAACAGTTCATCATTAATACAAGCCTCTGTGTGTTTCTTTGGGACTGAATGGCTGCCAGACCAAGTGGGACAAGAACTTCCATCTACAAAGCAATCTACTCAAACAGAAGGAGCATTATCAAAATTCTAAGTGACCTATCTCCATTTATAATGGTGGTCACCAAGGATCAGAGGTGAATAGGCTCATCTAGCTGCCCACTGTTATCAGGTGGCAGAGTGAGGAGAAGCAGAGCCACTTGGGCACACACCAAGGAGGTTATTGAAAGGAACTGGCTTGCCCAGTGTAGAGCTAGTGAGACAAATACAAAACAGTCCATGGAACAGAAGGTCATCCGGAAAGGAAACTAGAACTCTAGGACACAGTTTAAACTGATGGTCAGAGGTAGGATTTCCACTTCTTCTAGAAGACTGTTACAGTGCTTAGGCATGTCCACTGACTGATTCAAGTCTATCAGCTTCGGCTGCAATAACTTCCCTTAAAGTAGGCTGGTTAGAAACTTTTAGCCATATCCACGAAAAGATCTAAAATGCAAAACCTATATTGGTATTTGGCCCAAAAACTGAGAACTTAAGCCAGACAAGCAAGCTATCACCTAAAATGGAGCATTGTAGATGGATTTTTCTTTGGGCTGCAGTTCGAAAAAAAAAACAGAGACTTATTATTAATTATGAAAGCTTGGCCTATAGCTTACATATGTGTCACTAGCTCTTATAACTTAAATTGTCCCCTTTATATTAACTTACATTTTGCCTTGTGTCTTTTTATCTCTCTTCCATCTTGTACCTCCTGTTTCTTCTCTGTCCTCTGGTATCTCTCCCATGCCTAGATTCATTCCCCCCACCTCTCTCTCTCTGCCTGGAAGTCCCACCTTCCTGCCTAGCTATTAGCCATTTGGTGTCTCAATATTTTGTTTGTGATATAAAAAATAAAGCTTGTCTGAAGATCAAAGTGTAGAGCTAGACACTAGTTAGCCATAAAGTATAGACAGTAATGGTACACACCTTTAATCCCAGCACTCAGGAGGCAGAGGCAGACAGATCTCTGTGAGTTCAAGGCCACCCTAGGGTATGTGAAATTAATCCAGTCTAAAAGAGAAACAGAGACAGGCAGTGGTAGCTCACACCTTTAATCTCAGTACTTGGGAGTCACATGCCTTTAATCCCAGCACTACGGAGGTGGAGACAGGAAGGGATATGGCTGAGCAGAGAGAGGAATACAAGGTGGGAGGAGACCAGAGCTCAGACCATTCAGTCTGAGGATTCAGGATCTTGCCCCTTTCTAGTCTGAGGATTCATCAGAGGTAAGAAAGAAAGAGAGGAAGAGAGGAAGAGAGGAAGAGAGGAAGAGAGAGAGAAAGAGAGAAAGAGAGAAAGAGAGAAAGAGAGAAAGAGAGAAAGAGAGAAAGAGAGAAAGAAAGAAAGAAAGAAAGAAAGAAAGAAAGAAAGAAAGAAAGAAAGAAAGAAAGAAAGAAAGACTCTCTAGTGGCTGCTCCTTTACTTCTCTGATCTTCCAGCATCAACCCTGATTATCTGGCTCTGGGTTTTTATTATTAAGATAAATTACAATTTGTACTACAATTCAGCCCTTTATTAAAAACAATCAGAAGGTGCCCTGGCAAAGATACATCTTCAGAGTGTACAAGAAGACTATTCCAGATCAGAGCATCACATACATTTGTCAACAGGATTAGCTATTCAGCTACTTCTCTCAGACAAATGTTGTTGAGGTAAAGCACTCAGTGAAGAGCTTCATCTCCAAGTCCTTGACTTTGGCCTTTTCCTTGAGCCAATTTTACTTATGAGAAAGGCTCTGGGTGACTATATCATGTGTGTTCTACTTTTCTGCTGTTAAAATTACTGAAGAGGAAACTGGAAAGGTTTCTCAGTGGTGAGGAGCACTCGCTTTTCCTTCAGGGGACCTGAGTTTGGCTCCCAGCACCTACATCAGGAAGCTCAGAACAGCCTGTATCCCCAACTCCAGGGACGCCAGCACACCCTTCTGGCCTCGGTGGGCACATGTACTCATATGTGTGATTACATGCACACGTACACTCACACATACATATACACAAATAATATCTTTTTTAAATTACAGAAGATATCATGTACAACATCAGGGGGTTCACAACTCATATGTAAGAATATAAGGGATCAGTAGACGCTAACACCACGATCATTGGCTATGCAAAACATTCAAAGCAGGTGTGGAACTAGAGGGATGGAGATGGCTGGTCCTTCCTCCCAGGTCATGCAGACATCACTCTGTCCTTCACAACACGCCAGATTCTTAGGAGTTGCCTGTGGAAGATGCCTCTACATCCATATTCCCCACCTTGCATCAACTGCAATCAGGCCCTTCTCAACCCCCATCACACTCAATAGGACAACTGCATCCCACAGTTGCCTTATTGGTTGCTCAATTCAAGGACACGACAAGCTTGCTTCTCTCTCTCTCGATCTCTCCCCCCTCTCTCAATTCAATCTTCCATTGATTTCCACAACAGCAAGGCCCCTTGTCTTTCGCTGCTCTTCATGACTCTTGCTAGGCAAGCCACTCTCTTCGCTTCTCTAAAACGCCCACTTTCCCCACCAAGGAGCTGGAACTCAGGCTTACACATTGTTCTTTGGTCTTTAACTAGAATCTGCGTACTAATGGCACTCGGTCTCTGTACATTTACTACTATTCAATCTATCTCCATACCAGATACTACTCCTGAGCTCTGAGTTTGCATACCTGCCGCTATGGGCGCCTACACTTGGGTGTTTCCCACGCCCTGACTCACTGCCCTTTCTATTGCCTCTGTACTTCCTTCAAACAGAACTTCTCCCCAAGTTCCAGTGTGAACCCAATGGACTAACAGAAACCTAGGCATTACCCCCAGTGCCTGCTTTTCTTTACGCTATGCACTGGTAAATAGTTTATTTTGGCAGGGCAAGGGAGACTGTCACCGAAAGCCGTGCTTTCTACACAGCTTCCTTTGCAGCTACATAGTCAAGCCAATAAGATGACAGCAGAATCCAATTGTTTATGGGGAGGTGATTCCTTTCAGCCCTCCATCTTTCTTTTTTCCCCTCTTCTGAAAAAAATGGCTAGCACTCTAAGGCTAGGGTGGAGCGTGAAGTGGCCTTGGGGACAGAAGCCACAGCTGAGGATAATGAGATAGAGACAAAAGGAACCTGACACCTTGAGACCTTCACAGAGTAGCACACTAAACCTGAATCCCAAGCTTTCCTTCAGACAAAAGAATGCATCGTGTTAAAGCTAGGCTGTTACTGTATATTGTATATTATGCCTGCAGCATATAAACTTGACTGATAAACCAAACTGTGCCAATCCCTTTAAAATCTTCCAAACTTGCCCATTTCTCTCCATTCTCATCATCACTCCCATTCAGCCACCATGGCCTTCCAGTTATTAAAGCAGAATGCAACATTGTTGGCCGGTCAACCTGCTTCTGTTCTTCCTCTAATTTAATCAACTGTCCATTTTGGAAGGGAAATCTCAGGTTATGATTTGTCTTACATAGGGTTCCTATTGCTGTGAAGAGACACCATGACCACAGCAACTCTTGTAAAGGAAAGCATTTCATTGGAGTGGCTTATAGTTCAGAGGTTCAGTCCATTATCATCATGGTGGGACATGACAACTCACAGGCAGACATGGTGCTGGAGAGGTAACTGAGAGTTCTACATATTGCAGGCAACAGGAAGTGAACTGCCTGACTGGGTGGTGTCTTGAGCATATATGAGGCCTCAAAGTCCACCTCCACAGCCACACACTTCCTCCAAAAAGACCTCCTATTCCACAAGGCTACACCTCCTAATAGTGTCACTCCCTTTGGGGCCATTTTCTTTCAAACCAACACAAGAATCAAGAGTAGTAAAAATATTCACATTCTTCAAACTATCACTTGTCATAATCTATACATAAATAGTTCTATACATATAAAGAATGATGTTTTTGGACATTCAAAATAGAAGTACATAATATCTTACAAACAGAAACAATATAGATGCCCCATATTAGAGATTGGTTACCAAAAATGTAATACATTCAGGAGAAAATTGATCTTTCATTAAAAGTCCTGATAGGGTAATAATTTAGGTCTTGAAGATCTGTCCACATCCATTTCCTAGCTGAGTCTCCTCTGGGAAACCTCTCATTTCCACAGCCTGAATCACATATATCCCTCAACATCAAATCCTGAATGGCTCATCTTCCCCATAGAATACTTTCAACACTGACTATTTCCCAAAAGACCACAGGTTTTTAGAGGACACCACCATCATTTCCCTAGTTCTAGGCATACATTTATTGGTTTATAAATATGAAAAAATAAATGAAGGATGGTGCTACAAATTCAGCCAACCTAGACCCCTTCCACTGTCCAAGAGAGGTGTTAAATCTAATCACATGTCTCTAATATTAAGCCTTTCTATAATCACCCAGCCTGAGCTGTTTTTAAAATTTGGTCAGGCTACAAGAGTCCTTTTTATCTCCCTTCAAGGACAGCTTGAGGTCTTGAAGAAATCACCTTATGCAGTAAAGAATAACATAAAAATCTGCTTAAAAATGAGCCAATGGATCTCCACTGGAGTATCAAATACCTAGTCCACATTCACTGGACTATGTACTACTGTACTATGATCCCAAGATTCCAACTCAACTGGTATATCATCCTTGAAAGACATGTGTGTAGAGATTTAAGAATTCCTATCTTTGACAAGAAGGTCCCTAGATGGGATTAATTAATTAGGTGAATGACATCAGCATCACAAAAAGTTGTGTAGGTTTTTTCAACTTATTAATATTAATACTTGCAGCACTCGTGGGCAACCACTCTCACAAGGAAAGAAACTCAACAATGGATGGAAACATTAGCATAAAGTGGGAAATATGCTCAGTCACAGACGAGTGCTAGCTCATACAGTGGCACCACCACCATGCTGTGTTGTATAGTGAAGCTGGAAGAAGCCATGAAGAGGCTCTGAAAACATTGGTCTCCACTTGGGTGAATGAATAGAGCAATGGACCAGACTTAACTTTATCAGAAATCGTGTTTATTATAAATGAATGCTCTGGGCAATCTACAGAGAACCAAGGGGTTGTTTGTTCTACCAGAACACTGGACTTAATGAGGGACCCACCAGCCAATATATTCCTATTAGATTTATCTGGAGCTTAATCAATGTTATGGGCGCAAAGTTGCATACATTTTCCATGATCTGCTCCAGTGTTGTCTCCTTCTGCAAGTTCTGATACTTCTATTGTGTGACTTTGTATAACACAGGTTGCACACATCCTACCACAAGGCAGAGACCTGTTCTCAAGACTACTGTAGGGTTCATATGCAATGTCTTTTAACAAAGGGGAAGTATTCAGTAGTTTTTATTTGAAATAAAAAAACATTACATACACTATACAAACACACATAAAATTGTACACATATAGCTAGGACACAAGGAAAGAGAAATATATGTCACACCTCCCTTCACCCAAAAAAAGATACAGCCATTTTTTTGAAGACAGAGCTTTAGGAAGCATCAACAGAGTCCGGCACAATAAGCATCATCTCAGCCAATGCACACACACTAAAAAGGCGTCCTCTTTGAACATTTTTGAACATTTTGTCCTTCATGTCCTTCATTCAACTAATCAACGGTAAGAGGTGTAAACCATCACTCAACAGCAAGGAAAACCACATGGTGGAGGTTTAAATGCAGTTCACCCTTTCAGGGGAAGATAGTTGGCTTCTCTTAAAGGCACCCAGACACACTTCTAGAGAAAGAACTGAGCCACCCTGCTCCTGGTGTGTGCTGTGTCGATTTCAGCAGTCTCAGCAGAAACTAAAGACACCTGGGAAAAGGGAATTTCAATTGAAGGACTGCCTAAATCAGACTGGCTTGTGCGCATGCCTGTGAGGTATTTTCTTGATGTGGGAGGGCCAAGCCCAATGTGGGCTGTTCCACCCATGAACAGATAATAGTCTTGGGTTGTCATTACTCCTAGTCCATGCAAAATACGGTTTATTGGTTAAAGATTAGGTTATTTTATGTACAGTCTGTTATAATATTTAAATAAGAAAACACTATCATGTTGGAAGAGATATCATTTTTATAACTCATAGCTTTTATGGTTAGTAACTGCACGAAATAAGAAAGAAAACTAATGCTGATCAAGTCATAGGGAGCAAGTCAATAAGCAGCATTCCTCCGTCTCTGCTTTAGTTCCTGCCCTGCGGTTCCTGCTTTGAGGTCCTACACTAGCTTTTCTCACAATGATGGATTGTGTAATCTGGAAGTGTATCTTTCCTCGCTCACAGATGTGTGTGTTTGTCTGTGTGTGTGTGTGTGTGTGTGTCTTGTCTCATTGCTAGGTATGACAAGTGTCACTGAACACCGTCAGATGGAGAAGATTTTTAGTTCGTCTTTTCCCACAATGCTCCCTATGCAGAAGCACTCATGCCCACCCCATCTTTACACTATAAATCTGGATCTAGAAGATATTAGAATTTTCTAGCTCTGGTGGAGTCAATCATTTGCCAAGGTGGTTGGAGATCAAGAACACATCATCTATGACTCGAGGAAACCAATTATCTTGTCTTTTTCTTGCTCCCTAACTCCTCACAAATTCATTTCCTCATACTCATGACTCTTGTAAGTAGGCAGAAAACTGAGTGCAGTAAAAACAGAAAACAGAGAACACATTGGGAGATCGTTGGCATTCTTCTGTCACTTTTCGTCCCCAGCTCCTGATCTCTCGGCGACAACACCACATTTTAGTTTTGTTTGTGTTGCTGAGATAAATCCACAGTTACAAAGTACCAATGACAATAATTTTATGGTTGGAGGTCACCACAACATGAGGAATTATATTAAAGGGTTGCAGGACTAGGAAGGTTGAGAACCAGTGCTCTAAGACATCAATCAAAATTGGAAACAACCTTCATGTACACGATAGCTAGAATGCACCAGAAGAGGGTGAGTGCTCTGGTATCAGAGAAATAAAACAGAGCGAAGCATCTTCTCTTGCTCCAGGTTTCCTCACCAAGACTGAAGAGCATCATCACATAAACAGAACTCACTTTCTGCTGTCTTTAAAACCAGCACACAACCCCTTAACAGATCTCTCTGGAGGAAGGCTTACTCTTCATAACTGAGGTCTCTAAAATCACCCAAGAGAAGGTCAATCTCTACAATCCAAACATCATCCTCACCCTAAAATGTCAAAGGTAATGTCAGCAGGCACCCAGATGAACTCTGTATTACAAAGATCATCACTCCTAGCCCACTTAAAATATGGTTTATTGATTAAAAGTTATGATAAGACATTTTACATACACATAAGTATAATATTTAATTAAGAAAATACCAGCACATAGGATAAGGTATTGTTTTTACTTCCTTTAAGGTTGGGACCTACACTAAATATTCCCAAATTATTTTTCTTAATCAACAGGCTATTTCTAATGTATACAACTTTACAGCTAGAGACATATTACTGAGGCACACTTGGCACTTCTTGCTTCTAAGTTAAATTTGAACAAACAATTAAATCCCTCAGTCTATGTGATGCAATGGAGGCACAGGCAGTAAAAGCCTTGACATTGGTTATAGTCTCATAATGCAATTTAGCCCTTCTAGTAATGGCTGCACAAATAATCAGCCACGGGAAAACCATTTTATATCGAATACAATTACCTACCACCACACAAGTAATTGTTATTATTGTCCTGCTTATTGGACTACAATAAGCACTCCTGAGTTGCCGAGATGGTTCAAGGCCACTGTGGAAACTCCCGTCCTCACAGACTCATCTGGGGACTATAATTAGCAAGGTTAAGAACGGCACTTTCAGATGGACATTAAACAAGAAATTATCCCCCAGAAGGTTCGCAAGCTTCAGACTCCAAATGGGAAGCACTTATGTCTCCCGTGACGTCCACTTCCTGTCTTCACAAGACCACTTGTGACCCAGGCAAAGTCAGCAGCTCTAAGACAACTCACCGTCGCATGAGAAAATTCCATGACCCCAACAAGGTCAGTTTTTATTCCCCTAAAGGGCATCCACTTTCTGCCGGTGTTCGGGTAGTGCTGGTGATAGTTCGGGGAGTTTGGTCAAACGCTTGCATTCCGCTGGGGTTTGACTTTTGGTTTCCGAAACTGCCCCACCATCTTGAAGAGGGCCAATGGCTCTTTGGATGGCTCACCGGCCCCATCTGTCAATGTCTCATCAGGTTTCTACCCAACCCTGGCTTCTCTATCATCAAGTATAAGGAAGGCCATGGGGTAAAAGAGAGGCCAACTTATTTTTTTACATGGGTCCCACCTGAGCCTGATGACCAGCAATCCATCACTGGGCCTCACCGAGCCCAGAAACATCATCCCAAAGGCTCTGGATACACAGGGAGCCAAGATGCCTACTGGCCTGTCTTCTACTCTCACACCAGCCAGCAAATCTACCATCTGGGAAGCTTGGGCTTCTCGGAGAGCCCAGGGACCAAGCTAACAGCGGATCACCACTGCAGTCTCTTACCCAAAAGGTTAACCCAACCTGTTCTAGGACTGTATGGAAATTTAGACGACAGCCTGAAGAAAGACAACCACTGTGAAGGATTCACACCGGAGGGTGGGGTGGGAGGCCCAAAGTGACCCTTAACACTGGTTTCTTTCAGTATCTACAGGCCTCCTGGTAGAGGGTGGCCAATCCCTTTGGCGTCTTTATTCAGAACCTTCTCTTGAGAAGGAACACCTTCTAAGGGCATCCTCCCTTGGGATTGGTGGTGGATTCTTGTTTGTCCAATGGTCCAAATCGCACGCAAGAACAGTTGTGGTCCCAAAGCTAGCTAAGCCCTCTCTCCCCAGAGACCATGGGTATTTCTCTATTGTTCAGAAGATGACAGATGGATGTCTTCTTTCAACATTTTGAACCGATTTCAAAATATCCAGTGCCTACTACTACCTGTGTGGCCTTGGAGACAAGTATTAGCCCCTGAGTGTGCTAGCGAGTGCTGGGAACAGGATTCACACCCATGTCCCCTGACAAGTCTGACCACCCACATACAACTTCCACGTTCCACCTGGGGGGTCCCTCTGCAGCTCCCCTTTCATCCTGAGAAGCATAACAGCAGAGGCCGCCTCCAAGACCCTGCAAGGAGAGCTCCAGAGCCCAGAGAAGGGGGGTATTAGGCAGCAGGTGGGGGGAGGGGGCAGGCACTCAGTGGCCCCTGTGGAGGCAAGAGTAGTGTCCCTTGAGCACCCCCTCACTACGCCCCAGCACTCCTCTCCTTTGCATTCCCCTCCCCTGGAGCCTGGCTCCCCTGCAATCACCCACCTTCTCTTCCCCACCCAGTTCAGACCCGCGCACCCCCGGGGGCTCGGCACCCCTAAATTGGGCCGTCCGCAGCGAGGCCCCCCGCATTCCCTCGCACGTCCGGCGGCGACTTTTTTTTTTCCTTTTTTTTTTTCCTTTCTTTTTTTACCTGTACTTTTCTGCACACTTGGGGGCGGCTCGTCGAGGCTGAGCAAGCACCTCCCTGGGACCGCTACCTTCCCTCCCTCCGCCCCGGCTCCGCCCGGCTTCCTCCTTCCCCTCTCCAAGGCCGCAAAGTAGATGGAGTAAGAGAGTGTGTGCGCGAGAGAAAGAGAAAGAAGGAGCGGGCGCCGCGGGAGGCGGCGGCGGGAGGCGCGCCGGGCCCCCGCCACCCTCCGGTCCCCGCCGACACCCTCGGGTCCGCCGACACCCTCGAGTCCCCCCGCCGCCCTCAGATCCCCGGCGCCGCCACCCGAGGGCTCAGGACTCCGCTCGCACCCGGCTTGGCCCGGCCCGGTTCCCCGGCGCCGCCCGCGCCCCGGCGTCCCCGTACCTCGTAAAGGTCCCCAGAAGCCATGCCAGGCTGCGGAACTTGGCTCGCCGGGTGTGCGCGTCTTGCTCGCTCGCGCGCTCCCGTGCGTGTGCGCGCGGGGGGCCCGGACTACGCGCGCGCGTGAGCGCGTGTGTGCGTGCGTGTGTGTATGTGTGTGTGTGTGTGTGTGCGCGCGCGCGCGTGTCTGTGTCTGTGTGTCTATGTGTGTGTGTGTGTGTGTGTGTCTGTGTGCGCGCGAGTGTGTGCGGCGTGTTGAGTAAACTGTGTTTTTGCAGAATGACAGGCTTGGGGGCCGCCTGTGCGCAGAATCGGAGCGGGCGGCGGCGGGGCTGGCGTAACCGGCGGCGGCCGCGGCGATTGCAGCGACACACGAGCGCGGGCAGCGGCGACCGACGGCTGCGCAGCGCGCCCCAAGCCTCGGACGCGGTCCCCCGAGCGCCCGGGCCCCCCGCGTCCCAAGGCCGGTGACTGCAGCGCTCGGCTCGCCCCGGCGCCGCCTGCAGGAAGACGCCCCGCGCCCGCCGCCCGCCCGGACGCTGCTGCCACTGGGCGAGTCCCCGCCTCCCCGGAGCCCGGCCCGGCCCCCGGGGCGGAGGGGGCGGCGGCCACCGCCGGCCGAGCCCGGGGACCGTTCCCGAGCCGGACCGCGCGCGCGCGCGACCGAGAGGGCCCTCAAAGTGCCCGGCCAGGTGCCCAACCCGCATGACCTGGCCGGGTTGCGAAGAGGAAGCTTGGAGGCAGGTCTCTACCTGCACATCGCAGGGAAGGGAGCCCCTCTTCGGTCCCAGTCCTTGCTTCAGAAGTACCCGACTCTTCTCTTTCCCGGGGAGGAGACTGGACAAGGTCTTAGGAGACCTGGCCCCTCGGAAGTAAAGGGGCCCTTGTTTCCAGGATGGGTTTTTCCAGAAGAGGAAAGGTGAAGTGCCCCATACACAGGCTCCATGGAGAGCCAGGTACACCGTGGCCTTTCCCCACCAAGCGTGGCCTTTCCTCTTCAGCCCTCAGGCCCCACTATCCAGTCGCTCATCAGTTAATCAACAAACATTTCCCAAAGTCCATCCAACTGCAAGTGTCTATGGCCACCAGTGAGACCCTGCCCGCAATGGACTTTGAATCCCAGAGGCAAGAGAAGAGGTGACGCAGGGAAGAAGAGTTGCCACTACTGCTGGGGTTCAGAGAGAGCCAGAAGGAGAGACACGGGAAGTCATCCCTTTTTTGAAAATATCCTTTATATATGGCCACCCTTGAGTAGAAAGGCTTCTCCTTATGTACTAACACAGCTATCTCAGAACCTGGAGAGAGTGTTCTGAAATTAGAGGGGAGACACACAAGGTCTTCACACAAGCTCCAACGTTCACCTTGTCTTTTTCTGATCCAAATAGCTGATGGATCTAAGAAACTATATCCTCCTTAGGTCATTTGCTGTTTGCAGCACGGTGGGAAGATTATCTGCTGCCCTTTCTAAATGGGTACCCATGTACCAGCACCATGGAAGACCCTGTACCTGTGGCGTTGTGGCCTGTCCATCCCCAGGGAACTTGGGAAAGCTGAGTTATATCTTCATCGGAACCCTGACCTCTCTTGGAGAGGGGTATGACAAGGGCTTGTCTGAGATCACAAACTTCTATCATGATGGCTGGTGGAGAGTGACCCAGAACCGTTGCTTGTCGGAGTATGTCAAAACAACAAATTGTGCTCCGATTGCAAGTGAAAATTTGGTATTAAAGTAGTGAGGAGAGAATGGTGACAGTGGGAGAATAAATACAAGCATACAGCTGGTTAGAAACTGAGGGAATTGGCATAGCCCTTAGGATCATTCCCTCTCCATAACTGGTACTGCCCCAATGGCCACTGTTTTAAATAACATAATCAATAATAACCTCCTTTCAGTCGGTAGGTAGCAAACCAAACCTGAATGAGCCTCTACTGTCCGGTAAAAACAGGTTTGCCGCCATCATCTGAGAATGTAATTTGGAAAGGGGCAGCAAGAAAGAAACGGTATTTGACTTGCTATGCTAAGTCAGACTCGTGAACATAATCAGTAACACATACCCACAACCGGAGTGTTATGCTCAGATTCTCCTTGGGAATGAGGTTTGGGAATCCCTCGTTTAGAGTGGCATTCGGGGCTTAAGGAAGTAGACACCCACTGAACAGCAGCATGCTCGGGGTATTTTATGGAGATGAGGACAAGAAGCTTGAGAACTCACAAAGGAGGGGCTGGACTTCCATCAGGGGAAGGAGGTAAGGCAGGGTAGGAGAGATATAAGACTCAACGGTGACCTTGATTGTGAATGCCAGGTAGCTCAGTTAAGGTCTTAAACACTAAGCCGAGGAGCCTGCCATGTAACAGGACAAGGGACCAAAAGGAAGTTGCATCCGTCATAAGTATGTGACAATGAGAGAAAACTCATAGACAAGAACTGTGAGAGACCCACCAGGCGATGGAGGTGAGAGACAGTTCTGGTGGTCCTCCCTGACAGCAATCGAATAAAGATGTAAAACCGGACTTGCCGGATGCCCCCAAGAAGAAGTCACCTAACTTACATGAGGGCCTGCTCCACCTACTTTCCACCAAGCATGTGATCCAGATCAACAGGACCCGGTGACTAACAGGATGTGTGAGAACCAAGAACTGGGGGAGGGGTGAGCAGCTAAGGAAAGAAAGGATACACAGATGACTAAGGTTTGGAACTGTGGCTGAACCACCCACCCATCACTACACGATTTTATTTTGAGTTTATTTCCCCAGACCACGCTGGCTTCCAGGAAAGACAGATGCTTCCTGGAGTTGAAAGGGGAAGGGTCCTCACCTTCCCCTTTGGAAGGCGCTGTTCCTAATTCTTCAGACGACGTGTGGAAAGTGGTGGAGTGTCACCCGCTCACACAAACTAGGGTAGACCCTTCCAACTAGCCGTACAAGGCTCAAGGACGAGCGGCAGAAAACTCAAGCAAACCCCGCTTATAGGAAGAGCCTCCTGACTTGACTCATGCAGATTCAGAGTGGATGGAGTCACTTTCAAGACTGGCTGGCATCAAGGCCGCAAGGGACAGGAGGTGGCTTCTACCGCTCTCCGCTACTTTTCTGCTTGCTACCTGGCAACTCCCCTCACCTCGTAGGGTATTTATAAACCCCAAGGAATGTCTCTGATTGGCTCATGACCCAGTTCACAGTTGGGCCCAGCCACTGTCGCCAAAATCACGGACAGCACACTATGATTGGCCAGACGTAAGTCATAAGACTGCCTGGGAGGTAGAGGGATAGGATGATTGGCAATTTAATCCAAATAACATGATGGAGAGTGGGGATGAGTGCAAAGAAACAGCAGAGATGCGATGGGAAGAGGAATGGAGAGACTGATACTGTGTGCTGGAACAAATCTGGGACTAAATGGGAAGTTGAAAGAGAAGGAGGTAGCTACTCAGCATGACCTTACAGTAAAGCTAAATCAGTCCGTTTACTAGCCAAGGCGGGATTAGCCCCACTGCCCTGACAGAGGCAACGCTGTCTTTCTAATATGAGATGCCGTGTTGCCCGCTGTTACTGTACATTGGTTGAGGCTGGGAACACTTCTGCGCACTGGCTTCCTGACTCTTAGATCATCGCTATTTACTAGGTTTCTGAAGCAAGCTCATCATCCCTGTGTTCGTATCTAGATGTATTTATCTGTAGGTAAATCTATTCCAGTGTACCAAATAATCCCCAACTCTAATGGCGCAACACAAGATGCATCTGTGAAGTCAGTTTTGCGACATGAACTGCGGCAGCTTGTTCGTGGTTCTGGCTCAGATCTAGGAGATGGCAGTAGTTCTGCCATCACGAAGGTTTGAAGAGGGCCGGAGCACCTGCCTCTAAGATGCCCTCCCACCTGGCTGCTGGCAGGAAGCTAAAACTTTTGGACCACAGGTCCCTCCCTATGGCTGCTTGACATTATTCTCATCTTTGTCCCTGTGATCATTTGTGTTCATTGTCAACTTGGCAGAATCTAGAGTCACCTAGAAGATGGGCCTCCGGATGTGCCCATGGGGAATAAGCTTGACTGTGTTCGTTGATGTGGAAAGACCCATTTTAATCATGGACGGACCCATTCCCTAGGCCAGGTATTCCGGAATGTATAAAATGTTGAGAGAGCGCTAAGCACTAACATTCACACATCCATTTGTCTCGTCTGATTGGGAACATAATAGCCACCTGCTTGGAGCTCCAGTTGCCTTAGCGTCCCTTTCATGACGGACTGTTCCTTGAACTGGGAGATAAAGTAAACCTTTCCTCCCCTCGACCTGATGTTGTTGGGCTATTTTATCACAGCAACCAGAGGAGAAACAAAGACAGTCCCAAATCCAGGACAACATTCAGAACCTGGGACAGTCACCCACCTGACGTCCCTGACAACGTTAGGAAGCCTACCTGATGCTGAAGCTACTGAAATGACTGCCATGGGCCGACTGAGCAACTGTACACACCATCAGAGATATGGCCAGCTGTTACCTCAAAAATGCAGAAAATAAGAGTCAGGCTGGCCAATGCCAGAGTCCAGGGAGGAAGACCCAAAGTGTTTGGAAGGAGAACTATCCAAAAACATGCAGATTTTAAAATCACTACACCCACCTGAAGCTGGCAGCCCATTGATGTGTTTTGTGAATTAAAGATACTGTTATTCACAAAGCACCTGCCACTGAGAAGGGCTGGCTAGCAGTGCCTGCTATATTACTGTGACAGCCACTATTAACTCATTTCAAGCTTGAGACATGTCTCAGTAATGTCCCTAAAGGTTCAAGATTCCCAAAAAAGGGGGTAGTAAATCCAATAAGACCTTCAAAATGAATATTGTTTTCGAAACATAAAGAAACCTTACTACTAATTAAGCTTGATTTTCAGTATTAAGTTTAAAAGGTTCTACCACCACGAAGGTAATAACAATTGAAGTGAATTCAGTCTTATTCCGTACCTACCCTGTGCTAGGCATTATTAATGCTCAACAAAACTCCCTGCTCTTGTGGTGCTTAGCGAACAATAAAAACAACAGGCAATAACAAACCAATCAAAATATAATAAGCCAAAAAGGGTGGCTAAGGTGCTCTTATTTCAAGTAGGGATGAGAATTAGAAGACCAATGAGGCTGGGTAAAGAAGAAGAGAGGAGCCAAGATGGGTGTGCAGGGACAAGATGTCACCAATCTTCGTACAGTGCACGGATAAGACCACACTAAGATGGTGGCCTGTGAGCAGAAGGCCAAACGACGTGGAGAGAAGAAACAGATCAAATAAAGGACAAAAACTGTCAAGGGGGAGGGTAGCAACGGTGCAAGGTGAACCAGCGAGGTGACATGACCTGGTCTGCTGGCTCCGATTAACAGGAGTGATGCTGGACATATATGAGGTCCTAGGGTTGGGGACCATGGAAGACGCTGTTAACAATGAAGAACTATGGTTGACATGGCATATGGAGACAGGAAGGAGGCCTAAAACTTTGACCTGAGCCTCTGGGTAAACAGAAGTGGTGTTTACTGAGAGGAGGGAAACTAGGACATCATTGGTAGGTGGCAACAGGACCGGGTGAGGAGAAAGCAATGCCCCTGACTCAGCTGTGTGGAGACGAGCATCAGACTTTAGAGCAGGGAGGAGGAAGCACTCCGTGTGTGTGGAAACTTCTACGGGAGCAGTAAGGATGCAAGAAAAACAGAGAGCTCGGTCACTGAGAGATTGGGCATGGGCCTGGAGGAGAAGGGAAGTTGGGCTCAATCCCAAATCTCTTGAGCATTGGATGTCAGGGAGAGGGAGGGAGGCAATAATAGAACCTAAGAAGGAATGACAGAGGTAGGAGCTCACCAATGGACAGCTATCTCTGACTTTCTCAGAGAGAGACAGACAGAGAGAGAGAGAGAGAGAGAGAGAGAGAGAGAGAGAGGCGTTAAGTTACAAGTTGGTTACAAGTTGGTGGAGGTTGTGTAAGAAGTCTGTGGGATCTGACAACATAGCACAGGTAAGCTGGAAGCCAGAATGGAACGGGTTGAGAAAGCAAGCCTTGGCAATAAGGACCAGCAGGTGGCAACCACTGGTGATTCATCCAAGTCCTTGAGTACCGACAAGCAGGGAAGTGGGTCAGCAGAAGGTGGGTGTATGGGATGTGGGGAAGGGTTTTGATACAGAAGTTATCGAGGCCGTTCGTACAATAGTGAACAAGTGTGAGAAAATGAGCACACGAGAGAAGGGGAAATTACAGGGACACAGCCTTTTAGTTTTTTGATCAAGATCAGGCTCAGAAGGCTGGTGTGGGCAGAGTGAGGACACCACAGTTCCACTGCATGGTGTTGAACTATGTCCTACAAGAATTCACAATCACCTAGCACCACAGGACACAACCTAGTGGTCAGATTGAATTAGTTGAGATAGTGTGGCTGTTTGAAAAAGAATGGCTCCCACAGGCTCACATATTTGAACCCTCAGTCACCAGGAAGTGAAACTCTTTAAAAGGATTATAAGGATGAGGAAGGAGGGCCTTGTTGAAGAAAGTGTATCAATGGGCATGGGCTTTGCGGGTTTTGAAAGCTCATGCCAGGCCTAGGCTCTCCCTCCCTGCCCCCACCTCTTTCTCTCTCCCTCCCTCTACTTCTCTCCACTTATGAACCAGAATGTAACTCTCAGCTACTGCTTGAGCACCCACCTGCCTGTATGGTACCATGCTCCCTGTCATGAGGATAATTGGATTAACCCTCTAAAACTGTAAACCAACCCCAATTAAATGTTTCCTTTCATAACAGTTGCCTTGGAGATTGTGTCTCTTCACAGAAATAGAGAGTGACTAAACAGAAGTTGGCACCAGGGAGCAGGATATGGCTGTGACATGCCTGGCCATGCCACTTGTTGGTAGAATGTGGACTTTGGGACTTTGGATTAGGAAAGCAGCTGATGACTTTAAATTAGGCTTACTGGATCACACCAGTAGGAACACAGAAGACAGTTGTTCTGAGAGTAATGTAAATTATGATGACCTGGCTCAAGAATATTAGTAAGCAGCCTAGAGACTATTCTTGTGATATTTTGGCAAAGAATGTGACTGCTTTTGGCCTTTGTCCTGCAAATCTACCTGAGGCTAAATTAAAAAGTTTTAGACTAACAATGCTAGCAGATGAAATTCCAAGATAGCATAGTTTTAACTGTGCCATGTGGTATTAGTGGCCTGTCTATAAGGAAAAGGAGCAGGCTGAGCAAGGAAAAATACAAAATGTACAGTTTGAGGAGAAAAGGAGCACCAGGAAGAGGAATGGAGCTAAGTCTAGTTCTTGGGGAGATTTCTTTTAATTAATTAGATTTTTTAAAAATACCAGTCCAAGTTCCCACTCCCTCCCCTCCTCCCCTTTCCCTTCAACATACCCTCCTACCCCATTCCCCTCCAACCCCCAAAGAGGATAAGGCACATAGCTTTGTGGAAGGTCCAAGGCCCTCCCTACCATATCTAGGCTGAGCAAGGTATACATCCAAAGAGAATAGGTTCCCAAAAAGTCAGTATGCTCGAGGAGATTTTAAAAAATCAGTTTAAAAAAGAAAAACCTGATGCTAAAGGGAATAAAGGGAGTGGTGACCTTAAGGCAATACTCCACGCAGCTAACTTCCGACTTGTGGAAGAGAGTTAAAGAGCCGTTTAAGCATTGAAGGAAACCAAAAACAACACGAAGCTGAGGTTAATGTAACTGAACAAGGGGTCCATGTTCCAGTCTTAGCAAGCAGCAGAGCTTGGCGGCTTCGGTCATGTGGTTCTGGATTTAGAATCAATAATATAAGAAAGGGGGTGTGGAATCCCCCTCCACACCTAAGGAAAGTCATTGAGATCAGGCATTAAGTCAGGAGTGTCTCTGCATGGAGGCCTGGAGATGCCATTATGTGGAGCTTTGAAGGTGAAGCCTGGATTGTGTTGGAGAGCCCAAGATGTTGAGGACAGAGTCTTGGGATAACAGCCAGGGAGAGCTGTTAACAGGGAGTGGAACCAGCCCAAAAGAGAGAAGTGTATTGCAGTCAACAAAGCTGAAAGGAGGTGGAGATCTGAAGAGTTCTTCAATATCAGACATGGAGATACAGGATTTGGCGTTTACACTGATGGTTTTCAGTCTTGCTTCAGTTCAGTCTTTCCTTGCTATGTCCCTTTCCTCCTTTTTGGAATGGGAAAGTATATTCTGTGCCCTTGTATATTGGAAGTACATGATTGGCTTTTTGATTTTGATTTTACAAGGGGTTACAGTTAAGAGAATTCTAAGAGTCCCAGAAGAGACTCTGAACTCTGAACTTCTAAAGAGTGTTGAGAATGGTAGACTATAGGGACTTCTGAAGTTAGATTAAATGCATCGCTACATCATGGTATGGCTCCAAGCCTACAGGGCCAAGGAGGGGAGTGTGGGGGGTTCAATAAGAATGGCTCCCTCAGGGTTTTATATTTGAATTCTTAATCGTCAGGGAGTAAAACTCTTTGAAAGGATTAGAAGGATTAGGAGGTGTGGCTCAGGATGTAGCTCTCAGCTACCGCTGTAGCGCCTACCTTCGTGCCACCAGACTCCCCACCATAATGATAATGGACTAAACCTCAGGAACTCAAGCAGGCCCCAATTAAATGCTTTCTTTCATAAGAGCTGACTTGGTCATAGTGTCTTTTCACAACAACAGAACAGTAACTAAGACAGACAGGTCATAAGGATTAGGATGGTAACCCAATAATTAGTGTTTTTTATTATGATTAGATTTATTTGTTGGAGATGGGGTGTACCTATACCATGGGGTATGTGTGAATATCAGAGGACAGTTTCTAGAGGTTGGGTTTTTTTTTCTTACATCATATGAATTCTGAATATTGAACTCAGGTTGTCAGGTTTGGCAACAAATGCCTTTATCCACTGAACCATCTTGCTACCCTTAGTAGTGACCTTCTAACAAAGTAACACAGATATCTTATGTCTTTGATAGAGCTACATAGACAGAAGACATGTGGCAACAGAGGCAGAGATCGAAGGATACAATCTGCAACCAAAGAATGCCAGTAGCCACCGGATGCTAGGAAGAGGCCAAGAGAAGTTCTTCCCCCAAAGCTTTGGGATGGAGTAGGACCCACCACCTTGATCTCAGCTTTTCTCTCTCCAGAACTCAAAGAAGAAACTTGTATTGGCTTTGGCCAATCGTTGCAATTTGTTAGGGCTGACACAGGCAAACAACACACCATCACCTGGGAGGACCATGAAGGGCTACAGAAGGCTGCAGAAGAAGTCCGTCGGCAGGTTAACACTGTCTTCTATTATTTCGATATTCTCCATGAAATACGCCGTAAAATCATTTGATGGAAGCAAGAAAGAAGAGGAACCCGACAGGAGATGCAATTTGCCTGGAACAACAGTGACTTGGTCTGCTGGGCTCCCCCATGAAACCTCAATAGCGATGTTGTTTGCTCCTGAAGGCGTCCAGATTTAGACAATTTAGGAATAAATGGCTTTTCTAGTGTTGTCTATCCGAAGACAAGTTAAAGGACGAGGAAAGTCAGCTGTAAGAGATTGGCTAGGAAAATGTAAGGGCGTGGTTGGGAGGAGCCGAGGGCCCACTGAATGTTTGTAATCCTAAGTCCAAAGTCTGAGCACTTGAAGCAGAAATCATACTTGTAACTTTTCTGTGGGACAATAGAGATGAACAGACATCAGACTGGACAAGTTGCCGGTATTGGATTCAACCAAGGCTAGGATTTGCAGTTCTGGTTTAATGCAAGGCAGAGTTCACGGTGGGTATGAAGTGAGGATAAATGAGAGAAGCTAAGTTATATATGAGAAATGTAATGGGGGAGGTCATGCTAGAGGTAGAAAAAGAAAAAAAAAAGATGGTTAGAACGGAATGAGAACGGAATGAAATGGTCCTCCCCATCCATCCGTCACAATGCAGGCCACTCTTCAGCTGCCGTGTGTCATCTATGTGTGACCCTCTTCTGCTTCACACACCCTTCCTACTTCTCTCCCTCCCTCATGCTCTCTCCCGAAGGACCCCTGCTGCCCCACACCAGGTTAAAGACCTTGAAGAAAGAAGACGGGGTGGGGCGAAGGTGGAGGTAGAAAACACCATAGCTATTGTGAGGAGCAGATGGGCTGAGAATAAAGGGAGGAAAAATAAAAAGACAAGGCCCTGCCAGAAAATCAATCAAGATAGTCTCCCACCTTAATTCTGGACTCCTGAGATTTCTGCTAACCAGGTGAACTGGTCACCTTTAACAAGCATCATAGGCAGGACTCAAGGGTTTAGGCATGCGGCATTGCTGTACCATTCCATGTGGGGCCTGTGTTATAAATGCAAGGCGGAAAGCTAGGGCATGCGCTGGGAGAGAGAGGTGGGACAACTTCGGTTGCTTTATGAAGGTCCGAGTAGGACGGGGTGGCAGCTCGTTAGTTAAGCACTTGCTGCACAATCCTGGCAACCTGAGTTTGGCTCTCTGGCGCCATGTAAAGGCCTGCTGGGGTAGCATATCCCTGATGCTCCAGGGCCGAAGCAGGAAAAGACAACAGATCTCAGTGCTTGAAGACCAATTAGTCTGAATGAAACAGTAAACTCTGGTTCTGGTGGTGGACCATCTTAAAAAATAAGGTTGAAGTCTCTAAAGGAAGACGCACTATGTGAACATCAGGTGTGCACACACATCTACACAGATAAGTGCATCTTCTCTCATGCATGTGCACCACACTACACATCACACACACACCCATACCACCATCGCCACACACAGAGACCAACACAACACACACACATGAAGGCCCAGGATCTCCATTCTTAGGGGAAACGTCCCCTGGTAAAGGCAGCTGGAGAGAAAGAAAACCCAAGGTTTGGCTCTGTGCCTTGACTAAGAAGTGATCCTGTGGCCTTGAAACCTTAGGATGGGAGGCGGATGGAGGCTGAAGCAAAACATATCAACTTTTTAGGTGTTTGTGTGTGTGTGTTGTTAGGAGGAATCTGGGTTTAAGTGTGAGAACTCAATGTCCCTGTGTCAAGAACGATCAAAATGTAATTTCTGTGGTTACACACTGCATCGGCTGCATCATTGTGAGCCTGAACTGTGCCCATAAGTGGCTACAACAAATGCTACCTGCATCTGAGTTTCTCAAAAGTTCCACTGATAATTGTGAACTCCAAAGAGCTGTTGCTCCTCTGGGTTGTATAGGTTGATACTTAATGTATTGGGATCTGAATTGAGGGGGACACACACCATTAATTACCAGAGCAATAATGTTATCTAGAGCCACATGCCTCTAGAACACCCCTCTCTCTGTTTATTGTTGGGGGCTCCAGAGTGAAATTCTAGAACACAGTAGAACTGTCAGGAAGACACTGGGATTCTTGGAAGAATTCCAGAGCCCCAAGGATGCCTGGCCCACTCTCCATGAACTACACTCAACAGAATGACAAAATAAGCTGTCTTTGTGGAGGGTGTGGTTGCATCTTTGGAGAGGATATAAAACTGCTTATTTTCTTAGAAGACTCGGTCTGCTTTGTTCTAAGTCACCGACGGTGAGAATTCCTATTCTTGGCCCGGGGAGCCTCCACGCAGGAGGGACTCGGGAGCAGCATTCCCCGTGAGCTGTTGGCTGAACCCTGAGCAGCGAGAGTTGGTGAAACCCTGCAAAGGGCTTTTTCTTTCTTGTTCCCAGTCTCTTCTTTTTCATCCTCTTTCTTTTTTTCCTTTCTTTTCTGCCTTTTTAACAGTGAAAATTGTTTAAACTGTGTAGAAGTTAATAGAACACTACAGCAACTCCATCTGCAACCACTACACAGGAGAGAAACCCCAGGTCAGCAACGTTGGCTTCACCTCTCTTGTCCCATCCCATCCCTAGGCTCTTCTGAAGTAAACTCATGATATCACATCATCTCATGAAAGTACGTCAGATTTATTTTCTTAAATGTAGCAATAACTCCTCTACCACATCTAATTAACACTAATTTCTCTAGGTTGTTTTAAAAGGGTGTCATGTAGTACAGGCTAGCCCCAAATGCACAGCGTAGCAGAGGATGACCCTCAATTCCTAATGCTCCAGACTCCATTCCCCAGCTGCTGGGAGTGTTTTATCACAGAGGAAAAAGAGAATAAAAGCCACTGGCGTGGACTCTACAGGAGCCACCCTGTCTACGAAGGAGCACCAGCCTCCTGTTCCAGCTAGAGAGGCCTGGATACAGTGGACCTGGGGGTTAACCCATTCCCTGGGCAAGTGAATGTATTTTCTCTGCATCGAGTTTCTCTGGTTCTAGCTCAAGATCTTGATACAGGCTCCGGCATAGCCTCTGTTATGTTGTTGAAAATCTAAAGACAGACTGTGTGTGCAGACAGGATGTGGAAATAAAGCTGAGCACCCATGTCTTCTACTCATGACCCCTTGCTAAAAGAGTGGCCAGAACCAAATACACTTCCAGGAGGTGGGGATGCTGTGGCATGGAGAACGGCGTTGTGGCACTAGAGATCACCAGCCTGGGGTCTGGTAGGGTGGAAGCAGACTTAGTGATGAGTGAAAACCTCCCCAAAGATGCCCAGAGACACATTCCCAAGACGCCTTTCCTTTAAACCCAGATGGGTCCACGACATAGACGCCTAGCAGATAGTACTGGGGTAGCATTAAATGAGTAGTGAGCAAGTTATAAAACAAGAAATACAATGGACCATTTTTCTAATTAACAACATATAAAATAATATCTACTGTGCAAAAAGACTCACTATACCTCTCCCTGTGGGCTCATATGACAAAATACCATAAAATAGGTCAGTTATAGACAAGAAACACTTATGTCTCACAGTTCTGGGAGACGCAGATGCAGTGGGAGGCAACTGTTCACTTGCTGGTCCACGCGTGGTGCCCTGCCACTGCATTCCCACATGGCAGGAGGCCACTAATCCCATTCACAAGGGTCTCACTCTCATGAGGAAATCATTTTCCTATTTCAGTACATTCGTTTTAGGAGGAGTAAACATTCTATCATGACAAAAATGAGACCAGTAAGCTAAGAATAGGTGATAATACCATGAGCAATTATTTTATTTGCATTTTCTGTATTTCTTAGTTTTCTATATAGAGCATGTATTTATTTTGAAATTAGAATATTACTTGGAAAAATAGAAACTACTCAACTCAGAAAAAAATTAAGAAAGGGTACTACCAGTCAATATGGAAATAATGAAATAGAAACAATTAACTTAGAAAATAGGCTACACAAATGTTCTTATAATAAAAAAAATACAATGAGACAACTGGGAGGTGTCATTTTAATTAATCAAAGGGTTATGTAGCATGAATTGCAGTTGGTCTTAATAATAAAAACCCAGAGTCAGATATAGGGGTTAATGCTGGAGATCAGAGAAGCAGAGAAAACAACCACTAGAGTTATTATACCTCTACCAACGCTCAGACGGAGGGGTGATCCTGTCCTCAAACTGCATCTTCAGACTCCATCTGTCTCCACCAAACCTCAGACTGCACTGAGCTCCTGTCTCCTTCGACCTTATATTCCTCTCTGTGCCCAGCCATATCACTCCTGTCTCCACCTCCTTAGTGCTGGGATTAAAAGCATGTGAACCCAAGTGCTGGGATCACCTTTGTGTGAGCTGCTTTTCTCTTTTAGACAGATTCGATCTTGTCTAGCCTAGGATGGCCTTGAATTCACGAAGAACCCTCTGCCTCTGTCTTCCAGTCCTGAGATTAAAGGTGTGTGCCACCACTCCCTGGCCTCTAGTTGCTTAGCTGCACTCTGCTCTTCAGGCAAGTTTTATTTGTTAAAAGATAAATAAAATATCACTACAGGATTATATAAAAATTTTATTCTAATACTCAGTATTTCTGATAATATATAGAAATTGGCTCACAGATAATTTTTGTAGAAACTTAATTATTCCTGCATTTTCTGGAAGTTTGACATTGCTTGTCATATGACTCAAAATGTTTGTAATTTAGGGTTTGGCAATTTAGCTTCCTCAAAATAGTCTAAATAAAAGGATCACGTGTGTCCATAACATCTTATGCTTAGAAGCATGTGCTGTAGTTATTTATAAAACCAAAAATTACTAATATTTAAATTTCTGTAATTAGAGATTAATATTCTGCAGGAAATTAAAATTGTGACCTTTGAAAAGAATAGTTAATAATATGGAGACAGCTTGTTATAGATCACTGAGAAGGAAATGGAGATTACAAACAGTTTGTCTAGTGGGGTCACAATTTTATTTGTAAAAGTGTAAAATGGGGTGTAAGTTATTAAAATCAGGTACATGTCTATAATCCCAGCACCACAAAAGGCTAAGACAAGAACACTGACAGTTTAAGGTTACCTACGTAAAACAGCAAGTTCAAGGTCAACCTGAGCTATAAATAATGCCCTATCTCAAATCTAGAATCTAGAATACGTTGGCTTATTCCATAGACATTGTTGAATTTCCCAGATGCTTTGCTACAAATATATAATGAATAATCACGGACACATCTGAAAAATTAGGAAATATTAGAGAATATTTGTTTGTTCCTTTTTCTATTTATTTGAGATAGGGTCTCACACAGCCCAGTCTAGCCTCAAACTTTCTATGCAACCAAAGATGACCTTGAACTCCTGATCCTCCTGCCTTTTTCTCCTAAGTGCTGGAATTACAAATTGTACCACCACTCTGATTTAGAAGAAATGTTTTTTTAGAAACAAAGTTTTGAATCAAAGACAGGCAGTGGGAGAGAGCTACAAAGACTTGTGTGGTCATGCATTAGGGCTGGAAACATTAGAATGATCATGTCTAGTTTAACATGGATACAGATGATTATGTGTCAGTAATAGTCATAGATATGTTAGCTCACACATGAACCCATGCTCATGTGTTTCCTTGCTCTGCCAGCTGAGAGTTTAAAATAATAACAACAACAACAACAACACCCTAGTAGCACAGAGCATACCTAGTAGCTAGATCTTAACTTCTCATACCATTTTTCAATAAGGAGAACCAAGTATCAATAGAGTAATGGCTAATTCTAGGACTGCGGTAGGAAATAGGCAAGATGATCCTAGAATATCTCATGGTGCCAGAAAATAGGAATGTACTCCACAGGGATGGAGTGCGTCAGCACAGCCAACTTAGAAAGCTCTCATTGGCCAAGAAAAAACAAATTAAGTGGTATTGGACTATATTCAAAGTAGAAAATAAATATTCATGAGTTACTAATGATATACCAACTGAGTGAATAAATGAGTGAAAAGACATCCAAATAATTCAAATAAATACTCGAACCTCAAGGACACAGCGTAATTCTTCTCATGGCCACTTTCTTCTAAGGGTCCAGTGAGGAAGGGCAGGTGAAGAGGAACTTCACACAAGACAAACCTAACCCTCATAACCACATCTGGGTAGTCAACACTGGTGACAGTGACAAGCCTTGTTGCCAGTATGTGCCCTTGGCATGACAGGATTAAAACTGTGGTCTTCCTCCACAAAACCCACAACCCAAATACAATCACAAGGGAGGCAGCGTTCTACATTCTGTAAAGCATCCAATCCGGAACCAAAGTGATGGTGCATACCAGCAATCCCGGAACTCGCAAGGACAGGACCAGGATTTCAAAGATAACATTTGACAGTGGAGACCCACCTGGGCTTCCATGAGACCCTGTCTTCAAAGTCTCAACAATGGCACCAAAAACCCAACCAACACTCTTCAAACCATCGAGGTCATCAGAATAAAATAAAGCAGGTCTGAGAAACAGTCTCAGCTAAGGGAGCTTTGTGAGACTTGGTGATTGGATGGCATGTGGCGTCCTGGATGGGATTCTGGAGGAAGGGAAGGGACAGGGGCAGAGTTAAGGTGGCATGAATGAAGCCAGGGTGTTAGCTAATACTAGAGCCTAAAACCGATCACTAATTATGACAAGCGTGGCACACTAATGTGATCTACCTCTAAGGAGAGGGGAGCGTGTGGGATACCTCTCTATTGTTTCGGTAGTTTGTTGGTAAGTTTTGAGACAGACCTCACTGTGTAGCCCTGTCTATACTGGAATTTGCTGTATGGACCACACTGGCCTCGGACTCACAGAGATCTACCTACCTTTGCCTTCCATGTGCTAGGATTAAAGTTATGCACCAGCAAGCCCTGTTCAATCTATCAGCAAATTTTAAAGCACTCCCAGAAATATAGTTCATTTCCTTTGAAAGCAAGAGTGTATGCCAAAATGCGGCAAAAGCATTTTCATGATTTTTTTCCCTCCAAAATGGGCAAGAGGCCATTAAAAGCCGAGTGATTCCTGTAGGAAGAATACACTCTGAGAAAGAGCACTTTTTCTTTATGAGTCAACTAAAAATTTTTTCTGCTTCTATAGATACTTACAAGGCTTTGGTTTCAGTATTCTTTTCCACAAATGGGAAGATATGGATTTATCAAGAAAAGACACACAGTCTAAAGAACAAGAAACCCGGGAAGAAGAAAAAGAAAGAGCTTGAATTAAGATAAGCCAATCCAGAATCTAGAAGAAACATTTCAAAACCTACTTGTGGGGCCCAGCAAAATGGCTGCAAGCCTAAGGTCCTGTGTTCGATTCCTGAGCCCCACCCCACCCCACATGGTCAAAGGATATAACTGACTTACACAACTGTCCTCTGTCCTTCATATGCATCGTGGCAAGTGCATAGATACATGCATGTATGTACAAACACACACACACACACACACACACACACACACACACACACACAAATAAATATGTGTGATATTACAAAAGCTTAAAACCAAGTTAGGGCTCAAAAAAAAACCAACAAAGATTCATAGACATTTTAAAAAAAAAAACAGAGAGAAATAAGGAGAGACGGATGAGTGACATGAGATTTTTTTTAATCAGAAAATGATGCTACAGAATTAAAATGCACATGGTAGACAGAAACTGTGGTGTGCGATATGGACAGAAAACAGAAAATATCCTCTACAGTTAAGAATGAATGAACAAAGACATGCGCATAAAGAAAGAAAATATGGTAATCACGGAAGAGGGAGAGTGGACAGGAAAGACCCGATTAAGCCGTTCAAGGGAAGAAGCACCAACTGTAACAGAAGTAAAACAGAAAGATATAGTGGAAGAAAACAGTGATGAGCCAAAGACACTGTTTCAAGCAAATTATCACATTAACAACAATGCAGAGACACACTCCTTGTGTGCCTTCCTTGGGGAAAAAAAAACTCAATTATATACTCCAATCAAAATTTAAATCAGGAACAAGACAACAATAAACCCTAAGACTGGTCAAAATACTTTGTCTAAAATACTGTTTGAAATCCAGTTTTATGAAAAGTGACAGTAAAAGTAACAGTCACCATAGAAACAAGCTGGTACCAAAACCTGCAGCAAGAGGGAAGCAAATAACACTAAGACTGCTCCTCAGACGGAGGACGGATTGGGCACTCCCCAAAACTGCTTTTCTCCTGACTCCACAGTTAGAGAAAGATGATGAGGGAACGAATGTGAAACACCAATGGCAACCCTTACAGAACCTATATTAGTGCTATATTAGCCTCTAACCACACATGAACACACAGGGCATTAGCCAGGAAACGGAGAGCAAAGAAAAACCTGGGCGGCAATGACGGGAATGTCTATCATAAGGACTAAGTGACCACAGAAAGGCAAAGCCTCTTAAATGGCCCCCAAAATATGCCAGGTCCAAAAGCACCAGTTTTCACTAAAATATATAAAACTGACAGAGGCACATTTTTTTAAAAAAAAAAAGTGTGAAAAGCTAGGTAAAATGGTGTACACCTGTAATCTGGTCATTGGAAGATATGGCGGGAGAAGGCTTGGAAGCACAAGGTCCTCCTCTGCCACAGAGTGAGGCTGAAGCCAACCCAGTCTACATGAGATTCTGTCTTGAAAAACAAACCAAAGGATGTAAGAGACCTGGGACCAATGAGTATCAAATGAAGAGGAAATCTTAACAAAAACAAGAATGAGAGAAATAGGGGCCATAGAACAAAATGATGCACCCCAATATCCAGCAAATATTTATTAATGCTTGTAGTTTAGGAGGAAATCACTAGAATATTTTAATCATAACTATTATAAAAAGAAATATTTTTTTGGTTTTTCGAGACAGAGTTTTTCTGTAGCTTTGGAGCCTGTCCTGGAACAGCTCTGTAGACCAGGCTGGGCTTGAACTCACAGAGATCCCCCTGCCTCTGCCTCCCGAGTGCTGGGATTAAAGTAGGGAGAATAACTTCTTTGAGCTGTTCTGGTCATTATCATATTTAAATACATTGTTTAAACGCTTGGACTGGGGGGATGGTTCGGTAGGTAGGGTATCTGCTGAACCTGTGTAGATGTGAGGGCCTGAGTTTGGATCCCCAGAACATACTTTAAGCTGGAAGAACAACAACATGTGTCTTCAACCCCAGCACTTCTTGGAGAGATGGGATATAAAGACAGAAAGCCCCATGGCCAGACAACCTGCAAATGCAGCTGTGAACAACAGGAGGCCCTGTCTCAAGCAAGGTAGAAGTGTGGACTGGCACCCAAGGTTGTCCTCTGACCTCCACACACGTCATGGCACATGCATGCCCACAATGGCATGCATGGATGCATACCCAAACATACATTATACACACAGAGATCTAAAAGTTTCCAATGCTAGTGATACAAACAATTGGCACAATTGGCACAACTACTATAATTTTTGAGAAAGGGAAGCAAACCATTATTGTTCAGAACAGATCAGTTAGACAAAAAAATAAAGCTATAAGGGATATAGATCATAAACCTTTTAAATTTTAGTTTTTGAAATGGAGACGTCGACTCAACATTTTTCCTGGTGATTATTGGAAACCTGTGAGCACAAAACACATTGGCAAATGCAACGGCGTAAATTAGGAAGAGCCTTCTCCTGAGGAGGAGGGGTCCTGAGACTCAACCTCTTAAGCTGAGTCCCCTTCTTGGAATATGACTTCAACTCAATGAGTGAAATGAAAAATTATCAAAGGAAGCATGTTTTATTGCATATTTAATGAAATTAAAAGACAAAATATTAATTTCTGGCAACATTGTTTGAAAAAATGGGGGTTACATAATACAGTCCCCTTCATGTTTGAATAACACCAATTTTAATTTTTAATCTAAGCCTTTGTTGTATCCCAGAGGTCCCTCTCAGTGTTTCTCTCTTGATAGAGTTTTTTAAGGCTCTCCTGTATCTTCCTGTAGATTTCTGCAGGTTAGGTGCAATTCTCCAGGTCCTCATTTGTCAAAGTAATCCAAAAAATACCAAGTACTTCTGACTCATCAACTTCATAGAGTCCCACAAGATTTCTTTTTAACCAAGCCTAATGTGGCTCCAGAGAAACACATGATAATCAGCTAGAAGTTACTAGGGAAAGACTTTGACCTGAGAGACAGGAATGGACCCTGGTTTTGTCAATAAAAAGATCTTGTTGGGTGAGTGTTGTGACTCATTCCTTTAATCCCAGCACTCAGGAGGCAGAGGCAAGTGAAGGATCTCTGAGTTCCAGGACATCTTGATCTAAGCAGCAAATTTCAAGACAGCCAAGACTACATCAAGAGATCCTGGGGAGACAACTTTAAGATAAAACTCATTTCATCATCTACTACTTTTTAAATTTATATATATATATATATTTGAGTGGTTTTGCCTACATACATATCTATGCACCACATATAGGCTTGGTGACCCCAGAAGTCAAAAGTGGGAGACCCAGAACTGGAGCTATGAATATTTGTGAGCCATCATGTGGGTGTTGAACCTAGATCCTCTGCAAGAACAAGTGTTCTTAACCACCGAGCCATCTACCCAGCCCCATAAGCTACTATTATTATTCTGCTCAATGCACATACTATCAAACTGTTCTAAATTCCTGTCTCTCTATCTGCAGATTAATTCAGCTCTCAGACCTCATCAGCGAAGTTTCTCCATGCAGTGGATGGTAGCTAATGCAGAAACTCAGAAATGGTCAAAATGCAGAAAATAAGAGACTGAAAAACACACAGCCACACGTGGGAGATAGATAACAAACACAGGGGGCTGTGGGGGCTTGTAGGACATCAAGGAAAAGAGGTTAGAAGGATTATAAGAGTCAGCAGTTGGGGAGGACCACCTCAGAATGTGTCTTCTGAGTGTGGCAGAACCACTACTGCCATGAACTCACAGAGACTGTGGTTACCCACACAAGACATGCGCAAGATCAAGCCAGTCAGCAGTCTAGCATGGGGAGTTGTGCGGCTCATGAGCTTCCCCACACCACCAGTTGAGGAGCTATTGAGAGTTTATGGTTTTCTTTAAGGGTGTAGTCCCTGGTAAATCAAGCACACTCCGGTGGATGACCACACACCCAGGAGCTCATGAGCAGCACTGAGTAGACTCAATGGGTTATTTTAAAAGAGAGGGAGCAGTTGGGGGGAGACATGAAGTTGGGGTGGGAGGAGGGAGGTGGGAGCACATTCTGGAGGAGTTTGGGAGGTGACTGGGAATGAATACGATCAAAATACACCATGCGGAACTCTCAAAGATTTGCTAAAGATACGGCATTTAAAAAGAGGGACTTCATGAATGGTTATGTCATCGTTGCACTACGAAACTTCACCCCTCTTGAGAATCAGACACTGAGGAGCAACTCTTTGTGAGATGAAAAACAAATCTGTGCTAGGAGACCACACGTGAGGAGACGTAAACACAGCGATGACGGAGCATCCGGAAGTGAATCGCAGCGAACATTCAGAGTATCAGAGATGATGGAGTACAGTCAAGATGTTCGTGAATGATGAGTTTAGGGGGCTAAATGGTCTCAGCCTTGGTGTTGAAAGAGTCACTTCACCTTCATCAGAAAGCTGGAAAAGGGCATGAAAATTTTAAGGTAAGAATTAGTAAACAAACATATAAATATCAGTCAAAAAAATTAACTCAAGCTCTACTTCTTTGAAAAGTCCCAACACATTCCAAGTCAGGGAAGGAAAAGAAGAGAGAGAGAGAGAGAGAGAGAGAGAGAGAGAGAGAGAGAGAGAGAGAGAGAGAGAGAGAGAGAGAGAGACGGAGAGAGAGAACGGAGAGAGAGAACGGAGAGAGGGAAGAAAAGAGGAGAGGAGAAAAGAAAGAAGAGGGAAAACAAGAAAAGGAGATTCATAGAGAAGGGAGGAGGAAGAAAGGGTAACATAGGAAAGATGAAAGGTTTTGTTCTGAAAAGGTCTGGACCTTGTCCATTTGTTCGCCTGCTCAGTCATTCACGTGAAGCCCTGGGAGCCGTTTTTTAAGCTCCCTCGGGTGCTGTAGCCCTGAGCAGCATCCATCCCCAACCCATGGCCATTTATTTTCAAACGAGTGGGTCTCTGTTTCCTGTGCCTTCTCTTAGGCTCTTTTCCTTCTGTTGTTTTGTTTTGTCCAATTCCTAAGTGATAGTTTTAGTTTTATCTTATTTTATTTTATTATTATCTCTTAGAAGCTTGTTGGTTTTCTAATGAGAGAAAGTGGGTGGATCCGCATGGGGGGGGCAGGTGGGGAGGGGTTGGGAGCGGTAGAGGGAAGAGAAAACCATAATCAGGATGTTTTATGTGAGCAAAATAAAGATTTTTCCAGAAAGTAAAAATAAAGTAGCATAAGGTGACTGCTATCGCCACCTGTTGGCAGCACGCTGAGTTGACAACTTTGTTCTGGCCTTATTCAGATTAAACATTTATAAACCAAAACTTTATGGTTGTTTTAAATTTTATAGCTTTGAAATATTTTTTTTTGTAAATTTTATTAGATTATAAAAGTTTCCATTTCCGCCCCCCCTCCCAACACCCTCCCACTCCCCCCACTCCCCCCCTCCTTCCCCTCCGTCCCCCAGGGCAGTCAGGGTTTCCTGCCCTGTGGGAAGCTCCAGCTCCCTCCCCCTCCCTCCAGGTCCAGGAAGGCGAGCGTCCAAACAGACTGGATCCCCAAAATCCAGCATATGCAGAGGAAACAGGTCCCAGTGTCATAGTCAATGGCTTTTCAGAAAGACCCCGGGCCAGCCACAGTCAGAGAATCCGGCCAAATTCCGAGAATCTGGCTAGATCACATCCTCGTTCAGTCCCAGTCCGGCTGGCCCTGGTAAACTCTCATCAGATCCGTTCCCTTGTATCAGTGGGTGATAGCATCCCTCGCAGTATTGATTTCGTTTTTCATGTTCCTCCTCCTTCCGCTCCCCCTCCGGACCTCGGGGGGCTCAATCCGGTGCTCCAATGTGGGCCTCCGACTGCATAGCCGTCCTTCGCCAGAGGAAGGATCTATGGTGATAAGCAAAATATACATTAGTATGGTCATGGGCCACGGCCGATTCAGGCACCCTCTCCTCTGTCCAGAGAGCAATCTGGGGGATTTCTCCTTGGACCTGGGATCCCATATATAATCAAGTCTCCTGTAAACCCTAAAATGGCTCCCTTAGTTGAAATATATTGTTCCCTGATCCCATATTCATCCTACCTCCCTCCCCACCCCATCCCCAGCCACCAAGCTTTCCCCGTTCCTCCCCTACTCCCTTCTCTCTAGTCCTCTCCCCCTCCATCGACCCTCCCACCCCCCCATGCACCCGAGGTTACCTGGGACTCTTGTCTATTTCCTACCTCCTGGTGGATAGCTAAATAATCTTCATCAGGTTCAAGCTTTGAAATATTTTAAATGATGCTGGAAATTTAAATCAGAACTGACTCAAGAAGAGGTAGAAATGTCAGAAACACAAGGGAACGACAAGAAGTGGGGTTTTTGTTTGTTTTTTGGTTTTGGTTGCTCAAAATGTTTTTTTAGGGCAAGACAAGAGTCACAGTGAAATTTTTCACTGAGAAATTTTTCACACAGAACTTGATACTTCTCCAGAAGGTAGAAAAAGAGCATCTCAAAATTAATTTCATAAAATTTGTATAAGTGATAACATTTGCAACCTGGCATCAGCTGGGAAGAGGACCCAGGGGGAAAGGTGATAGTCACGCACACATTGAGGACCTGAGTTTGTACCCGCAGACTCTACAAGAAAAGGACACAATGGTGCTCACCAGAAATCCCACAGCTGTGGAGGCAGAGACCTGGAGTTCCCTAACCAGCTAGTCCTGTCAAACTGGTTCAGTGAGAGACTCTACTTCAAAACAAGGTGAAAGCAGGGTCCAGTGACGAAGACCTTTAATCCCAGCACTCAGGAGGCAGAGGCAGGCAGATCTCTGTTTTCGAGGCCAGCCGGGTCTACAGAACAAGTTCCAAGACAGCCAGGGCTACACAGAGAAATCCTGTCTGGAAGAAACAAAAACTAAACAAAAATAAAATAATAATAATAATAAGGTGAAAATGAATAGAGGAAGACTCTCACACTGACCTTTGCCCTCCACACACACATGTGTGCACACACCAACATATGCATACATACCAAAAATTGACAAGGGTATTTCTAGAATTGATTGATACTTGAATACAAAATCCAACTAAATATGGATGTCAAGAGTCACTGGCATAAGAATATCACCCTGGCTACCTTCAGTGTGAAAAGACAGTCTAACACTATAAAGTCATTCATATGATCTTAGTGATAGATTAATGGGGGAAACTCTTGTGAAGGATGGACAGGAGACTCAAAACCATTCCTGTTTAAGCAACCCTACTGTACTTGGAAGGAAGTTCATGGGCACCAGTGAGAACCTCTCTTCTTCTAAACTCAGGAGGAAATGGCCATTAACTCACCACTATTTTTCAGTTTTGTCCTGGGATTTGTGGTCCATACAATACATTGGGAAAATAGGTAACCAGAAAAGTAGAGTGGCTTGTGTTTCTCCCTGGTTTCCTCAACAAAGGAGAATCAACAAAACTTAAAACAGGCAAGCTAGCTCAGAAAAGTAGCCAGCAAGTGACACGCAGCCAGATAGCAACTTTCCTACACACCAGACAGAATCACTTATAAAATATCTTAAGAGGATCAACGAGATGCCTCCTTAGGTAGAGGTGCTTGCAACGCAAGCCTCAAGACCTGAAATCAATCCCCAAACCCCACATAAAAGCTGAAGAAGAGAATCTATTCTTCAAAGTAGTCTTCTGAGCTCCACACAAGTTGTGACATGTGTGAATGCACACAAGTCCGTGACATGTGTGAATGCACACACACATGCAATGTGCACACATGGTAGTAATAATGATAATTTAAATATATAGGTGTCATAGAAAGAAATAATTACACAAAAGTATCCAAAAAACCCTATAGTCCCTGAAACAACTCAGGGACTTGAAAAAATTTCAAACCACGTTTCAGAATTTGAAAAATAAATGGACATTTAAGTATTCCTGGACAAGCAGCATGGCATACCATGTTCATGGATGAGGATGAATCTGTTCTCCTCTGATTTAGCAGGTGGGTGTGGCGTGATCAGAACGCACGTCTCAGCAGATCTGAAAAGGTGTCTGTTCATTTTCATTTGCATCTGTGAGTTTCCAAAGTTCCTTCCTTATTTATTCAATGACAGAAAATCATTCAAGAGTGCACTGTCCAGTCTCCAAGTACTTGTATCATTTCTGTGGCTTGAGTTCTGGGCTATTCTGGTTTTATTTCACTGTAAGCTTATAAGATACAAGAGAGTATTTCACGTCTTTTGTTTTTGTTAAGATTTATTTCATGCCCAAAATAGGACTCATTTCAGTAAAAAGGTTCCATAGACTGTGGAGAAGAACCTATAGTCTGCATCTATTGAACAAAATAACATAAAATTCTATAGATTTATATAGAAAGTTTACTTAATCTGTGGAGAAGATTTTGTTTAGAACTTTATTGATCTTTTAGTCTGAATGACCTATCTTTGATAAGAGTGAGGTATTAAATTGACTGAATTATTCTGCCACCCTCAGTTTATGAATGTCTTTGTCAGTGGAGCATGTTTCTTGGAGACAAAAAAAAAACTTAGATTTACCAACTAGTAAATTTGTGTCATTCATTTTGAAAAGTAAAGGCCTTTATGGTTTTGCTGAGAAAGTTCTGTTATTCCTCGTAACTTTGCAGTTGGTGGTAGTAGGTTTGGGGTGGAAACTTCTGTCTTAGTTAGGGTTTCTATTGCTGTGAAGAGACACCGTGAGCATGGCAACTCTTATAAAGGAAAACATTTAATTGGGCTGGCTTGCCTATAGTTTAGAGGTTTAGTCCATTGTCATCATGATGGGGAGCATGGTGGTTTGCAGGCAAAGAAGTAGTTGAGAATCCTACATCTTGCAGACAAGATCAACTGAGACACTGGGCAGTATCCTGACCTGACCATAGGAAACCTCAAAGCCCACCCCCATAGTGACACACTTCCTCTAACAAGACCACATCTACTCCAGCAAAGCCACACCTTCTGAGGGTACTGCTCCCTATGAGCACCTGGGGGCCAATTACATTCAAACTCTCACAGGTTTGATGAATTCTTCTTTACTCTTTGGATTCTCCCTTATTTATAGAAGTGACTTTCTGGGTTTACTCTGTCAGACTTGATGAATTATTTCCTATTTCCCCTTTGTTCATTTATTTGTTTCATGAACGGGTATTCTTTCCTATGTTCTCTTGGTTGAGACTTTCTTCCTCCTCTCCAGTTAAGATTCTTTGAAATATCTTCTGCAGTGTTGGCTTCAAGGGCATGGATTACTTTGGTTTCTACTTGTCCTGAAATATCTTTATGTCTCTCTGAATTTTAAGAGATATCCCTGCTGGACATAACAATTTTAATTGAAAATTATTTACTTTCAAGACCTGAAATATTAGTCCATAGTTTTATGCATTGTGGGGTTTCTGATGAGAGACCAGATGCATTCTTATGTGTTTCTCTGTGACTGAGTTCACATTTTCCTTTGATGACTTTGATGATGTATTTGTTTTTATTTTATATATTTTATTGTTTTGCCTGTATGTATGTGTGTGTGCATGTGAGTACAGGAACCTTTGGAGTACAAAAAGGGCGTCAGATTTCCTGAAATTGGAGTTATAAATGGCTATCGGTTACCATGAGGGTGCTGGGAACTGAACTCAGGTCCTCTGCAAGAGCAGCAAGTGCTCTTCACCCCTGAGCCACACCTCCAGGCTTTTCTGTGGTATTTTTAATATTTCTTCTTTGATTTGCCCCTTTGTCATCTTGATTGTGATGTGCCCTGAAGAGGTTCTTCTCGGCTCATATTTGGTATTGTGAATGTTCTTTGTACTTGAACATCTATTTCTTTCTTATGATTTTGAATTGTTCTCCTACTGTTTCATTGAATAGATTTTTATACTTGTTTAGTTTTTAATCTCAGTTCCTTCTGATTCCCGATTCTTAGGTTTTGTCCCTTGAACATTGTAGTCTTACTCACTTTTGTGTTCTTTATTGATAATTGAATATTGTAATTGCTCGACCTTGCCTTCCATCCCTGATATTCTGTTCTATTCTATTCTGTTACACAGCAAGTCTATTGCTGGTGTTTTCCGCTGAGTTTTTTATTTGATTTTTTTCATTTTCAACATTTATATTTTTAATCGAAATCTCAATATAACTAAAATTGGAAATGGCCACAGAACATAAAATAGCAAAAAAAAAAAAGTAATGTAAACTGTACTATGAAGTTAAAATCACTCGTGGTAAGTGTAGAATAGTATATAAATGAGATAAAGGAAAGAGACAGAGAAATAAAAACTGTAAGGGAAGCAAGAAGCCAGGCTACATAAAAGAAAGAGAAAAAAGAATGGAGGAAAAGGTCATGAAGTGATGAGGAAAGGGGAAGGGATCTAAAGAGAAAGGGGAAAGACAGTCAAATAATAGGAAAAGCATAAACAAGTTCGAATAGAGAGAAATTAAAAATGTTAAATCTTTTTTAAAAAATAAGAGCAAGTCAAAATACTACTAAATGTAAATAGGAAAAATAAAAGAGGAAATGAGGCCGATAGCATTCAGAGAGAGTGTGGGTGCTGTTCTTTCAGGTCCTCTAACATTAGTCTTCATTAGGGTCAATGCAGAGAAGGCAACTGAAAATACATGAGTACTGCATTTGCAACATTTCCACCCTCCAACTCCTCCCATGCCCTCCAACTCTCTTTCAAATTCATGAAGAAGGAGGGGGGAGGGAGAGAGAAAAGAGGGTTTGTATGTCTCCTGGCACTGAAAGAACACCAATCCTACAGCCCCATGCTGAAGCACCAAGACTACCAGGGGGCAGCAGACTCCACCCTGGGGCATCGGTACCCGGCCAACTAACCCAGTGAAATGCACAGCTCTGAAAGAGTTCTCATTTCTTTACAGTCAAGCATGCCAATAGCTGCTGGCATCACACACCCAAATACAACAACTTCTGTCATTTGGAGACACTGTCGGTTCTTCTACCCACCAATTTCTCCTTCTTTGCAGTGATATCTAGTCAAAAGCAATGCCAATGAATAAAATGAACCGCATGACAAAGGTGTTTGCAAAAGAAAGAAATGGGGTTCTCAGGGAAATGACACCGGGAAGCCAAAGTGAAACCAGACCAGAAGGAAGAGAAGGGGAAAGGCCTCGGTGCTAACTGAGTGTCACTGCTTCCCAATACTTGGATGAAAACATCCTATTTAGAATCCATGGTGAAGGTGTCTGTGTATAGAAACTAGCTGGAACCTATTTATCTTATATAAGAAAGAAGCTAGTGAGGTAGCTTCTCGAGGACACTGTTGGGGACCGATTCTCTCTCTCTCTCTCTCTCTCTCTCTCTCTCTCTCTCTCTCTCTCTCTCTCTCTCTACTTGACCAGCACTCCGAAATTGTCAGTGTCCTTGTGATCACAAAATGGTTGCGGAAGTTCAGGTATCACCACCACTGTTCAAGGCAAAATGAAGAGGAGATGGTAAAGGCTTTATCCTTGTGACATGAGACCAGTCTCATTTAATAAATTTCTTTCTTCATCTCTCTATCATCCACATCTAAGCCATCATTTCCCAGGCCTCTCCCCAGCTTCTATCGTCTAGGAATAAATGGGGATGCTGCAGCTAAAATGAAGTGTGAGTGGGAAAGGCTCCTGACGAAGCTGCGGGCCACGTCTGCAGCACTGATGTTGCCGCCTTTGGTCCTAACAAACACTTCTTTTGCTCTAACACAAAACCCAAGTCTTGGATATGTCACTCACCCAAGTGGATTTGAATCTGCCGCTCTGGATTTTTCTGAGATTTGCAGATAGATAAAGAACACAGATCTTGAAAAAATGCCAGGCATGAAGAAGAAAGCTACCTCCTGCTCTGCAGTGAGTTTTCCACGGGACAATCTTCCCCAAATTATGAAGGCAGACTTTCCATCACCACAGAGCCAGGAATAAAAACAGCCTCCCAAGAGCTGCTGACAGTAGCCAAGAGCCTGTCTTGGTCTGTTTTCACTTTTGTTATAACTGAACACCACAGGCTGGGAAATGTCTAGTGAACAAATGCTTATTCGGTTCATGGTTCTAGAAGCTAGATGATCCATGGCGAAGGGCCCACATCTTGCAAGCAGTTTGTTGGTGAGTGGGGACCCTGTGCAGAATCTCAAGATAGCATAAACTGTGGCACAGTTAGACCGAGCAAGCAGGCCACACAGCACCCAGTCCTCAAAGAAAGTGCATGGATAGATTAATCCACTGAAGACATTGACGCCTGCATGGCCTAACACTTTCTGTGGTGGTTTGAAAAAAAATGACCCCCAAAGGGAGTGGCACTATTAGGAATTATGGCTTTGTTGCAGTAGGGTGTGGCCTTGTTGGAGGAAGTGTGTCACTGTGGAGGCAGGCTTTGAGGTCTCATATATGCTCAAGCCATACCCAGTCTCTCAGACTACTTCCTGCTGCCTTTGGATCAAGACATAAGAACATGCTGTCTCCAGCATGCTGTCTGCCTGCAAGTTGCTTTCCACCATGACAATAATAGACTAAACCTCTGATAATGAACTAAACTTGCAGACAAGCCACCTCAATTAAATGTTTCCTTGGAAGAATAGCAATGGAAACCCTAAGACATCTTCCCAAAAGCTCCACCCCTAAAGACCACTGACAGGGCTCTGGGAGCTAAGTCTCTGTGGCAGCTATTTTTCTCAATTTCTGTTGACAAATACTCGACCAAAGCAACTCAAAGGAAAAGGAGTCTATTTTCACCCACAATTTGAGGATGCAATCTACCATGGTGGGGAAACATCACAACAGGGGCGTGAGGTGTCCACAGACCGAAAACAGAGAAAGAGGCATGCTCATTCCCTCCTTTTGCTCTTTCTATTCATCTGGTTGCATGACCTGTGAGATGGTGTACACACACACACACACACATGGTGTATTTTCCCTGTGCAGTTCAATCTCTTTGGAAATTTCCTCACAGAGAAGCTCAGAGGTGTGCCTCTCAGGTGATGCCAAATCATGTCACATGGACAATGAAAACCAACCATTATAGTCTCCAACACACAAGACCTAAAGGAGAAGCATTCAACAGCAGCGTCACATACTCTCTTCTTACAGTTCTGGAACCAGCATTGCTCTCCCTGGCTCCTGCCATGCTGCTAATCCGTACCCAGCAGCTCCATCGGGAAATATGAAGAGGGGTCTTAGGTAGGGTTTCTACCTAAAACAAAACACCATGACCAAAGGGCAAGTTGAGGAGGAAAGAGTTGCCCTTTCAGTATTGCTGTTCATCACTGAAGGAAGTCAGAACAGCAAGGCAGGACCCCTTAGGCAGAGGTCATGGAGGGGGGCTGCTTAGTGGCTTGCTTCCCACGACTTGCTTAGCCTCCTTTCTTCTAGAACACAGGGTCAGTAGCCCATGGATGCACTACCTACCATGGGCTGAGCCCTACCCCATTTATCACACATTGAGAAAAAAATCTTACAGCTGGATCCTGTGGAGGCATTTCCTCAACCGAAATGCTCCTTCCTCTTTTTGACTCTAGTTTATGTCAAGCTGACACACAAAACCAGCCGGTGCAGGGGGAAGGCTACGGCACCTGCCGCACCTCATCCTGAATGATCACCAGCATCCTGAACTCGGAACTGAGAAGCGGCAAGCTCAACCTTCCCATCCTCCCCTCGCATCCCTGCCTGACTCCAGTGAATCAAGACAAGGTGGGGTCAACTCAGGTACCTTCCGTCTTCCCAGCAACGCCATCATTTGAGAGTACACTGTGGAAACGAAAATCAATATTCCTTTCTATCTTATTAAGACTCCTGCCTGGGACTCATGATAAGCAACCTTATTAATTTTCTTTTGTATTTAAATGTTTCCCGAAGAAAATGATGCAGCGTTTTACAAAGGTATGAAAGGGAGGTGATTGCATGCTAATTCTTCCCTCCGTACTTAGAAACCCTCTCAATTCCTATTCATCTCGACATTCCTTCCATAATCACTGTTCTGAAACGTGGGCATAGCTGGGTCAGCTAAATGATTGGGACTGCTTAAATACATCCCATTATCTACAGAAAGAATTCTTAACCTTGGGACCCTCGGGAAAACTTCATGTCCTCCTCTAAATTGAAAGCAAAATGATTGTGTGCACGTACGTCTTAACGTGGAGACAGGACCCATAGACGTCATTGAATTGGCTAAGGTTATATGTATATTTTTTTTCTAAAGCTGCCATAACAAGTCACTCTACAGGTGGTACCTTGAAACAACAGAGACGTCTTCTCCTGGAGTTGTGAAAGTGTGAGATCTAGGTGCCAGCAAGGTCACATGTGCTCTGGAGGCGCCAGGAAAGAAGCTTTCTTGCCTCTTCCTCTGCCTCCACCTTTACCCGATTTTCCTCCTCGTGGTTCTCTGTGCCTTTGTCTGTCTTTAATGAAGACACTGTCATGAGATTTAAGGACTATCCTAAGCTAGCATAATCTCAATGCCATCCTTACCTGAATTTACATCTGCCAAGATCCTAATCCCAAATAAAGCCACATTCTGAGGTTCAGGATGGATGTGAATTTTAGGGTGGCACATTTCAAACCACCACAAGGATCTATGACTTGAAATAGTTAAGAATGAGTGACATAAAGGATAAAATCCCTAACACCTACTGTGGCCTCCAGGGTCTGCAAGCTCTGCCCACCTCCCATCTCTGACCTCATCCTCTGTGGCTGTACTCCACCCTACAAACTGTTCCTACCTCATTCTCAAAGCACTGCCCTCCTCGGCTTCCTGCGCTCTCTGAATACCTCCCCTCAGCAGCTCTTCCATCTTCCTGTACCTTTGATCTTCTGCAGCTTACAATTCAATCTGTGACCATCAGCCACCCTGTTCCCTCCTAGGCTCACTAGAGAACTCAGCCACTCTTCAGATTGTCTCTATTTCCTTCCAAAAGATTTGACAACCGAAGCCTGCATCCCTGACCACAAAAAGAAAGACCACGCACAGAAAGCGAACAGTCATCAATACCTCCTTAGTTCCTTCAAGAGGCAACCCACTCTGTGCAGCCGACTCCCAGGCGGTAGGCATCATATTGTTCTCATTTTATAGATTACAGAAACGTGGGCATAGGAAGGAGGCATCTTCCTGACATTGTTTAACTAGCAATAACTTAGGATTCAGTGAAGTCCAGAGTCTGGGCTCTTGACAATGAAGGGTATGCTCAGTCTATCAGGTACCAGGAGGGAAGGTGTGCCTGAAACAAGACAAAGAAGGGAAGCAAGCAGAATGTGGAATACCTTGTAAGGTACAGGTAAGGTTTCTCCTATATGAAAGGGTTAACATCAACAATGTCTGTGGCAGGAGTCCAGCTGGGACACTACACTGGATGAGATTGCAGAGACAATTATATTTCCTTGCTTTTTGTTGCCCTTTGTTTGATGCTGGGGTTTTGTGTGTTTTCATTTTGCATTGCTGGAGAATGAATCCAGAGCCTTTCATGAGCAAGGTAAATGTTCTACCATTAAGCTACAACCAAAGACCTAAAACATTATTATTTGAAGTGTGCACACACCTGTGCAGGAAGACAGACATGGGTGGCAGATCCCTTGGACCTAGAGTTACAGAAACTTGTGAGGGGCCTGATGTGGTGCTGGGATCTGAACCCAGGTCCTGTTATATATGTTATTAATTCCCAAGGCATCCCTCCAGCCCCTCTTTTCTTTATTATTTTTCATACAAATGGTTTCACTAAGTTCCTAGTGAACAAGCCTTGAAAAATTCACTCTAGACCAGGCTAGCCTTGAGTTTGGAATCTTCTTGTTTCAGCCTCCAGAGAAGTTAAGATTATAAAGAATTCATGATGTGCATGATGGAGAGAAGGTGGTGACTTGGCCTTCACTGAACTTCTATTTTGTAGAAGGAGAAAGGCAATAGCAAATAGGCAGCCATAGGTACTGCTGGGAGAGTACAGCTACTCCAGATTGGCAGGAAGCCAGAGAATGGTACCCACACTATTCAATGAATAACATTTGAACTAACATATGGTCAAGGAAGAACAAGCCAGTGAAGATGGAAGGGAAGATCCAGGGAAAACCAAGAGAAAGAGTCCAAAGTAAAGTCTTAGAGCTGATTTGCTAGTGTCAGGATTGAGAAGAGGGAGGAGATCAGGGACTCAGCACGGCAGATATTAATGTTCCTATGGCTGCACCTCTACATCCCTGGTAGGGCTGGGAGAGGTGAATTCTATTGTCTGGATGCCCTGAACATTTCACTAATACTGACTCGTGGAGGATGATAAAGTCAGGCAAGAATACCGATTCAGCCTGTGATGATTTGAAAGAAAATGGATCCCCAAAGGAGTGGTACTACTAGGAGGTGTGGCCTTTGTTGGAATGGGTGTGGCCTTGTTGGAGGAAGTGTATTACTGTTGAGGCAGGCTTTGAGGTCCCATACAGATCAAGCCACACCCAGTGTCTCAGACCACAATTCCTGCTGCCTTTGGATCAAGATGTAAGGACTCTCAGCTCCTGCCCCAGCATCATGTCAGCCTGCATGCCACCATGCCACACCATGATGATAATGGACTGAACCTCTGAAAATGTAAGCCACCCAAATTAAACGTTTTTCCTTTATAAGATTACCATGGTCATGGTGTCTCTAGGCAGCAATAGAACCCTAAGATACAGCCCAAGCCTTGACATCTCCAACCCCTCCCCTTTGGCAAGAAGCCTTTTCAACAGTATTTGTGTTGTGTTGGACATCTAAGCTCTCCCATAGCTATAGGAGCTACAGGAAGACAGGAAGTCTGCGGTACAGCCAAACCAACACTTTCAGGGGACAGATATGGAAGAAGACAAGAAGCTCATATCTCTTCAGAAGTCTGTGACATCACTGGACGCTTGTGATGCTACCAGCCCCATGCCTCATACCACATCTCCTTTGTCCTCTCTTGTGCAACAAGGTTGACCAAAATGGAATTGGGACACAGATCCTTGGCCCCACCAGGTTGCATGTATCACCAAAAGGACCTTGAGAAAGTTATGAAGGACATCTCAAATCTGTATAGGTTATGTACATCCAGAGACTCGGGACAAGGCAGAGTCCATTCTGAATAACTGGTGTCACTATGGTTTGACAATTCCCACTGACTGTGTTCTGTGAATCAGATGTCCCCAAACACTATCTAGCTTTCTAAGGGCACATTTCTTTTATGACACAAATAAAACAGAGCTCAAACAGTCAACTCTTTTGCTAACAGGTGTCCTGTGGCTGGTCCTTTCTCTGAAAATAGCAATGGGTAGGAAAAGGGAGTGATAAGGCTTGAACTTCTGCTGACTCTGTGTTTTGTGTTTCCTTGCTGCGGAGCCTCACTCATCTTTCTCATTCCACTCCTCCAAATACACACACACACAGACACACACACACACACACAGACACACACACACACACACATACATACACACACACACACTCACACATACACACACATACATACACACACACATACACATGCACACATACACACACATACATACACACACACAAACATGCACATGTACACACATGCACATGCATACACACATGACACAGGTTGTCATGTATCTTTTAATGGACTTTTCTAGAAAAGAGAAATAGTTTGCATCAAACCACTTCTTTCGCAGCATGGTTTTCTTGTGCTGCCCTACAACCCCTCCTTGGACCCTCTGTCCACCTCTATCTCTAAGGGGCTGTCTACTGCTATGGGTCCCTGGGGCCATGTTATTACATGCTGGGCCACACAAACTCTCATCTTACCTCCTTCCTTGAAGCCCCTAAACTTTTGGTCTTCAAATACTCCTCATCAAATAGCCATACCCACCTCCTCCGCAGTCATATTGTTCTTCTCCCAAAAGGCAGAAACTTGAGCCCACTTTTCTTTACTAAATAGCTATTATATTCACTCTGCTACCCTGTTTCACAATCTTACTGAGATCTATGAAGAATAATTCCACCCATGGATTCACTTTTCTCCACAGTACATTAACTTCTTGCTTTTCTGGAAACAACATAGAATAAAAACCTGGGAATTAAATCAGGGCATTTAAATGCTTTAAATGAGTGAGAGTCTAGTTCTATAACAAGTAAATGGCTGAAATACAATTGTGTGCCCTTGCTTAAACCCTCCAAGAACCCTGGGTGAGTTAGCATCCATCTGGCCATTTAGATTCCAGTAGCACTAACCATTGTCCAAAAGTCAGGCCAGCCTACTCTACACGGAGGCAGTTTTGGTCATGGAAGCCTTGGTCGCAGTAATGATTTGGCTCCTCTCAATTTTCTTCTCCCATGAATCACCACAGCAGTTCTCCAGAATGCACCTGTGCTCCAGTATTTTGACGTTGCCTCCACTCTAAGCCCCATACACATCAATGTCACCACTGACAGATTTTTTTAGTTTATCTGATTTCGGCAACATTTTCTACTGAAAGATATCTGAACCACAGAAAGAGAGACTTTTGGTCCAGAAAAAAACTCTTCAGATGAAGCTGTCTTGTGGGTGGTAAGATGCCAAGCAGCTTCCAGAGCCCTGGCTCACCAGATGCCAGAGGCACTCTTTTGAACTGTAACAACCCAAGGCATTTCCTAATAAAGGCAACTGTCACCCAGGTATCAAACACCAAGTTTCTGAACTTGTAGCTATCTCTTAGCTCTGAGGTGCTATGGAAACCTGTCTCCCAACAGCTTCAGAGCTCCAAATGGGACTATGGGATGTGGTTGCTGTAATGGTAAAAGTAAAATGCTGCAGGTCCCCGAGTGGTGGCAGTGGGCAGCGGGCCATGAGACCACACTGCAGGTCCCTGAAGTGGCAGCAGGCAGCGGGTCCCAAGACCACGCCACTGGTCTCTGAAGTGCAGGCAACAAGCAGAGGTCCCGAGGCCATGGCAGACCATGAGGGGCAGTGAGTCCCAGGCAGGGAGCCATGTGGCGGGTAAGAGACAGAGACAGATAGGCATGCCATGCAAAGTGAAGTAGGGTATTTATTTAGTGGGTTATGGAAGGGAAGGGAATAATGGGGAAGAGCAGAGAAAGAGCCAGAGAGAGAGAGAGAGAGAGAGAGGACCAGAGGGGGGGAGGGGAGAAGTGGGGAGAAGGGGAAGACAGAAGCTGCCTCTGAGAGAGAGAAAGAGAGAGAGGAGAGACTCAGGCTGCAAGCAGGAAGGAAGATCTGCCTGCCTCAGCAGGTGGGGGAGGGAAGGAGCAGGGCTTGTCTCGTAAAGGGATAGGACAGACCATTATAGTTGCACCTTAAGCCTTCTTTGAATGTGGGTGTGATGGTTATTTTTTGTTGTCCACTTGACTATAACTGGAATTAACTAACCCAAATGCCTGGGTATACCAATGAGGAATTTTTTTTCTTAATTAAATCATTTGAAGTGGGAAGATTCACTTCAAATTCAGATCTTTTATTTTAGATCTTTTGAGGAGAGAAGATCCACCTTTAATTTGGACCACACCTTCTGCTGGCAACCTAGAAAAGGGCATGGAAGCAGGAAGCCTACTCTTTGCCTGCTTAGTCTCACACTTGCTGACTGGAAAGTCCTTTCCTTCATAGGCATTAGGGCCTACTTCTTCAGAATTTCAGCATGTACTAAAGATCAGCTGAGACACCTAGTATCTTAGTTAGGGTTTCTATTGCTGTGAAGAGACACCATGACCACAGCAACTCTTAAAGGAAAACATTTAATTGAGGTAGTTCACTTATAGTTCAGAGATTCATTTCATTATCATCATGGTAGGACATAGTGGCATGCAAGCAGACATGGTGCTGGAGAAGTAGCTGAGAGTCCTACATCTTGCAAGCAACAGGAAATGGACTGTGTGTCACGCTGAGTGAAGCTTGAGCAAAAAAGACCTCAAAGCCTACCACCAGTGGTGACACACTTCCTCCAACAAGGCCACATCTACTTCAACAAGGCCATTCCCTTTGGGAACCATTTTCTTCCAAACTACTACATCCAGTCTCAAGTTCTGAATAATTACTATATTCTTGGAACTTGCATTAATAGACAGTCATGTTGGACTAGTTGCACCACATCCTGTAAGTTAAATCCCCTTTGCATATGTGCGTGTGTGTGTGTGTGTGTGTGTGTGTGTGTGTGTGTGTGTAGATGGGGGGGATCCATTCTATCTAGAGAACCCCAACTAATACAGTGCTAAAGTATTGGTCATCCCAGAAGCATGCCATAATGGTTACTTGAAAAGCCTCAAACGGCTCAGCTTTGGAAGTTGCCTTCATCTTGTTCACTGAGCCTAAAACCTTTGGGTCAACATTTTTGTATGTTTATTAGGGATCTCTAGAGGAACAAGATGGTTATATGAGTATGTATGGACTATTTCATAAATTATAAAAGGAGAGCCACTAGAATGGCTTATACTATAGGGGTTGGCAGTCCAACGATGGCCACCGGCAGGCTGGCATTTGAGGGAGGCTGTGTAGAAAAGTCTTTGAGAAGCTATCAGCATTAGATGAGGTGGTTAGAGCAGGGCACCATGATTGGATTCTAGTGGCTTTATAGGAAGAAGGAGAGAGACCAGACACATGTGTCTGTGTGTAGTGTGTGTGTGTGTATCGGTGTGTATGATATGTGTGTGCTGTGTGTTTATGTGTATGTCCTCATGTGTGCTTATCCATGTGCATGCATCTCCATCTTTATTCTTGCTGTGCAATCCTCTGTGTCATCTCTGGATTCAGCCAGGAAGACAATCACCAGCTGAGGCTGCTAGATCTGGCACTCCTGGGAAGAAAAGACCCAACGAATCTTCCTGAAAAACTTAGTCTGTATGGTATTACTAGTAACAGAAAATACTCTTTCTGTCAGAGGCCTGAGGATAGTTAAGTCAGATGAAGTTTCTTATCACAACCAAGAACTCAGGACCCAGTCCCAGATGTCTGGAAATTCTAACTCTAGAATTTGCTCCTGTTGAAAATGACTCAGTGAGGACTGAGCCCCCAAGGTCCAAATGACGAGCAGAAGGAGAGAGATCATGAAAAAGGATGTCAGGACTGCGAGGAGTGCATTCACCCACTGATACATGGGGACTGATCTAATGAGAGCTCACCAAGGCCAGCTGGACTGGGACTGAACGAGCATGTGATCAAACCGGGTTCTCTGAATGTGGTTGACATGGGGGCTGACTGAGAAGCCATTGACAATGGCACTGGGTCTTGTTTCGTCTGCATGTGTTGGCTTTTTGGGATCCTAGTCTGTTTGGATGCTCACGTTCCTAGACCTGGAGGGAGGGCTGAGGACCTTGAACTTCCCACAGGGCAGGAAACCCTGACTGCTCTTAGGACCGGAAAGGGAGGAGGAGAGGGAGTGGGGGAATGGGAGGGTATTGGGAGGAGGGGAGAAAGTGGAAACTTTTATAAATAAATAAATAAGTTAAAAAAAAAAGAAAATGACTCAGTGAATAAAAACTATTATCATGCAAGTATAAGACCCTGAGATTGAATCCCCAGAACTTCTATGAAAAAGCCAGTCTTACGAGGTGAGTCTGTAATCTCAGCACTCCTGAGGGACAGGAGAATCCCTGGGAGCTTGTGGCCAGCTAGCCTGGTGTAGGCAGTGGGAAGGAAAATCAGGAATGGCAACAATAGAAGAGACCTGTCCAGTCAAACAAGAGGGATAGAAGGCACACCAGAGGTGCCTCTGACCTCCACACACTGTAACATATTCCTAACACACACACACACACACACACACACACACACACACACACACACACACACGATAAAAAAAGAAAGAAAGAAAATGGCAGCCCAGTTACCATGAAATCCTTCAGAACTAGGGGAAAGGTCAGCAGGACCATGACTCAACCATTCCAAGAGCTGGAAGAAATACTTTGTTTTCACCTTTTACAAAGAAGTTCATCTACTTGGAGGATCTTCCTGTTTTAAAAATCTAACCAGTAAAACTCAGGATACTGCTGTCAGCTTATTTATGTTAGGGAAAGCCGGAGTCAAAGGTTGCCTGCTTCGCCATGAGCTTTGCTATTTATCTCTGCATACAAACCCTCAAACAACAACTTTACCATCTTGTGACATTGCCACATTGTATGTTTACACCATCAAGGCCCCTGTAAAAGGCTCCCTACACATTCTTTCAAAAACCTCGCTTATTTCTTCTGCAGTTACTGAGGTTTCCTTGAGATTAAATAATTTTGATTTTTTTTCTTTTGCGGTATTATTTCTTAAAGATTTGTTTTATTTTTTAAATACTCTATCAATTATTTGAGAACTTCACACAATATATTTTTATTATAGGCACTATCAACTCCTCCCAAGTCCTCCCAGATGAACCCCACTTCCCTATCCCCCAAATCTGTACCTTCTTCTTTTAATAATCCACCAAATCTAACCTGTGCTGTACTCCTCAGTGTGAGGTCATCTGCTGGACTGTGATTGGCTACTGGGAGCGAGCCACAGCCTCAGTGAAAACTGACTTTCCTCCCCCAGAACCCATCACCATTTTAGTCTTTATTAGTATAGCTATGGGACAGTATGTGCATGTGAGTTCAGTTACCCAAAGAGGCCAGTAGAGGGTGTTGAGTTCCCCTGGAGCTGGGGTAGCAGGCTGTTGTGAACTGCCTTACTGGGTGCTGGTCATAGAATTTGGGTCTTCTGAAAAAGCAGCAAGCACTCTACTGCAGAACCATCTCCCCAGTTCCTTGTTTTGTGGTGTCACCTATACATGTCGCTTAAATGATTCACTTCAACCCCAATATACCCCTCATGAACTTTCAAGAAGGGACTAGCTAAACAGAGACCCTGAAGAATGTGTCCTCACTTTAATGGCGGATGTCTATTTTAGGGAACAGTAGACACTGGGTTTCCTGTCTCTTTGTTAAGAAAAAAATGCACTGTGGAATGTTTTTAAAACACAATGACTCTTCAACTTTATCTCCCATCAGCCTTAACTTGGGAAGTCATTTATGAGCCTACAGAAATTGCAAGTTATCACTGTGAGTAAGTCTTAAAAGTTCAGTGAGATATTTTAGGGTCAAATTCACAATGCATTATATTCTTGCCTCCTGCACCTGGTCCCTCGTTCCTTAACAGAATGGGATCCAGTTGGTGTGTGCCAGCTGATGGTCAGGGATGATTGCCCCGGGATGATTTGATCTTCCACTCTGCTAGTACTGATGGATGGCTAGTTAGAGGACCAATACCAAAGGTACAGCCATGAGCAAAGCCAACAGCGGTCCTTGCCTTCGTGGTGTTTACAGCTGGCGGGAGTTGACAAATAAAAAGGAAGCACAAGGAGGTGTGGCATAGAAATACGGGTGGGCTGGGTGGGAGAGGAGCACGCGATATACAATGGAATGAAGAACAGACTTGACTGCCAGGACCATCTTCTCAGTGGACATCCAGGCGGCCCATGGGACTGCATGTGCCTTTGCCTCTGTAGCTATGGAGAGCTCTCAACCATTTATGCCCCAATGAAAGTCCAGGCTAAAACCAAGTGCTGTCTAACTAAATGTTTTCAAGTTCCATCCCTCCCTCTCCTTACTCTCTCTGGTGATCTTCCAGTCTTTATTTAACCATTTTACTAGACAGACAGATTTATAACCACGGTGGTGTCATATTCTCCAGTGAGATTGGAAGAGACAGTTGATCCCTTAGAATGCAAGGCAGTTTAACAATTGCTACCCACACCTTCCACCCCTGGGCCCTGGAAAGCGTAGTTCTTTGTCTAGTTCTGAATTCAACTCTTTTAGATTCCTTATACAAGTGAGATGATGCAACATTTATCATTCTTAGTATTCTTAGAATTTATTGTTTCTTAGCATAATGCTCTCCAGGTTCAAGAGTGCCAGTAAAGAGTTGGCAAGATGATTCAGCATGCAAGGACATTGCCACCAAGCCTGAAGAAATGAGTTCCATCTCCAAGACCTAATAGAGAGACTCAACACCCACAGCTTGTCCTCCAACTCCAGACAATAATATCTCTGTAACCAATGCCAAAGACAAGGAGATCTGTGTATTCACAGAAAATAACTGAAAAAAAATAGCTTTCAAGAAACTCAGCAAGTCACACAGAAACACAGAGAGAAAACAATATCAGAAAAGCAACCTACGAATTAAACAAGAAGTTCAATCAAGGAATATAAATTATCAAAAATAAAACGCATATCTGGGGACTGAAGAACACAATTCATTAAATAAAATAAATGCAGTATAGGACATTGACTATGCAGAACTTGAAATCAAGTCATAGGAGGGCAGGTGGCCAGAAAAAAAAAACAAAGAAAGGGAGAGAGAAATAGTTATCATAACTCTAGGACACCAAGTAAAGAGTGAACATTCTCATTCTGTGGATCTCACTTTGAAAATAATCCTGAATATTTTCAGGATCTAATGAGAGATACGGGTATTGAGATACACAGAGCTCAAAAGTCTCCAGTGAAGATACAGCACACTAGTGCTCATTAACTTATATTGGAGCTATGTCCCAATGAACATCTTATAAGATGAACATATAACCCAATACCAAATTTATCTATAACCCGCAGGACATGGCAGTCCATGAACGTGGTGTGCGGCAGAGGGTCAGCTGTTAATCCCCGTGACTGTATGACTGATGAGGTGCCATTGCCATTGCCATGGTGCGGCCTCACACAGATGTTGTAAATCACCTCACCAGGTAGGAGGGTCTCAGAGATATTGGCATCCTTACTCTGTGACTGGCAAATCACGTGCTCTGTTTATGCTCATTTCTCTTCATCAGCTGTCTGTGGTCAGAGATTAGGCCTCTCAGCCAAAAGACAATTATTCAGAGGAACCAAATGTCCTCCCAACAACTGTTACCAAGACACAAGGATTTGGACAAAGAATAACTTAAGTTAAAGATCCAAGATGGTTTTTAGGCTCTTCTATTAGAATATATCTTGACTCTGAATAGAGTACTATAAAATGAGTAGATAGACACATACATGCATACATATACATGTGTATGTATGTAGATAAGATAATAGATAGCAGATAATTACATACGTGTGTACATAGATGGTAGATATTTACATGCACATACATACACATAGATGATCGACAGATTGATAGATGACAGATACATATATACACAGGTGAACAGGTAGATACATACATACATTTGTACATTATACATACACATAGATGAAAGTAGATAGACGATACATGTTAGATGATAGATAAGTAAACAGAAGATAGAATGAATGGATGGATAGATAGATAGACAGACAGACAGACAGACAGAAGAAAAGATAAATATGTCCCCACTCTAAGAAACATTGCTCAGTAACAGAGATGGGAATACCAGGGCTCCCACCTGAGCCCTATCCAAGGAGCAGCCTGCCTCTCCACTGCAGAATCCTCACTTACTCCAGGCACATCCAGGCTACAGGCAGAGACACAATAGGCCCTGACAATACATCTCCAACCACACACTTTATTCCCATTCTCAGCCACCTCGTAGGGTGGTTTGGCTTCCCATGAAGTTTCCCCCCACCAGAAGCAAATGCCAATCTGACTCCTGCAGCTTCCCTATCTCAACATCACTCCTTATTATGAACTAAAAAACTGTCGTCTACCCTATGTGTTGGATTCTTAGAGGGTCTGTGGGTCTGGGCTCTACTTTGGTACAAAGGAAGACCTGGATCTTTAGTCTGTAGAGATGAAAGAGAAAATTCTTGTACTGAGAGGTCTACCACTATCAGTCAAGGACACCCTGGAGGCCAGCTGTTCATCTCTGAGGGCAACATTTCTTTGTAGGTGTTTTACACATTTCCTTCCCTCAACCGGAGGGCAACTTAAGACCAAAGAGAAAGGAAACCCAAAGACTCAATTTCTTTTTGATGTTATTTTTCTCCTCTATTTTCCAAGAACACCCACAAAGACTTTGCTAGAGTACTATGATAAAAGCTGACATACCTTCTCTTAATGACAAACACAAGTAACTCCTCAGGGTGACTCACTGGCAATCCTCCCTTCCTTTACAATCTCTCCTAAGCTCAATCCACTTCCTGTCAGAGGATTCTTTCCCTGAAGAAAGCCTGGAACTTCCTGAGTTGACTTGGAAGTCCTAGCTTGTCTAATGTTGATAATAAGGCCAGCATGGACTTCTTGCTGAGTTACAAACGTGAGCCACTACGATGCCCTGAGAAGAGAATGGAGACTTCTAGAAGACCAGAAGGCTTACCAGACACAAAATGTAATGGGCGAGTATCTGGGGTAAAATGAGAATCAGGCAACCTGAGGATGGTTTCAAGCCTTATTTTCTATCTCCTTTCCCAACCCTGGAACATGCCCGCAGCATTACAGTTCCACATTGCGCTCATATCTTTCATTTGTTCCCAGAGGGCCACCTGCCATGACTTTCTCTGACCTAGAGACTGTTGTGTCTGAGTTATCATCCACTGACTCTCCCTCCCACTTTCTTTTAAAAATATTTATATATTCTTATTTTATGTGTTTGGGTGTTTCTCCTATATGGATGTACCTCACAAGTGTATGCCTGGTGCCCATGAAGGACAGAACTGGAATTACAGACAGTTGTGAGCTGCCATGTGGGTGCTAGGAATCAACCCTGCTTCTTCCAAAAGAACAGCTAGTCGCTGAGACATTTCTCCATCCTCATCTGCTTCTTGCTGCATACAATGAATAAAGGGCATGGATGACGTCAAGAGAGTAGGAGGGGGCTGCAGCTGAGCAGTTACTATCTGGATTTTTACCATGTTATGGGTGTGGTCATCTAAGGAAGACAGCTGTTCTAGTTTGTTTACTGTTGCGGAGATCAGCACCATGACCAAAAGCAACTTTGGGGAGGAAAGCGTTTATTTCCGCTTACAAGTCCAGATAACAGTCCACCACTGAGGGAAGTGTAGGCAGTAACTCAAGGCAGGATCAAGGGGCAGGAAGCAAGGAGGAAGGTTGCCTACTGGGACCCTCACAGACTCATTTCTGACTAGCTTACACAACCGAAAACACCTGCCCAGGAGTAACCATGCTCCCCATAATCTGGGCCTTCCCACACCAATTAACTCTCAAGACAATTTACCACAGATATAGCCAGAGGTCAATCTGAATGGGAAGTAAGTCCCTTAATTGAGACTACCTCTTCCCAGGTGACTCTAGGTTGATATAGGTGGGTCTTCTATCTATCTGTTGTTTCATTGGTTAATTAATAAAGAAAACTGCTTGGCCTGATAGGTCAGAACATAGGTAGGCGGGGAAGACAGAACAGAATGCTGGGAGGAAGAAGGCAATGAGGCAGTCGCCATGACTCTCCTCTCCAAGACAGATGCAGGTTAGAATCCTCCCGGTAAGCCACCACCTCGTGGTGCTACACAGATTATGAAAAATGGGTTAATCAAGATGTGAGAGTTAGCCAATAAGAGGCTGAAACTAATGGGCCAAGCAGTGTTTAAAATGAATACAGTTTCCATGTAATTATTTTGGGTAAAGCTAGCTGGGAGCTGGGCCACAGTCCACCGCTCCCACCACTACACTAGGTTGTGCCAAGCTGGTAATATAAATTAACCAGGGCAGCAGATGGGTATATAAACACCCCTATGTTACCATCATACTCCCTGCCTTTGTCTCTTTAGGCCTGGGATGGCGATGCCTAAGGCTGTAGCTACCCCATCTTGATTCTCCAAACTTTGCCCATACTTTTGGGAGAAGCAACTTTACTGATCTGTCCTCAGGTTATCTAGATTGTGTGCATGTTCTCCTCTCTGCTGGACTGTCCGACTGACCATCTCTGCCTCATGATGTCATGCTGGTGCTCCAGGAAGAACATGGGTATCACCTATGAGCAACTTCAGTAAGAACATGCTGGCCGGAGGCACACAGATCGCAGCTTAGATACGGAATTAGTGACAGCTTCAGTGCTCTGGAAATGGGTGGTGGCGCACACCCACAGGGTGTCCTGAAAGGTAAGCAAATGTCAGCGTTCATCCCCTTGACACAGGTAGGGATTCAGTACAGTTTCTTTGTTCCCAAAGCATTGTGATCAACTCCATCTTAGTATCATTCCTAGAGAGAACACTTCACCCAGTCAGAGGACATGATCCTATTGCTTTTCAAACACCCACAGACTTGGGCACACAGCAGTGCAGTTGGTGTAAGAATGGTTTCATTGCTCTAAACAGTAGCCCAGCTTCCCTTAACCGGCCTTTCCTCCCTCCCTCTTCCACCATCTCAAGGCAACAAGCAATCCACTTTCTGTTACCATAGGTTTGTCCACTCTAGACAACTCATATAAACAGATTTCTGGGCTGTGTGGTGCTCAGCACATTTCAAGGTTTGGGCACGCTGTGCCATGTAGTAGGGACTTCATTCCTATTACAGGCCACATTTCGGGCTACTCACTGGCTGATGGACTTCCGAGTTGTTCCTGATCTTTGGCTGTCAGGAGGCACCTGCTCTGGAGATTCAGACCTGGGTATCTGGTGCAGGTCTCGGCACCCGACTGTAATCACGGTCGTTCTGATAATCGGTGTCCTCTTCCTAATCACTCCTGCGTCAGGAGAGTTGGATCTTAGGGAATGAAGAGCCCCAAGATCGTCAGATTATTGCGGTCCTGACTCACAGAAAGCTGAAGGAAGAACAAACAAGTCATTCTCCAATGCTGACTTCTGTTCCAAAAGGTGGCCCACCTCACTGCAGTCAAAAGAGCCATTTCCAAGAAACAGCAACCAAAATTTGCTGGTGAGGATAAAGGAAAAGGAGTCCTTCTCTGGTGCTGGTGGGAATGCAGATTAGTACAGCCAACCATGGGAATCAGTACAGTGGTTCCTCAAAAATAAGGGGAAAAAAAACAGAATTACGGTATAATTCAGCCACTCCACTCCTGTGTATGAACCCAAAACAATCAAACAGCTTATTATATGATACTGGCACACACGTGTTCATCACAGCACTAGTAAAACAGCCAAGCATGACCTCAACCTTGATGCCCATCAGTGGGTGAATGGATAAACATGGCGCACATCAGATACCATGGAGTTTAGCTCAGCCATAAAGAACAAATGGGTCATTTGCGGAAAGGAGGATGGACCGGGGAGCATCCTGTTAAGTGAAATAAGCTAGACATAAAGGCAAGTATTACACATTTTCTCTCATGTATGGAATCTGGGGGAGGAGGTGAAAGCAAACGAGGTGATTGGGGACAGAGAGGGTAAAGAAAAGAGGGTTAAGGAAGGGTAGGAGAGTGAAGAGGATCAAAACACATTATATGCATGTATGGGCATACTATAAATGAAGATAAAATGTAAAGAAAATGTAAAACAAACCATTTAAGGAGTCTGGCATAAAAGAAAGTTTAGTAAGGATATGTGATAAAAATCTAAGATGTAGAGAGGAAGCAAATTTCACATGGAGAAGCTGAAGAGGTGGCCAGTATTTAAAAGCACTCTGTGCTCTCTCAGGAGAGCTCAGTAACCAGTATCCAACAGGCATGTCACGGCCACCTTCTTCTGGTCATGGGCAGCCACACTCACGGGCACCCCCACTCATGGAAGTCTTCACTCATGGCTCTCACACTCATGTGCTCCCGCACTCACAGGCTCCCACACTCATGGCTCCCACACTCACAGGCTCCCACACTCATGGCTCCCACACTCATGGGCTCCCACACTCATAGGCTCCCACACTCACAGGCTCCCACACTCATGGCTCCCACACTCGTGGGTGCCCACACTCATAGGCTCCCACACTCATGGGCTCCTGCACTCATGGGCACCCCCACTCATGGGCGCCCACACTCATAGGCTCCCACACTCATGAGCTCCTGCACTCATGGGCACCCCCACTCATGGGCTCCCCCACTCATAGGCTCCCACACTCATGGGCTCCTGCACTCATGGGCACCCCCACTCATGGGCTCCCACACTCATGGCTCCCGCACTCATGGGCTCCTGCACTCATGGGCACCCCCACTCATGGGCTCCCACACTCATGGGCTCCCACACTCATGGGCTCCCACACTCATGGCTCCCACATTCATGGGCTCCCACACTCATAGGTGCCCACACTCATGGGCACCCCAGACACACACACTCATGGGCTCCTGCACTCATGTGCACATACATATATATTTTAAAATATAATGATTAAAAAGAGAGGTAGGGAGTAAGAGTCAAGGGGGATTTTTTTTCCCATGAAATGGTTCAACAAAGAAGGCTCATTTAACTGGAACGGCCATGGTCTGACCTCTAAAAGACCTCACAATGAAAAAAAGATCTTAGAACGTTCTGTGCTACAGTAAGAAAGAATTTAGCCTGACAAGTACATCTACCCCCAGAAGAATTGTACCTAATGTCACTGCTAAACGAACTGAAGGATGTGTGAAAAAGAAGTCAGACTCCTGAAGCTCTAGAGAGAGTCTATGTCACCCGGAAGGACAGAGGAGGACACACCCACATGCTGAATGACAGCAAGTGTGCCTTGCTCATAGGGGCTCAGAGCAGGGCGTTCCGTACTCCTGTCCTTGACAACTCAGACACACGTAAAGGTGATCCGTGACTCTTTAAAGGAAGTTTTTACTTTCCAGTAAAATCCCTGTTGATCTGAGAGAGGGGTCTCGAAGGACAAGGTGTGATGTGACAGAAACAGAAGCAAGGATAGAGCGGCACTGAGCGTTAATGGCTTTTCCTAGCCCTGCTTGTCTCCTTTGGCCTCGATATCTGAGCCATCAGCTCATGGTCAGCAATAAATGACCTTTGTCCCGTGAAGCGTATGCACTGTTCACACTAGGGAATAGCACCGGGGAAAGGCCTCTTCACCTGTCTATTATCACCCACATCAGCACAGACAGCCATCACTGCAGACAGCACAGCCTCGGGAAGCCCTTCCTCAGTTACTGTAACAAGTGACTTTTTAAAATAGACAACAGTTTAAAATAACAAAGACATAACGAGCACATGACAATTTCATCACACACTGTTCTGTGGTATGTGTGTGTGCATGTGTGCGTGCCTGAATGTGAGTGTGTGTGTAATATCTATCTTGGGCGCTGTTCTTTAACAGGCATCCAACTTGGTTTTTGAGTCGAAGCCTCTCCCTGGGACCTGGAACTCAGTGATTCTGCCAGACTGGCTGGCTACCATGCCCCAGGGAGCCTGCTATCTCCACTTCCCCAGGGCTGGGATTACAATCACAATACCCTGCCCAGATCTTTATTGACTGAGTTGTTCCCCAGCCCTGTCTCATACATTCTTACATTCAAACTCCTGAATAAGAGATCCTCAATTAAATCTCATAAAATTGAGGCTAATTACGCTGGGCCTGATGCACTTAGGAAGCTGAATCAGGAGGATTGCTGCGAGTTTGGGGTCAGCATGGGTTATGTGGTGAGTTCCAGGCCAGTCGGGGACACAGTGTGATACACTAATAAAAAGGAGATAAGGAGGCAAATGGAATAGTTAAGAAAAATATCTACCGCTCATGGCCAATTAAATACAAGCAACGTATCTTCTATGCGTTGAAAACAATCTTACAGAAGCATAAATCAATATATGCATTATAACTTTAAAAATAGCATTGGGGCTATTAGTTCAGTTGGTAAAATGCTTTCCTTAAAAGCATGAGACCCACATTTTGGCAGCAGACGGGGAGAGGGCCTGGGCGCAGAGCCCCTCTGGTGACTGGGATTCTTTGCACAGGGGGAGAATTTGCCCCCATCCTCTTCATGTGCTCATGTGCACATGGCTCATGTGCTCTGTAACAGGACCAGACTGGTTTCCTATCTCCCAGGATTCTGTTCATTAGTGAAAAGAGTTATCAATCCAAAAGCCTTTCCAACTGCAGGGTCTTCAGGGTCTGGTGAGTCTCACGCGGCCACTGCACCCCCGGATATATGCTCCTGAACAGTGTGGCCTGATAAAACAATGGGACCGTTTGAACCTCAGGATCAGAGATTCCTGCTTCCTGGAATATGGGCTTCGATTGTCACCTCAGCGGTGCCGCTTCACAGAAGAAAAGCTTGACCCATAAAACTCTGCCTGGTGTTTCAGCAGAGCCTCCTTCAACAGAAAGACCGGAATTTGTAATGGCACAGTATGGGAAAGAGTGTCCGAGTACCGATGCACAAGAAATCAACACTGCAGAAACTTACTTTGAAGCTGCCAGGGTTGAGTGTGTGATCCAAACATGTCCACAACTGCCGCAAACAGATTTTGAGTCACTTTTTTCAGAAGTGGCTAATAACAAACTCATGATTCTGACTGTGACACAGAAGACGGGAAATGGTGTGACCGTTTGGAGTGGAGAGGTAGAACTTGAAAGAGAGATGCTCTTAAAGAAGTTCATTCGTGGTGCTAAGGACATTTGCTATGCTCTTCGGGCTGAAGGATATTGGGCTGACTTCATTGACCCATCATCTGGTTTGGCATTTTTGGGACCATATACAAGCAACACGCTTTTTGAAACAGATGAACGTTGCCGGCATTTAGGATTCTCTGTTGACCTTGGCTGCTGTAAAGTGATCCATCATAGACTCTGGGGTACTCATGTGTTTGTGGGAAGTATCTTCACTCATGCAGCAGCAGACAGCCATATCACACAGAAGCTCAGTGGAACCTAGCCATGCCTTGTGATTACTGCAACTCTGTCTGTCTGTCTGTCTGTCTGTCTGTCTGTCTGTCTGTAATGCAGTGCTCTGTATTACACTGTTGAGGAAGGAACTCAGTCTCTATGGGATTCTGGTTTCTAGGTATTTATTTCATCATTTATGGGTTTACATAGGCAGGTGGCTTAGATTGCAATATTGCAAATGCTACCCATATTCTGGAGTACGTGTTGAACACACCCACGTTCTGCAGAATGTGGTCCTCTACATGTCACCAGGATATGTATGGTCTCTTATTGTTGATCCTCCCCTTTGTTGGGAAAACCTTATTAGTTTAGTTATTTTTTCCAAAAATAAATCATATATTTTGCTGTGAAAAAAGCATGATACCCTGAGTTCATCTCTGAGATTCCATACAAAAATGCCAAGCATGGTGGTGTCTGCTTATACTCACAGTGTGGGAGACAGGGAAAGAAGGATCCCTGGGCTCGCTGACCATCCAATTTAGTCAATTGGTGAGTTCCAAGCCAGTGAGAGACCTGTCTCAAAGGAGGTGGCATTCCTGAGTATGATACCTGAGAATGTCCTCTGGCCTCTACACACATGCACATGTACATACACACATACATACAAGCACACATATATGTTATACAAGGACAGTTACGTGGTCAAGACATAACCTGGTCCGAATCTTATTTATTTTTTGTTGTTGTTGTTTTTTGTTTTTTTTTTTTTCCGAATCTTATTTAAAGGCACAGGCTTAGTTTAAAATGCACTGACAGAATTTTCAAATGTCCTTTATTAAGTCAATATTGAATGAAAATTAAAACACGAATATTAGAGATGTTGGCAGGCGGATACAGTAGATAACAGAGATTCCACTAATGAGTAGATATTTCTACAGGAAAAAAAGAAAGAAAGCAAATAGACAGAAGCGATGGTCCAAAACACAGTAAAAGAAAGGATTAAAGCTAAGCATTTTGAGAAGGGAAGAACCAATTGCACCCTGGGAAGAGTAGACAAGTAAACATCCTGCTCCAGCTGACGGCAATTATTCAAAGGACAATAAATAACAGGGGCTTAGTGGGTAAGAGCACTTGCGACACAAACCTCAGGCTGTGATTTCAGATCCCAGTGTCCACCCAGAAAGCTGGGCATGGCAGCCGTGAGGGACTGATGGCGTGAAGACAGATGGATCCAGGGACTCGAGGACCAGTCAGTCTAGCTGAAAGAGCTCCAGGTTCAGAGAGAGAGAGAGAGAGAGAGAGAGAGAGAGAGAGAGAGACAGAGAGAGACCCTGCCTCAAGGAAATAAGGCAGAGTACGGTAGAGGACACTCGGCACCTTCCTCTGGCTTCCAACACAGATTGTGCACCTGTACACATATACACACATGAATATAATACCCAATGGGAGGAAGGAATGGAGAGAGGGAGGAAGGAGTTAACTGAAGAAGATCTTTGGGAGTAGACAGCCCAGAAGTCAGGGCGTGAGACTCCCTTGTAAAGGGATTCCTGTCTGCTCTCAAGATCTTCACATCTGTTCTTCTGGTAATTAAATGATTCACTGTGACTTCCACCTCTCCCACGGAATCCTTCTTGCAGCCCAGTATGAAGGTCACAGTTCAAGCCTGGCCTTGTTGGATTCTCTACAACTTTCGACACCACAGACTACTCTTCCTTACAGATATGAAGACCCCAGCTGCAGGGCTGTCTGATTTTCTCGTTTCCAGCCCACTTTTCCCAAGTATTTTTACTCATGCCCCTCTTTTCCTGGAATTCCTTTCTCCTCTCTTTAGACAGCATCCCGGGCTCCTCATGGCTGCTCCTGATACAGTTTCTCCGGACAGCCCCATCTTCTCCCTGAGCCGCCACACCACCTGTTCTGCCTTCCATCCAAACTGAAAACTCGAGGAGGAAAGGGGTTCATTTTATCTTCTGGGTTACAGCCCATCCCTGAGTCTTCACACCAAGGCAGGAACTTACAGCAAGAGTCTGAATCAGAAACCGTGATGGAGCACTGCTTACTACTGGCTTGTGCTCTCAGACTTGCTCAGCTCAGGCCCACCTGCCTAGGGACTGCACTTCCCACAGTGGACTGAGCCCGCCCGCCTAAGGACTGCACCTCCCACAGTGGACTGAGCCCGCCTGCCTAGGGACTGCACCTCCCACAGTGAACTGAGCCCTCCTACAACGATTAGCAATTAAGAAAATGTCTCACAGACACAGCCATGGACAATCTGATCTAGGCAATTCCCTCTTCCCAGGTGACTCTAGAGAGTCAAAAGGACAGCTGAAGCTAACTATGGCAGCATCTATGGGACAATATCCTCCAGTTCAGGGAGATCCCATAAACTCTGAATTTATGCTTAATTTCTCTAGTACAATTAACCCTGACCTCCTCATTTATTTCCTTTCCCAAATTTACTCCTGGGTTGTTATTATCTATGTCAATAAATGGTACCATTATCTATTTTGTTGCTCAAACCATAAATATGTGATTGTGTTTTTATTATTATTTTTGTATATACACTGTGTGGCGGTGTGAAAAAAAAATATCCCCCAAAAGGACTGGCACTACTAGGAGGTGTGGCCTTGTTGGAGGAAGTGTGTCACTGTGGGGGCGGGCTTTGAGGTCTCTTGCACTGAATCTTCCCTGGGTGTGACTTTTAGTCGACTTCCTGTTGCATGAAAGATGTACCGCTCACAGCTACTCCTCCAGCACCACATCTGCCTGCAGGCCACCACGGTCCCCACCATGATGACAATGGACTGGACCTCTGACACGGCAAGTGAGGCACCCCAATTAAATGCTTTCATTTGGAAGAGTTGCCATGGTCATGGTGTCTCTTCACAGCAGTAGAAACCCACACTAAGACACTGAAAGACCTTGGCCCACTGCTGTTTTCCACTCCATATATTTCTCTCCCCAACCACTGTCATCTTAATCCAAGACACAAGCACCATTCAATCAGGATCCTGTAGTGAACAAATATTTATAAAAGAGATGCACGTTCAAAAAGTACAGTGGAAAAGAAGGAATACTGAGTTCTGTAGGGCTCCGGGGACCAATGAATAGATATATAAATGACTGAAGAGAGAAATACTGAAATCCCTATGGTAGGTGGGGTAGAGCAGAGCTGGGGGGCACAGGGACTGTGTGACATCAACCTTCCCACGCTCAATAGGTAGGAGCAGGAATATTTCAAATTGGAGGCCAACCTGGATAACGCAGTTAGATCCTGTCTCAAAAACAAAACAATAAAGGCCAGGTATGATGGCGCACACCTTTAACCTCAGCGCTCGGGAGGCAGAAGCAGTTGGATCTCTGAGCTTGAGCCTGGTCTGCCCTACAAAGCAAGTTCCAGGATAGCCAGGGCTACACAGGGAAACCTTGTCTTGAAAACCCAAAAAAATAAAATAAATAAAAGATAAAACATTATGCACCATAAGCATATGGAATTCATCCCAAGAATACGAGGAACAAGAACTAATATAATATAATATAATATAATATATTAAAAGAATAAAAAAAAGACTCTACATATTGTGATGGTTGTCAATTTGTCTACATCTGAAATGAACTACAATCCAGAACTGGAAGACACACTTGCGATCTGGATCTTAAATCAGGAAGACAATATGACTTTGATCCTGATTTTGAGACAGGAATACACGCGCCTTTAATCCAGATCGTAAGGTGGGAAGGCACACCTTTAATGTGGGCCACACCACCTGTGGGAAGTCTACGTACAGATATGGAAGAAGGAAGGTTGGTTCATTCTTTGCCTGCTTGTTCTGGCCTTGTGAGCATATCAGAATTCCAGCATATACAGACCAGCTGAGACCCCCAGCCTCGTGGGACTGAGCAACTGCTGGATTCCTGGGCTTTTCAGTCACAGCTAGCCACTGTTGGACCGCAGCCTGTAAGTCATGCCAATTAATTCCACTATATACATATATAGAGAGAGATTCATTCTATAAGTTCTCTGACTCTAGAGAACCCTGACTAAAACCATGGCCATGTAAATTTATATAGAGAAATATTTAACTAACTCAACAGACTTTTATGGAAAAAAATTCAACAAACTGAAAATAGAAAGGAAAGTTCTCAGTGTGAACAAGAGCATTTCTGAAAATCTAACTAACACCCGACCTGTGAAATACTGAGAACGTATCTGCTGTTTCATTTCTGCTTAACATCGTAGTTGAGGTTCTAGCTAGAATAGTTATACAAGAAAAAAGTTTTCTTAATTTGAAATGAAGACATGAGGGGCTGGAGTGGTGAAGCAGCAGTGAAGAGCACAGGCTGCTTCTTTAAAGGACTAGGGTTCAATCCCCATCATCCACACGGCAACTCACCACCATCTGTAACTCCAGTCCCAGGGGATCCTGGGCCTTTCTCTACCCTCAAGGATACTTCATGCACATGGTACACAGACATACATAGAAGCAAAACATTCAGACATGCAAAACAATAATGATATAAAACAAAATACAGAAATGAGACTATTTTCACAGATTAGATGACCTTATACAAAGGAAGCCACAAGAAATCACTGCAACTAATTAATCAATTAATTCAACAAAATTGCAGTCCAACACATAAAACAGTAGCAGTGGATGACAGAGCAAGGAAATAAAGAAAACAATTCAAAGTACAATAGCAGCCAAAAGAATAAACTACTTCAGATAAATTTGGTCAAGGAGATGCCAGATGTGTCCACAAAAAAACTACAAGACAGCCAGGCATTTTGGTACACACCTTTAATCTTAGCACTCCTGAGGCAGAGGTAGGTAGCTCTCTATGAGTTCAAGGCCAGCCTGCTCCATAATGAGTTCCAGGCCAGTGAAAGCTACATAGTGAGACCCTGTCTCAAAAAATAAATAAAACCACAAAACATTCCTGAAAGAAATAAAAATAGTATCTTAAAAATAGAAAGGGATACAGAAAGATGGTAAAGGTGACTGCCACCAAGCTTGACAGCCTGAGTTTGGTCCTGTAACCCACACAGTAGGAAGAGAAAATCAACTCCTTTTAAACTATTGTCTGACCTTTATACATATGTTGTGATACAAGAGCCTACACACACACACACACACACACACACACACACACACTCAATATATAAATAAATAAATATGATAACTTTAAAAAATACTAAGTATCCCATGTTCATGGATTGGAGAATAATATTGTTGAGATGATAGTAGTCCCTAAAGTGATATACCAAGTCAACAAATAATTCAAAAGTTATTTCAAAATGAACTGAAGTCTTAAATCCATAGACTAAAACTAAAATTAAAAATGGAAAAAAATATGGATAAATCTTTATCACCGTTAAAGATATGTAACAGAACGCTCTCCAAGGGTCTGGAGCGACAGCTCAGCAGTTAAGAGCACTTGCTGTTCTTTCAGAGGACCCAGGTTCTGTTCCCAGCACATAGTGACTCACAACCATCCCTAACTCCAGTTCCAGGGATCCAATTTCCACTTCTGGTGTCTGTGGGGACCAGGCACATATTTGGAGTACATACATGCTTGCTGCCAAAACACTCACACACATACAAATTCAAAATTTAAAAAAAAAACCTTTTTAAAATTTAATAAACAAATGAAATAAACGGCTAGTGAGATAACTCAGCTGGTAAAAGCGCTAGTCATGCAAGCATGATGATCTGAGTTTACACCCCAGAACCCATGGGGAGACAGAGAACAAAGCTGAGACTGGCTTAGGGAAACAGAGAGAGGAGGCCAGTCAGCCCACCAGCGAGCTCCAGGCACAGTGAAAGCCATGCCTCCAATACTGATGTAGAGAACTACTGAGCTGCAACACCTGAGGTTGCCCTCTGACCTGCAGGTGCAGACACACTCACAAATAAGAACAGTACTCTAAGTGCTTGGCGATGTTATTTCTGCATGTGTGACTTTTACGTTAACTGAAAAGGGAAAGGAGGGAAAAAATGAAGCAGAGAGGGAGGAAAAGAGGGAAAGAAAGAAAGGGAGAGGAGAGAGGAGAGAAAGAAAGGAGGGAGAAGAAAAGGAGGGAAGGGAGGAGAGAGGGGAAGGGAGGGAGAAGAGAGAGGAGAGAAGGAGGAGAGGGAAGAGAGAGAGAAGGGAGGAGAGAAAGAGGGGAGGGAGGAGGGAGAGAAGAGAAGGAGGAGAGGGAGGAGAGAGAGGAGAGAAGGAGGAGAGGGAGGAGAGAGAGAAAGGAGGGAGGAGAGAAAGAGGGGAGGGAGGAGGGAGAGGAGAGAAGGAAGAGAGGGAGGAGAGAGAGGAGAGAAGGAAGGGAGGGAGCAGAGAAGGAAGGGAGGGAGGAGAGAGAGAAAGGAAAGAGGAGAGAAAGAGGGGAGGGAGGAAAGGAAGGAGAGGAGGGGAGAGAAAAACACAAGTAAAGGACACAAGTGAGGATTAAACGGGTTACTAAGTTACATCAGAGATAACCAAATTTCTCTAAAACCTTATCATATTCCTAGATGGAAAATATTCAGTATCGCAAAGCACGAAATTTTCCCCAAAATTAATCCTTAAATGCAGTTTGAATCTAGTCAAAATACCAGCAGGATTGCTCTTACGGAATCTGACAGAGTAATTGTAAGGTTGGTCAGAGTGGATGAATGAATGAGCACAGCCAAGGAGGTTCTGAGATTAGCGATGGAGAAGTCACCCCACACCAGAGACGTGTAACCTGTTACCCAGGAGTCTGGACTGTGTACACACCAGAGGACTGTAACATGGTACTCAGCAGTCTGGACCATGCGCACCCAGAAGCCTGTAACCCGGTACCCAGGGGTCTGGACCATGTGTGCTTTCCTTCCAGAGGAAGAGTGCCTCAGCTTCCTCCAGCTCACTGGTGAAGGGTTACAGGATAACTGCAAACCAGCAAGCGCCTTCTAACGACCATAACAGCTACATTTGAAATGTCTATATTTTTTGTTTTAAAATAGAAGACTACATTGGGAATGAACAAAAAAGCCCCGCTGTGTAAATGAACCCAAGTGTGTTCACAGAGCTCAGTATTTCACTGATCTGTGATTTGGGCTCTGAGCTACTGCACAATTCATAAAAAAAACAATTAACATTTTTATTTAAGAAGGAAATTTGGGGCTGGAGAGATGGCTCAGCAGTTCAGAGCATTGATTGCTCTTCCAAAAGACCCTAGCTCCATTGACAGAGCCCACACAGTGGCTCCCAATACTTTATAATATCTGCCCCAGGAAGACGCCCTCTTCTGGGCTCCAAGGATAGTACATGCTCGTGGTGCATAGGCTTACATGCAGGCAAAAGATCATGTACGCTCAGTTTTTATTTTTTGACTATTGAAGAAATATCACCAAGAACTGGATATATATAGTTGTGAACATCCATGTTCCAAGCACTGAGGTGGTGGAAGAAAAAGGCTCAGCAGTTCAAGGTCACCTCAGCTGTACAAGTTGAGGCCAGTTTGGGCTACAGAAGATATTACCTCTAACAAGACAAAGAAAGCCCAGTCAAGAACAGTTTGGTCACATGATCATCTCATTAGATGCTGAAAAAGCTTTCGACAAAATACAACATCCCTTCATGATAAAGGTCTTGGAGAGAGCAGGGATACACGGAACATAATACAGCAAACCAACAGCCAACATCAAACTAAATGGAGAGAAACTCCCAGCAATCGCCCTGAAATCAGGCACAAGACAAGGTTGTCCACTCTCACCATATCTATTCAATATAGTTCTTGAGGTCCTAGCTAAAGAGCAATAAGACATCAAAAGGAGCTCAAGGGGATACAAATCAGAAAAGAAGTCAAACTCTCCCTATTTGCTGATGATACAATAGTTTACATAAGTGACCCCAAAAATTCTACCAAGGAACTTCTGCAACTCATAAAGACTTTCAGCAATGTAGCAGGAGACAAGACTAACTCAAAAAAAAAAATCAGTAGCCTTCATTTACACAGATGATAAGGGGCCGAGAAAGAAATCAGGGAAACATCACCCTTCACAACAGCCACAAATAACATAAAATATCTCAGAGTAACTCTAACCAAACAAGTGGAAGACTTGTATGACAAGAACTTTAAATCTTTGAAGAAAGAAATTGAAGAAGACACCAGGAAGTGGAAAGATCTCCCATGCTCTTGGGTAGGTAGACTTAACATAGTAAAAATGGCAATCTTACCAAAAATCTACAGATTCAATGTAATGCCCAGCAAAATTCTTCACAGACCTCAAAAGAACAATACTCAACTTCATATGGACAAAACTAAAAATCACGGGATAGCCAGAGCAATCCTGTACAATTTTAAAAGAACTTCTGGAAGCATCACAATCCCTGACTTCAAACTCTACTACAGAACTACAGTACTGAAAACAGCCTGGTATTGTCATAAAAACAGACAGGAGGACCAATGGAACCAAATCAAAGACTTGGATATTAATCTACACACCTTCGAACACCTGATTTTTGATAAAGAAGCAAAAAAAATCAAATCAAAAAAAGAAAGCATATTTAACAAATGGCGCTGGCATAACTGGATATCAACATGTAGAAGAATGAAAACAGATCCATCTCTATCACCATGCACAAAACTCAAGTCCAAATGGATCAAAGACCTCAACATAAAGCCAGCCACACTGAGCCTTATAGAAGTGGGAAGTACACTTGAACACAGTGGCACAGGAGAACACTTCCTAAATATAATCCCAGTAGCACAGACACTGAGAGAAACAATTAATAAATGGAACATCCCAAAGTTGAAAAGCTTCTGTAAAGCAAAGGACATGGTCAATAAGACAAAACGACAGCCTACAGAATGGAAAAAGATCTTCACCAACCTCACATCAGACAGAGGTCTGATCTCCAAAATATATAAAGAATTCAAGAAATTTGTCATCAAAAGAACAAATAATTCAATAAAAATATGGAGTACAAACATAAACAGAAAACTCTCAACAGAGGAATCTAAAATGGCTGAAAAACACTTATGGAAATGCTCAACATCCTTAGCCATCAGAGAAATGCAAATCAAAACAACTCTAAGATTCCATCTTAAAGCCGTAAGAATGGCCAAGATCAAAAACAGTGATAACAACTTATGCCAGAGAGGTTGTGGGGTAAAGGGAACACTCCTGTATTGCTGGTGGGAGTGTAAGCTGGTACAGCCCCTTTGGATATCAGTATGGCAATTTCTAAAAAAATTAGTAAACTATCTTCCTCAAGATCTAGTAATACCACTTTTGGGTATATATCCAAAGGATGCTCAATCATGCCACAAGGACATGTGCTCAACTATGTACACAGCAGCATTGTTTGTCATAGACAGAACTTGGAAACAACCTAAATGCCTCTCGAATGAAGAATGGATAAGGAAAATGTGGTACATTTACACAATGGAGTACTACACAGCAGAAAAAAAATAATGACATCTTGAAATTTGCAGGCAAATGGATGGAGCTAGAAAACATCATTTTGAGTTGGTAACCCAGTCCCAGAAAGACAATTATCATATGTATTCACTCATAAGCAGTTTTTAAACATGAAGCAAAGAAAACCAGTCTACAAATCACAATCCCAGAGAACCTAGACAACAAGGAGGACAATAAGATAGATGTACATGGATCTAATCTACATGGGAAGTAGAAAAAGACAAGATCTCCTCAGTAAATTGGGAGCATAGGAACATTGGGAGAGGTTTGAAGGGGAGGGGAGGGGGAGAGGAGGGGAGTAGAGAAAAATGGAGAGATCAATAAAATAAAATTTTAAACAGGAAAAAAAAGGAACAGTTTGGGGCTGGGTAGTGTCATTCAATGGCAGGATTCTCACCTGGCATTTGCCTGGCCCTGGGTCTGAACCTTAGCACCATACAAAAATTAAACACCTACGGGGTAACACTGCATGGAGACAGAGACTGTGTTAAATAGACTAAGGATTACAATAATATAGTTTAAAATAAAATTTAAAAGGCTCAAAACAGCAACACACACACAGTTCAGTAACTGTCCTGCCTCAACTCAAAAAGGAAAACATGAATTATTCAACATTTGCTCTGAGGAAACTGACTAGTCATTTGTGGGAAGAAATAAGGCTAATTTTATAAGTCACACTACACACGGAAATGAATCCCAAATGGATTAACGAATTTAACTTCTTCCCACATTGAACAATTATTTACAAAGGAGAAACTGACGCGTGCGCTCAGCACAGCAAGGCCGTGAGGACGTAGCAAGGAAGAGAACCCCAGCTCCTTTGTCCTCATGGGTTCCACAGTCAGCTGAGACCTGTGAGAATTTCTTAGAAACTAGAAATACATTCTAATATGACATGGCAGGGGTCCTGACCCAGCTACCTCAGGGACAGGCGGGGTCTTCTCCCACATCTCTGCCTTTACTTACAGCTGAGTCGGTAAGCTGAGCTCTCTCTGGGTGAGACACAGCCTCAGTGGTCTCCATACTTACCCTGGAGGAACATTTGGTAAGAAAGGAAATTAGGCTGGGGAAAATTTAAAAAAAAATGACAAACAAACAAACAAAATGGTTTCTGTGACATTTATGAACAGATACGAGTGAGAAGTCACAGGCTCATAAGATGGCAGAGGGAGCCAGGGAGATGACTCAAATCTAAAAGATGCTTGTCACCAGCGACCAGAGTGCCACACCTAAACCCTGCAGGGTGGAAAAAGGAAAACAATGCCATGTAAATTGCTCTCTCTCTCTCTCTCTCTCTCTCTCTCTCTCTCTCTCTCTCTCTCGCTTGTCTCTGACATATACACACTAAATAAATAAATGAATAAATAAACTAACTTCAATTTGTTAGATACACCACAGAGAATGATCTCTCAGAACACAGGGCAAAGGTTGCTCTGAGGAGTTCATTTAGCCTGCATCCCAAAGACATCTTCTCCATCAGTGTCAGAATCAACTAGCAGACAAAAGAGAAACTCAGCTCGCGCGCTCTCTCTCTCGCTCTCTCTCTCTCTCTCTGTCCCTTCTTCCGTCCCTCCCTCCCACACACATGCACACCCCTCAGACTAAGATGTCACCCTAGACCTCTGCAATGAGGTATGGCATGTGGCCAAGAAAACTGCCTGCAATTCTAATTCTACCTCCCAACTGTTTCCACCTTAATTGACATGACCACCACAGCACAGAGACCAAAGGTTGGATTGCACAACCCACCATTGAGCTATATAACTGCCTCTGTCACCAGGCCAGAGAAGTTCAGGGTGAAGACACACCAGGGGCTCTGACCTAACAACAGGGGTGAGATGGAATTCCCCTGAGGGCATCTGAGGGCTCCGGAGGGGGAACAGGAATTAAACAGGCTGTGCCCATAGGACAGTGACAGCAAGGAATGAAACAATATGCCTGAAGAGGGTAGAGGAGGACCCCTGTGTTGGGGAGGAAGAAAGGGAGAGGGAGAGGTGACAGAGGTGAACCAAAGAATTTGGGCGTTCGTCCTCTGTGGGCCTGAGGTCAAGGCAGTGGTACCAATGGTTTAGGGATTGGCCAATGAGAGGCTGTACCCTGTTTGCATAATCACAAACGCAGGAGAGAATCCAAGTTCAGCAGGAGGCAAGGCAGACAGCAGGAAAGCCCAGGAAATGGAAGAAAGAAAAAAAAAGTTCTGGGAATTTGATCTCTCGCCAAAGGAAGACTCTGGAATGGAAAAGCAAATGTGGGATCATCCACTTATGAATGGTTTCCGAAGCCACGAAGGTGGGGCAGGTGTCCTGGAAAGAAGGATAAGGGAAAGAAGAGAATCCAGACCTGAGTCTTGCGGAGCTCCACAAGGTTAGGGAGAGAAGTACACAAAGAAGCCCTGGAAGAAAGTGTAAAGTGGACACTTAGCCAGAACGCGTGTCCAGCAGAGGTAACGGGACACTTAGCCAGAACGTGTGTCCAGCAGAGGTAATGGGACACTTAGCAAGAACGTGTGTCCAGCAGAGGTAATGGGACACTTAGCCAGAACGTGTGTCCAGCAGAGGTAATGGGACACTTAGCAAGAACGTGTGTCCAGCAGAGGTAATGGGACACTTAGCAAGAACGTGTGTCCAGCAGAGGTAACAGGACACTTAACCAGAACGTGTGCCCAGCAGAGGTAGCAGGACACTTAACCACAGCCTGTGTCCAGCAGAGGTAGCAGGACACTTAGCCACAGCCTGTGTCCAGCAGAGGTAGCAGGACACTTAGCTAGAACGTGTGTCCAGCAGAGGTAACGGGACACTTAACCACAGCCTGTGTCCAGCAGAGGTAGCAGGACACTTAGCCAGAACGTGTGTCCAGCAGAGGTAGCAGGGCACTTAACCTGACTGTCAGCTTGATGGGGTTTGGCATCACCGCAGACTCACAGAAACACACCTCTGAGTGTGTGTGAGGTCTTTTCCAGAGATATTTAACCAAAGAGGGAGGATCAACCCTGAAAGTGGGCAGCACTATCCATGGGTTGGGGCAAATCAAAAGGAAAGTAGTCTGGGCACCAGGACTGATTTCTGTGTTTCCTAACTGCAGATGGAATGTGAGCAGCTGCCTCTGACTCCTGCCGCCATGCCTTGCCCGCTATGATGCACTGAACCTTTAAATGGTGACCTAAAACAGCAAGGCATCCAGGTAGCAATGATACCCACAGAGAGAGGAGTCTGCGAGGCCCAGGCCAAAGCAGAAGAGCCCAGCCCTGTTCAGTGCCACAAAGAGATCAGAGGTGCTGAAGGCCAATCAATGAGGTAAGTACATTTTAAAATGGGGTGACTATTCTGCAGGCTATCGCATACTTGTGTCCATGAGTGCATGTGCCTCTGTATGTATGTGTGTGTGTATGCAAGTATGTACATGTATGTATGTTGGTGTGGGAGACAGGAAGAGAAAATCAGACTGGCAAAGGCATGCTCTTTGCGGAAGCTGGCTAACAGATTCATGTGAGTGTATGTATTTTTTACATTTATGTAATTTTCAAAGGCTCCATAATAGTCAAGAATATAACGATGGGATGAAAAAAAGCTGATACAATATTCAAAGGGATGAATGTTTCTTTTGACAGTTAAGCCAATTCTTGAAGAAAAAAAATGTTACTTTACGACTGAGAAAGAAAGAAATATCAGATTCAAAAAGGACTGGAAAAGCAAGTCACAAAAACACATTTTAAAAAATGTGGGAAGCAGTAGAATGCATAAACAGGCTGATATTATTGTCAACAGATGAACATTTATTTGAGAGAAGTTATAGGGGGCCATCAAGATGGCTCATTGGGTAAAGATGCTTGCCACCAAGCCTGACAACCCGAGTTCAATCCCCAGGACCCACATGGCAAAAAGAGAGAATCAACTTTCACAAGTTGTCTTTTGATCTCTACCTGTGCACCGGGGTATGTGTTCGTGTGCATGCAATCACACACATACATGCACACAGCAAATAAATGTAATTTAGATTTTTTAATAGAATTTGTATTTCAGAAAAGCAAGGCATTTCTCTCCTAACCAACCCCCAAGGGGCCCTTGTGTGATGGTTCCTTTATACTTAACTAGGTCTTGGTCAAACATCATTCCAGTTTATGTGATGAAACCATTTCAGAGAGAAAACAGCATTTGATTCAATGGACTGGGTACATAGTTCTGCCCTACCCTAGATGCACAGGCACCCTTTAATCCTTCCAGGTTAGTGCTGTTAGTGTGACGAAATCTAGAATAACTAGGATCTGACTCTGGGTGGCAATCTTAATGGAGTTAACTGAAGGGAGGAAGGCCCGCCCACTGTGGGCAGCACCATTCCCTGGCCTGGATCCTGACCTGTGCAAAGGGAGCTGAGTAGGAGCATTGAATCATCATTCTCTGAGCACACTGATTGCGTGTTCAGCCTTGACTTTCTTCTTGCCTTCACCTCTCCACCACGACGGACAATATCCTGAACTGTGAGTCAGAATAAACCCATTCTCTCTTAAGTTGTATTTATCAAAGTAGTTTGTCACATCAATGGAAAAAGAAGCTAATAGCAAGGGGCCTGAATAGAACCAATCAGCAGAAGCTGAATACACCCTGACTCTGCCCAACTCTTCCAGGTAAGACATCAACTCCATTCACACCCTGTGCACTCCTGTTTCTCGGGCCTCCAGACATACAGTGTACACTCTGCCCCTGGTTTATCAGTTCTTAGGACTTTGAATCATTCCACCATCTTACCTGGGTCCTGGCATTATAGATAATAGTTCATGAGTTTTATCCAGCTTCCCTATCCCACGACCCAACTATTACACTAGATCTTTCTATTCATATGTGGTAGTTTGGATGAGAAAAGTCCCACAAAGGTTCACATATCTAAACACATGGTTCCCACTTGGAGCTGCTGATCTAGGAGGTTGTGCAACCTTTAGAAGCTGGAGAAAATATGTACCTGGGGATGGACTTTAGGGTTTTGGAGGACGGCCTCACTTTCTGTTCTCTTTCTACTTCCAGCGTGTAGCATAAAATGTGATCAACCAGCTTCCTACCCCTGCTCTGCCTGCGTGTTTCCCCTACCTGCTACCATGCATTCCCCACGATGATGAACTTCTATCCCTCTGGAGCTTAAGTCAAAATAAACCATTTTCTCCCCCAAGGTGCTTTTGATCATGATATTTTAGCACAAAAGAGAGAAGCAACTAATACAACATAATACTGCATAATTTCACATAAATATTTCATCCTCTTTCTCCAGTTAATACAGACTTCTTAGTTGCAGCTGCTGTCCTACCATGCCACAGACCAAAAGTTCAAACAACAGATGTTCCCTCCTGTCTTAATTAGTGCTCTACTGTTGTGAAGAAACACTATGCCCACAGCAATGCTTATAAAAGAAAACATTTAATTGAGGTTGGCTTACAGTTTAAGAGGTTTAGTCCACTATCATCATGACAAGAAGCAAGGCAGCAAGCAAGCAGACATGGTGCTGGAGAGGTAGCTGAGAGTTCTACATCTTGATTCAAAGGCAACAGGAAGTGAACTGAGTACCACACAGGGCATAGCTTGAGCATATGAGTCTTTAAAACCCACCTCCACAGTTGGAAGACACTTCCAACAAGACCACACCTCCTAGAAGTATTTCTTCCTATGGGCCAAACATTCAAACGCATGAATCTATGGGGCCGTATTTATTCAAATCACCACACCTCCTCACAATTCTAGAGCTATAAGTCAAAAATCAAGGCAGATGTATTTTCTGGGTAAAACCCAATTCCTGCCTTGTAGGTGACTGGCTTGTACCTTCACACAAAGGAGAGCAGAAAACAATCATCTCTTGTGTGTCTTTTTATATGGATGTTGTACTAGTTTCCTTTCTGTGGATGTGATTCAATATCCTAACAAAACCAGCTTAGGGGGAGAAAAGGTCTATGTTGGTTTCTAATTCCAAACTAAGACATTATAGCAAGGAGGGCATGGCAGCAGGAAACAGAGACAAAATCAGAAAGATAGGCCAGGCTATAAAACCACAAAGTCTGTCCCCAAAGTCATACTTCCTCTAGCAAGGGTCCACCTCCTAAAGGTTCCATAATCTTCCCAAACAGTACCACCAGCTTGGAACCAGTAGCACTCATCCCACTCTTAAGGGCTCCACCATCATCACCAGACCAGCTTCCAAAGGCTCCAACTCAGGTACCATCCTACCATGTGCTTAGGCTTCAACATACGAATTTTGGGAAGATGCAAACATGTAGTCCACCGCTCATCCTGATACCTTCACTGTACTGAGTGTCATTTCTCCCCTTCTTAACAAAGAGCAAGGTTGTTTCTTAAAGTTTTGCCTTCTTTTTAAATATTTGGAAAAAAAAGAATACAATTTGCCAATTAAAAGTGCGTCCAGAATAAAATATAAGCTTGCCTACCCAGGAAGGTTCTTTGAAACTCTACTTTTATTAACCATGGCCTCATTCCAATCATTAGTCTAGGCCCTGATGGAAAAAATAACTGATTTATTAGTATTTTTTTCAAAATTCTACTTAAGCTATTCTCAAAATGTCTCATTCTCATCAATTCAAAAGGAAAACATGCAAGATTAATAAATATGAAAAAATGATCAGCACTCAACTAATCAAGAAAATACAAATAAAACAACAATGTAATGCCTTTCATCTAACAAATTTGCAAATGAGTTTTAAATACCAGTACAGATATTGGCCTTAATGCCAGTCCAGGTGACAGGCACACAGTTGTGCCATGATGCTCAGACTGAAAATTGTTTCGGCAAAATAGAACAGGGCATTAAAATAATCATAGCCTTGCCCTCTGTAGATTCTCCATGAGAAATCTATACTGGGCATGGAAGTATGAGTCTACAACCCTGTGTATTAGCCAGGGTTCTCTAGAGAAACAGAACCAATAGAATAAATACATATTTAAAAAATTTGTTAGATTGGCTACATGATATCAACAGGGTAGACCAATAATAGCTGCCTTCACACTAAGGAAGCTGAGAACCCAATAGGTGCAGGTCATGAGGTCAGGTGCCTTAATCCCAGTCTGATGGGCAGCAGGGTACTGGAGAGCCACTTGTGTTTAGTACATGTTGGAAGGCTAAAGAAGCTCTGGGCAGTGGTGGCGCACGCCTTTAATCCCAGTACTTGGGAGGCAGTGGCAGGCAGATCTCTGTGAGTTCGAGGCCAGCCTGGTCTACAAGAGCTAGTTCCAGGAAAGGCTCCAAAGCTAAAGAGAAACCTTGTCTCAAAAAAAAAAAAGGCTAAAGAAGCTGGGTTCTGCTGTCAACGCAGAATGAAAGCAGCAGCAAGATGCTAGCAGGGTAGATGAACTGGACATACATACATACATGCATACATACATACATACATACATGACAGCACAATGTGGAGGCAAGCAAGCAGAAAACAAAAGCTTTTCTTTTTCTCACTTCCTTTTTTCTGGGCTGCCACCCCAAAGTGCTGCCCACCTGTAGGATGGGTCCTGCCACTGCAGTCAGCTGATCTGGAGGATCCCTCACAGGTGGGCTCGGCAGCTTGCTGGTTAGTTAAGTCCAGATCAAGTCAAGCTGACAGCCAAAACGAACCATCATACTGAGGTCCTTGAGAGAGTAAAGGGGGAGGATCTTGACAATGAGGCTAACCTGGGATGCAGGATATAATCCTGCCAAGAAGAAGGAAGGAAGGAAGGAAGGAAGGGAGGGAGGGAGGGAGGGAGGGAGGGAGGGAGGGAGGAAGGAAGGAAGGAAGGAGGAAGGAAGGAAGGAAGAGGGTGGGGGAAAGGGAGGGAAAAAGAAAGGAATATAATCAAAGACTCATATGCAAAAAGATTGAAGTTATAGGAATTAACAAAAACTGTCCACCTCCTATACAACAGGCCATGACCTTTAAGTACAGAGAAATAGCAGGCGCAGAATGTGGCCAAATAGTTAGGACTCTGAATCACATAATTCTGCCATTATCTGTCTTACCAGTTGAGTTAGACCTAAGAGTAACATTTTTTTTTAATTGTGAAACTGCCCAGACTGGAATGTAAGATCTGTGGAGAGGGCTGGAGAGATGGCTCAGTGGTTCAAAGCACTTGCTGCTCTGTCAGAGGACCCAAGCCCAGTTCCCAGCATTCAAATCAAGTGTCCACTACTGCCTGTAACTCCATTTCCAGAGGATCTGATACCTTCTTGCCTCCTCCAGCACTGGGCCATGTGTCGTACACATAAATTCACACACACACACACACACACACACACACACACACACACACAAACACCTTTAAAAAGATCTGGGAAGAACCGATCTATGGGGCAATTTCTCAAGTTCTCAAAGCTAAGTAGAGTTTAGATCATAGATGCTGTGTCTTGTGAACTTAAGTATGACTTCCTGATAAAAGCCTGGCTTGGGCTCCTTCTATTCACCCCTCTCCGCTACGTAACACGGATTCTCACATGCTTCATTGACAGAAGTGAGTCACCACATCTGGCCTCTCCATCCTTTCTTGCAGTCGTACTCTGACAAACCTGTACGCTTATTCTAGGTTCATTTTGTTGCTATGATAAAACACTCAGACCACAAGCAACTTGGGGCGGGAAAGGGTTTCCTGGGCTTACACTTCCAGATCACACTCCGTTTCTGAGGGAAGTCAGAGCAGAAATATGGAGGTGGGAGCACTGAGCAACACTGTTTGCTGGGTTACTTTCTGGCTTGCTCACCCTCTCATGCTTACATACTAACGCCCTTACATGCCCAGGATCATGCTATCTAGGGAGCGATACCACCACCCGTGGGCTGGGCCCTCCTGCATCGTTTAATAATCAAGACAACCACCCTTCCTCAGACATACCCACAGCCAATCTAATCTAGGCCATTCCTCAACCAAGGGTTTCCTCTCAGATGGCATCTAGGCCGGGCCCCGTTGACAAATGTACACTAACCAGGACACGTATGTGTACACGCTTCCTAGAGTCAGTGGCTGAACGTTTACCAGCATTTCACTGCCGAAAACATGTCTCAGGGTTACCGAAATAAGCATGATTTGCAAATGAGGCCACAGCTGAAGAAACCAAGCAGCTCCTGGGAAGGGGTCACTAGAGCGAAAACGCGAAGGTAGACAGAAAAAGTCCCTCTTTCTAACACAGCAAAGAGGAAGTAGGCATGTCTGTGTCTGGGCCTGGTGCGGAGGGAGCCTGTGTGGGGCTGCTTCCTCATCTGTCAGGTTCTGCCACACAGCGAAGAAGAAAGCCAGGGATCTGAGGAGGAGAAAGTTCAAAAGACCATCTCTATAATTAGCTTAATGGGAGATTTAAATTGCCTGGACTCCCAGAGGCCACACAGAAAGCAATGGGGTCCTTCGATGCCCACCTGTCAGAACCTCCTGCAGGTCACCCGATGCATCGTGCTTCCTCCCCTAATTACGTTATGATTAAAAGTGGTAAGCCCAATTTCCCGTGAATGGAAACACTGCTTCATCATTTTCAAACACAACTATATTGATCGCCTCACTCAATCCTCAACAGCAGTTTTAGAAAGAAGAAATAGTTGTCTATGTCTTAAAGCAGGGGAATGTCTGGGGAAAATGAGGAATTTTGTGTGCTTCACTTAGTCCTGGTTTTAAAATCAAGCTTAAGAAAAAATAAGTGGGGTGTGTGTGTGTGTGTGTGTGTGTGTGTAAATACCTATGGGGGACAGAGGGTAGCCTCGGTTCAGGCATCATCTACCTTGGCTCAGGGGCTCAGGTCAGGAACATCTCCACCTCTTCAGGGCAGGTTCTCTCACTGGCCTGGAGCTCACCGATTAGGCCAGGATGGCTGGCCAGCATGCCCCGGAAATCCTATCTTTGACTCCCTAGAGCTGGAATTACTAACTCATGCCAACATGCATGGCACTTAGACTGAGTCATCCCCCTCTAGTCCCCAAATACTTTTTATAACCTGCTTGTGTTTATTCTGAGTGCACTTGGGTCTGGCTCCTTCAACACATTGCACGGCCTTACTTCGACACTGTGGGCCCTTTATCATTCCTCCTGGGAAAGAGGACAGAATCGCCTGGTTATTCACGGAAAGGCAGCCTGGTTTTTTGGTTGACCCTGGTCTCCGCCTTTATTCTGAAAACCTCAGAGAGGTAGATGGTCTCTTGACCTTCATTTCCTTCCTTACTATGGAAACTTACACTTGGTACCTCACCAAATACACTACCTAGAAACGGTTTCCTTGGGCTCCAAATTCAAGTTGTCAGGAATATTTTCCTATTGCTGAGAAAGGATTTATTTTTCCTGGCTCACAGTTTAAGGGGACACATGTTGTGGAGTATTAGTTTAAGATGTGTGACATTTGTTTATGCTGTGAAATATTTGTTTAATGGTGCAAAGCTGTGTTGCATTTTTTGCTGCTGCATTTGTTTAACTCTGTAAAGCTGTGTTATTTTGCCTGCCTAAAACACCTGGTTGGTCTAATAAAGAACTGAACAACCAATAGCTAGGCAGGAGAGAGAGAAATAGGCAGGGCTGGTGGGCAGAGAGAATAAACAAAAGGAGAAATCTAGAGAAGAGGGAAGAGTGAGAAAAGGAGGAGAGGAGGTTGCTAGGGGCCAGCCATCCAGCCACACAGTCAGTCATAGAGTAAGAATAAAGAAAGATATATATAGAATAAAGAAATATATATATTTACTAAAAGAAGAACAAAGCCCAGAGGGAAAACATAGTAAAAGAGAAACAGGATAATTTAAGTTAGAAAAGCTGGCTAGAAACAAGCCAAGCTAAGGTCAGGCATTCACAAGTAAGAATAAGTCTCTATGAATTTATTTGGAAGCTGGGTGGTGGGCCCTAAAAAGAGGGGAAAAAAACAACTACAGACACAGTCCGTCATAATGACAAAGGAGGACAGTGAGTGACTCCGTGGTGGCAGCAGTGTGCAGGAGCTGGGCAGGGCGGGAGGCAGAGAGCCAAGCCAAACTACCGCATCGGAGGTGGGCTTTCCCTACTCAGTTAATCTTCTCTGGAAACACCTTTATAGATATATATTAATGACCTAGGCATGTCATAATCTAACTAAGGTAACACTCAAAATTAACCATCTTGGGACCGAAAGAGATGGTTCAGCAGTTAAAAAGCACCGACTAATCTTGCCGAGGACCGAGGTTCGATTCCCAGCACTCACATGGTGGTTCATAACCACTCATAACTCCAGTTCCAGGGGACTTGACACCCTCTTCTGGCCTCTTGGGCACCAGACACAAATCTAATGCACACACACACACACACACACACACACACACACACGAGGGCAAAACACGTATACACATCAGGTAAAATAAAAAGGTTTTTAGGATATCAAGTTTGCACACTGCCGTAAATTGCCCCAGCCTCACAAGGAAACCAGTTCTTTGTCACTGCAAAGAGAGTGTCTACAGTTCTTCTCGGAGAGGCGGGGTGTGGAGGGAACAGGAGTGCTCCAGAACGTTCAGAGACTGTATCTATTGCTCTTCCAATAATTAGACAAGATTGACGTTAACGTCTGAGTTTCCAGGTGACTTTTCAAAACTGCGCTGCATAAAGGTTAACTTCTGGACTGACAGCAATCCCATGATGGTGGCTTAAATGAGCAACATCTCCCACAGGCTCGTGTAGTTAAACAGTTGGTCCTTTGTTGGTGAGGCTGTCTGTGGAGGTTGTAGAACCCTTTGAAGACGGAGCCTCGATGGAGAAAGTAGGTCAGCGGGGCAGGGTGGGAGAGCTTGTAGCCTCACCCAGCATCCTGGTCCCTCTCTCTGCCTCATGTTCGAGGTTGTAATCTCTCAACTTCCTGCTCCAGAAAGTCAGTAAGCAGCACCGCTGCATGGCCTCTGCATCAGCGCCTGCCTCTAGAGTCCTGCCCTGTTTGAGTTCCTGTCCTGATTTCCTTCGAGGATGAACAGTGATATGGCAGAGTGAGCCAAATGAAACCTTTCCTTCCCGAGCTGTTTTTGGCTGTGGTGCTTAGCACAGTGATGGAAATCCTCTAACACATTTACTAAAGATGTACCTATGACTTCAAACACCATGAAATACGGTACTGTGTAGCCCAGATCCTGGTCTCAAGCTCATGACAGAGTCAAAGAAATAACCCTGAACCCCGATCATCCTGCCTCTGCCTCCCAAGTGCCGGGATTACAGTCGGGAGCCGCCATACTCCACTTCTGAAGTGTGTGTGCATACATGTGAGTGCAAGTGTCCTTGAAGGCCAGAAGAGAGTGTTGGATGCTCTAGCGCTGGAGATAGTTACAGGTGGTTGTGAGCTGCCCACTGCCCTCTGCTGGACGCCACTGACACTGCACTTATATACACATGTGCACGCAAAGACATGTACATATACACCTATTTTTAAAATATTAAAAATAAATATTTAAGAATAACATGTGTAAAGGAGACACTCCAAATTCCCGCTTCCGTGAAAAAGAATGCCACTTTTTGGAGTTAAAAGAGCTTTAGAAAATAATATCAAAAATGCTTCAGTGCTCCTGAGTACCAGCTAGATTGAAACACCAGGGGACAAATTGCATGACCTGAAATAACTGCTGTATGCAAGAAAATCATTACCATTGGTCTCTTCTCCTTCCCCTATGGGCTGCATGGTGGAGAAAAAGTGTCTTATTCCCTATAACAAATTTTCCTGTTGCAAATTGGACTGTGTGAAATACACTCCAAAGCACCGTGCATATAACAAATAATTCCTTTAGGCTAGTTCCCAGTTTAATGAGTAAGCCCCTTCAATAATAGCTTGTTCTCCTAATTCTACACACACCATCTTCAACTACAAGAAATTCCTCAGAGATTATGGCCAATTTCAGAGGAAGCTTTAATATTTATTTTATCTTTATTAACGTGTATGTACGTCTATTTGTGTATATATGTGCAATGTACATGCAGTGTCCTCAGAAGCCAGAAGAGGGTATCATATCCCCTTGTGTTAGAATCACAGGTGACTGTGAGCTGTCCGATGTGGTTTATAGGAACCAAATTCAGGTTCTCTGCAAGAGCAGCAGCCACTGAGCCATCTCTCTATCTCTTTAGAGGAGGGTTTTATCCAAGAGAGACACTTTCATTAGAGAAGATTTTATTCTGGGTATTAAAGGAACTGCTCCATGTCTGGAATCCAAAAGCAGGGAGCCGGTTGAGTTAGAAAAGAAACAGTAAGTGCCTCTCCTAATAGACACCCACTTCATACAGCAAAACGGTGAAGAGGGCATGGCTCAGCAGACATAGGAGGCATAGGAGCTTGTTGCCACACCTGATAATCAAGAGTGACCCTCAAACTCAAATAGTGGGAGGAGAAAACAGAATCCCACAAGCTGTACTCTGACCTTCACACACATGCGGACAAGCACACACATACACACATGCACATACATGCACATGTGCACATACACAAACAAACAATTTAATTTTGAAGTAGAAGCCAGGTTCTGAAGCTGACCTCTCTGGAATAAGCACCTGCTCTCCCACTCAAACCAGCCATCTAAACCTTGACAAATCACTCATCTGTGAGCCCCCCGGTGTCCCCCACAGAACAAACAGGAGATCATGAGAGAAGAGGCAACCGATGATCTGCTGGCCAGTCTCATGTCAGCCTGGCACAGCCAGAGTTATCTGGAAGGAGGCAACCTCAGTTGGGTAAACGCCTCAGAACGATCCAGTTGTGAGGCATTTTCTCAATTAGTGATGGTTGGGGAAGGGCCCAACCCATTGTGGGTGGGGCCACCTCCGGCCAGGTGGGTTCTATATGAAAGCAGGCTGAACAAGCCCTGGGGAGCAAGAGTAAGCAGCACCCCTCCGTGGCCTCTGCATCAGCTCCCACCTCCAGGTTCCTGTCCTGACTTCCTTTGAAGATGAACAGTAATATGGAAGTGTAAGCCAAGTAAACCTTTTCCTCCCCAACTCACTTTTTGGTCATGGTGTCTCATTAGGGCAACAGAAACCCAAACTAAGACAACAATGCAGAGAAAATACTTAGGAGTTGGGTAAAGGCTGGGGTGTGGGGCCCCTCTGTCTGTGGATTTGTGAAGTACAGAAAACAGACTTGGTATCCAATCATTCACATTTCATTTGAGCTATTTCTTCCAAGCAAAACAAATTCACGTAATTTTGAAGCTAACATTCCTGCTACCTAGACGAGGTATTAAATCAGCTCTTCAAGGCTCATCCACATACCCAGAATCCAGTGCATCTCTCAAACCTCATCAGAGACATCTCTCCTTGCAGTGAAGGTAGATCAGCCCAGAGACCCACAACTGGTCAGTGAGCAGAGACTGAGAAGCTCCATCAGAGTGCTCCTCCCAAGGCTCAGGGGGTCACTGCAGAAGAGGGGATAGAAAGCCTGTTAGAGACGGAGGTGGTGGATGACGACAGAGAAACAGCACTTCCTGGGTACAGTGGGATAGCTGTACACATGAGCTCGTGGCAGTTAGGACAGCAGGCACAAGACCTGCATAAGATCAAGCCGGACAACATCCTAGAATGGAGGAGAAGGACATCAGGAAGTCCCACCCCTAGGTGAGGAGCTACTGGCAATCGATGGCTGCCTGAACGGGAAGAGCAATTATTCTTCAAGGCTCCAGGAGATGGCCCCACACTCGTGCCCATACCGAAAACGCTAAGCAGACTCCATAGGTTTACAAGAAAATATATCAGAGAGCATATGAGATTTGGAGGTAATAGTAGTGATGAAGCTAGGGAGGAGTTGGGGAGGGAGGGAATGAAGGGTAGAGTTGATCAAAACATATTATATATGTATGAAATTCTTAGTCAAAAATAATTTTTAGAAAGCTAAAATGATGCCTCTTTTACAGTCATTCTAAAGATAGCCCAAGATAACTTGGCTCTGGAAATACACCATTCTAACTCTCCACAATCAGGAGGTTCCCATCAGTCAGCCTTGTAGAACTCACACCTTGAACATACACGAGGCTTTTTTTTTCCTGAGAACCTCAGTTTATAGCAGACTGAGCCAGACAGCCCAACAATTAGATTCCACCCGCCATCGGGCCACCAGGATGCCGCGCACTTCTCTCTCCTGAGAACTAAGCACAGTTCATTGCCATCACATCTACTTATAATTCCACAGCTTCTCCACCCTCTGTGGATTCTCCCAGAACACACACCAGATATTTCATTCCCAGATCTTCCTAATATAGCACCTGGATTTCTTAAATGGCTTCTTGCCATCGATTAAGGTATGAGTAGGACCTCCTCAGAAGGTGCACTAGAACACAGCATATAACTGTCATTGTGCATGTCCCCACAGGCATGACTCTACCCAAATGTTGCCTTGTGGCTCAGTCTCACTTGCCCTGTGGGAATCACAAAGAAAAAAGGCCATGTGCTTGAAATGATTAATAATGATTGTCCACGTGACTGCATCTGTAATTAACCAAAGGGCAAGCCTAGGCACTTCTGTGGGGAATTTCCTAAATCAGATTATTAGAAGGGAACACCCGCCCTAACATGGGTGGCACCTTCCTGCGGTTAGAAACTTTGCTTTTGGCCTATTTACCTTTATTATCATTATCATCATCATCATCATCATCATCATCATCATCATCATTTTATATGCATGGGTGTTTTGCCTGTCTGTGTATCTGTGTGTCACAGTGTGTCTGGTGCCCTTGTGTCCTTGGAGTCCAGAAGAACATACTGGATCCCCTTGGAACTGGAGGAATAGACCATTATGAGCTTCCATAAAGGTGGTAGGAATCGAACCTGGGTCCCTTGCAAGGGCAGTCAGTGCTCTTAACCACTGAGCCATCTCTCCAGCCCCTTACATCTACTGTCAGGATGAGTTCATTTATCCTATTGAACTGCATCCCTTCATTGACATTAGAAGCAATTTCTTCTGGCTTCTAACACAGCCTGAATCCCAGACCCTCTGCAGGAATCCCCCAGGCCATCGGTGCCAGATGGGGACTGAGGAGACATCCAGACTCAGGGACTGAGCCAGAAGCATATTCTTGGCCTCTGCAGTGTGAGACAGCACTGTTAACCTACCCACCCTGCATTGTGTCAGCCAATCTAATAAACTTCCACTTAATATATATATCATTCTATTGATTCTGTTCCTCCAGAGATCTCGTGACTGATACTGCACCCCAATACAGACTGGGGGGGGGTGCTGACATTTCATTATGTAAACCACTGCAGAAGCTGGGTCTATAAATCAGTGGTAGAGTGTTTGCAGAGTAATATGCATGAGGTCCAGGGAACCAGCCCACAGCACCCTAAAAAAAAAACCAATCAATAAAAGTAAATAAATAAAACCAATATAGGACACTCCCTAGAATGTTGAGAGAGACACCATCTTGTCCTGGTACATGCCATCTCTGGAAAGTACCCCAGCAAAGGGAAGCAGATGGTGAAAATTAAGACCCCTAAAGCAACTCCTCCGAGCCAATGGATGAATTTCCTAGTGAGACTTTCTTAACTTCCCTGAAGGAGACCTTCTCTCAGCGCCTTCTCCCACATGCCCTCTGCAGAGACACAGTCCATACTGAACGACCCTGAGGCAGAAGTCATTCCCATCCTTCGAGAACCAAAGCCCCGGGGTCAGCTCACAGCTGGCACACCTCCTTATCCCCAGCTGTGACACGGCAGCGGCGCTGCTTCCGAAGCAACTAGGACATGGTGTTTGACTGACACTTCCGAGAACCCAGGTGCATGTGCATGCATTGCTAATGCTGCAGAGAACCCAGGTGTGTGCACACAGGCAAATACACAGGTGTATGTCAGTGAGGCACACGCAGATAGGGACACGAACCCAGACACCAGTCCCTGCGTTGTGGGAACATAACATCTTTCTCAAAGGAAAGTCAATGTATTTCTTATTACGGTCGTATGAGGCGGTTTCCAAAGCTGCACCAAGCAGGTCTATGTCATGTCATTTCCTATCTCTACAGGAGCTTGAGAAATTACCACCCAGCATTTTCTGCAAGAGCATCAAGTCCGCTGACTCCACCCATCCGATATTGCCATGCTGGCTGCAAAGAACAAGAGAGGCATGAATTCCATCTGGCATGGGGTGTGTGCCCTCCTTTCCCTTAGCTTTGGTTAGAGACTTGGAATGCACTCTCCCTAGCCAGACTGCTTCCTCCCATCTCCCCTTTCCTTTCCCTCCTGCCTCCCTGGTCCCTGGTTCTCCCTGAACCTGTTTTCCAGAAAACTCCGAATCCTCAAAGCCACTCCTGAAAGGACGTGGCTGGGCAGCATTTCCCCAGATAAGGCTGCTGTGGAGTCCCAGTGCCCATGGTCCTCTCTCCCTCATCTCTTGTGTTCTGAGTCCTCAGCCCTGTCCTCCTCTCTCCCTGAACAATCAAGCCAGGGCCTTTAGGGTAGCTCAGTTTCATGTGTGAAAAGACGCTGACCACCAAGGGCTTTAGGAGGACTGAGACAAGGTTAGGAGCCCAGGGTCAAGGAGAGGCATCATTGGCCTTGCCCTGCTCATTCGTCTTCAGACACTAGACGAGTTCTTTAATCTAATATTTCCTATGCTGACGTGGGGCTTATGAGGTCATACCGTAAGCGCTCAGCATCTGCCATGCAACAGGAAGACATTGCCTACATAATTCACCTGAAATAACACAAGTGTAATTACGTTTTCCAAGTCTCTGGCTGCTCTATTTGCGTGGACATAAAACAGGAGGTGATGTTTTCCCGGTCTGCCTGCCCTTGGCACATGATTTTAAGATTTTTTTTAAAAAGTTTATCTTTATTCATGCCATGTGAATAAAGATGCCCAATGAGGTCAGAAGAGGGCATCAGATCACCTGAAGATAGAGTTACAGGTGGTTGGCGGCTGTCCAGCATGGGTACCAGGAACTGAATTAGGGTCTAGAGCTGCGAACACTCTGTTTTTTTTGTTTTGTTTTTGTTTGGTTTGGTTTGGTTTGGTTTTGGTTTTGGTTTTGGTTTATCAAGACAGGGTTTCTCTGTAGCTTTGGTGCCTGTCCTGGAACTAGCTCTTGTAGACCAGGCTGGCTTGAACTCACAGAGATCTACCTGCCTCTGCCTCCTGAGTGCTGGGATTAAAGGCATGTGCTGCCCCCACTCGGCAAGCAGCAAACACTCTTAACCACAGAGCCAGCTCTCTGGCCATTGATGCAGGCATTTGACCTGTAAGAAGTTAATTTCAGTGCCTGGAAATCGCAGTTTATCAGCGAGGCTGACCTCGGAGGGTTCCATTTGGAGCTTTGCCTTGGGAGTAATAAGACTGTCCAACAGGACACTGAATACGTCTTGACTCTACAGAATCAAAAGCCTAGATTCTACAAAACATGGACTCTTCCACAGGACATAGTGACATGTATGTAACTAGCTGGAGTGCACCCATCCCCCACTAGAGTCAATGTATTCCAGGCTAGCATCTAACTCCCTGCATAGTTAAGATTCTTGAACATAGCTGAAATTGCAATTGCAATCCCCTGCCTCCTTCTCCCAAATTCTGAGGCTACAGGGCATTATCCACTTTGCCTGCTTCTATGGGGTGCTAGGGATCAAACCTGGGGCTTTGTGCATGCTAGACAAATGCTTTACCAACTGAGCTACAGCCCATGCCTGGGAATACCATTCTGAGAGTCTGAAGATAAAGAGGTAAATGCTAAAAGGAAGGAAAGGCCAGTGGGCCAATGTCTTTCTTTCTTTCCTTGGACCTGGTGTCATCTACACAATGGGTCAAGATTAGGTCAGGGTCCTGACCTATGCCTTGATGGCAGATACACAGCGTGGCTCACGGTGACTACCAGTGCCAGCATCACCTGGCCCTCCTTGCCAGCATTTTGCAGCCTCAGCATAGAAGCATGTCTTCTGAAACTTCCCCCGGACTCCCGGGACTATGCAGAGAACTTGTCAATTGTGTTGCTTCCCTATCATAGCACGAAGAACATTTCTGACCCTGGGAGACCCCAAGGATAACAGGGCCAGATGCATTATTCCCTTAACAACCACTGGGGTCCCTAGCACGTAGCAGGTCTGCATACTTTTGTAACAAATGAATGACAGAATTAAAGAGGATGAGCCAAAATTTTTAAGGGGCTTTCAGAAGCATGTGGTCACTGCAGTGTGTACCTAAGGGCTAGCTCTTGGCCCAACTCACACCCCAATCTGGGCAATCAAACAAGCAGTCATTTTCATTCAAAAAAGGAAAGGAGGGGCGGGGGCTCTGGGGTTTCATAAACAGGGTACACAGGATGATAGATCAGACAAACCTATGTGCAAAAGGAAACCTGAATTGCGGTCATCACTCAATATTCCCTCCGTCCGCGTCTATGCGTCTAGGGGGCTGAGTATTCAGGACGCAAATCCCAGCTGTCTGTGCACAGCACTGACCACAAAACTCTTACACACTCGCCTTGGCCAGAGCAGAGAGAGAAGTCGGAACAGCAAAGCCAGGTTAGGCCCGCTGCAGGTGGCGGGAGGGAGCCCAATGTGGATTTAAGCCCCATGCCAACATTCATAGCTACGATTGGCCGTCCTCCAACTCGGGGCCTGCATCTGATAGGCTGAGGTTCTGGCCAGAGCCCTGCAGGAGCCTGGTGCAGGAAGGGCTACTGGGAAGAAGCAGGCTCTCAGCACTGATGGGAGGAAATGGGAGGCCAGTAAACAGGAGGAAGTTTAGACAGCCTCCTTCCCTGGGGCATTGGCCACTTCTAGGTCACGAGGAGTAAGCAGATCAGAAACTTGGCTGGGCGAAGAATAAAAGAATGCTTTGGAAGTTGCAGAGTCAATCTTGTGATTTTAAGTGCAGCCAGTTCCTGTATGAGGGTCTCCAAGAGGCTGTGGGAGGGGGAGGGGGTGCGGTTCCGCAGTACCTTCAAAACCCAGACTCAAGGCCAGGCTACTGGACCCAACTGGAAACGGAGTCATTTGGGATCTTTCTGAAATGTTTGGAGACCATCAGTCGATCGAGAAACATGTGTGAGCACCCCAGGATGCTTCTGGGATGCAGCTACTGAGAAAGAGGCTTCGTTCGCATCCACTTGGCAGCTAAGGAACATCACCAAGGAAATCCATTTGCACACCTCGTGAGGTTCTGTCGCTTGCTGGGGGTGTTCACATACTCAAAATACTCACTTCCCTTCCCTTCCTTGATTTCTTTTAAAAGTCAATTCCATGAGCTTAGAGAAAGCCCTAAATTGATCCCCAGAACCCACATAAGAAAGCCTGGCTTGATGGCATGCTTGGTAATCCTGGCATACTCAGGACTGTGATCCCAGGCTTTAAAAAGGTCCCAAGGATGGCAGGCAGATCCCTGGGGCCTTCTGAGCAGCCAGCCTCGTCTGATAGGTGAGCTTCCAGTCAATGAGAGAACTGGGTAAAGGTACTTATGATCCTGATGGCCCTTCTAACATCATACTTATCCACTATAAGGGGTTTGAATAAGAATGGCCCTCCCTCATCCCTGCCACCTTACCAGCCATAGCACTCAGAGAAGTGGGCCCTGGACCACACCTAAGCAGCACAATGAAGCTGACCCTATTGACTGGAGACAGGTGACTTGCCCAAAATTACAAGCTTGGGAGATCTGGCCCAGCCCCTCATCTGCTCTAGGGTGATATGGGTGAGGGAGAGACATCCCCCATTACCCCTTGTTGCCTATGACAGTTGGGAGAGCTGACCCTTAAGTCATAAGATCAGGAGAGCCGTCCCTGCCCCTCACCACCTACAGCACTCAGGGGAGTGGCTCCTGCACCTCACCTGGGCAACAGAGGAGAGCTAGCTCTGGTGGTGTGGGTGTGGGAGAACTGACCCTGAGGCCACAAAAGCAGGAGAAGCAGCCACACCCCATGCTCATTGCTACATGGGGCGAACTAGTCACTGGCGGGCTGACCAACGCTGCAACTACCCAGGCCCAGAACCAGGGTCATGACTTAGCCCACTCTAACATCCACCCCATCTATAATCTGCTGGAGCACATGAAGGGGCCGGTCCTGCAGGCCCAAAGCTGCAGGATCTCCATGACACAAGGCAACAACAGGATATCCAGGAGAATCCCAGAGAGAGCCCAGCATCCATTAGTGTAGTAGAAACCAGAGGCCTCTAGCCAGACCAATGACGCTTTGCAATGAACACTTGCAAGTAAAAACATGTGGACAAAAGGGTATACTGTGTGACTCACTGTGTACACTACAGCTTCCAGGACAGGATTTTTCTTTTTCTTTTAATTTTCTCTGAAATTGTGTTTTATTTTATTTTGTGGGGAAGAGTGCAAGGGTCGAGGGCAGGTGCAAAGGGATGGGGAGATGAATGAGATCAAGGTACATGGTGTAAAAGACAAGGTTTTTAAAAAGATGGCCCTCTATAGGTTCATATATTTGAATGCTTAGTCACCAGGGAATAGATCTCTTTGAAAGGATTAAAAGGATCAGGAAGTTCAGTCTTGTTGGAGGAAGTAAGTCGCTGGACGTGAGCTTTAAGTTTCAAAAGTCCATGACAGGCCTAGATCTATATCTCTCTCTCTCTCTCTCTCTCTCTCTCTCTCTCTCTCTCTCTCTTTCTCTCTGCCTATAGATCAGGATATAGCTCTCAGCTCCTGCTCCAGTGCCCACCTGCATACCCCCAATGCTCGCTGCCATGATAATAATGGACTATACCTCTGGAAGTGTAAGCAAGTCCCCAGTTAAATGCTTTCCTTCATAGAATTGCCTTGGTTTTGGTGTCACTTCGCAGCAAAAGAACAATGACTAAGACACCCACTCATTTTTAGCTGTTGAGAGTCACCACTCATCACAGTCTCCCCACACTTGCTCATCCCTCTATGCCCCCTCCCTCCCTACCATGCACCCTGATGCCTGAGCTGGGGAATTGGAACCATTTTCAACCCCCTCTCCCTAACTCCAGGGAATCCAGCACTCTCTTCTACTTCCTCCAAGGGCCCTGCACTCTAGAGCATGTAAACGGAGACTTCTTTTCCATTTCCTGGTCACCCAGACCCATATGATCACATAGATACCATGCTAACTACAACACTGCTTGGCCAATAGCTTAGACATATTCCTAGCTAGCTCTTACATCTTAAATTAAACCGTGTCTATTAATGTGTGTACAACCATAAGGTTGTAGTCTACCAGTAAGGTAAAGTTCCAATGTCTTTCTCCTTGGGCAACTACATGGCGTCTCTCTGACTTCACCTTCTTTCTCCTTAAAGTCAGTCTAGTTTTTCCACCTAGCTCTATTTTGCCCTGTCATAGACCAAAGAAGCTTCTTTATTAACCAATAGTAATAAAACATATTCATAGCATACAGAAGGGAATCCCACATTATCTCCCCTTTTCTGTCTAAATAAGAAGACAAGCTTTTAACTCTAGCATAGTAAAATTACATATAACAAAATAGGTATCATGCAAAAATTACAGTTGCAACATTTCTTTATGAGTCTAAAGTTTCATATCTAATTTATCTTTTATCGTAACTAAGGAAAATTATAATCATCTAGTCTTCAACTCTATCAAAGACCACAGAAGAATATAATATTAGCTAAGTAAACAGGAAGTGCATTGTAAGCAACTTCCAAAACTCTAGAACTGACAGAGACACCTCACTACCTGGACAGTCACCCAAAGTTCTTCTGTAGCATTGCGGCATCCATCTTCGGGCTATAGGCCCATAATATCTGGCAGACCTTTCTATGAGGCAGGAAATCTGAAAGACTGTTTAGCCTATATTGGCAGTTTGTCAGTCACTTTCTTCTGTATCCTGCAGAATTTCTGGCAGTTTCATCTGTGAAGCACGAAACCTGAGGGACCATCCCATCTTTGGGGAAAGTTTAGCATTTACACTTCTGTGGGTCCTGCATGTCCAGTTCAGATAGCATACCATCAAGCAGTACAGGCAAAAGCAGTTTCTTGACCAATTCCATACCAAGTTTCTTCAATGCCCATCAACCTTTCTAAAGTAATTGGTGTCACCAGGAGCAGATGTGTCTCACTGTTAAGAAAAGTCTAAGTTCTTAAAACATTTTAAATGTCATATTCTGTAGGTTTTTGAAAGGTTTGAAGAATACCTATCCATCTGAAATATATCTCTGTATATCTAGAAAACCTAGCTAACATGACTACAGTTTGACTATTATAAATGACTGTCTATTAATCTGTAATTTTTAATTATACATTGCATCTTTAAATGAGCTGCACAAAACAATACCTTAAACAAAAGCAGAAATACATATACACAGTGTAACAAAAATCGATCCTAAAATTTGTATCAAGAGATCAAAATCCATACTAAAGTAAAGTATTCATTTCTATATCATAGCCCCTTTAAATGAAAACAATTATAATCAATCATTTTGGGAATTTGGGCATTGTTTTCTCCAAACTGCTTCCTGCTGTTTGTTGGGCAAAGTATTTTTAGGGTTCATGGAGATCTTTTGGGTGGTCTTGTTCTAACAAACCACATTAGCCTGAAAGTAATCCACAGTAAAACAAAAGCAGAATCTCTTTTTCAAAGTAACATATCCTTAGACTCAAATTTTGAAGTCAAGATACTTTTAAAATATATATGTTGGTTTAGTTTAGCAGCCACCAGAATTAAATATCTCTTTGCCTTTAAAAATTCAAAGAAAGCACAATAATATACATAATCCAGACTCTCTGTATATTTTCCATCTGTATGTGACTTTTTTATTACTCTAGTACTTTTGCATATTTACTTTATTATCTTTACTTCTTAAATCTATGGACTGTCTGTACTCTCCTCTCTCTCTTAAGCACATGTACATTTATCCAGCACTGTGACCCATTCAGAGGCCTTTTTCATCTGAATCTGTTTTATTGTATATCAGTAACCATTTTCTGACAAGGAGAGGTTTTTTTTTTTTAATAGTAAGTGGTGTGGTCATAATGGCCTTGGATGTTGACTCCACCTCTCTTGGTCTTTTAACATGGTGGGGTGGTGGGGATACATTGAATGCCAACTTTGGAACCACCAAGTGGGAGTCACGCTCATTACCTTAACTCTGGGAAGAAGTTGGCCCATGCTGCCACCAAGTAACTTGTAGCACGATGCCCACAAACCCCATTCAAGCAGGACCTCCTAAAAAAAAAGTCAGAGTCATTCCTGCCATCAGCACAAACCAGGAAGCAGTTTCCTAAAGAAACTACACAGTTTTGCTGCTAAAGCTGAGTCAGAAAACCTACTCTTAAAGGAACCACACCTTTGGTTACAGCCAGAAAACAAAGCCTATCTGAAAAAAAAAATACATAGATACCAAGAAAAGCTGCACTTGGCTCCCATTTTTGTGGACCTAGAAGTTCTCTTTTTTTCTGAAGATTTTTTTAGGTCTTATGTGGATCCATGTCCCAGATGGTGGGCGCCATTTTGTAATCAGAGACTGTTCTTTGGTTTCCCAGCTGCCCAGACCTGAATAATCACACAGATACTATATTAATTACAATACTGTTTGGCCAATGGCTTAGACATATTACTAGCTAGTTCTCACATCTTAAATTTACCCATTTCTATTAATCTTTGTGTAGCCTACTAGTAAGGTTCTGACATCTGTCTCCTTTGGCAGCTACATGGCATCTCCTTGACTCTCTCTACTCTCTCCATATATATATTTATTTATATATATTTGGATTTCCCACCTGGCTTTATTGTGCCCAGCCATAGGCCAAAGTACCTTCTTTATTAAACAATTGTAATAAAATATATTCACAGCATACAGAGGGAAATCCCACATCAAAAGCACACACACTCACAATTTAAAATAAACTAAATCTTTACAAAAGAAGAGATCTCCAGAATTAGGGCTGCATTGGCTTGCTGGGGCTTCCATAACAAAGTACCATAGGCAGAGGCTTCAACAACAGAAGATCACAGCCTCAGAGTTCTAGAGTCAAATGTTAAGGTCAAGGTATTGCTGTTTTTGGTTTCCTCTGAGGCCTGTCTCTTGTAGATGACAATTTTCCCTGTATCTAACTCACCACACACACTCCCATCCATGTTATGGGTTCCATGTGTTCGAGTCTCTTCTTATGGATACAGCAGTCCTATGGGATTAGGACCCACCTAATAAACTCATTTTAATTTAGTCCCTTTTTAAAGACCTCATCCCCAAATACAATCAATCACATCCTGAGGTCCTGAAAATAAAGACTTCCACACAGGAATTTGGGAGACATAACTCAGCCCATAGCAAGGTCCTCTGGTCAGAGCCAAGGTGTCTGCTTCAGGGACAGCCTGGTAATGAATTTCTGAGTGAGGAAGTCAGGGCTCTTAGATGCCTCCTTTAGCCTTAGGCCAACCACAGTCTGAGGCCCTTCTCTGTGGTACTTTTATTTCCTTATTGCCTGACCTCTGAGACGGGGTTGGTTAAGGGCCTTGACGCACCATCAATCGATTTGGTCACTCCAACTTGAACTCTATTCACATGGGAAGAATGAAAATGCTCCAAGGTCGCTTCAAAAGCAGGAGTCCCGATTGCTTTTACAACTGTAGTGTATTATCTGACGGGGCAAGTTTGTCTTTCTGTCACAAACCACATTTGGACAAATATATTCCTGCATACAAAATGGGAAAGAAGAAGGCAACTTCTTGAAGACCTTAACCAAGCCTGGGAGGCACACAACAAATGAAGAGTTGCCATCCTTTGCTTCATTTTGGTGGTACCAAGTGATGGCTTTCTCAGAAAGGGTCTGTCTTTCATTCCTTAGTATTGGTCATGGGCAGCAGTGTGTCCAGAGCACATCTGTGATAGTGTCTGTATACAGCACACATCTCCATGGCAACCAAAGGCCAGCATCCTTCTCAGCCCCATCAGCATCAACATCTGCACAAATCATGCTGTCACCCTGTCATCACTGGGCCAATGTTATTAGCCTGTTTCTCAGTGTTTGGAACCTTTCTCCCCTTCTGACTCCTTTGGATGGTCCTCATCTATCTATAATCCATCTCTATACATTCTTGGCACATCAAAAAGCTTACTACAGCTGCAATAGGCAACCTGGACTCCTGATTTTTAAGATCCTGGTACCCCAATACATGCCTCTGCTTGACTCCATCTCAGTCAGGCCTCTTCT